>NW_026535850.1:1200000-1800000 GCF_028551555.1 Melozone crissalis | reverse complement strand
TCTTCTCTAAGTTTGTCACTACCTTCCCTTAAAAAAAATCTAGGAGAGGGAATTATATCTCTCTGTGTTCAAAGAATGTAAATACCACAGCACAGTAAAGAGAGATTATAAAAGTGATATCTATCTATCTATCTATCTATTTGAATCTTCCTGGTTCTGTTCCAAAGCAGTGGAAGATGCAAAGCTCACCTAAAGGCATCCCTTCAGGAGAGGGGTAGAGACAAGTTCCATTGACTGATCCTGAGCAGGCAGAGATGTTTCCCCCTCCAGAGATGGTTGTTTTTTCCCCTCCTGTTTTTCTACTCCAGCCTCTTGTGCCCTGAAGCCTTCTTTTTATCCTTTAAATTTTTGCATGTCCTAAGGGAGTGGAACTATCCCATGCTGTAGCTGGGGTCTGGTGACTTTGCTCATACATGCATTACATGACACATGGTTTCCTTCACTGGCATCCCCAGGGCTGTGTAAGTGCATTCGTTAATGGGGCCTTATGAGAAACTCTGTTGCTGCTGGTCAGAACTCTCAGTTGACAAAAGAGGGAGAAGAAACACCTTGGTCCTCCTCCATATACTGAGGTGGCCATAGAGGTTCTCTGACTTCCATCAGAGATCTTTGCACGCATCCTCATCTCCTGAATGACCCAGTTTTCTAACAAGAATGTGGATGTCAGGAAGTCACAAAGCTGGTGCAGGCCTGAAGAGAAGGTGAACTCCAGAAGTGTCTCTGACAAGGAGGGAGCTCACCCAGGAAGCCCCTGCAGAGCCAGGATGGAGCTGTGGGACAGGGCGGGGTGTCAGTCGCTACTGAAAGACAAACAGGACATGGCAGAAGCAGAGGGAGGCTCTCACCGGACCCTTGAGAAATGCCACCCCTTCCCTGTCAGCTGGCTGAGAGGTTGTTGGAGCTTCAGTCCCAGATGGCCCCTGACTGTAGGGCCAGGGTCACTTTGGAATCTGTGCCTCCCCTTGGGCAGAGAACGACCCAGGAGAGCAGCAGCACAGTGCTTTGGGAACGTGTGAGCCCAGCAGCCTTTGAGTCTTGGCCCACAAAGGGGGTATGGGAAGTTGAAACCCATCTTGTCTGTCTTTCTGTGCAGGTGCTTCTAGAGAAAGAGCAGGAGCACACTGCCTTATCTGAGATGCCATGCCAGACTCAGGGAGAGCTGTTCCCTGCCCGAGAGCAGGAAGAGCAGCACAGGCAGCAGGTGGAAGAGCCACAGGAGAATGGCCAGGTAAGCCTGACTGGCCAGGGGACAGAGGGAAGGGCAGGAAGAGGGGCGTAAACCAGAGCTCCTGGGACTGAGGAGGCCAGGAGTCCCACAGGCAATGGAAGCACAGAGCCTTGCAATCTGCAGAGATCAGCCCTGGGACAGGAGGTTTGCCATGGAGGGTGATGTGGGGAGGGAAGCAGAAAGAAATGGCTGAATAAATGTGATTTTGAGGCTAAAAGAGGAAAAAAGCTGAGCCTTACGGCAGCTCCCAGTCACTTGCTCTGCTTTTGTGTGTAGAGAACATCAATGCAGAGCCACAAGCAGAGCTGCCCGAAGCTCAGAGTGACATCATGGCAGTGAAGAGAAAGAACAAGGAAGACATGGGAAGAATTCAACAGGCGAATCTCCATCAGCAGAGGGGCAATCAACAAAACCAGGTGAATGAAAGAGTGGCAGCCACTCCACTCATGAAATGTCCTCTCTTTTGTTTGTTAGAGAACATGAAGGAACAGCTGGATGCAGAGCTTCAGATAGCTCACAGTATGACCAAGGCAAGGCACAAGCAGCTGGAGGAAGAAATGAAAATCATCAGAGAGAAACTTAATCACTTCCATCAGTCTCTGCAAAACCTAGTGAGTGAAAGAGGGATGCAGCCACTGCAGTCACCAGTCTGGTGGTTTCTGCCCTTCTTGCCTTTCCAGTGCAGAGAAGCAGGGAGTGGGGCCATGCCTCTGAGTGCATGCTGCTGTAGTGTGTGTATCACAGGTCACTCTGAAGGACATTTCCTGGTGTGCTGAATCTCAGCTGCTGCCCTGGACAGCGAAACTTGTCCTTTGGCCTTTTGGCCAGCAGTCATCCAAATTGATTCCTGCTGGCCTGTTCCTGCTCTCCTTTTTTCTTGAGGTGTTTTTACAGTGGAACTTGGTGACCCAGATGGAGGATTGAAACAAGCTATTGTATCCGCTGTCAATCTGTTCTTTGCCTTTCCTCACAGTCGATGACTCCTGGCTGACAGGGACAAGCTGTAGTGTCTGACTGCTTTGTTCTGTTTGACTTGAGGTGCAAGTGTTGACATCTCACCGGGCAGCCTGCGAAGACTTGCAGGGAATGTGTGGCAATGAAGGACCCCAAGTTAGGAGTGAGGCACAGGAACAGTGCCCACCAGAAATGCTCCAGGACCAGCACATCCTGGGCTCTGAACCTGCTGCCGCAGCAGCATCACCTCGAGGAAACCCTTCTGTGAAACCTGGGAACTCAAGCTCAGGCAGATCCTGGGAACAGGAGATTGAGGAGGAGTACCTGGAGCTGCTGGGTACGTACGTCTGGGGTGTTTCTTATCTGAGGGACAGTGAATTGTGTGCGGGTGTCAGCAGAGCTGTACCAAATGCTCCTCCTGTGTTTGGTGTCACAGGGCCATTTAGGATTCCCCAGGGAAGTGCTGTGCTCCGAGGCAGCGAGAGAGCTCTGGGTGTTCCTGCTGCCTCTGAGGGCACCTGGGACTGGCTTGGGTTTGCCTGAGCTTCCCTCTCTGCTAAAGGCTGAAGCAGGGATTGTTCTTGGATCAGCAGAAGGCTGTGACCTAGCAAATGATCTAGGCAAGTCCTATGTGCTAGTGGCCAAACTGAATAGAATTTTTAGCTTCCTAAATTCTCCTTAGACTCCTGACTTCCAACCAGTCATCAGAGCAAAAAAACTTCAGAGAAATGGACTGGCTTTGGAGTTTTGTCTTTTTGGTTGGGGATTCTTTTTTGGGGGGAGGGGGGGTGGGATTGCTTTTGTGTTGTTCATTTTTGGTGGGGGTTCTTTGTTGTGTTTTTCTCTATCCTGAAGGAGCCCTTCTACCCCATGTCTTACTGATGTCATTTTTATGACTGTTACTGTTACCACTACTACATCTGCAGTTTATTTTCATGAGAATGCTATATTTTTGTCAATAAGAGAATGCTATCTTTTTGTCAATAAGAACTACTTTGAAAGAACATCAGGTTACAGGACAAATAGAGAGCACGAGGTATTTTCTATGTGCCCCCAAAGAAAAAACAGAGACTTTGATAACAACCTTTATTTAATCTTCTAGTTTTATGCTTATCAAGATGTGTCCAGGAGACACATCCAAGTGGCGTGATCAGACAAAACTGTACTGCAGGCCTTTCTCAGGAGAGAGCCTCCAGCTCAGCCATGGTATATTCCTCAGATCCATGGCACTTTTCCATACCTGATTCCCACTCTTTCCCATGACTGTTAGAATCCTACCCATTGGCCCAGGCCCTGCTCTAGGAAAACACATCAAGCCCTTTGTGATTCTGCAGCACAACCCAATGAATCTGCTTCTTGCCCGTAACAGCTGCCAGTGCGGTGCTCTCAGATAAGACCTGGTGGAGCTGAGACCAGAGCCCAGTGGATGCTGTGTCTGCCATCACCTGCTGGGACAAAAAGGGCACTGATCTGCGCCTCGGTGTGGCTGATCTCAAAGCCCATCCTGGTGTGTCCTGAATGGGGGCAACAGCTTGTCCAGGGCCCAGGCTCACTCTGGCTTCTTCCCATCAGTGCCTGTCAGTGCTCATGCTTGGGCTTTGCCAGCCTTGTTGTGGTCGCTGCCCTGTCCCTGAGGGCTGGAGGGACTGCAGAGGCTGGAGCCTTCCTTAGCTGGGAGAGGGGCATCTTGGAGCTCAGCCTGCTCATAAACAGGTCAGGGTCCTGATGCTGAAAGCCCCGTCAGAATCAGTTACAGCTTGAGGTGCTCTGGTTTACAAATGGGAAGGCATTCCTTTTGCAAATTGCTGAAAGGTGGGGAAGATGTCCTCCTCTCCTGGGATTGCAGGTCCCTGTGCTTTGTTTCCTGTCAAGAGAACTCTTCAAAAGACTGTACAAATCAGTCTCTGTGCTGGCCACTTGTGCTGCAGAGCTGTCAGCCTGGTTGTGGTCCTTGTTACCCCGCCGACCACAAAGGGCTCAGAGCCCCAGGCGCTGGGGCTGCCTTTTGTATCTCCTGGAAGCTGGGATCTCTGCTTTAAAGTCAGCATCTTGCATTTTGTTTCCCTCAGGGAGAACGGTGGACCCCACTGAAAATCCCCATATGAAATACACACATCTGAATTATATTGGCAGCGGGTGAGTCCAACAGCAGTTACTCCTGTACAACCATGGGCCAGGTGTTTTTCTGGTGGAATGTCTATCCAGCATGAAGTCAGGACAGCTGCAAAGATGTTCACAGACTGGGGATAGATTGTCCCATCTCTCAATGCTGCTCAGAATTTGTGAGTGGGCTCAGAAGGCATTGTCAGAGATGCCTTGCTACCGAGGTCTTGCCTGCATCAAGGAACAGGACCTGGAAGGTCTCCTTGTCTCTCAAGTGTGGGACAGCTCTGTGTCAATTTCTTTAGCATTTTTTGTATGTCTCAAAATCATACTGGCACACTAATGAAAAGAGAAGAAACTTGCTTGCCTGCAAGAGCAACCTATGCCCTATCAAAGCTGAGAGATAACAGTTCCCAGGAGCAATTCTTTCCCCTGGTTTGAGGAAGGAAACACTCTGTGGTCAGGTTAGGACCACACCATTTAGACAGTGAAACCCAAGAGGAAAGACTAACCTCCCTTTAGAAGTTGAACCCCAGTGCTTCAGGAACAGGCCCAGTGCCCATGCACTTGAGAGGAAAATGCATCATCTGCCTTCTGGCAGAGCCCTCCTGCATCCTGCAGGTTTTGACACTTCCAGCAGAGATTTCCTGTGTGGGCTGGCTTTCACTGCAAGGTCTAAACAGCTTCTCCTTTCTCTGCTTCTGTTTTGTTTCTAGGGGGTATGGAGATGTTTACAGAGCACTCGACACTGCCACAGGAGGAGAGGTAAATGTCATCGGCCCCTGCAGGCTCTGCTGCACTCGAGGGCTTTCCCCTCTAGTGTGAGCTGTGGCTGGAGCTTTGGGCAGAGCTGTGCTGAAAAGGCACAAGAAGCACAGACTGGTGCCAGCCCACAGAACACATCTGGGACTTTGTCCTCCTCAGCTGCCAGAAGGAAGGCACGGAGGGCAGCGGTTCCTTTCAGAGAAGGACGCGCTCACTCGCTCTCCATTGCTAAAACAAAGGCGGTGCCTTTGAGCACCTCACTGCTCTTTGAGGCTACAGCTTCAGAGTCCTGAATTCTCATTTCTGGCTGCTGGCAAATCCATCTGAAAGTTACTGGTAGTTCCTTGGCCACCTGCAGCGCTGCACTTGGAAACTGCATGTAGGGAGAGATCTGCAAGGCGTCCCTGAAAGCCCAAAGCCCTGCCCATATCACAAGATGTATCCACAGAGTATTAAGGCATGGATTACTTCTTCTGAGTGCCAAACAAAGCAGCAGAGAGTGTGGTCAGAGGTTTGTGGGTGATAACTGAGACACTGCTGTTACCAAGTGGTCAAGGCAAAATGTCAGTGGCCCCACGTGTCCTGTAACTGGCTCCCAAGGGAGCAGAGAAATGGGCTGTTGGAATGTCAGTTCCTAATGACTGCAGTGCCTAATCACAAGGCAGTTTGGCACAGCTCAGCTGTGTCATTGCAAAATCACTCCCTCCACGTGCCTTGTGGTCTCGTGCCACCAACCTCCCAAGTTACTGATCTTCAATGTCATTTTAGGTGGCAATAAAAAAAATAAATCTTCAAGGAGTGAGGAGGAAGGAGCTAACCTTTAATGAAATAATGATCATGAAGAGGTATAGGAGTCCCAATGTTGTGAATTATTTAGACAGGTGAGAGGTCATGGTCTTATCCCATGGATGTGTGTTTACATAAAGCAAACATGAGAGGTTAAAAACCCACTTTGGTTAGTGGCAGCAAGTAAAGCTGTTAATTTTTATTTATTCATATTTCTCTACTCATCTCCAATGGATGAGAAGAGAGTGCATCTTGTCTGCATGAGTCTTCCCTGGCACACCTAGTTTGATAATTACTCCAAAATATTCAATACCTGGATCAGCTGTATCTTCCTAACTCAATAGCCTCAAAGTTCACTGCCTCCACATTTATTTGGGATTGATTTTTTAAAGTTTTTTAAGTGCAGATTAACCATCCTAAAGTTGATTTCGCTTGGATTGTTGCCCCTCCCTGCCATTGCTATGCATGCCAGGAAGACTAGGTGCTTATTTCCAGAAACACCATGCCTGACAGGTTTTTTTTTTATCTGGGCTGTTTCTAAACTGCACTTTTCATTTGCTGCCCATCTAAGACATCTCCTTTTCCACAGATGGGTCTTTCTCTTTGAGACTGCACAGATTGCAAACAATGCACAGCCAAGAGGGAATATCTATTCCTTTGATTCTGTCCTTGTCACAAAGGCATCTGGAAATAAGAAACCTGGAAGCAAAAAATCAATGTAGCCATGCATGTTCATCTCCATGCCCTTGTTTCCTTCTTTCAGCTACCTTCTGGGCGAGGAACTCTTGCTGGTTATAGAGTACATGGATGGAGGTGTCCTGAGCGATATCGTCAGCCAGACCTGCCTGTCTGAAGATGAGACAGCAGCCATCAGTCGGGAGGTTAGCAATCCCAGCTGTGTTTCCAAGGGCTTGGGCAGGATTGTCTGGGAAACAGGGGCTCAGAACAGGAGAGGTTTCATGTGCCAAGCTTTGTTTCTGTGTTGCTGGTATGCTATGGGCAAGTAAAGGCATCTCAAGTGAAAGGCCTGCCAGTGCTCCTGCACTCCCTGTACTCAGTGCCAGTACTCTTATCTCCTGCTGTTGTATTCTCGCTCTGTGTCTTGTATTTGTATTTGCTGTTCTCCACTTTGCCTCTCTAAATGTTTGCCTGGAGTCTGTCTTCACTACATTCCTTGCCTGTAAAAGCAAAGGTGCTGGTGGAAGGATTTGAAACAAACAGCAAAGAAAAAGGAGAGAGACTCGTTTCTCTCAGTCCTCAGCTAAAAAGGATAGGAGTGCAGCCAGAATGCTCTTTGCTTATGAGCACATGCACTGCAGCAGGAGTCATCCTGGCTGGTTGGCAGGGGACAGCCTACAACAGCAGGTGCTGTTGCTCTTTCAAAAGCTGACGTGCCTTTCCTCAGAAAGGTCCTGCTCTGCAGGTGTTGGAGCAGCAAGCTCTTCCTCTCAGTGGCCATTACTGTTCTGCCATTACTCCCCATTCCCCTGGAGAGGGAATCTTTCAGATTCTTTGTTTCCTTTCTTGTGTGATGAAATCACATCACTCATTTTTGCCCTTCTGTTTCTGTTTTCTCGCTCAGTGCCTGCAAGGACTGGATTTTCTTCATTCAAACGATGTGATCCATTGAGATGTGAAGAGTGACAACATCCTTCTCAAAACTGACGGTTCTGTCAAACTGGGTCAGTATATTCTTGGTCAGGTTCAGCATTCCAGGGATGTGGGTCTGGGGCTGCTTGGAGTGACTGCCAGCTCCCCAAAAATGGTGCTGGTGGCAGTGCAGGGACCCCTGCTGCGAGCTGAAGGCACAGTTGCAACGTGCACAGAGGTATAAGGAGCCACAAGCAGTCAAGAGTGGCCTTGCTCTGTGTGTGTCCCTTCCAGAGGGAGGGAGTTACAAGTCCAAAGTTTCCAAAGAACAAAAGCCACTGCTAGAGGCAGTGTAAAAAATTGGGGGATTTTTAAAGTCACCAATGCCAGGAGATTCAACAGCACAATTTCAAACTTCTACTGGGGAATTCTTTTGCTTGCTTTCCTAATTGCACAGAATTCAGATAAAACCAGTATTTTGTTTTCTCCTCAGCTGATTTTGGCCTCGCTACTCAGCTCACCCCTGAGCAGAGCAGACGGTGCTCAGTAACCGGGACTCTTTGGTGGATGGCGCCTGAAGTAGTGACAGGTCAACCATATGGCCCCAAAGTGGACATATGGTCTTTGGGAATTGTGGGAATTGAAATGATAGAACAAGAACCTCCTTACTTGAGTGAAAGTTCTGGCACGGTAAGGAGCAAATACTCACTGATCCCACTGTCTTTCTCACCTGTCCCATGTCCTGTGTGCCACTGGACAAAATCCCATTGCCATCTGCTGGAATTACTTCCACCAAGGTCCCCTCCTACAAATGTCCCTGCAATACATCAGCATCTACTGTACTTTTGGTTGCATCAGTGGGGGAATTCAAGCCTTACCACATGCAAACAAACTCCAAACAAACAAAGTGTTCTCAGGCAACACTTTCCTTTGGGTTAGTGGTTCCAGTTCTTTTGTCTGTGTAAATGGCCTTAATAACAGGAAAAGAGCATCTTAAAAGTGTTGTTATATTTCCAGAAATGAAGGAAGGAAACCCAAACCCAACAAAGTTTCTAAAACCGTGGTCTTTAGAGAGGAACCTAACCCTGTGTGCAGTTTCTTCTCACTGGGAAACATGGGCATGAGGGTGAAATGCACAGAGTCTCTTCTGCTTCTTGTGCAGTGCTGCTGAAACACTCAGTGACCGTGTTTCTCTCCTAGCCCAAGGCACATTCTCCACATCACCAAGCCAGAGCCTGGTGATGCGGAGAGCCTGCCAAAACCTCCCAGTGATTCCTGGCACTTTCTGGGATGGGCCAACCATTAATGCATTGACTTGAGTAGCCAAATGACTGGAGGGGGACCATACGGATGGAGCCTCTCCTTCTTCTGACGTAGACAATTTTTCTTTTGCTGCAAAAATGGGAAGCTGCAATTTTCAGACTGCTGAGAGACAGAACTGCAGGTGGCTCCTGTGTGCCCAAGCAGGCATTTTCATCCCAATACATTTGTGCAGGTATCTTAATGTGTCTGTGTTGAAGAGGAGATTGTAAATGTTTGCTTCCCTACCTGGGTATTAACTGATGGATTTCCTTTCTTTTCTTCCAATTACCATTGTTTTCAAGAACAGTACAAAAAGCTTGATGAGTTTTGTTGTAGGGCACGTGTGCTTAAAGGACCGAAAAGCACTGCAGAGATGCCTTTCATGTACTAACCCTTGAAATTAGTTAGTATAGCAAAGTCCCTCTTCCAAAAGCCATCTCAAGCTGGCATGAATCCTCAGAGAAGCAAATGTCCTTTTGCTGATGTAGTTCTCACTAACTAGGTCAGGCAATGAAATCAGCTGCCAAGGCAAGATCTGCAGGATGGTGGAAAAGCTGTGGCTGCATCGGGGCTTGGGTTTTTGGTTGGTAAAGGAAAGTCATCTCTGGGTCTCTGCCAGGGCAGAAACTGCCACTGAAGAACAGAGGTTAAACAAAGGGATCTGGGAGAGCCTTAGAGATGTGAAAGCAGGAGGTGGAGCCTGGTGTCTCCTTTTTCTCCAGGCTACACACCTGATAGCCACAGTAGGGACTCCACAGCTGCGGCAGCCCAAGCTCCTCTCGGCTTTGCTGCGTGACTTCCTGAGCTGCTGCCTGCAGATGGAAGAAGAGCGGCGCTGGTCTGCCAAGGAGCTCCTGCAGGTAAATTGTGAAGGGGCTGCAGGTGAAACAGGCTCTGAGGGATGGGCTCCTCTTCCACTCAAGTCCAAGGCAGCAGATGAGCCCCCTTCCTCCTCACCTCCACTCTTGCTGCTCTTCAAATGAAAATGGTGAGGAATCCTAGACTGGGCTGGGCTGGCAGGGTCCTGTAAAGGTCCTGTGGTGCAAGTGTCCTGCAATGAGCAGAGACATCTTTAAAGAGATCAGGTTGCTCAGAGCCCTTTGCCACCGGAGCTGGAATGGTTGCAGGGATGGGGCTCCTACAAGCTCTTGGGGCAAGCTGTACCAGGGTTGCACCATGCTCTGAGTAAACAAGTTCTTCCTTAGACCTACTCTGATTAGATGCCCTTTGTGTTTAGAAATATTTGTCCATATCCTATTGTAACTGGCCCTGTTAAAAAAGATGTCCCCCACTTTCTTCAAAGCCACTCTGAAGTCTTGGAAAGTGGCAATAAAGTCTCCCAGGGGCCTGTTCTTCACAAAACTGAATAACTCCAGCTCCCTCTGCATTTCCTGTGAGGAGAGGTGCTCTGTCCTCTGACTGTTTCTGTTGCCCTCTTTTGTAATTTGATGGGGTGTTCAGTTTTATCTAAAGGCAAAAGAATTGAAGTAGAGCAATGCGGGGTACAGAGACATGAAATGGTGGTGGAGGAACCCAAGGAAGCCAGTCCCAGCCTAGGAGTCAGAGATTTGGGCAGGAGGGGCTGTGGGGGGCTCACTGTGAGCCTCTGAGGGGCCCTGGTTTGTGCCTCCAGCCCACCCTTTGAGGTTTCTGCCATGCAAACAGGGACAGCTGGGAGGGACTTGTCCCAGCCCCATCTGCTGCCTGGCATGCTCAAGCAGACGGGAACTGTGCCAGGGTTACTGCCAGGCTGTGTGGCAGAGAGCGAACTGCAGGGCACAGTCAGTGCCACTGGGCTGGCTCTGCTGGGAAGGAAGGTGCCATCCAGCACATGAGGGGCAGGGCATGGAACAGTAGACACTGCTTTCTGTCCCTGTGGGAATCAGCACAGTGCCCGTCTTTCAAAGGCAGGGGCCTATGTGAGTCACTGGAGTTTCCTGAAAGGAAGAAAACCCAGGGACAGAAAGCGCCATTTCTAGAGCACTGGCAGGGCAAAAATCCCAGCATGATGAAGAAATCACAATAAACAGATGAGTGGGATTCTGGGCCAGGTTTGCCTGTGATGGCAAGGTCTTGCACACTGGAGATGACTGGGGAGCAGATGGTCCCATTGCTCCTCTTTCTGGGTCTTTCCAGGAACTTGATGTATCCTGATTGAGTCCCTGAAGCAATGAGCTTGGAAAGTAATGGTTCACTGTTCTTTGTTGTATTTTTTTTTCCGGTGGACAGCATCCATTTGTAACTTCAGCCAAGCCACCATTCATCCTGGCACAACTCATCAACTCAGTGAAGAAGACGAATAACCCTAACCCTAAACCCTAACCCTAACCCCTAACCGTAACCTTAAATGCTAACCCAAACCCTAACCCTGTCCCTATCTGTAACCCTTACCCTATCCCTAACCTTACCCTAACCTCAACCCTAAGTCTAAGCCTAGGCCTAAACCTAAACCTAAGCCTAAGCCTAAACCTAAGCCTAAACCCAAACCTAAACCTAAACCTAAGCCTAAGCCTAAGCCTTAGCCTAACCCTAACCCTAGGAGACGAGAACATAGCAATCATGTCAAGATGTTATCTCTGTTACCAATTTAGAGTAGGATTGTAGAGTAGGGTTGCTGAACAGATTTGTAGCATAGAATTATAGATTAGAGTTGTAATTAATAAAGTTTCTGAAACATCAACTCATTTGGAAGATTCTCCTCCTTCTGACCCCTTCAGAAAATTCAACATTTCCTTCTGAATTACCAATTGTTTTTTATTGGTGCTAAGTCACACATATGGATTCTTTTGTATGCTTTCGTAAGTGAGGAGAGTTCTTCTTCATTCATCCTCTCCAGACCACACTGCCTTTGGAATATGACCCACTGGCTGGTTATGGCGCAGCTGTGGTATTTCTAGTTGAGGCAGAAAGGGCAATGGCATTTGAAGGCAAAACCAAAGGAAGAATGAGGCAGCCCAAACATCTTGTGCAGATGCAGGCCTTCAGCTGTGACTGCAGAGCATTGGGGTTCCTGCCACTTCGATTTGTATCCCTAAATGCAATAATCTCTTTGGCTGGAGGAAAGCCTTGCTCAAGTGACAAAGCAGAAAGATCAGAGAGGGTGCTCGGGAAGGTCTCCTGTGGTGCAGAGCTGTCAGCGCCTGTGAGGTGAGAGCGGGCCCGGCCTTGCCCGGGCTGGAGCCCCAGCAGAGCCCTGGCAGAGGCTGGAGCAGCCTGAGCCCCGGCAGAGGCAGGCTGGAAGGAGGCCCTTGTAGCTGCCGGCTCTGAGAGTGGAGGATTCGCCCGCTCCCAGCAAGAGGCAGCAGCCGGGCCCTGGGTGCCTCTTGCTGGGAGCGGGCAAATCCTCCGCTCTCAGAGCCCAGGTGGCAGCTGGCTGCTGCCGAGGGGAAGCGCATCCGTGCTGGGCACAGCCCGGCCTGGAGGCATTGGCCATCTGGAGTGTGCCCAGGAGCAGGGAAAGGCCAAGGGCAGCCGCAGGCCACTGGGCTGGCTGAGGATTCCTCCTCTTCTGCCGGCTCCCCTGCAACCCCTGGCAAAGGCCAGCAGTGTGTGCAGCACTCTGGGCACCGGGGCAGGGAGCCGGGTTGTTCGGCAGGCTGGAGCACAGGGCAGCTCCTTCAGGCCGGCACTTGTGCCAGGGGAAGCGAGGCCAGCGTGAGGCAGGGACAGCTTGGCAGGGCACATCTGCAGGAGCCAGCGCCTCACGCAGCTCTGGGAGAAAGCGCCTGCAATCCTGCAGTTCTGCACTGAGCCTGAGCAAAGGTGTGAGATGCACAATGTTTGGCAGAAATATTCAGGCCCACCAGGCCAGCCTGCTTTGTGCTCTCTGGCGCGCAGCAAGTGCTGTGCAATGCAGCTCTGAGCTGCTGGGAGAGAGGCAGTCGGGGATGTGCCTGAGGTGTGTCAAGGGGTTAGCTGAAAATGTAATGAGGATAATTGAAAAGTGCAGATGAGTTGAGGGGCCAGCTGGGAATAGAATTGGGATAGTAGAAGATTGCATATTTTAGTTAAGATCTTCAAATGAGGTAAGAAGCTAAGTTAGTAATACAGCTAGCAGAAATCACGTCCCGTAGTTAAAGAGTACCAAATATATTAGGAACATAAAGCTAGGAGTGACAGGGATAGAGGAAGCAATTGTGAAGAAGCAGAAACCATAGAAATAACTTGCCTTAAGAATAATTGAACAGTCAGGAGAGGCTTGGACTGTGAGCAGCAGGTCCAAAGGTCTTGCCAGCTGGCCATGGGAGAAGAGTTCACCATGAGGAAGACAGCTTTCTTCCTCCCATAAAACCACTCCCTCATTTCAAAATCCCACCGACCCAGTTAAGGGAGTACAATTGCACAGCTGTAGTAGATAGTCAGCTGATAAAAATGCGAAACAGGCAGGTAATAATTATGTATTATGGGTCCTTAGAAACCTATTGTAAAACCTTTTCTGTAGAAAGAGAGAGCAGGAGTCTGCAACTCCTTGCACATGTCTTTGGAAACTAGTTCACATGTGACCAGGGCTGCAATAAATACCCTCTTTTCTACTATAATTAGTTGAAGAGTCGTCTGTCTGTGCTTCAAGGGTTATGCTGGAGTAGTGAACTGATTTGCAAGGGAGCAGAAGAGTTTCAGCAGGCAGTTTTTGGAAGAGATGGAAGCCTCTTGTGACTGAAGGGAAAGCCATTTGGAATGGAGTAATGATACCAAAGTCCATATTGTCCCAAATTGGTCCCAAAGTCTAATTGTATCTTTGTGTCTGAATTTAAATCAGAATGATTATAGATAGCTTCATGCAATTTGTCTACAAATTTATCAAAGTCTTCATTCTTCTTTGACAAATCTGTGTAAAAGACATGGTGTGTAACTTATCTGGAAGTGCAAGAATAGCATTATATGCCAGTTGTTGGCTCATCTGTAAGACTTGATCAATGCTCTTAGCCTGGGCAGTGACAGTAGCCCAGGGCCCCTTGCCAAGTAACTGTTGTGCTGTTAAACCATACAGAGGATCACCTTACACTCTAGGTCTTGCTGCTTCTTAAGCACACTTTTCCTCCCAGCTTTTATGAAACATCTCCTGCTGATAGGGTGATCTTATAAGTCTTTTTAGGGTACGCATATCAGCTGGAATTAATGTGTTAGATGGAAAAATATACTGCAGAAGTGACTGTACAAGTTGGGATTTTCAACTAAATTGTGAAATTGCAGCTCTCAATTTTTCTAAAATCTTCCAATTGAAAGATTCTCAAACTCTACTTGCAGCATTACTTACTACAGGAAAAGCTTCTACATCATTGGAGAGAAAAGTCCCTTCTACAATAGCTTCTGGAATAACTTTTTTCTACTGTAGTTTCTGAGCTGCTTCTATTTCAGGGTCACATTCCAACTCTAATTCCACATTCTTTACAGCGTGAGAGGGAGGATTTTGTTTAACTGGCTCAAATGCTGGCTCAGAGACAGAATGGAGGAGTTTTTGCTAGATAATGGCCATATTCAGCCAATGCACAATCCAGCCTGCTTGTAATAATGGACAATGAACACCTTCACAAAGCATTATTTATGGACATATTCAGAAATGAGCTTGGTATATCCCTGAAAAAGACACAAGAAGAAGAGTCATCAGGACTCAGCTAGTTTGTCAGCAGGCTTGGGAAATTGAGCCATGGGTGGGCCAGACAACCCCAGCAAGATGCGTAAAAATTTAGATGATCCAATCAGCATTCTATTTTAGATGTGTAAACAGATAGGATTAACTAATCATGTATTAGCTAGAGACACATGGGCAGTAAAGATTTATTATAAATAGAGTCTTTTTAGGAATAATAAATTTAGCTTCACTGGATCATATTGGTTATGTTGTGATGTCCCCTGAACCTCCGCACCATGCACTTAAGGGTGTGTTGGTTTTCCCCATGAAATGTACACATCTGGGGAAGTGCCCTTGGCAGAGAGGGGCTTGATTCCCAAGGAAACTGCTTCCCCAGGAGCCCCAGTGAGACAGGTGCAAGTGTCTCCATTTGACTCCCTTTGTTTCCTTCAGTCCTTGAGGCCCCTTGCACTTTGCAGAGGGGCATGCAAAGGGAGAAGGCTGTGAAGAAATACCGATTATGTTCTCTTGATGCAGAGTGTGATTTTATACACTCTCTCCTATGGTGCAGATGCTCTTAATTTCTACTGTGTTGATTATTCTTATCAATACCTATTTTAATTTGCTCTGGCATTCTTCCCATAGAAAAGTTTTCCTTATGTATTTGATTTATGTCTGCAAATGTTGATATGTAACTTAAGGTACCTGAATTTAGCCCATTTCTCCTCTCACTTTAATTTCAGAAAATGTCAGAATTACAGATGTACGCACTAAAGTATCCAAGATTTCTGTGCAACAGAAAGATGAGTAAACAGTAGTACAGCCCAATCTACATTACCTTTAGCAGTTACCAAAGCCAGTAGATATTTAGAAAAGTGTGCCTTCTTTCAGCAATATTACAGATAGATGGTTAAATACAAATTATAATATTATAATATTGGCTTTACACAAATATTAAAATGGGTTCTATATGTGTGATATTAATTAAACTTAGAGAGCTCCCAAGGCCTTGAACATACTTGAGACTGATTTTGCAATAAACTATCTTTTAAACTCTGTTTGGAAAGCAGAAGGTAGGAACATCAGTCATCTGTTGTGTTTGACTTTATTGTTACTTGAGATTGTAGTAAATACTGAGCATGAGCTGGGATGAGATTGTAATTGCTCATCTTTCCAAAGATAGATATGGATACTATTAACATGTGCCCTGTTTATTGTTCCTAACTGACTAATTTACTGCAGTAGTTTTATAGTGCATTTTTATTGTTGTAATATCTAAATGTAGTGGGAGAATATATATTTGACTCGGGGTAGTTTGGCTTTTGTTTTTCGAATAATAAAACCACTCTCTTCAGCCTGGTGAAGAAGAAATCTGCTTCTGTCCTTGTGTACAGCTATGGGTTTGTTCACACAGCTTCTCCTTCCCTTTTCTGCCTAGGCTTTCTCACCTGCAGTTTTCAGTAGAAAAGCAACAAACCTTTGAAAGGCTAAACCTCAACATAACTGTGACCCTCAATCAATACTTCCTTCTTCCAATTTCTAAAGATCTCTTTGTCCTGGGCACTCAGTATGGCCTTTTGCCTCAAAGTTCTTTGGCTGTCTTGAATGCTTACAGTGTAAAAGGTAATCCCTGATCTATTTTCAACTCCCTGCTCAGATGCAGACTGCTGGAAGGGAGCTAGGACTGGTACTGGAGACCTGGCAGCTTGTCCAGGAAGCAAAATTTTTGAAATAATGGTAATGTGGAGAAGCATGCAAGTCCAGGTGGTGAACTCAAATATGCAAGTACTTGCAGTTTCCTGACAGGACTTTATAGTTCATGGCTATGGTATCTTCTTATTTCTGTCCCTTAATGCTCAATCCTTGCCACATTTCTTCAACTTTTTTTGCATTGTCATCTTCCGTGTTTTCTTCCTCTCTTCTTCTCTCTGTGACTTTCTATGCAGGATGGATAACGAGTCATACACTGTCAGCTTGCTCAGTGACCGAGTAGTGATATGATGGTGTAGAAATTGTAGGCGCACAGTAGGCAAACCTGTCATGCTTCTTATGCCCTCTGCCGGCAGACCTGCTTCCCAAACCTTCAGTCAGACTTGGAAAAAAGGCTTGTCACCACTACTTTGTTGTGGTTTATGCATTTATGAAGAAACACTTCCATCTCAGCCCGCTTAAGCCACTGCAGAGCAGGAGTTGTTGCTTTGGTAGCAGATGTGCTGTCAGGGTCCTTACAGCTCCACAAGATGTGCCTCTCCTAGAACAGATTTTTGCATTTTTGTACAATAAAAACTATGTTTTAAATCACACCAGTGTAAGTCATGCACTCCTGTAGATGTGTTTTCAGACAGAGATATTTATATCTATGCCTAGTGAATGGCCTCCTGGGCAGCAGGAACAAATGAGGAAGGAAACTGGGCTGATAAAACATGCTTCTGCTTCAAGAAAAACCCCCCAGTCTTCCCTTTCCAGAGAAGGCTATAAACCTTTTCTTGATTGGCCTAAAGGGGATAAACAAGTCCCTCCATGTCCTGATCTTTTACTAGTCTCAAATTATTTAGAAAAGTTTTAATTTTTTTTTTTTTTTTTTTTTTGTGGGGGGTGGTGGTGTTCGGGTCTGCACTTCAGACCTGTTCTCCCAGCAGCCAGGGACCTACAGCTGCTGTGGGTGGGGCAGGTGCTCAGGCAATTACCAACAGGTGCTTGGTAATTGCTAACAGCAGTTGAGCTGAGAAGTTGGCTTGTGCCTGGCTGAGAGCTTGACGACTGTGGTGAGAGAAGGGATAGGGAGTGGAGTGGAAAATATTAGTTACACAAGCAAATCTGAGGTGTAGGTGGGATTTAACTGGATTAGGTGCTGCATTTCAGGGTCTTAATCACAATTTATGAAAAACTGAACATTTAACTATGAGATAGGACTATGTAGTTGTTATTCTAGATGCTGCATTTACTAATATGTTATGTAGTTTGTATTTTGCTCAGAAGCTGTCTCAAAAACATTGAAGTCCAACTAAAGTCTTCATAAACACAAGTTAATAGCTTACTTTTTGTTAAAAACAGAAGCTGAAAGGGCCAATGGCTCTTGCATTCAGTAATTCACACATTTTAAAAGAAGTGGCATTTTAAAGGAAATGGCGATTGTCCAGCTCTGCACAGTGAAAGAACCAACTATGAATATGCAGAGTTACAAAAGAAACTGGGACTTCTTCGGTCAGGCATAATAAACTGTATAAAGCATCCCTGCAAGAAGCGGCTCTCGTGAATGGTGGAGGGTCCAATGCAATAGAGGTGGGATCCAGGTTCACCCAGCACCAACCCCGGGCTCGACACTGTCTCTTTGGCTGTGGTGGTTTTGAAGACCATATTTTAGTAGCGGAAAAAGATAAAGAAATCTTTTCAGATTTTTTATAATTTGGCTTTTGATTGATCATTCATAACAGTTCCATATAGATGATTCCACATTTGGTGTCTTGGTGCGTAAATCAAGAGCACAATTCATAACAGTTCATGATAAGCACCAGTACAAGCTGGACTTCCCAGATCAGCCAACTGAAAGAATCTGAAAAGAAGAAATGCAGGAAATGCCTTGGTAAACTTTGCCTGGAAGATGGGTGACTTTTTTTTCAGCAATCTATAATCCATTCCCTTGGCCTTTGGCTTTCTTAACAAGGCCATTTGCATCCCAGATTCCCCATGAAGTGCGAAGCCTGAGCTTGTGGAAGTGGCTGAAAGATGCCCTGTTTCTCTGCAGGGACATTCAACTGGAACAGGAGCCGGAGCGCTGTCTGGGGAAGCCTCCTCCGAGCTGGAATTTGTGCCGTGTTGGGAGAGGAGGAGGAGGGGGAGAGCGCTGGAGCTGTGTGGCAGGAGCAGGAGGTTTGGGCCACAGGACATTCCATCTGCACCGCTGCCCCGCAATGGGCAGCTGTGCCCAGGGCTCTGGGCCTGGCCCCGCGTGCACTGAGCTGCCTGGGCTGGGCTCAGGTTCCCGCTGGGCCTGGGCAGAGCCTGGGCTCAAACTGGGGGCAGCAGCAGTGCAAAACACCTCTGGGCATCTGTGTTTCCTGCTGCTGGGAAGGAACAATGAAGCGAGTTTAGAAGTTCTGGTTTCTGCTTCTCCTGGTTGATTTTTTAATTTAACTCCACACTGCGGAGGCAAATTCTGTGGCAGCCACTGTCAGCTTATTCTATTTCAACAGTGCCAGCAACAGGGCTCTGTTTGAGCCCTGCAAATGTGGCCTGTGAAGCTTTAATTCCCCTCATCTTAGTGTTCAGGGGCTGGTGAGCATTCCAGTATCTGCTGATCTTTATGTCTGTGACAAAAATACTGACTTCACTGTCATGAAAGCACCGTAGGTAGCACCAACTGAAAGAGGCACTTGCATTTTTATGGATAAAATTCAGGTTGCAAGAAGAAGAGGGCCAAGAGCAGCCATGATCTGCAATTCCCAAGGCAGAGGCACCAGCAGCCTCCTCCTGTCACCTCAGGGTGAGTCAGAGCTGGAAACAGTGCTGGAACCCAATCCTTTCTTGCTCTGAGGGCTGGCTCAGGGCAGCACAGGCGAGCCCTGAGCAGTCAGGGCTGTGTGTGGGTGATTGCTGCTCTGCTCCAGAATTGAGCTGGAAAAATCCCTTGGGAGCAGAGGAAGGAGCAGGCGGGAAGGGGCCAGCACTGCTGCTGCTCCTGGCCGGGAGCCCCGGCTGGGCCGGGCCGGCGCCCCCTGCACTGCGGCTGCTGCTGCTGCCAGAGTCGGGCGGGACTCGGGGACAGGGAACGGACACGGGGGGACAGCAAAGGCCTGGTGGCTGCAGGGATGGTGGCGCTGGGGCTAGCACAGAGCTTCAGCCCGCAATTAACCCCAAGGGAAACCCCATTTCAGCCTTTCTGCACTCATGGCTGTGAAAGGATTGAAATGAAAGAACAGCAATCAGGGCCCGACACTTTCTCCTTTGGGAGGAGCCCCGCGTCTGGGGCTGTGAGGGGCCATGAGGGACTGTGAGGGGCTGTGAGGGGCCGTGAGGGGCCGCGAGGGGCCAAGGGGAACTGTGAGGGGTTGTGAGGGGCCATGAGGGGCTGTGAGGGGCCATGGGGAACTGTGAAGGGGTTTTGAGGGGCCATGAGGGGCTGTGAGGTGTCACTCGTCGAGAATGTCACAGGAACAGGTAGGAGGCAGTTGTGTAGAGAGAGTGAAAGAAGGTTTTATTCAAGAGAACTGTGCGGTTTTTATAGAGAAACAGAAAGACGAAGTAGAGCAACACCACCTGCAGATTGTTTATACTTAACAAGTTATCACATCCCTACCATACCCTAAAAATTCTCACATGCTGCTGTGAGAAACACTTGCTGTTTCTCTCTCTCTCTTCCAGGGCATCCACAGTGAGAGGCTGTGAGGGATCTTGGGGAACTGTGAGGGGCCATGAGCTATGGGAGGCTGTGAAGGGCCATGAGGGGCCATGGGGAGCTGTGAGGGGCCATGGGGAACTGTGAGGGAGCCATGAGGGGCTGTGAGGGGGCATGAGGGGCCATAAGGGTCTGTGAGGGGCTGTGGGAGGCCAGGCCCCTCATGGAACCAAGAATCCTCTGTGACTGCAGTACCAAGGAAATCATTGTTGACAGTACAGAGCCTCATGGAACCAAGGGGCCTTTGTGGCCCAACAAGGCCTTGTGGAACCAAAGGCACCATGGTGACACTATGGAACCTCATGGTACTACAGATCCATTGTTACACAGCAGCCACAGCAGGGCCCCAGAACCAAGGAGATCATTGTGACACTGCACAACCTCATGGAATCAAGGCATCCATGTTACACTACTGAACCTCATGGAGCAAAGGGTCCATTGTGACACTGTGGAACCAAGGAGACTGTTGTTGGCAGTAGGAAAGCTCATGGAACCAAAAGTCCATTGTGACATTGTGGGGTGTCGTGGAACCATGGAGACCATTAGGACACTTCAGGACCACTGGTACCAAGGGGCCATTGTGACACTGCAGGGCCTTGTATAACCAAGGGGTCCTTGTAGCATGGCAGGGCCTTATGGACTCAAGGGGATCAAAGTGACACTGTGGGGCTCCATAAGGGGCTTTGGAGCTCCATAAGGGGCTGTGGAGCTCCATAAGGGGCTGTGGGGGCTCCATGAGACCACGGGGCCATTCTGACCATGGAACCAAGGATACCGTTGTTACACTACAGAACAAAGGAGGCCACTGTGAACCAGCAGGGGAACCCACTGGGACTATTGTGACACTTCAAGGGCATTGTGGAACAGCAGGGCCTTGTGGAAGCGATGAGACCATTGTGACATCCCAGGGCCTCGTGGGAGCAGGGGGCCATTGGGACACTGTGAGTCCCCATGGAAGCAAGGGGCCAGTGTAACACATCCAGGCCTGCTGGAACCAAGGGGCCACTGTGATCCTGGGGAACCAAATAGAACCAAGGGGCCATTTGGAGACACTGTGACCTCATGGAAGCAAGGGGCCATTGTGGCATTGTGCAGTCCCATGGCAAGAAGGAAACCATTTGGACACTGCAAGGCCACTTGGAAAGCAAGGGGCCATTGTGCCACTGCAGAGCCAAGGAGACCATTGTTATATCACTGGGCCTCATGGAAACAAAGATCTGTGGTGATCCTACAGGGCCTTATGGAACCAAGGGGCAATTTTGATGCTGCAGGGCCCCAAGGATCCAAGAACATGGAACAGGTCTGGGTGGCTGGGCCTCCTGGGGGCTGCTTGACTGGTCCAGCTGGCCTTGGCATGTTGAGAGTTGCTTCTTATCAACCCCTGAAACCCCGGAGTTCTGTGCATTCCTTCCTGTGGGAAAGAACTGTCCTTCTCCAGGGGTTCAACGCTGAAATTGGGATTCCACCTCCGAATTTGATTATATCCAAGAATTATTCCCATATGAAACCTGCCAGGACAGACTGCTCTGGCTGGCCTTGGCCTCTTGGGGGCCACTCCTCATCTGCCTTCAAAACACTGGGGGCCCGTTCTTTTCTTCCCATTGAAAAAAACACTTTCAAGTCCAGACATCCATGGCCAAAATTGAGAATCCGCCTCCAAAATTCCTTATACAGTTTTCCAATGGTACCTCCCAGACAAAAGCTGCCAGGGCTATCTAGATTCCCTTGGCTGCCCTGGTGGCCCTAATGTTGCTGCAGGGCCTGAGTGCTCTTGGGGCCGGGCACAGTCCTGGGTGTGGCAGTGCGGCGGCTGCAGCAGGGACAGGCCATGGGCACTGCTGGGGCAGTGCTGACGCCTCAGGCCAGGCCCTGGGGGCTCCAGGCTCCTTGCCCAGGCTTTCTCAAGAACACGGCCAGGCCAATGCTCAGCACAGAAAACCCCGTGAGCAGCCCCAGGCTGGCCGTGGGCAGGCTGGGAGCAAACAGCATGGCTGGGGCTCTGCAAGGGCCCTGGGGGAGATGGGAAGGAGCAGCAGAGCAGGGGCTGATCCATCCCCAGTGCGCTGCACAGCCCAGGGCAGCGTCCCAGAGCGTCCTCATGGAGCTGCCAACAACATCCCCCCTCTGCAGCCCTGGCCTCTCCCCCAGCTCACACAGGTGCCCCATCCTTGCAGGCACAGACACGGCAGCACTGGCTCAGCAGCCCCTCTTTGCATTGCACACAGCAGGGGGAGCACCCCCATGCTCTTGGTGTGGGGACATGAACCTGAGGGAGCACAAATGCCATCAGCCCCTGGGGCCAGCAAGGGCTGGGGGACACCAGGGAAACCACTCAGCTTTGTCCTGGCCTCTGCAGTCAGCCAGAAAGTTTGTTCCCATCAGGTGGGAGTTTCCTGTCCCACTGCAGACACTGTTGCTCAGAGCCAGGGCTGCCTGGCAGCCACCCCCAAACTGCCCTGAGCATTTCCTTGGCTTCACCTTTGCTTTCTTTCCTCTTCCTGCTGCAAATTTCTTCCTATTGCCCACCCCTCTTCCCTCCCCTGCAAACAGCTCATCCCTGTTTGCCCTTTCCTCTCTGGCTCCACTCCCCATTGCAGTTCCTGACTTGGCCCCATGGGAACATCCCTTGGGGAGCAGAATCATCCTACAAGTGCTGCAAGAATTGTCTGCAGGCTCCTGCAGTGCCTGGTGCTGCTCCCTTGCCAGAGGCACCCCAGGCCAGGGGGGCACATCTGGGCTGCTGTGTCTGGCTCTGGGGCTCCCTGTTCTGGGCAGTGAGGAGGAGCTGCAGAGGCTCTGCAGGACTGACAGGATGGGCTTTGGGGCTGGCAGGAGAAGCTGAGGGACCTGGGCTGCTGCAGCTTCTCAAGAGGGGGCCCAGGGCTCATCCTGTGACTGCTCCAAGGGTGGTTCCAGAGAATCCCAGAATCAGCAAGGGTGGAACAGGCCATGGAGATCATCAAGTCCAGCCTGTGCCCTGACACTGCCTTGTCTCCCCTGAGCCTCCTCTTCTCCAGGATAAACAACCTCAGCTTCCTCAGCAACTCCTTACAGCACTTGTGCTCCTGACCCCGCCCCAGCCTTGTTGCCCTTCTCTGGACACGCTCCAGCCCCTCCATGTCTTTCCTAAATTTGGGGGCACCAGAACTGGACACAGCACTTGAGGTGCTGCCCAAGCATTGCTGAGCACAGGGGAAGAATTCCTGCCCTGCTCCTGCTGGCCACACCATTCCTGAGCCAGGCCAGGAGCCATTGGCCTTCTTGGCCACCTGGGCACACTGCTGCCTCATGTCCAGCCTGCTGTCCATCAGTCCCTGCAGGTCCCTTTCTGCCTGGCTGCTGTCTGGCCCCTCTCGCACCTTGTGGAGGAAGGGAAGGGAAGGGAAGGGAAGGGAAGGGAAGGGAAGGGAAGGGAAGGGAAGGGAAGGGAAGGGAAGGGAAGGGTCCAGATCCAATCCTTCCTGAAATGTGGGGTTTGCTGGAACTGCCAGTGCCTTGACCTGAAAATTTCCCTATTCTGGCACAGCTCAAGTGCAGCAATTTGCTGGCACAGAAATCCAAAACCCGGCAACTTCCTGCTACTGGGTCTGGCACCTCCCATATCTTGTGTTTGCTTCCCCAGTACCCAGATTTGGAAATTTCCTGGTGCCCGCACAGCCCAAGTCCAGTGATTTGCTGGCACAGAAATCTAAAATTTGGAAATTTCAAGGTTCTGACTCCAGCACCATCCAGATCTAGTGTTTGCTGAGACCGCCAGTGCCCAGATTTGGAAATTTCCCGATGCCTTCACAGCCCAGGTCTAGCAATGTGGTTTTAGCTAGCTTAGGAAGAGAAGTTCCTCGGACTGTGACTTTCCTTTTTCTTGGAACTGTTTAAACCTGCTCTGGACTGAAAACCCAGACAAACACCTGCAGCTCACACCTGTGGCCCCCCGAGCTCTGGGACGCTGCATTCCAGAACCAGAGGGACTTAGAAGAGACCGAGTGAGCCAACTACAACCCACAACAAGGACTTTCTGAATTTTCTATCTCTTCAGCACTGTCCGAGGTTTTATTTAATATTATTCATTTTTCATGCTTGTGAATACTTTACTTGTTTAATAAACTGAGGTTTTTTTCACTTTTCTCGAGGGAAGTATTTTCCTGAACTAGTAGGGGTAGGGGCTGCTTGAACTTTCTTTCTAGATGTATTCCTTTTGGAGATTTCCTCCCAAAATTTGCCCTAAGCCAGCACAAACAGTCACAATGAAAACTTCACCAGTGGCATAATTTCCTGGTGGCAAATCTTGTGACAGAAGCTTGACCTTGTTCTCCATGAGAAATTCTTGGGAAGAGCAGACAGGAGAAGATTCCTGTAAAACTGAAACAGCTTTCCAAAAGTGAAATGAAAATGGAAGAAACAATCCAAGATGTTTTCCTCTATTTATTTCTATGCTCCCCTTTTCCATGCTGCATCCCAGTAATTCCAGATGTACCTCACCTCTAAGATCAGTGACTTAGGGATTTTTAGGCGTTCTAAAATACCATGAGCCACACACAGTTTTCCTTCTCCTGTTTTTACTGGAAAGCAACACTGGACATGTAAGTGCAGTGCTGGGCTCAGGTAGGAATCCTACCCCAAGGGAAGGTGGCCCGACAGTGTTTGACCCTCAGCAAGGACAATGCACAGCAGCAAGCGAGGGGGTCGCTGTGCCAGTGCGCAGGAGTCAGGGCTCTGCATCTGGGCTCAGCGCTGGAAGGTTCCCGTGTTTGGGCAGACGGAGGGGCTGTCCCCAGGGCGCGCGGGGCTCGAACGTGGGGCTCGTGGGGCGAGCGGGGAACGGACACGGGGACGAACGGCCCCGGTGCCTCAGTTGCAGCGGCGGCAGCGGCGGCAGCAGCGGCAGCAGCAGCAACAGCGTCGGCAGAAAAAAGACCACAGACCCTAAACACTGCTTCTCATTCTCATTCTCATTCTCATTCTCATTCTCATTCTCATTCTCACTCTCATTCTCATTCTTCTCTCTCTCTCCCGCTGTCGGGCGCCCTTCTCTCGGGGTCCCTTGCCCGGCGTCCCTCTCCTCTCCCCGCCTCCCTCTCCCC
The DNA here is from genome assembly GCF_028551555.1 of Melozone crissalis. Lineage (NCBI taxonomy): Eukaryota > Metazoa > Chordata > Aves > Passeriformes > Passerellidae > Melozone > Melozone crissalis. The sequence continues at coordinate 1,775,224 of NW_026535850.1, read as the reverse complement.
TGCCGGGCCAGGCCATGCCCCCGGCCCGCCCCCGGCCCCGGGCGGGGCTGCCCCGTGCCCGGCCCCGGCCGTCCCGCCGCGGTCTCGCCTCCGCCTGGCTCTGGCCGTACTGGCGGTGGCGCTGCTGGGCGGGCATCAGTGCCTGGTGCGGGGGCGGCATCGCCGCCCTTCGGCTCCGCCTGGCCCGAGCCCGGCCCCGGCCCCGAGGCAGGGTCCAGTCCCGAGCCCGGCCCCGGCCCCGGCCCCGGCTCCTCCCGGGACCCGCGGAGGACACACGCGGCGCGGCCGCTCCCGCCGCTTCCGCTGCGGCTTCCCCGGCCCGAGCTCCGCCTCTCGGCAGCGCGGCCGCCAGCCCCGAGCCTCCCGTGCCGCGTTCCCGGGAGCGAACGCCTGGGCTTGGCCGGCCCGGGGCGCTTGAGAGGCGCTCGGGGGCCGTTGCTGGCCCCGGGCCGAGCGCTGACAGCCGCGTCCCGCCCGCAGGGCAGACTCAGCAGGGCCTGCAGGAGCAGTACAGGCTGGGTTCGCTGCTGGGGCGCGGCGGCTTCGGCAGCGTCTTCGCGGCCACGCGGCTCTCGGACGGCGCCCCGGTGAGCGGCGGACGAGGGGAGGGGGCGGAGGAGGAGGAGGAGGAGGAGGGCAGAGAATGGGGCTGGGCAGGGAAGGCGGTGAGCTGAGCCCTCTGCTCCCCTTGATTTGCAGGTGGCCATCAAAAGGGTGCCACGGAACCGCGTCCTGCACTGGGGCAAGCTGGTGAGTGAGCAGGGCCAGCGGCAGCAGCCAGACCGTGCCGGGCGGGAATGAGCCGAGGCCCGGCACGGTGGGAGCCGCCAGGACGCCCCGAGGGAGAGCAGGCGTGGGGCCAGCGCAGGGCGCAGAGCATCCCGGGCTGGCTGAGGGCTTCACGAGCCCCGGCACGGCATCGGCTCCACTGACGGCATCGTGCTCCTCCCGCAGCCCGACGGCACCAGCGCACCCCTGGAGATCGTGCTGCTGGCCAGGGTGTCCACTGGCTTCCCCGGTGTGGTCCAGCTGCTGGAGTGGCTTGAGCTCCCCAAGGACATCTTGATGGTGCTGGAGCGGCCAGAGCGGTGTCAGGACCTGCAACGTTTCATTCGGGCACGGCGGTTCCTGCCCGAGGAGGAGGCACGGGAGCTGTTCCGCCAGGTGCTGGAGGCCGTGCGGCACTGCACCAGCTGCGGGGTCCTGCACCGTGACATCAAACCAGGGAACATCCTGGTTGATCTGGCCACCGGGCAGGCCAAATTGATTGACTTTGGCTGTGGCACCTACCTGCAGGACACAGCCTACACGCACTTTGCAGGTGAGCCCACGCAGGGCTCCTGGGCCCAGCATCTCATGACCCAACATCTCCCAGCCCAAGCTGACTGTGGCAGCAGGGATTCTCTCTTTTGCGGCCCTTCATGTCACTGAGTCTTCAGCGAGTTTCTTTTGAAACTCAGGGCTGAGTGGGTAGCCATCTTCCAGCCCTGCTGGCAGCCTTTGCCCCCCACTCTGCCCAGAACTGGTGCTGGGGCAGCCAGCCCAACAAAAATACCCGTGGGTGGGGGTAGCAGAGAGGGAGAACCAGAACCTGTGCCCAGCCGGTTTGGTGTGCAGGTGAGAAAGGGCTTGGACTGCTCCACTCACCTGGTCTGTTGGGGTTCATAATGGTTTTTGGGGCAATGCAGGCCGGGAGGATGAGAGCATGGTTTTTCCCAGCACTGGGTGGGTTCTTCCTTGTTATGGTCAGGCCTTGCCAGGGCTTCCACTGCCCTCTTGAAACACCAGTGGCTTCTTTTCCAACCCCAAGTCTGTACACAAGTCCCAGGTGCTGGTGAGAGGGCAATGCTCACCCTGTGTGCCACTGGGGCAGCCCCCACATGCCTAGGGATGCTGGGGCCAGGCTCTGGGAACAGCCTCATCCCCCTGATGAACTCCATCTGTATTCCATAGGAACACGGTCATACAGCCCCCCAGAATGGACCCACTTTGGCTGGTACTATGGCAAGCCAGCTACCATCTGGTCCCTGGGCATCCTGCTGCACCAGATGGTCTGTGGGGAGCACCCTTTCAGGAGGTGCCAGAACATCAGCTGGGACCATCAGCTCTCGCTGCCAGAACGGCTCTCTCAAGGTGGATCCTCATCTCTGGGCACGGGGGGAATCCCAGTGCTGGGAGACAGCAGCAGGCTCGTGGGCATCCTGCTCTGGCAGCTGCTGAGGAGGTGGCAAATGTCCTACTCTCCTCCAAAACAGGGAATGGATGGGAAAGTTTAGGCCCAGCTTTGAGCACATCCAGCATGGCTTGTGCATGGGAATGGTGGGGCAAAGCCAATAGGAGCCTTCTCCAACTAAGTGGTGGTTTCTGGTTTCTCTGCCCAGAGTGCCAAGATCTGATCAGGCGGTGTTTATCCATGCTGGACTTGGAAAGGCCCTCATTAGAAGAGCTGTTCTGTCATCCTTGGATACAGGATATTCATCTGCCCTAGAAGAAGGGAGAGAGCCACAGGCATACTTTGATCCAGGGCCCTGGTAAGTTCCAGCTCCAGATATGCCTTGGCAATGAGAAGCAAAGGAACCCAGCCCTTTTTGTGCTGCCAGTGTCACTGCACCGGGCTCATGGGATGGGAACACGCAGCCCTTGGGCTGGAGCTGAGCTGCTCTGCCCAGCACTGGTGGCCGCCATCCCAGCTGGTTTTGCTTGTCCTGGTTCCCTGACAGCTGGGGCCCTGGGCAGAGCCCTGAGAGCCTGGTCTCCCCCCAGGGAAGGAGAAGAAGCCCCTGGAGAAGCTGTACCGGGTGGGGCTGCTGCTGCTGGAGAGAGTGAGGAGGACACCAAGGATGACAAGCTCTTCCTCAGCCTGGCCAGCTGAAGATGATGGACTTTGATTCTGGCACCTTCTTCAAAGCCAGGCTCCACAGTGAATTTGCAGATGAGTCCACAGGCAGGGGGATGCTCTCAGATTTGGGCATTGCCCAGCCTGGCTGGGAACCAAAGGTTCCCCCTTTGCTGGGGCAGATGCAAGTAATTCTTCAGTCACTGCCCAGCTGCTTTTGGCAGGGCTGGGGCATGGGCTGGGGTGGGTATGAAATGGGAGTGGGCTCCTGGCCCTCCCAAAAGCCCCCAGCACCCACCGTGCCCCGGGCTGGGGCTGGGGCTGGGGCAGCCAGGCCAACACAAACAAACCCCTATGGTGGGAGCAGAGGTGGGACTCCAGAACCTGTGCACAGCTGCTTTGCTGTGCAGGCAAGGAAAGGCTTGGGCTGCTTCACTGCCCTTGTTTGCTTTGGGGTCACCGTGATTTTTGGCGGCAGTGCAGAGGGGAAGAGAGAAAGTGTGGGCTTCCCTCACCCATGGCTGGGTTTTTCCCTGGCATGTGGGGGTTGGGCCTTCCTCAAGGCCCTGACACAGATAAGAGTTTTTACCGTTTTTCTTGTTTTCCCTTTTTGCATCTAATCTCTTTTCAATAATGTGTTGTTTATTTTTCCAGAGGAAGTATTCAAGGTGGTCCAGTGTGGATGGGGAAGTGCTTGGGAGCAGCTGTGGCGTGGATGGGCCATGCCCTTGGAGAAGGCTGAGGCCGTGGTTTGGGAGCAGCTTTTCTTGCAGCCGTGGCTGGTGTGAGGTGGGTCCCTGTGTGCTTGGCAGGGTGGGATCAGAGCTTTTGGGAGCTGGCAGCGAGCACAGGAGCATCCTGCTCTGGGCAGCTGCTGAGGGCTGGATGTGCCGTGGCTGGGCTGCAGGCTGGGCACATGTGCTGCGCTCCTGCTCTGCTGCCAAAGGCAGCAGGGATGGGCAGCTCTGGGCACAGCTCTGGGCACAGCCAGCATGGCTGGGCACCGCAGGCCTTGGCACAAGGGCACAGGAGCCCTCAGCTGACGGGCGCTTTCTGCTTTCTCTCCTTGCAGCCGGGCTCTGCAGGTGCTGAGGCTGCTCTGGGCTCTGCCAGGGCTCTGCTGGGCTCAGCCCTAGGCCCAGCTGGGCTGGCTCTGCCCTGACATTGCTGTCACAGCTCTGCATCAGACGAGCCCGTTGCGAGCACAGTGCCTGAGCTTTCTGCTTTGGCAGGTGAGTGAGACTCTGCTGCAGGCCCAGAGATTGCACCTGGGGACACACATCCAACTGGCAAGGACCCAAACTCTCCACAGTCCCAGCTGAACGCCTGGATCTGTACAGGGTGTTTTGTCTGTCCCATTCTTCCTTCTTGATTGGCTGGAATTGTGCAATTGCACTTTCTTCCTCCTCTAGAAGTGCCACAAGTGGGCCAAAGCTGGCAAGTGGGCCGTGCTCCTGAGGCAGTGCAGTCTGGAGCTGGTGGATGGAGAATTGCCCTTCTGCACTTCCAAACCAGAGCAAAAAGCCGTAAGTGGGACTTTGTGTCTCTAAGAAATCCCTGACAGTTTCAAAGGGAATGTGCAGCTCATTTTCAGGCTGAGAAGGAAGGTCATCTTCTGAAGGATTTGGGGTTTGACAGAGTTTCCATTCCCAGTCCTGCTTGGAGCTGGAAGGGCACAAAGCAATTTCTTCTTGCTTCGAGCACAATTTCAAATACAAATTTCAAATGTTTGGAAACAAAGCCCAAAATCTTTTAAAAGGCTGCTGAGGTCAGTAAAATGGATGCATGCCATCAGCACATTTACAATGTAAATACCTGAGTTCTCTTTTTAAAAAGATCATTTACCGCTTAATGCAAAGAATTTAACTTTGCCTTTATGTTTTGTTTTTTCACTAACACCTGGATTTTATTCCTATCTTTTACAATTTACCTATTTTTTTTCCTTTTTCCTTTTTTTTCCTTTAAATAGAAAACATGTCCTATCAAAGGAATGTCCTTTGCTCCTGGTTCCCGTGTGGAGCAGCTCCCTTCCTGCTGGCTGAGCTGCGCAGGCAGAGCCCGGCAGCTCCTGGCCCTGCAGGGCTGAGGCTTTTCCCCGTTGCTGGGCACAGACTGATGGAGCAGCACTGCTGAACACGGGCACACAGAGGGAGCAGCAGCAGCTGCCTTTGGCCACCTGAGGCTCCAAGGCCCAAACTCTGAGCAGCCAGGGCTGGAAGAGACTGGCAGGATCTGATCCCTGACTCTGGGCCAGGGCTGCACAAATGACCCCACAGCAGCAGCAGCAGCAGCAGCAGCAGCAGCAGCAGCAGCAGCAGCAGATGGAGCTGACTTTGAGCACAGCCCCTGCCCCTCTTCCCTCCCGTGTGCAGCGGTGTCACAGCAGCCTGAGGCACCTGGGAGCCCCCAGTGCCAGCAGGGACTGGAGATGGCAGCCCTGGGCTCCTGGAGGCTGTGCAGGGAACAGAGCTGGGCACTCCCTGTCCATGGGGAGCTTCCAGATGGAAAAGGCTGCTGTGCCCAGGCAGCTCCAAGGGCACAGAAAGGAGGCTCTGGAGCACTGGATCTGTGCCAGTGCCACAGTCCTGGGCAGCAGCCAGCGAGCCCTGGAGAAACAGAGGGCACAGCAAGAGGGACAGAACCAGGCAAGGGCAGAGACTGGAGAGAGCCAGGCCTGGGAGCAGGAAGAGCTGCTCCATTGCACTCTTGGAGAAAGCTCTTGGCTGGTTCAAAGCGCTGAAAGGTGTGAAGGGCAGAGAGGAGGCCACAGCAAACAGTGCTCCTGTTTGCACAGCCTCCCCTCTCCATGTCCCAGAAGGAATTGCATGGACTGTGTTCTTCTCTCTGATTCGTCTCGTTCAGCATGAGCAGGTCAGCACCAGGAGCTGAAGGAGCTGAAGCCTCAGGCCACAGGAGCTGGGCAAGAGGGAACTTTTGGAGCAAAGTAATGCTGCTAAAATAACCCCAGCTGAATGCAGTGGATATAATCATGGAATCACAGAATCCTTTCTGTTGGAAAATCCCTCTGAGCTCACCCAGTACAGCCGCTCACCCAGCAGTGCCAAGCCCAGCACTAAACCACGTCCCTGAAGTGCCAAGGCCTGGACACCAGCCCTGAGTGGGACCTGGACAGCAGGCCCTGAGCCAAAGGTGGCCTCTGGATGAACCTTCCAAGCAAACGTTATCTTTGTATCTGCTCCCTGATGACATATGCATGGTCATTAGCCCTGTAATAGATGTAGCCACTCCTTAGTGAGACATGGATTGACCTTTGTGTATTTAGAAACCAGACAAGGCCATGAAATCTGACATCTGGCCTTGTTTGGGGCTGTATGGTCAAAGTCAGCTCCCTTGGTTCCTCCTTGAGCCCTGGCCAGGCTTTGGGAGAGACCCAAGAGGAGGATGAAAGCAGATGTTGCCACACTAGCAGTGCTGTCAGTTTGTTCCTTCAGCACTGTCAGAGCTGGGCCCTCTCCCAGCGGGGTTGGAGCCTGTCCCGGGGCTGGAGGCACCTGCAGGAATTCCCAGTGCCCAGGAGTGGCTCTGCAGCCCTTGGCTGTGACAGCTTCCCCAGCTGCTGTGTGGGTCCGGGGGATGGTAAAGCTTGAGGGTAAATGCTGCTGGATCTTTGTTAATCTCTGCAGGCAATCTTTGGTGGGGATGGTTGGGTGCATTGCTGAGCTGCTCCTTTTGTGATTCTTTGCTGCTCTGAACTGCAGGAAATGACCCTGATTCCTTCAGTTGGTGTCTGTGTCTTTGGTGCTGACCCTGCCCACTGGCAAAACAAAACTGGCACAGTCTGCTCAGATCCCAACAAAATGTCACTTGTTCAGTGTCAGTGTGAGGAATCAGTCCCATCAGAAATTCCCAGCTGGGAAGCCCTTCCCTGGAGTTCCCTTGCTCTGGAGTGGGCTGAGGTTGGAGCCCCGTGTGAGCAGTGAGACTGTTGGGTAAAAGAAGCTGCACCCCTGGATGGCTTCAAATGCATCCAAAAATTGCAAATGGAAAAGGAAAAGACTTTGTGGATTTGGGCAGACAAAGATGAATTTGTTGAGAGTACATAGGAAACAGCACCTTCAGAAGGAACAATGATTGTTGGAATGCTCCCACATGGAGCAACAAAAGAAGGTTTTCATCTTGAGCTCAGATGCCCTTGTGCAAGTGAAATATCAATATAACAAATAACTATATACATATTTATAGTATAATAAGACCTTCCTGTTTATATTTATAGATTTTTATGTATATATGTCTGTATCTACATGTCTATATCTGTATTTATATATAAATATGTACATATAATAATAATGTGAAATAGTGCTGACAATACTAATTTGGTATCTTTGGCTGCTGAGGGATGTAACACTAAATACCCTACAGAACAGGATTGGCCAGGACCCTAATGTCAGTGGTCAACTTTGTGAGATTGTATACAATGGAAAAAGGAGGAAGGGAGGAAATTGGCTATTTTTACAGGATGTGCTGATACTGTGATGCAGAGTGTTTTGTCTGTTGCTGTGAAAAATACAGCGATTTTGTCTGCAAGGTTTTTCATGTACCAGACTATGCACAAGCTGCAGGATTGGTTGAAAGGGTGAAGGGGTTCTTAAAAGAGCAGTTGGAAAGATGAGGAGATGGGAACCTTTGCCCATGGAGAACCCATCTCCCAGATGTGCTCCATGCCCTTCACAATGGCCCATGGGGGAAATGAAACCCCCTGGCTGTGCACGGCTGCCCCCAATTTGCAAATCCAGCCATGGGCAGTGAGACTTGGGCTGCCTGGGAAATTGTTCTGGCTGTGATGGCCCCTGGCAGGGCCAGCCCAGAGGCTGCAGGGCTGGGCCTTCATGCATTGGAATTAATTAGGATAAATTCAAAGCAAATGAGAGCTATCAATACTGAAACAGGAATTCAGATTCCTTCAGGACACTTTGCTTTGGTAACTGCTGCCTTGGAGCTTGGCCTTGCAAAGTGTTCCTGTCATGGCAGGAGGAATTGATGCAGAATATCCAGGAGAAATTACAGTAATTCTGTTAAACAATAATGAACAAGATTGGATTATTCAACCCCATGACAGGGTAGCACAATTATTGATCTTGCAATTTTAAGAATGATTGTGAAAAAAAGAGATCCAGCTCCAATCACCACCGTTTGTGGAGATAAAGGGTTTGGATCCAGCAGCCCTAATAATGGAGCCAGTGTTGGTCCAGAGGCCAAATGGCCCTCCCGAGGCAGCTGAAGGAGCAGCTCCTAGGAAAGACAACTCTGAGTTCTGAACCCTGGGCAGGAACAATGGGAATGTGTCCCTGCAGCCAAGGATTCTGTGTGAGAACAAGGAGATCTGACAGGATATTGTTTTACACATCCTGCCAGACCAGATCTCCCTGTTTGCCCCAAGGACCCCTTTGGAAAATGCTCTGATCCACGGGGCTCCATGTGAAGGCTGCTGTGACACTGAGGGACTTGCACAGGAATTCCATCCAGGAGCCTGGGTGCCCCTCAGGGACTGGGACCCAGCCCCTTTCCAGCCAGAGGGGAAAGGGGCCCCCAAGCCTTGTTAGCCACAGACAGCATGGTAAAGCTGAACAGCAAAGAGCCTCGGGGCATTATTCTGGAATTAACATGGTGGCAGCTCCATGGACAACAGAATTCTTGTTCCTAATTGGAATGAGATTGAGAAAAAAGAATGAAGAACGGTGTCACTAAAGTACAGCTGATGTCTGTAAGGTGTACCTTGATAGTCAGCCAGAATCTTTGTCTGCCGCAAACACCTCTGGTGTTTCACCAAGGGGTTAGTCATCAAAATGTAATGATGGGTTATGATGGATTGCTGAGCTTCTTTTGTAATTCTTTGCTAATGATGATGTGCTTTGCTGAGCTTATCCTTTTGTAAATCTTTGCAGCTGTGCATGATATAAATGACACAATTCCTTCAGTTGGTGTCTGTGTCTTTGGTAGTGACACTGCCCACTGGTGAAACAGGGCCCCCTCTTGCCTAGGTATTCCCTGGAAAGGCAAAAACCCTCACTCCAAAATTCCCCCCTCCCTCCCTTTTTTCCCCCCTTCATACACTGAGCATGATGTGCTCTGGTCTGGGCTATGCCCGGGTCAGTTGGGCTCCCCTGTCCTGGCTGTGTCCCTCTCCCAGCTTCCCTGCAGCCCCAGGCCCTCCCCAGCGTGGCTGGACGAGGGGCAGGACAGGCCTTGGCTGTGATGCAGCTCAGCAAGAACAAAACCATCTCTGCGTGCTCAGCCCTGTGCTCAGCACCCGGCCCAGCAGTGTCTCAGTGCCAGGGGCTGTGCCCTCAGTCCCTGCCAGGGGTTTCCATGGCAACTGCCAGGCCAGGTGACCCAGGTGTCCCCCCAGTGCCGGTTGCCATGGAAACAGTGCCCAGCCCTGCCCCTTTCTGTCTGGCTGACCTGGCCTTTGGCCCTGGCAGTGCCGGTGGCTGCCGGTTTCTGGTGCCTGAGCGGCCAGCGCGGCACAGGGCAGGTGGCCATGGCACAGCCCCCAGCAAGGGATCCCCTCTGGCTCTGGGCACTGACACCAGCCCTGAGCAAGGGCCCAGGGCAGCTTTGCATGGCCACCAACCTTCACAACGGCTCCGGGCATTGGTTGCCATGGCACCAAACCAAGGAACGGGTCCCCGTGGCCGTTGCCATGGCACCTGGTGGCACCAACGAGTGTCACTGCAATTGTACCTGGAACAGCCCTGGCACCGCTTTGTCCTGAGGGTTGCAATGGCAGCTGAGGGCAGCAACAGCTGGGGCTCTGCAAGGGCCCTGGGGGAGACGGAAAGGAGCAGCAGAGCAGGGGCTGATCCATCCCCAGTGTGCTGCACAGCCCAGGGCAGCGTCCCAGAGCGTCCACATGGAGCTGCCAACAACATCCCCTCTCTGCAGCCCTGGCCTCTCCCCCAGCTCACACAGATGCCCCATCCTTGCAGGCACAGACACGGCAGCACTGGCTCAGCAGCCCCTGTTTGCATTGCACAGAGCAGGGAGAGCACCCCCATGCTCTTGGTGTGGGGACATGAACCTGAGGGAGCACAAATGCCATCAGCCCTTGGGGCCAGCAAGGGCTGGGGGACAACAGGGAAACCACTCAGCTTTGTCCTGGCCTCTGCAGTCAGCCAGAAAGTTTGTTCCCATCAGCTGGGAGTTTCCTGTCCCACTGCAGACGCTGTTGCTCAGAGCCAGGGCTGCCTAGCAGCCACCCCCAAACTGCCCTGAGCATTTTCTGGGCTTCACCTTTGCTTTCTTTCCTCTACCTGATACAAATTTCTTCCCATTGCCCACCCCTCTTCCCTCCCCTGCCGACAGCCCATCCGTGTTTGCCCTTTCCTTTCTGACCCAACTCCCCAATGCAGTTCCTGACTTGGCATCACGGGAACGTCCCTTGGGGAGCAGGATCATCCTACAAGTGCTGCAGGAATTGTCTGCAGGCTCCTGCAGTGCCTCATGCTGCTCCCTTGCAGGGGGGCACATCTGGGCTGCTGTGTCTGGCTCTGGGGTTCCCTGTTCTGGGCAGTGAGGAGGAGCTGCAGAGGCTCTGCAGGACTGACAGGATGGGCTTTGGGGCTGGCAGGAGAAGCTGAGGGACCTGGGCTGCTGGAGCTGCTGAAGAGGAGGCCCAGGGCTCATCCTGCAACTGCTCCAAGGGTGGCTTCAGAGAATCCCAGAATCAGCAAGGGTGGAACAGGCCATGGAGATCATCAAGTCCAGCCTGTGCCCTGACACTGCCTTGTCTCCCCTGAGCCTCCTCCTGGATAAACAACCCCAGCTCTCTCAGCCACTCCTCACAGCACTTGTGCTCCAGACGCCCCCCAGCCTTGTTGCCCATCTCTGGACACGCTCCAGCCCCTCCATGTCCTTCCTAAATTTGGGGGCCCAGAACTGGACACAGCACTTGAGGTGCTGCCCAAGCAGTGCTGAGCGCAGGGGAAGAATCCCTGCCCTGCTCCTGCTGGTCACACCATTCCTGATCCAGGCCAGGAGCCACTGGCCTTCTTGGCCAGCTGGGCACACTGCTGGCTCATGTCCAGCCTGCTGTCCATCAGTCCCTGCAGGTCCCTTTCTGCCTGGCTGCTTTCCCAGCCTGTAGAGCTGCAGGGTTTGTTGTGGCCAAAGTGCAGGACCTGGCATTTGGACTTGTTAAACCTCAGCTTGCTGGATTTGGCCCCTGGATCCAGCCTGTCCAGGGCCCTCTGCAGAGCCCTCCTACCTCCAGCAGATCCACACTCACACCTAGCTTGGTGTCATCTGAAAATTTAGTGATTATCTATTCTTTTTCACATATGTGATAATCATTTCCTCAAAATCATTAACATATTTCCCCTCCCCTCATGCATGTGTTCTTCTCTCCTGGAGGTCTCTCTGGTGGTCCCTGGTGCTCGTGGATCCCAATGTTCCCATGGGCCTGGCTGAGCTGGCAGGACACTGAGGCTGGTGAGCTTCCAGTTCCCCTTCCAACACAATGGGCATTGTGGGGTTTTCATAGGCCTGGGGCTGTGGAGAACAAGCTCCAGGTGTGAGCTCAGCTGGTGGAGACAATTTATCATCTGGTAACATGAGGTCACAGAGTGAGCTGTGACATCACAGAGTGGGTTATGTGAGGTCCTTGAGCAGCTATGGCATTATAGACTGCCTCTGTGACATCAGAGAGCCAGGTGAGTGACATTAGAGAATGGGCTGTGACATCACAGAGCAGGCTGTGACATCACAGAGGGGCTGTGTGACATCCCAGAGGGGCTGTGTCAGGTCACTGGGTTGGTCACTCTGCCCCAGCTCCCCCTCACAGTTTCTCCCAACAAGTCCAATGCTGTTCATGCCCAGCAGGGTCCCTGTCCCCCAGGATTCCCCCGGCCCACCTGGAGCCACAGCCGCCACCAAAGGATGTTCCACAGGATCCACCCCAGAGCCTGACAGGGGACAAGGGGCCAGGGCTGTGTGACCAGGACATCAAGGACGGGGATTATCCAGGTCACTGCGGCCTGGGTTGGGTTCCCCAGGGCAGGAGAGATGTCTGGCAGCTGGAGCAGGGTCTGGGAAGGGCCTCCAAGGTGGGGCTGGAGCCCTTGGGCTGTGAGCAGAGGCTGAGGGAGCTGGGCTGCTCCAGCCTGGAGCAGGGAAGGCTGAGGGGCTCCTCATCCCAGCCTGGCAGTGCCAGTGAGGAGGGGATGGAGAACACAGAGCCAGGCTCTTCACCGGGGGGCTGGGGGGAGACAAAAGCCAATTGCCGGAAGGGGAAAGAGGGGCGATCAGCCAGGGCATGAGGAGATGAAATGAGTCAGGCTGATTTTAGCATTTCCTCACCACCAAGAGCAGCCTGATCCCCTTCTCCATCCACCACTGACAGCTTTGCAATTCAGGAATTGTTCAAGCTGTTTTTCCCCCACTCCAGGACGAGCATCCTGATACAAAAACTTAATTGTGTTTATATCTATCACAGAACGATGTTTGTCTGAAATTACTTTTGCTATGGAAATCACTTGTGGATGTTGGACTCATCAGATGCTGTGGGGACCATGCACATAGCTCAGGGAAGAGTGTGATTTTTATTAAATTGTGTCCTGTTCAACTGTGGTCTGTTGGCCATGAAGAGAAACTTTCTGTGCCTCTGAGTCTCACCAGTTCCTGACCTCCAAAGGACACAAACCTGATGAGTTGTGGTTCCCACTCCATTCATGGCACTTGGACCTCCCTCCATCCCCAGAGCAGAGCTCCCTTGTCCCAGAAAGTCCCTGGCAATGCAGGGATGAAATAAACAGGACAGGCTGTGGGAATCAGGGGCAGGGCAGAGCCAGGGAAATTAATGAGTTTTGCATTTGACAAAGCTGTGCCTTCCCTTGGCTTTGCTGGCTGACAATGAATGAACATCCCTCTGTGTCTCGGGCAGCTCCTTCTCCAAGAAAAGCAGGTGGGAGCTGGAACCAAGGAGCTGAAAGCTGCAGGTGCAGCCTGGGCTGGAGGGAGCTCAGATTTGCACAAGGCTGCTCTGAGTGCCAGGGCTTGGATAGGGGAAATGGTGGGGTGGGGGTAGGGACGGAGTGTGATTGATCGTCAGCCATGGAGGGTCTTGATTTTCATGTCTATTCAAACTGCATGAGGAGGTACCTGGATTCAGTGTCAATTGGAGATTGCACATAATAGTTTATTAATGGGAAAAAACCTACACAGCGCCCAAAAAATGGTTTTTTCACTGTTTTTTATATAGAATATATTCAGTTTGAATGCACTACTAAAATTTGCAAATTATTTGAAAACTTAAACAATTCCCAGAGGGTTGGCTTTTTCAGGTGTTCTGAATGTTAATGAGCCCTGGGACACTGAATTCCTGCACTGAAGAGCTGAAGGCTGAACAAGCCTCTGGAGCAGGAAAATTCAGCAGCAGCCTCCAAGGTGCTGAGGATGTCAGCAGCCCCCACTGAGGCCATCCCTGCCCAGAGACCGTGGGGGAATGGGCAGACAAGGAGAGCGTCCCTGGGGCTGGGGCAGCACAACTCAGAGGCACCAGAGGCTCCAGCTGGGAAATGGAGTGTGGAATGTGGCTGGGAGCTCAAAAGAACAAAACAGCCTTTACTGCAAACTTTAGAAAAATCAGAGAAACTTTGGCAAAAGGTTTAGTATGACATTCAATCAACAAAAACCAATTCTCAAAGCACTGACTTGGCCCATTCACCTTCACGAACTCTTAGCTTCATCAATTTTAAGTTACTCAAATTCTACAAGAAGCGTGAATTAAAAAGAGAGAAAGACAAAGAAGATACAGAGGAGCACACACACAGCTACCAACTCCTGGATTCCAGCAGTGTTCAGATGGAAATTCCAAGAGGAGGTAGGGTCAAGATGTGTGCTTGCCTTGTGGTCAGCCTTAAATACCCCTTGGTCTCCCTGGGCCCTTCCCCCAGGTGAGACTTGGGCTCATTTGGTCCCTCAGGAGCTGGGCTGGGGGCTGCAGAGGTGGCTGTGGAGCATTGCCTGTGCTGTGCCAGGGACAACAGCCTGCAGGGACAGAGGCACAGGGCAGGGACTCCGTGGGTCAGCCTGGGCTGCACAGGGCACAGGGGTGGGCAGCAGCTGCAAGACAGCCCTGACAGAGCCAACTTGGGCAGCACTTTGGCCATGGCTGCTGGCCCTGGGCCTGAGGCCACAAGGGGACAAGGGACCCTTGCAGGGCTGGGGCCTCATGGCTTCCTTGTCCCTGCTCAGCAGCCTGGCAGGGGCTGCCCCATGCTCCTGCCCTTGCCATTGCACATCCCCACATGCCAGTGCCAATCCGGGGAAGAGCCCTAAGCAAGGAAGGAGGGACAGGATCTGCCTGGCCAGGGGCTGGGGCTCAGGCCTTGGCCCTTTGTATTCCTGAGACACATCCAGGTGTGCTCAGCACCAGAGACACCTTTGCCTTGGTTGTCCCCACCTGTCATCACTGCTTCCAGTGTTCTGCTCTACCTGGAACCTGGGGACACTTTCTCAGTTGTGTCCCTCAGTGAGACCCATTAAAACTTCAAGAAAATTTGGAGTTGAAATTTAACTTTGAGTTCTTGAGAAGTTTTTTCAAAACACTCTCTCTGGGACTGAGTCTGATGTAAACAACAGCAAAGCCCTGAGAGGGTCATTAAAGTTTTCCTAGTCCAGTTATGGAGAAAGATTTCAAAGAGCAGTAATAAAATATACATTCCTATTTTAAAAGGGTGTCTTTTATTAAATTTCTCTTTAGAGCAGAGGTGATTGCAGCATTCTGTGATTGATATTGATCCAGGGTCTCTCCTCAGCAGTTCTGCCCTGCTCACAGAAGCTGTGCCTTGAGCTCTGACCCAGTGTGGACAACCTTGCTCCACATTGCCCAGCCCCATCCTGTCTGTCCTCACTGCCCTGGGCCCTGCTGTGCTTGCAGAGCTGGCTGCACCCAGCCTCAGAGGGGTTTTCCCTTCTTGTACTTTTTGCAGCAATCTCAAACTGCTGAGTTTCCCCAGTGCAAACAGACACACTGCTCAGGTGTGTGCCAGCCCCAGGTGCCACCAAAGCCACTGCAGAGCTGCCCTGGGCCAGCTGTGAGGGTGGATCATCAGCCCAAGCTGCACTGGGCACTGCAAGGGGCTGTGGCCATGGGCACTGCACTGACCCCACTGCTGGGTTTGGCTGCCACGGCCACCGAGAGAAATGAAACTGTCCTTGGAAACACTGGGGAGGACTGGGACATACTGGAGAACACTGGGAATGCTGTGGGAGACACTGGAACATACTGGGAGTGACACTAGGGTTTACTGGGACAAACTGGGGACACTGGGGCCATTGCAGAGAAGACTAGGTATACTGGGGCATCCTGTGGATGACACTGGGAGGAAGTGGGAGGGACGGGGAATGGACTCAGGCGTATTGGGAGGGACTGGGCTGTACTGGGAGGGACTGGAGGGGCACTGGGCTTGTACTGGGTTCTACTTGGGATGAATTGGGCTGTACTGGGGTTGTACTGGTCTGTACTGGGTTTATACTGGGCTGTACTGGGAGGGACTGGAGGGGCCCTGGGTGAACTGGGACGAACTGGGCTCTACTGGGGTTATACTGGTGTGTAGTGGGGATGTACCAGGAGGGACTGGAGAAGTTGAATTGGCTGTTCCCGCCTCTGCCGCATCCCATTTGCCGAGACTCCCGCCCATCAGCACCCAAAGCCAATCAGCGCCTGGTTTAGGACCTCAGAAGCGGTGCCTGATACTGGCACCATCTTTTTTTTGCCTACAACTCCCGTCATGCCCCGTGGCCCGATTTAGACCCATTGGAGCTGGGACTACAACGCCCGTAATGCCCCGTGCTCCACAGAACCCCGGGATCCGCCCCCCCTTTGTCCCTTAAGTGTCCCCTAGACCCTCCAGGATCCCTCAGTGCCCCCTTAGTGCCCATTCGGGACTTCACAAAAGTGTCCTCGGACCCCCTGAGTGCTCCTGACCCCACAGATGCCCGGTACAACCACTTCATGGAATTCATCTCCTCTCATCCCCCACGGCCCCAGAGCCCCTCAGAACAGTCCTGCGCATAAAACTCCTGCCGTGCCCCCGCCCTAAAGAGCCCGGTTAGAGCTCCCCGAGCTCCCTGCAAGTGTTCCCGAACTGTTTACATTCCCCCGAGGATCTCAAGTTTCGGCTCGGACACAGAAGTGTCACCCGAGAGCCTTCCCGGACCCCCAAACAAAGCGTTGGAGCCACTTCCGGGACTACGGCTCCCATCATGCTCCGCGGCACACGTCCAGTGCTGTTCCAGCCGGGACTTTATCTCCCGTCATGTCCCGTGCCCCACCGAGAGCCATTGCAGCTGCGCCTTGAACTCCCGTGATGCTCCATGGCCCCGTTTAACAGTATTACACCCACGCCTTCAACTCCCATCACCCCCCACGCCCCAGAGAGCCCTGTCAGAGCTCCCCAAGGGCCCGCCCAGACCCGAAGGCCCCCAAATTCCCCTCACTGACCTCCAAGGGCCCCCCTGGACCCCCAAGTGCTGCCCCGGACCCCGAACTGTCCCTCGGAATCACTGAGTGCCCCTCCAAGTGCCCACCCGGCTCCCCCAAGTGTCCTCCAGACCCTCAATTTCTCATTGGATTTCCTCCCCAGACCCAAAACTGCTTAAATGTGCCCCAGAAATGTCACCAGGGAGCCCAAAGTGCCTCCCTTGACCCTTTCTGAGAAAAAGATGATAAAAAAGATTACAAAAAGATTCAAATATTTCTAGTTACCATAAAGAGGAATAAATAAATAGCCAATGGAGATTAACGAATGAATGAAGGGAATTGTGTTACTTAGAACCAGCGACCAATAACTTTTTTCGTTCCTAAAAATGTATTGGTTTTTTAATATAAATGAAATAAATAGGGCAGGAGATCTTTATCCTTTTTAATGTTTTTATAAAAATCAGATCAGGTGGGGTGATCCAATGGGTCTCACACTGCCGCTGCCCCCAGAAGTGGCACAGAGGAGGAGAAGGAAAAGTGCAGTTGTGTCCACTGGTCTGCAGGCAGAGCTGGGGGTTCCTTCCTCACGAGAGCACCAGGGGATTCCCAGTATTTTGGTTTGACATTTGAGGTCCTTTTTCCAGCCAACATGTTTTTAGGTTAGGGTGAGGGGTAAAAAGGGTCTTAGCGGACACTGGATTCTGTTCTTCACATCTAGACATCACTTTGATCCCTCAATTCCATGTTGTTTTTAGGGGTTTTTGGCTAGGTTTGGTGAGGGGCTTCCTCATTTGCATGCCAACCCCGATGTCATTTCCATGCCAACTTGGTTGTCCCCTCCTCTTCCCTGTCCCAGGTGCCATCCTCCAGGAAGCAGCAGGGTGCCCCTCGACAAAAAGGGGAATTCCCAACCATCAAAAACAGGTAATGAACGAAAAATTATTAACAGCAGGTGATTACAACAACAAACAGTTAGAACTCCACCCTGGCAGCAACTGGCCCAACCTATGAACTCTGCAACCTTTCAATAAAATGGGCAACTTCTCTACTCATAACAGTATGACATCACAGAGAGGGTTTTGGGACATCACTGAGGGAGTTGTGACATCATACAGCTTCTGTGACATCATAGAGTAGGGTGTGTGGCCATATAGGATATGCTGCCATCATAGAGGGTGGCTCTGTGACACCAGAGAATGGGTTGTGACATCACTGGCTGGCTGTGTAACATCATAGAGCAGGTTGTGACATCACAGAACAGATTCTGACATCACATTGTGGCTTTCTGACATCACAGAGTCTTTTGGGACATCACAGTGCAACTGCCCGACATTCCAGGCTGACATCCTAGAGTTGGCTCTGTGACAGCACAAGGGTGACGTGTGACATGCTAGAGTGGGCTGTGACATCACAGGTGGCTGTGTGACATCACAAAAAAAGCTGTGTGACATCACTGGGGGATCTGTGACATCACAGGGGCTGTGTGACATCAAAGATGGCTTTGTGACATCACAGATGGCTTTGTGACATCACAGGGGCTGTGTGACATCACCAGGAGCAGTTTGACATCACGGGGGCTGTGTGACATCACAGGGGCTGTGTGAGGTCACTGGGGAGGTCACTCTGCCCCGGCCCCCCTCACAGTTCCCCCCAGAGCAGTCCAACCCTGCTTGTGCACAGCAGGGTCCCCTGTGCCCCCAGGTCCCCCTGCCCCCGGCCCCGCAGCATCCCCCAGAGGATGTTCCACGAGATCGACCCCAGAGCCTGACACGGGGATGGGGGACAGGGCCCTGGGGGTGGCACAGGGGGACAGGGACCCTCTGGCAGCGTCCCCGTGTCCCCCAGGGCCAGAGCCTGGGCCAGGGCTCCTTCACCCTATTACCAATGAGGCCTTGAGAGCGCTGAAAAAAATCTATGGCAAGGGATCAGCAAAAACCAGATTTAATATTAAGGGACAGTAGCACAAAGTTCCTTGGCAAGAGTCACTCTGCTCCTGACTGGAAACTTGAGGCACACCAGGGAAACAAAATCCAGGCAATCAAACCAGAAATGAACTGAGAACTGTCCCTGTGTGTGTGTATGACACATGCACAGTGAGGGCAAGGATAAAAGGAATATAGCCTAAAGCTTAACAGGCCTCACGCTTAACAGGACTTAACTTACACCTTAAATGTAACCGATACCTTAAACATCAAAGTTTAGCAAAACAACAGCACTAAACAGTATTTAACTTTACTTATAGCCTATGACTTAGTAATTTAACAGAGGAATAACACCTAACAATATTTAATTTAGCTAACAACTTAAATTAAACATAAAAATTTTGCAAAAGAGCAACTCTTAATAGAATTGAAGTTAGCTTAGACCTCATGACTTTACATTACTTACAGCTATCTGGATACCTGACTGACTCAGCTATCCAAGGCACTCCAACCCCTCAGAGAGCAGCATTTCTGCCACATTTCCCCAGCACAGGCACTCCTGTGTGCACACAAAGAGTCAGTGCAAGGCACCTGGGAGAAATTCCCCTGAAGGCAGAAAATGCTCCCTGTGGATCCATTGGCATTTCCCCAGTGGGCAGAGGGCTGAGCCTGGAGGAGTGGGGGGATCGGCCCAGGCTCCATCGTTGTTCGGGATCCCCGAGTGCAGCAAACGGGAGAGTTCCTGGATGGGAGAGGCCCCACTCAGAGGGAGTCGCTGGCCCAGGACAGCTCCAAGGGCCCCTTTTGGAGCGCTGTTTGCAGGGCCCCAAGAGAGGGGCTTCAGTCCCAGCAATGGTTCATCCTGGCCGCACTTGGCATCAACAGCTTTCTTTGGCAGGGTGAGAACAGGGATGTTGTGCCACAGAGGGAACAGAAACAGCTCCCAGGGCTGCTCCTACAGGAACCAGGAGCTGGTTGGGCAGCAGCAGTGCCTGGAGCAGACAGTGTTTGTGATGAGCTGCAGAGGGGCTGAGCCCAGGGGCTGTTGGCCAAGGCTGAGCCATAAGGAGCATTTCTCAGCTGGCAAGGTGGCCTGAGAAGGGGAGGGGGGAATGCAGCAGCACAGGGCCCATGGAACCAAGGGAGCATTGTGACACTGTGGGGCCTTGTGAGACCAAGGGACCATTGTGACACTGTGAGGCCCTGTGAGACCAAGGGAGCATTGTGACACTGTGGGCCCCTTTGAGACCAAGGGAACATTGTGACACTGTGGGGCCCTGTCAGACCAAAGAGCCAGTGTGACACTGTGGGGCCCTGTGACATCAAGGGACCATTGTGACACTGTGGGGCACCATGGAATCATGGAGAACACTGTGACATTGCTGGGCCTCATGGAAACATGGAGACCATTGTGACACTAAGAGGCCCCGTGGAATAAGCAAACCATTGGGACACTGGAGGCCTCATGGAACCAGTGAGACCATGAGGAAGTCCATTGTGATACTATGGACCTCCTCATGGTGGCCCTGGGAGGACCATTGTGATACTGTGGGGCCTCATGAAATCAAGAGGCCTTTGTGACACTGCAGGGCTGCATGGAACCAAAGCTCCAGGGCAACACAAAGTGCCTCCTGTAATCAATGGTCCATTGTGACACTGGGCAACTAAAGGAGACCATTGTGACACAGCAAAGCCCCAGGGTCCAAAGGTCCATTGTGACATTGCAGACCTCATGGAACAGAGGAGTCCCATGACATTGTGGGGCCTGGGGAACTATGGAGACCACTGTGACACTGCAAGGGCTCATGGAATCCTTGGGACCATTGTGACACTGTGGGGCCTTATGACACCTGGGGGCACTGTGACATTGTGGGACCCAATGGAACCTAGGGGCCAGTGTGACACTGCAGGTCTTCTTGTAATCAAGGGGCCATTGTGACACTGCTGGAACCCATGGAATCAAGTCACCATGATGACACGGCAGGGCTCCATGGATCCAAGGCACCATTGTGACACTATGGAGCCCCACAAAACCAAGGGAACACAGAACAGCTCTGGCTGGTTTGGCCTCCCATGGACTGCCTGACTGGTCCAGCTGACCTTTGCATGTTGAGGGTCACTTCTCATCTGCTGCTGAAACACTGGGGCTCTGTGCTTTCCTTCCCAATGGAAAAGAACTGTCCTTCTGCTCCAGGCACCCATGGCCAGAATTGGGATTTCACCTCCAGATTTCCTTATATCCTGAGATTGTTTCCATAGGAATATTGCCAGAACAAGTCTGGCTGGCAGTGGTTTCACAATAGTCACTTCTCATCTGTCCCCAAAACACTGAGGGAGGCTCCATGCTCTCCTTCCCATGGGAAAGAACTGTCCTGCCTCTCCAGGTGCCCATGGCCGAGATTGGTTTTCCACCACCAAAATTCCCTAAATTCAAAGACTGCTTCCAAAAAAAATCTGCCATTCCTGACACGTCTGGCTGGCCTTGGCCTACTGAGGCTCTCACCTGCCTTCCAAACCTTGGAGCTCTGTGCTTTCCTTCCTATGGAAAAGAACTCTCCTTCTAATCCAGGTGCCCATGGCCACAAATGGGATTTCACTTCCAGCATTCCCTGTAGTGACAGACTGGAAGAGATTGTTGGCTGGAAACATTTTGTGTGTGGGGGAGGAAGGGGCAGGTCCAGCCTTGCCCTTCCCTGGAACCCCTGCCCTGCCCTGGAATCCCAATTCCCCCAGAGCCTCCATCCCAGCCCAGCAGTGTCTGCCAGTCCCTGGCACAGCACAGGCAATGCTCCACAGCCACCTCTGCAGCCCCAGCCCAGCTCCTGAGGGACCAAATGAGCCCAAGTCTCACCTGGGGGAAGGGCCCAGGGAGACCAAGGGGTATTTAAGGCTGACCACAAGGCAAGCACACATCTTGACCCTACCTCCTCTTGGAACTTCTATCTGAACACTGCTGGAATCCAGGAGTTGGTAGCTGTGTGTGTGCTCCTCTGTATCTCATTTGTCTTTCTCTCTTTTTAATTCACGCTTCTTGTAAAATTTGAGTAACTTAAAATTGATGAAGCTAAGAGTTCGTGAAGGTGAATGGGCCAAGTCAGTGCTTTGAGAATTGGTTTTTGTTGATTGAACGTCATACTAAACCTTTTGCCAAAGTTTCTCTGATTTTTCTAAAGTTCCCAGTAAAGGCTGTTTTGTTCTTTTGAGCTCCCAGCCACATTCCACACTCCATTGCCCAGCTGGAGCCCCTGGTGCCTCTGAGTTGTGCTGCCCCAGCCCCAGGGACGCTCTCCTTGTCTGCCCATTCCCCCACGGTCTCTGGGCAGGGATGGCCTCAGTGGGGGCTGCTGACATCCTCAGCACCTTGGAGGCTGCTGCTGAATTTTCCTGCTCCAGAGGCTTGTTCAGCCTTCAGCTCTTCAGTGCAGGAATTCAGTGTCCCAGGTCTCATTAACATTCAGAACACTTTAACAAGCCAAGCCTCTGGGGATAATTTGATTTCAGTTTTCAAATCTTGTGTGGTTAATTAGGCAGATTTCAGAAGTGTATTCAAACTGAATATATTCTATTTTAAAAAACAGTGAGAAAAGATTTCTTAGGTCCCGTTTAGGTTTTTTTCCCTGTTAATAAATTGATATGTTCAATCTTCAATTGACACTGAATCCAAGTACCTCCTCATGCAGTTTGAATGGATATGAAAATCAAGATCCTTCATGGCTGACAATCAAGCAGACTCTGTCCCTCCCCCCACCCCACCATTTCCCCCGTCCAAGCCCCGGCATTCAGAGCAGCCTTGTGCAAATCTGAGCTCCCTCCAGCCCAGGCTGCACCTGCAGCTTTCAGCTCCTTGGCTCCAACTCCCACCTGCTTTCCTTGGAGGAGGAGCTTCCCAAGACACAGAGGGATGTTCGTTTAATGTCAGCCAACAAAGCCAAGGGAAGGCACAGCTCCATCAAATGCAAAAGTCATTCCTCTGCTGAATATTAAATCCACTTTCCACAGCAGACAGTCTCAGAGCAATGGAAAACACCTTCTGTGCCCAGCACAGATCCCAGTGTCCCCCCAACCCTCCCTGCCCCGATTCTGCCCAGATTTGCTCTTTGCACACAGGAGTCACAGGCTGAAGTCAGGAGCTCCCCCCAATCCCCAGAGGGAGGAAAAGAGAGAAAGGGAATGAAGAGCTCTCCTGTGCAGAGCCAAGGTCCACGTGCTCTGGGATGTCCCAGCACCATCTGACATGTCCACCATCCCCCAGAGATTTCTGTACAGTAACAGTTTCAGACAAAGACAAAAGAAAAGGTAATTCTGTGAGATATAAACACAATTAAGATGTTGACTAATATGATATTTTTTTGAACTTCAGAAATATTAGGCAATTCCCTGAAGCTCAAAGCATGAAACCAGTCAGCTGAAGGGCACTTGAATGACCAGAAAGCATTGGGAGGAGTGCTGAGGGTTTTTTGCAGGACAATGGACATATGCAACATATGCACAATCCAGCCTTCATAGAAACTGAGTAAGGTCTCTATGCCCTTGAAGGACACAAAAGGAGAAGAACATGCTCAGCAGCAGATGGTTCAGGATGCAAAGGCACACAAGAAAACCTGCAGCAAGATGCCTGAAGAAGAAAGATTAACTAAAATTAACTGAAATGTCAAAATGCGTGCGTAAAAAGGACTTAACCAATCACGTATTAGCTTGAGGTGTGAACAATAGAGAACAGTATAAAGATGGCTTGCTTTTTGTAATAAATTGGCTTCACTTGATCATATTGATCATGGTGTGATGTCCCATTAATGATCCTCTGCACCTGGGGACCAGAAATGCATGCAAGCCTCCACCCCAAGAGACATTATGAATCCAAAAAACATGGCCATTAACTGCTTGATACCAACACAGAGTAATGGCAACCAAAATGCAGTCAGCCAAGGGTTTTTTCCACTCTCTCTCAAGCCCCATGCATTGGGCACCAAATTTTGTCCTGGTTTAGGGCAAATTTGGGAGAAAACCTCCAAAGGGGCCCCTCCAGAAAGCAAACCCACACAGCCCCTCTCCCCAACCGGGTCGGGAAGGATTCCTTGGAGAGAAGTGGAAAGAACCTGTTCATTTAACAGGTAAAGCACCCCCAGCACACAAAATGAACAATACCAGGTGACAACACTCTTTCACCACTCTGAAAAAGATGACAAATTCAGAAAGTCTCTCTTGGGAGTGGTTGCTCTGTTATCAGTCCCTCCGGTGCTGGGGCAGCTGCTGCAGCCACAAGGTGCAAACTCTCGGTGTTTCCCAGGGCCCAGTCTGGAGCAGTTTGAGTGGTTCCAAAAAAGGGAAAGGAAAACAGTCCAGGCAAAAATTCAGACTGCTTAGCTAAACTAACTAATGAGCAGAAACAAAAGCAAGAGCAAAGCAAAAAGCCAAGCAAAAAGCAAAAGCAGCACCATGTACTGCCCTGCCTCTGTGTCCTGCCAGCCATGGGGGAGCGGCTGATAACAAAACCAAAACAAAACTTCACTCTTCAGAGCGAGTCTTGAAGGCAAAGAACATAATATCCAGCATAAACAGAACAGACAGCTGGGGATACAAGCGTCCTAATGTCACCCTAGGACAGCACAGTTATTCCAAACTGCCCCCCAGCAGCCCCCTCCTCACCGATGCCATCTGCTGGGGCTGTGCCAGCTTCAGGAGATGCCTCCAGGGCCTGCATTACCTGTGTGAAAAATGCATATTGTATGACTGCCTTTTCACAAATATTAAAATGAATATTATATGTGTTGTGTTAGAAAGTTATGTTGTACTAATTTCCTTAAGTAGTGTGTTACATCTAGTTTTAGGTTATACCATAATGTTGAAATAGAAACTATGCTATGTAAGATACTTTTATAATTAGAGTATTAATAATTTGGACAATTTGAATTAGGACAATATGAGATAATAGAAACAAAGAATTACAGACGTCTGGGTAACTTCTTCTGGGCAGCATAAGCCTGAAAAAGGACACACTTTAACAGAGGATTAACCCTTAAAAACAATAGCCTGTTGCATATTCATACCCCTCATACATGACGCATAAATTCTATTCAAACACAGGATTCTGTTTTCTTCCTCTGAATCCTGACAGCGTCTTCATAGCTGAGCAGGCAGGAAGAAGTTCGTTTCTTCTGATAAGAGAGCAATAAATTCTCTTTCTCTGAAAGATTTAGGTGTCCTGTGGCCGCTATCTCGTTGCGAGTCCTTTCTTCAAAAAAAGTATTTTACATAGCATAGTTTTTATTTTAACATTATGTTATACTCTAAAACTAGATTTAACACACTACTTAAGAAAATTAATACAGCATAACTTTCTGACACAACACATATAATATTCATTTTAATATTTGCGAAAAGGCAATCATAAAATACGCATTTTTCCCACGGGAGGACTGGCCCCCCCCAGTTATTCCCTGTACCGGCGGGCCCACCCCCCCCCTTCCCCTCAGAGCTCTCCCGCGCTGAGGGGCCGCTGCCGCTTCCCGCCCTTCGCGCCCGCCCTCAGCGGCCGCTGGGAACTGGGGCCGCCCCGCCCGCCCTTTTACCGGAGCCATGGAGAAGGAAAACCGCTTTAAATTGTTCATGCCGCCGCGTCTGAGCGCTGGGCAGGTGTCTGCGGGCAGATCCCAGGTGAGCGCTCGGCCGCGGGGCCGCTGAGGGCGGTCCATACCACATCTGCCCCCGACCCCGGCCGCCTCCTCGGGCTGTGCTGCTCTGGAGGCCGCGGCTGAGGAGGGGACGGGGGGAAAGCACAGGGGCCCTTCCCGGGGACACGAGAACAGTGCTGGGCCCGGGGAGTGCCCCGGCAGAGCCCCGAGCTGGAGCACACACACACCTGCCCCTTGTCCCGGCAGAGCTGGAGCACACACCCACCTGCCCCTGCATAGACCGGGACGGCTCCTGCACTGGACTCATTTCTGTGCGTATGCCTCGAGTGGCACATGCACAGACATCTTCAGTTTGAATTTCAAAGACTTTTGTTGTTGTGTTCTCTCAAAACTGAAGGGAATCATCTTCTGGAGCATCCGCTCTGTGTTGTAAGTCCACGTTTGCTGTGGGTAATTCAGCCCAGAGAGCGAGCAGGGCTCTATCGCTGGCCGGGCTCTGTGTACAAATCACCAACGGGACGGGACTGCTGAGGAACTGCCTTGAGCTGTTTTATTTTCCAGCATCAGTCTCATTACGTGGTTATGACAATGGGAAGATGCCAGCAGCTCACATCCCAGGCAGCAAAGAACTTAATGTGACAACTTACTTTAAAAGTTTTTTGACCAATCACATAAAGCAAAAGCATATTGACAGCAGTTCTATCCAACCACTATAAGCACAGGTACCTTTGGTTAAAACAATGCTTGCCTTTTTTGAATACAATACCTGCTTGTAAGCCTTGAAACACAATGCACAGAGCTCCATTATTAAGCTTAGAACTTTCTAATATCTTGCTAGATAAACTTTTCTGTAGCTTAGGGAGTTATTCTAGCCAAGCATTAATACACAGACCATTGTTCTATTTGTCATTACTTTTCTACTTTTTGCATAATTTTTCTGCTGACCTATGTCATGGCTACTGCTTGGCACTAATCACAGTTCTGCTGTCTCTGAGGCTGCCTTTTGCAGCTTTCCCAAACCCCTCTGATTTTATGGATTCCCACAGGCCCCACTCAGATGCTCACATTGGCGTCTTGGTCTCACCAGATCAGGTGTGCAGTGAAAATGTTCTGTCCCCACACTGAGTTATGAGAATTCAACAAGTTATTTTTTCATGTCAAAGCTCCTTATGAAATATGTTGAGATTCAAACAGGATATTCTGACAGCAGATGAGTTTGCTGTTTACAGGATGAACTTCTGTGACTTAAAAAACTTGTAAAAGGGTATTTTCATACTGAAACATAATCAGATATCGTTTAGAAGTGCCCTTGGAAGTAAAGCAAAAAAGAAATATCAACTACTGAAAAGTCTTCAGAAAAGTAATTTGTCTCCTTGAGCCCTTTGCCATGCAGCAGTGCACAGACAGGCAGGAGCTGCTGAGTTCCCTGCATTGAAAGCTCCCCTTTGGCCACAGTCTATAAATCAAACTGCAGAACACCAACAGTTTGATCAACCACTGGGAAGTAAGAAGTGAGTTCCAAAGCCATTACCAATACCTTGGGCTTTGAAAATTGTAGGCAGCTGTTTAATTAATGACACATTCTATTTTCACATCATCTGTAGGGATTTTTTCTGGCTTTTATAATTCTTCTTTGCAAATCTACTCTTAAGGAACTAATTTTTAAATTTGTGCAGGGTATTAACAGACGCTCAGATGATGACTTTAAGCTGCCATTCGATGTGTTGAGCCATGGAGAAATCACTGATTCAGGTACGATTGGAATATTTGCCATGCACCTTCTTTAGATTTTTATATATTGTCAAGTTTTAATTTTCATGAGTAGTCTCACAGTTTCATGTCTGTAACTGTTAAATACAGTTTCACTGTTACTTTTTTTAGAAATACATTGATCAAAATCTCTTCATGTTTCAGATACAATTTCACAGCAAGTGAAACTTTGCTCTGAAGTAGGTGAAGAGGTCAGCTAAGTATCAACTCTGCACATCTAATTCCTTGGGGTCTTTTGAATTTGTTCCCAAACAGTGCCTAAAGCATTATTCAGTAGATATTTCAGGCCTAAAGGAAGTAGTCAAAAGGGAATAATGTTTTCTGTCTCCTGTTTAAAGCTGAATCACTTAGAGGAGATACTTGTGATTTAGTGAACACACCTGGAAATTAATCTTTAAAAATTAAGGTGATTGCAATATTGTTGTTGTTTTTTTCTTTGTTTGAAGTGCCTGCAAAGTCTATGAGCTTTAATTAGAGTAAGATTTAAACACTTAAGCATCCTTGTCGAACTGCTGCTGAATATTCTGTTGAGGGGCAGAAGGGTTGAAGTCAGAGTATTCTTTGGAAAACTGAAGTAGATGATCCCAATTGCATTGTCTGGCTTTAATTTATCTGTAAAACAATGAATTCAGTGGTTTCCTCAAGCACTGGATTCCTTTCACAGTGTCTTTACCAGCAGATCTCTGCTTTAGCACAACTCAGTGCAGCTCAGCTTTTTTGCAATAGCTTCTCTACTTTGCAGCTACAAAACACTGTTTGCTACCACAAAATAAAACATTTCTTGTGCTCTCTCTGCTGTTTTTCATATCCCTGACAACTTTTTAGACTTTTTTAATCCTAAGCTATTAAAGCACCATCAGGACTGTAACAAAACTGTGATGCAGCCAAAACAAGGGTGGTGTTTGGGGGTGTTGTAAATGAACCAAAGGGCCCTTGGGACTCGTGTGTTGCTCTCCCTGCCTCAACCACTGGCCCAGCACTGCTTGTAGGGCACTTTCAAGGTGCTGTAAGGGCACAAGGGTGGTGGTTTTCCTTCCTGCTCTGTGTGTGAGCAGAGAACTACTGGGACACTTGGATATTTATAAATCCCTGGTTCCAGATGGGATCCATGCCAGGGTGATGAGGGAGCTGGCAGATGAGCTTGCCAAGCCTCTCTCCATCATTTTTCAGGAGTTGTGGCTCACTGTGAGGTTCCAGAGGATTGGACACTGGCCAGTGTGACACCCATGTACAAAAAAAATAGGAAGGAGGGTCCTGGTAATTCCAGGCCAGTCAGCCGGGCCCCAGTGGCAGGTGAGATAATGGAGCAGTTCACACTGAGTGCTATCACACAGCACTCACAGCATGACCAGGCTATTAGACCCAGCCAGCAGGGCTTTACCAAGGATGGGTCATGTCTGACCAACCTGGGCTCCTTCTGTGAGCAGGTGACCACCTGGTGCATGCGGGAAAGGCTGTGGGTGTTGTATATCTGGGCTCCAGCAAGGCCTTTGGCACTGTGTCCCACAGCACACTCCTGGAGAAGCTGCAGCCATGGCTGGGACAGGAGCACTCTGTGCTGGGCTCAGAACTGGCTGGATGGGCCCAGAGAGTGGTGGTGAATGGTGCTGCATCCAGCTGGCAGCCAGGCACCAGTGCCGTCCCTCAGGGCTCTGTACTGGGACCAGTTCTGTTTAATGTTTTTATAGACAACATGGGTGAGGGCATCGAGTCCTTCATCAGTAAATTTGCAGAGGACACTAAGCTGGGAGCTTGTGTTGATCTATTGGGAGGAAGGAGGGCTCTGCAGAGAGACTTAGATCAGTTGGATGGATGGGCAGAGTCCAGCAGCATGAAGTTTAATCAGTCCAAGTGCTGAGTTCCACATTTTGGCCACAAAAATCTCCTACAGCATTCCAAGCTGGGGACAGTGTGGCTGGACAGTGCTCAGGCAGAAAGGGCCCTGGGGGTGCTGGTGACAGCCGGTTGAACATGAGCCAGCAGTGTGCCCTGGTGGCCAAGAAGGCCAATGGCTCCTGGCCTGGGTCAGGAATGGTGTGGCCAGCAGGAGCAGGGAGCTCATTCTGCCCCTGTTCTGGGCACTGCTGAGGCTGCACCTTGAGTGCTGTGTCCAGTTCTGGACCCTCAGTTTAGGAAGGACGTTGAGATGCTGGAGCACATCCAGAGGAGGGCAGCAAGGCTGGTGAGGGGTTTGGAACACAAGCCCTGTGAGGAACGTTTGAAGGAGTTGGGGCTGTTTAGCCGGGAGAAGAGGAGGCTCAGGAGTGACCTTATTGCTCTCTACAGCTTCCTGCAGGGAGGTTGGAGCCAGGTGGGGTTGGTCTGTTCCACCGGGCAGCACTGACAGAACCAGAGGACACAGTCTCCAGCTACAGCAGGGAAGGGATAGGTTGGATATTAGGGAAAAAATTTTCACTAAAAGAATAATGAAGCACTGGAATGCTCTTCCCAGGGAGGTGGTAGAATCACCATCTCTGGATGTGTTTAAGAAAAGCCTGGACATGGCACTTGGTGCTGCAGTTGAGGTGTCAGGGCATAGGTTGGTCTTGATGATCTGAGAGGCCTCATTATTCTGTGATTCTGTGATTCTGTGTGTGTCCATGGCAATATCACAGGTACTCCTGGGCAAAGTCTCTGAAGCTGCTTTTACTTAACTCAGCAGTGTCTGTCAGAAGGAGAGGACAGAAATGGGGTGAAGAACCTGCTAGAAGGAAATTTGGCTTCACTGATAATTCTGGCAAAATTTTTGTTGATTTTGGTGGATTGCAGTTATCCGTGTCTTTAAGCCCATCTATTTGGTGATGTCTGAAGGGGGTTTGGGATATTTCATTGTATTTGTATCTCCTATGTGCCCTGTAATGCCTTTTGATACATACACAGAGGATGCACAAAGATTTAAACTTGGGCTCCTGATCATATATAAGCTTATATCACCATCTGTGGAAAAAATATTACTCTTGTGATGTTTCTAAGAGATAAATACATTATCTACAACAGTATTAATTAGATATTATATACTATTAATTAGATAGTATATAATGTGGAACCTGTTCTATTAGAATCCAGAAACAACGAATGAATTGTTCTCAAAACTCTACAAAGAGGCTGAGAAGATCAAGCAGTGGAAACTGACTGTGGAAACTGAACTAAACCAGAAAGAAAGAAAACTCCAAGAGAATAGAAGGATTATTGAAGCACAGAATAAAGCCATTCAAGAACTGCAGGCCAGTATTGTATAGTGTACATTGAATAGATGAAGTTCAGTGCTTCCTGATTCAGTATGACACTATTATTGATACAATTAAATATTAAAGACTGTTGCAGTTTGGTTTGTGCCTTGAGAAAATGATTATTTTGAGAAGTTGCAGGCACCTGTCCTGTGTGAGAGTGGGTATGAAGAATATACCTGTAAGTGTCTCATTTGCTGGTAAATTATTGTTCATTAATTATTGTATCTTTCATGCAAAAGATGACTCAGCATGTAATACCAGATAAAACAGACTTCTGTCTACTGATGCCCCAAGTGACTTTTTCATGAGGGATTTGAGAAGTTCAAGTGCATTTCTAATATATTTTTCAGTAACAGTGTCTTTTTGCATCTGTTCCCCATGAAATCAGTTTGAAAATGAGAAACTCCATTTGAAACTGGAAGATGAGATATGTGAAAATAAAGATCTCTTGAAAGAGTAAGTAATAGAACCAAGGATATATTTTTGTGGTGGAAATAATCAGTTTCCATGTGGGCAGTTTTATGTAGCTGTTAAATTTTGAAGGTCATTTCCATTGTTACTCCTTAGGTGCACAAAGCACTGTGCACTCCTGTGCAAACATGATATTTTTCCCTCCTTTAGAGCTGCTGCTTCGAGGCATCTGTGTAATCTGTTCAAGGAAACCTGCACTCGCTTCACACAGAAGACCAGCAAATGTAAATGCTTTTTTAGTTTTTATTTATCAGATAAATGTACTTCTAGCTTGTTCTGAATTCACAAACAGAAGCAAGAAGAAGAAATTTCTCGTGCTGTTCAGAAAAGTTCTACAGTTGAGATCGACTGGATGTGGCTCTCAGAATGAGAAGTGAATTTTAAGTGGCTCACAAAATTGGAAGTGAAGCCCCAGGTCTAACAGACTTGTGGTTTGTAATGCTGAATGCAGAGGGCTTTTGAAGGCAGTGAGATTGTTTGCTGCAAGGTTGCCAGCCTGGGAGCTCCTTGGGTGCCCAAAGAGTGCTCCAGGTTTGAGGCAGTGCCCACAGCCCTGACTGGCACTGGAGCCACTGCAGAGCAGGGCAGGGCTCCCCAAGGCTGCTCAGCCCATTGAAGCTTTGCAGTCCCAGCCACACTCTGGGAATGTATTCAGACATGAGAAGTGACACTTCATGCCTGTTTTTAGGCAGTAGAATCTACTCTGAATTCCCAGCACTCTGTAACAAATTTCCAGAGCTGACCTTTCCTGTTTTCAGCCATCACACATTTGTGGGGAAAAAAGGTCTGAACCCCAAGGTATAATGAGTAACTGGAATTCTTCTCATGAAACTGAACAAGCCAAGACAGTTGGATAACTTAATGAAGTTTAAATTCTTGAGGTTTTAAAATATGTTATTGATTGGGAATTTTACTTTATATGCAATTTAGAATTGTTATTATAATCATTATAATTTTACTAACTTGATCCTGGATACTTAAGAAGTGTCTATCTCTTTTTAGCCTTAATTCTAGAAACACTTGTATATAGATGTACTGTTCTTTTTTGATAGCTGTTTCTTTTACTGTTCTCTTTTAAATTGTTTTCTTAGGAAAAAATAGTATCAATTACAAAAGTGAAAGGAAAGAAGGAAAATATGGACATGGAGTGTTGCAATTTTATAATGACAGTTCAGATGCTCTATCAGCATCTGCTGATAGGGAGAAATTAAGTGCTAAACTCTAGATTACAGTTTATAAATACTAACAGTTTTGATACATTATTGTTCAACAGCATTAATACTATAATAATTAATATGGTCGCATAAACTGATCCAGAATTACACTTTTCACAGAAAAAAATATCTTGGGAAGGAAATTTAAAAGTTGAGCTTGCTTAATATTTCAATGAAATACACATTTTCCCTAGATTCTGTAACTTTTGGCACCATGTTTCATAATGACTTATTTAGTAAGAATGGAGCTGATAATTCCTTTGTTAATTCATTATGCTGATTAAAAATTATGACTTGGGCAGCTGGCATTCTTGTCCAAAAGAAAAACTTTCTTATATGTTCTTGCTTTGATAGATGAACAGGAAAAGGAAGCAACAATACAATTGCATGAGGAACTTCACAGCAACGTAGAAGTAAGTGAGCAAGCTTGATGAAAGGAATGTGAGTTATGTGAGCTGAGCTGAGTTTCATGTTTATGGTGGGATACTGTTTGTGTCCATCATGTGTGGGTATCATGTCATGTGTGATGCATGAAGTTGGGTTTTCAATCCCTTTTCAAGAGTGATTTTTGTGTTCTATAAAGCACATTCAATGGAGAAGGTGCAGCAGTGTGTGGGATGTAGATCCCTGTGATCTGGGTGATGTGTGCTTAGTGCTGGGTCGCTGCCACAGCTTCTGGCTTCTTTCTGGGCTCTGTTTCACCTCCCTGCTGGTTCCTCAGAATGGCTGAGGTGGGCAGCAGCCCCTGGAGAAGTTCCAGGGTTTCCAGTATTGAACTTCAAATATTAAATTTTGTTTTTAGAGAATGACGGTGGCATTTGAAGAGCTTCGTGTGCAAGCAGAGAACGACAGATTGGAAATGAGTTTTAAATGTAAGAATTCTGTTTGTTGAGTTTATGCAGGTGGCTCATTTTTGTACTTCATAGCTTGTGTTACACATGCAGTGTCAGGGCAGGCAGATGTGAAGTGCTGGAATGGTGAGCAGCTCACACTGAGACACTGGGACCCTTCTTTTATTCCTGCTGCCTTTGGTCACTGCCTGGCCCCTTCTGTTGCTGTTCCACTGGGCCAAAGCTGGAACTTTATTTCTCAAACAGTCACTCAAAATTGAAGTTTTGTCTGTGAAGTACAGTCTAGAGATCAATACTTACTTCCCATAGTTTGTTTATTTAAATGATAATGCACAAGTGTATAGCTACAGAAACTTTAGCTAAATGCTCTCTCTCTGTATGTACAGCCTGCTATGTTCCTGTTTCATTCTCACATGCTCTTTTCTGTTTGTATTTTCATTATAAAATCAAACATTGCCTCAACAATTAATCTTGGGAAACAAATGGTACAGCTGTACAATTCCAGGCAACCTTAAACTGGAAGTTGTATTGAGCTTGGAGTTTATTTCAGCTAGAATGTTAACTATGGATGTTACTGTATCTCCAAAGTAAAAGAAGAAGCAGAAAAAGTGGATAAGTTTGAAAAAGAATGCAGTCAAAAGGAAAAGCAGGTTTGCTCATTTTACCATCTAAGATGTAGAGCTTTATTTGGAACTAATGGGGCAATGCAAGAGCCAAGAAGTGTTTCTGGGTATTAGTAAAAAAGACAAAATAACATCTGAAGCTGCATTTAAGTCAAATTCTTCTAAGTTTAGTGGTGTTTCAGTCCCTTTAGTCTACTGGAATTTATGGTTTGATTTTGAATTGGAGAACTTTTTTGTTTAGAGTAATGTGACTTGATCAATATTTGGCTAAGATTATATCTAGACAAATATTATCTATCTATCTGTCTATCTGTCTGTCTATCTATCTATCTATCTATCTATCTTGAATGACAGCAAAATGTCTGCTTATCATACCTGGGTACAAATGAAAATTAATATCTGTCCCTTCTCCAGACTTCATGATGATATTTCTTGCATTTTTCTAGATTTCAGCTCTTACCATACAGAGAGATGAAAAAGATGATGTCATAAAAGACATCAAGGCTCAGCTGCAGACATCACAAAATAAGATTGCTGACTTAATGGAAGCAAAATGTAAGAGTTCTGCCTGCTGTGTTTAAATGTAATTGTTTATAGAATTGAAATGTAATTGTTTATGAATCTTTATTTATTATATGTAATTGTTTATAGAAGCATAGGAAACAGGGCCATGATAGTCTTATTCTGTTGCTGGTTGGCAGCAGGATTTTGGGGCCTTGAAGGCCTTATTTTTGTTTGGAGCAGGAGCTGCTCATGTGGGAGCAGGACTGGCAGGGCAGTTTTTAGGGGGAGTCAAGCATTGAGAGCTCTTGAAAATTGCAAGGGGAAAATATGTTGCTTCAGTTTTGCAAATGTACCGTCAGGCACATGTCACAGAGGAAACTTACTTTTCAGAACTTGATTTTCAATATTTTTAAGCCATCTATATTTTAATTTCATCTATTATTTTATAGTATATGATGTCAGTACCATTGGTCTTTGTTACATTCTTTAAATGTATGTAATTTTCCATTTTTAGCAGCATTTTTTAGTAAATAATCCTATTTTTAAAAATATAAACATCTTTTTTTGCTTAGTACATAATGAAGAAATGTTAAAGGAATCCCAGGGCAGTAAAGAACATTTGAGGGCAGAGTTGGAAGAGGCTAAAATTTCATTGCAAAAGGCAGAGGTACCCCTTGCTTATAGTTTTACAGTAGAAATAGACTAGATGAGTATTTGCATAAGTAATTATGGATACTTTAGACATGAAACAGCTGTAGCTCTTTGTTGCAAAACATGTTTAGAAATGATATCATGTCTTGAAGGCTACTCAAAAGAACTTGGAAACTGAATTCCAGACTACAGTGAAAACATTAATTCAGGTCACTGGAGAAAAGGAAGAGCAGGAGGAAGAATGTAAAAAAATGAAGGCTTTGCTTGCAGCCCTGACGGAGGAGTTTGAGACTTCTGTTGCCAATTTGAAAAGCTTGCTGCAAGAAGAACAAAATAGGTAAATGGATGAGTTTAAATTCCAAGAGTGATCTTACAGGTTGCAGTCTATGACGAAATCAATAACAATTGGAAATGAAGCTGAAATTTTTTTTCACACAGTGGTCTAAATGCAGAGAATTTAATGTATTTTTTTTGTTTGTGATAGTTGATACTGTATAAAAAGTAATTTTTTGCCCCCTCCAACTTTCATAATTCTGTCTTTAAGAAATACAGATTTCTGTAGGTATATATTTGTTTACTTTTATGTCTACTGTTCTGAGGTTTTAAAAGTGAAATTTGATGTGTGTTGCAGGCAGATCTATCACCTGCCTGTTGAAAGATAAATGTTCTTAAAGTGCTTGTGCTAAGACTTTGTCTTATTGTCCTGTAAGTTTCAAATGCAGAGCTTTGTACCCTACATTTGGGATTTTTCATTTACCATTTCCTTAGATTAAAGAAATCTGAAGATGATTCAAAGCTGCTTATCTTGGAGCTCCAGAATAAATCTGCTGAACTGGGTAAGGCTTGTAGAAAGGCAGAAAATGAGCTAGGCAGTAATAAAAATGTTTTCTGCTCTTTTCTGGAAATGGACTGTCTCTAGTAGCTGGAGAAATGATTTTACAGTGCCTGTACCTGTCAGGAATGCCTGGATTTATTTTTACTCAGCTGATCCCTTTTCTTTGGGGGTCATTGGTGCTGGCAGCAGCCACAGGGCAGTGCTGTGCACAGCTCCAATAGTCAGACCATTCATGCATGAATTCCTCTGGAGGTAATTTTGGTTTGCAGCTCAGAGCAGCAGCACTGCAGGTGCCAGGAGTGACTTGTGCAGCAGAGACAAAACCTCCCATGGAGGTTTCTGTGACCCTCCCCATGCTGGAAGTGCAATGATGCTGGCAGGGGTTGTCTTTAAATATCATCAATTTGACATCCTGTGGTTTCTAGGATGTGCTCCTTAGTCCCCAGAGTAAGAGCTCTGCCTTGCTGTTGAGAACTTGCAAAAAATCCCAGAATTGTGAATGTGCACATAGAAACCATTTGGAAGTTAGTAACAACTGGTTTCCTTTCCCAGCATATTTATGTGATACCTTCAGCAGTTCATATTTTTTTTCTGGAACAATGCAGGTGCATCAATACTTGGAGAATGATCTAGTCTTACAGTCCATGGTTTACTTGAAGCTATATTTGTGGAAAACATAATAGGCTCTAAATTTTATTTAAGATAAATATTCAGTTTCTCTTCAGATATAGATTTGCTAATGTCTGAATCATTTTCTCAAGTCTACATTTAGATTAAGTCATAAATGAGCTTTTCAGTTTCTTAACTTAATCCAACAAGTTTTGAGAACTGGGTATTGCAAAAGGGTAAATGTTTTATACTGCCTGCTAAATATGAAAAATCATTTATGTTCCATTCATTTTACATTCCATGTGCTGTAGAAGAGATGACTAAAGTGAAATGTGATAAAGAAGTGCAACTTGAAGAGCTGTCAGAAACTCTGGTAAATGTTCATTTTATTAATCTCATGGCATTTGCTCTTCACATTAAATTCCTCTTGCTTTGTAAGTATCTTAAATGCCATAAATAAACTCCATCTAGTCTGCCTTAACATTTCTACTAAACTTTCTCACACACAATTTCAGTGTTTTCTTTGAAGAATTCTTTATTGCCTCTGTTTTTCTTGTCTCCTGTGCTTTTGGTTTTTCTTGTCTCCCATGTTTTTGGTTTTCCTTCTCAAGGTTTTTGGTTATTTCCTTCTTTGTTCATGCCCATTCAAATGCCACTCCCTCTGGATATAAAGTTTTCCCATTTTTTCTTCCTTCCAGGAAGGTAATTAGCTCTGGCCTCTGTGAACCCTGCTGTGCTGTGACATAGGCCCATTTTCTGTCACAGAAGTCTAAGCTATATGAAATACACTCTTAACAGAGGTTTATTTTCATTATGATTTTATATTTACAAGCCTAACAAGAATCCATATCAACTAAAGTTAAGATAGTGTGAAATCAGGTGAGCATTTTACTGTGTCTGCTTGTTGTTATAATCTGTGCATTGAGTGTTCTGAACTGTTTCACTCATTTTCTAAAATGGGTAAATTGGAGCACTTTTACTGAAGAAGAATCTTGAGGCTAGTACAGAAAATTTGCAGAGAGAGAAACATTTGGAGAGAGAAATGAAAATACTCTCCAAATGAGAGAGGTCTGAAGAAAGGCAACAGTTACATGTTTTTAGAAATAGTGAAGTTGCACATCATGACTTGGATACAAGTTTATACATAAGAAACAGCACCCAGAGCAGGGTCCCACCCGAATTTTGCAGCCCAGGTAATGAAACTCACAGCAGAGGACAGACATGAACAGCACTGGTGTCACAGTTCACTATATCACACCACTTCCAGATCCCAGCAGAGACTGGAAAGATCCAATCTTGATATTCCATGGCATGGATGTTGTTGGGTTCTTCTGAAAGCCTTGTGCTCTTAGTTCATGTCTGATGACCTCCAGCAGTTGGAGTTTGCACATGGGAACTCAAAACTCTTCCTTTTCATTTTGCAGAAAGAATTCCATGGTTTGAAAGCACAGCTGACAAGTACAGCTGAGAAGGAACAAGATTATTTAAAGCAGCTTGTGACTCTGAAAACCGATCTTGAACAAGAGGCGTATGACCATTTTGAAAATGGGATATTTCATTAGTTTTGGTGTAATATAGAAGTTGCTTTAATCCACAGTGAAATGAACTATGATTGTTTTCTAATGAAAGTTTTGAACCACATATATGCCATTAATTATATGCTTATATTTCTAAATTCCACTTTCTCTATTTATGTGTATTCTATGGCATATGTATATGCCACAGAATACACATAAATACACATATTTATATGTATTCTATGGCATATATTGTTCTTTCACTTATTTAACAAGAAGAGAAAGTTTCTGAATTCATTGTTAATCTTGCTTTAAAATACATAATCTTCACTAACCATTATATATATATAAAAGTTGACTCTGATTTTCTTTCCTTCTTCTGTCACCTTCTTACATCTCTCTGACTCTGCTGCAAAGCTTATATTTGTAGATAAAGGCCTGGACTTCTTTCAGCATGGAATAACACTTGATAATGGGTATTTTTAATTTAAAAGGAGATTTCAAAATGCATCTTCTTATTCCTCTTGGCCATTTGTTTTAAATTAGGTTAAAGAATGAACAGCTAACAGTGTATCTCAGTAAGCTTTCACTAGAGAAAGAACAAACAGCAAAAGAGAAAAATGCTGTGGCTGCAGAACTCCAGAAGCTGCAAGAACAACAAGAGGCAAGTTGTAAACTTCCAGCTTTCTTGAAAGGACAACACTCAATTTGGCAAATGACTCAGTTTTACAAATTAGATGATGAGCTGCAACATGACTTGCATCTGTAGAGCACCTGAGCAATTTTTTTTGTGTTTGAATTGGAAAGGAAGTGTATTTACACTTGTGAACAAGGCAGATCTGTGTGCTTTGGATGGCTTTGAATTTTTTAAGAAGTCACTTTGAATTTTATTTCTTTGCTGACACATGGGTCTTTATTTAGGATAGTAAGAAAAAAGAAGACAATACAAAGCAATTAGTTGAAAATCTAGAAGAGGCAAATAGCCAGCTAAGGCAAGTAAAACCAAATATTAATAACTGATATTGCTAAAGGAAGTAGACTCAAATAGTTAGTTGTGTTCAAATGTTGCTTTCTGGGATTTTTTGATTAATGTTTTTTTAGATTACATAGCTAAACAGAAACTATTCAGAATTGCTGTTGGCCAAGTAGAAATTTTCTCAGATAGAAATACCAATTGCTGCAGGAACAATGTTTGCCATCATTTTGTATTCCATAGTAGGAGCTGTCTTGTTTTGCATTAGACATCTCAGGTGTGAAGGAAATTCAAATGGAAGCTGAAGGTTATGGATGAAATGTGACAAGGCAAAACTGGATCAGAGTTACTCTCTGTATCCCCAGTTCAACAGACAGGCAGCTCCCATGTTTCACAGCTGCATTGCAATAGTCCAGGTCAGGATGTATTTTCCTTGGGTTCCTGGAACATCTTTTCCTACTTACAAGAAGTATGGACAGTTCACATATTGACTTACTGGGCCTGTTGCTGCATTTTAAGAACATTTTCATTGAGCAGCTTATGTGAAGTTCCCATCAACATTAGCAGCTCTTTTCAGAAAATAAAATATGGGTTTATTAGAAGTACTGAAAATAAGTTAAAGGCAATAAGGAAATATTTACTAATGCTTGTTAATTTGGCACTTAGAAATGAACTGGAGTCTTTGAAGGAGAAAATGGCAAAGACAGGTGAAGAGATGAAAAGTACACTGGATGAAAGAGAAGAAAATGTATGTCCTGTGTCATGAAAATATCTTACAGAACCTGCAGGGCAGCATTCAATGTAAAATCTTTGTTGGGATTTTTTCTGCAAAGCTCTGCCTGGGGGATGTGATCTCTGCCAGAGGTTTCTTCTTTCCCAGCTGCTGCCAGCTGTGCCCTTGTGTGTCCCCATGTGAGCCCTGGTATTTCAAAAGACAAGCACAATCACTGGGATGTTCACTCTTTGCTGGAAGTTTAATATTAAAGATTTGTTTGTTTTCAGGCAAACAGAGAACCTGCTTTTCTGTTTTTTCATATACCCACTCAGTGATGGATGGGCTCTGGATTAGCTTTTCATATGTAGTGTGAGTTTGAGCTGAAATAGATTCAAACATTTTTACTTTTCTTTCTATTGGTTCAAAGCAACCTGCGGTTTTTAGCAAATTTCAAAATTTCATTGTAAAAGTCAAAGATTTACAATTTAATTTCAGGTTAAGAGAACTGAAAATGAAATTTCAAGAAAGGAAAAGCCATTGAAGATTCTAGAAAATAATTGGGAAAATTCATTTTTTCATGGATGTAGGGAACTTCATACAAGTGCATTTTTTAAATTGTGAAGATCTTGGGGTTTTTTTCTTCTTCTTTCTTAACTCCATAACCACTAAGGAACTGGTTCACTGCTATTAATTAACATCTTGTGGTACTTTATGGCTAAAACTCTGATTATTCTGACATGGCAGCTGGTGTTTCAGTCCATTTGAACAAACCAGACTGGTGCAAGTGCAGGTTTGAGAACATCTACAGGAATTGCTCACATAGGGAGTCATTTGTAGAACTTACTAACTCATGTCTGAAATATCTCTTTCAGATGAATAATTTAAAGAAACAGATGGAAAATAAAACCAAATGCATTGAAGAGTTGCAGCAGGAGGTGTGTAGAGATTTTACATGTCACAAATACATAAACGCATTGTATTTTGGGTTGCCCTTTCAGAAGGTTTGTGTCTGCTGTGATGTCTTTAGATACACCTATGTAACTTAAACATTTTCCTTTCTTATCCTAACCCTGAGCAAATTAGAGAGTCCTCTTAGGGATCACTTGATTTGTTAAATGAGCCTTAATTTGAAAGGAGCAATTACAAAAATAATATCTTTAATAAACTTCTACTCTTTTTCATTTAGTGCATAGTGTTATTTATGTACGTGTATGAGTATCTCAGTTACCACTAGTAGAAAAGAATTCTGCACTGGCACAAACTGTAGTAACTTCACTGTAAAAATAAATAACTTGTATTTTTGGTCATGACATCTTCACACCTTCTGTCAGCAGCATCTTAGTTTTAATTTCCATTCTGCACCTCATTTGTTATTCCCTGCTGCTGCTCAGGAGGAGCCTTTCTTAAGGTCGTGAAGAAACAGTAATTATCACAGAAATTAGCTGAACATTCATTTGTTTGAAGAATTGTTCTGGAACCTGAGCTGCACAACAAAGAGTTATTTGCCTGATGAAAGCTGGAATATCTTGATGCAGTTAAACCATGACATAATTCTATTAACTTATTGAGGTACAGTGCTTGTTTTGTTTTATTTCAACAGAACAAGGTGCTGAAAAAGAAAATTACTGCAGAAAGCAAGAAAAGCAATACTTATGAAGGGAAGGTAGGTTTAAATAACATCGTGTAGAAGATGAGGTGAGTGTTTTTAACTTCCAGTGTAGGTAATGATAATACTTGTTATACATTCTGAGCTGGTTTATGGATCTAGGATCCAGACTTTGCAGGAATGAGCTCATAGTTTTTAGAAGATGCTTCCATTTTTAATCATTGGGCACTGACTATTGGACATTTAAGAGATGGATTCACATTGCAATTAATGATGTTTCCTATCTGTTCCCTTTTTTTTTCTTTTGTTGATAGTGGACTGAACAGAGTTCAGCAACCTCATTGTAACAGAAAAGCATTTAAAAGAAATATATATATAAATATATTACTCTTTTTAGGCTGTTCTTTAAATGTGTTCTGCAGTGGCAATCCCTCTGATGGGAATATTGTGTCCAGCTTTGGGTACTGCACTTGAAGAAAAGTGGACTTTTTTGAGGATATTAATATGAAAAACTTAAAAGGAAAAACTGTAGTGAAAATGCACAGCTGGGAGAAAATGTACCATAAAACCTGTGAAAATCTGATACAGATTTACAAGAGAGGGAATAAAATCTCCATCTGTATTTGTTTTTTTTCCAAGGCATTCACAGCATTTAGGGTGACTGCTTAGGGCAGTCTTCCCCATTGTGCTGTTGCCATTGTTCCTTTGAGTATTTTCTAACTCACTTCAGGCCAAAGTTCAACTCTTTATTAAAAAAACCCCTGAACTTTTAAATAGGAAACACTTGAATCATATACCTGAAAAGTAACAGTGTTTGTGCTCAAAAATAAGAGGTACGAAAAAATAATCAACATAGTAATTCCTAAACAAATAACAGCAGCAATTCTGCTTTCTCCAAAGGTGAATAAATTGCAGTTAGAGATGGAAAATATGAACAAGCAACATAAGGAAGAAGTTGACATCTATCAAAAAGACATAGAAACAAGAAAAGTAAATGAAAATAAACTTCGTGAAGAGGTGAGAGGTGTTAATTTTTACTGCAATTTTTTTTTTTTAGTTTAAAATGTTGTTCTGAAGCTTTAATATCCAGAGTCCTTGCTCATATTTCAGTCTTATCAACATAAATGGAACTTGTTTTGTATGCCTGTGAGCAAAGCTTTAGTACATTAGGTGCTTAGGTTGAAATATTTGAATATGTCTTTGACAATGAGAACTCCATTAAAAATTCCTTCTTTCAAGATATAGTTTAAAGAAATTCCACCCTTGGTATAAAGTCAGCCCAGTTAAATTAGATTATAACTTCTCCCATATTAGGATTTTTCCGCCCACACTTTTTTTGATGGCAATGCTAAGAAATGTTAGGGCAGAGTGCTTGAAATGGCCTTTTGGTTTGCAGTGAGCTTGCCTGCCATGGCTGTACCTTTGATCTTGCCCATTTTAACAATCTGCAGAAAAGATGAGGGATTTGAAAGGGATCTTAAAAGCAAATAAAGCCCAAGTGGAACTGCAAACTTTGCACCCACAGGGGGAAGAAGAAATTGAGATTTAAAAGAAATATATTGTTATGTTGATGAATGAAATGCAATTTATTACTGACAGGTAGAAAAGATGAGGTTGCTTTGTGATGAAACTGCAATGATACAGAGAGAAACTGATGCCAGATGTCAGCACAAGATAACTGAGATGATGGCACTGATGGAAAAGCACAAGGTCGGAGATTTTCCTGCTTGCTGTGGTTTGCAATGGGTGATACCATGTCAATACCATGTTTATAACTTGTGACACCACGTTAATGACCTTTCCAAAGCAGAAACAGGCCTGAGTCTGGGAAAAGGAAGATGAACACATGCTGGACTTTGCATCATCTAAAATCAAATTCATTTGAAGAATATGAAAACATTCCTATGGGCAGATACATTCCATTCATCTAAACTTCTGGGATTTTTAGATTTTTTTTTCAATTCAGGCTTCCTTTGACACCATCTGAATGCAATATTTTTCAGTATCAGTTTGGCCTCTTTCTCAGAGGTTACCTAGTGACTGTCAGCAGTTTAGCCTGACACATTTTAGTTTACCTTTCTATTCCTCATTTTGCAATATCTTTAGCAGCTACATTAATAAAGATGGCACAGCTGGCTCTTAGTGCTGAGCACATATTGCTGCACAGAAATAAAGCACTCTCTGCCAGTCCACAAAATAATACTTGAATTGAGCATTTCCTGTTTTACAGTTTCTGCAGAAGCATCAATGAATCTTTTCTTTATGAATCTTAAGAGCCTGGTTTGAAAAAATGATGTTTTAAGACTGGATAACTCTATATTGCAACATTTAGTCACATGTTTTGAGTTTGTTGTTGGTTTGGTTTTTTTTTACCACAGAATGAATATGATAAAATGGTTGAAGAAAAAAGATGCAGAGTTAAAAGCATATAAAATGAAACAGCAAAAGCAGTTCTCATCAGAAAGGGCACTGGTAAGGAGCACTTTGCAATGGTCAATAATTCAGTGAAGGGGCTGATGTCCTTGTGTAGTGGTTTTATACTGGCTAAGTGCCAGGCACACACAAAAAAACATTCACTCATTTTTCTCTGCTATTGTTGAGCAGAGGAGGGGAAAGAAAAATTCAAGGACTGAGTTGAGATAAAGATTAGGAGAAAAACACTTTGAGGGTAAAGCAGATTCAAACTTAAATAGTGTAAAAAATTATTATTAATAGAATTAAAAGTGAGTAATGATAATTAAACGCAACCCTTAAAACACCTTTTTTCCCAATCCCTCCCTCTTGCCCACCGACAGCACAGAGAGACAAAAGATGTGATCTTCGGTCAGTTTGTGACTTCTAAAGATCTTTTTTCAATTTGCTTAGAGAGTTTCTTTTTCCTGCTGTGCTCTGGGGTCTTTCCCACCAGAGACATTCTCTGGGAACTCTTCCAGTGTGCTTTTAATTTTTACCCGCAGCAGTCCCACCCAACCTGCTGCAACAGATCTTATTCTGGGCGCTAAAAACTCCAAATGTTTCTAAAAATAAATTGGAGTGGCAGTGTGTTTGTGTCTGCTCCTCCAGGTAGTGGGTCATGTTCTGACTCTGCACTTTGAATAGGAAACTTTTGTTTTAAATATTTAGATTGTGCCCTCTCACCCCTGTTCTTTTGTGCCCTCTCACCCCTGCTCTCCCAAGGGTTTTAAGGTATTACCTTGAACACTTCTGATCAAGTACCTGTTTCTTACAGTGCTTCAGTCTTTGTTAAACAAGCTAAAGCAAAGCTTCAAGTATAGGGCTGAAAAGCAAATAGAATTATCTTCTGTATCTAATGAGTGTCCCTGTTAATTACTGCCTCACTTGGCACTGTTTTCCTTTTTCTGGGCTGTGCAGAGTTAACCCTGTCCTTTATTTAATGGTTTGTAGGAAAATGAGCTGTCATGTTTGAAAAGGGAACTGTCCTCCCTTAAGGAACAGCTGAGAGCAGAAATGGAAGAAAAGGTGGAGTTTTTTATTCCCTGAGCAGTGGGGGTGAGAGGTGTGGCCTGGGCTTGTGCTGTGGGAGGAGTTGGGTAAGAAATGAAACTGAACAGAAAAACAGTGACTTTGGAATGCTGGGGTTGTGCTAAATCTGGTCATAGATTTGTGTGAACTTTGTAACAGTCTGTGATTATAGATTACATATAAATAAACAAACAACAAAACAAAACTCTCCTTGATTTTAGTTAATTTTAACTAGCTAAAGCAAAAAAGTTCCCTAAACTGAAGGGGTTTTTCAGTGACTTTTGAATGCTGGGGTTGTACCAAACCTGGTCATAGATTTGTGTGAACTTTGTAGCAGTCTGTGATTATAGACTGTGCTCTGTAATTAGACCAAGAAGATTTTTAACAAGTGAATTCAAA
Organism: Melozone crissalis; assembly: GCF_028551555.1. NCBI lineage: Eukaryota > Metazoa > Chordata > Aves > Passeriformes > Passerellidae > Melozone > Melozone crissalis. The sequence continues at coordinate 1,730,942 of NW_026535850.1, read as the reverse complement.
TCAATATTTCCTTGCTGTCACATAACTCTTTTGTAGGAGAATCTTGTAAAAGAGCACTCTGGCAGTGTGATTCCTGAAAGTGAAAAGAAACACAAGGTAACTTTAACTTTTTAATTGCTTTTAGAATTTGGTAGTATTTATATGTGTAGAATCAATTGAAGTGCCATGATAATTTATTTCCATTCAACAAAAGACAGTAGAATGCTTTAGACTTAAAATTTTAAATTATAGAAAATACAAATTGATGTTCCTGGGACTCCTAAACCTTGTTTAGATCTATGCAGTGAATCTATTCATGTAAAAAATAGAAACTCTCCAAATTATATTCCTGAAAAAAAAAAAAAAAAAAAAAAGCCTTCTTCAGTACAGGAAGCCCCTTGGGCAGTCCAACATTGAAGTTTTGTAACTCCTAACAGTGAATTTTTCTTGTTGCATTTTTCTGCCTGTATTTCTTACTTCTCTGTAGATTATTTTTTTTCCCCCTGGGATAAGAAGGGATTTTAAAGGGTCACACCATTCCATGGAGATATGAGACAGCAGTTTCTGGAAGGGCTCCCAGTGTGTAATTTTTCTTGCTCAGTTGTTGATTTTTTTATGTCTCTAGAACTGATTTACCTAGTCTTAAAAGTGTCCATTTGTAAAGGCACTTTTCCTCTATGGAAGAGAAAAAAGCTGATACAGCTGTAAAAATGGTCAAAGTATCAAAGTAGTCCTGACTGCAGAACTGACCCTTCTTCCCTGTCAGGAGTTCACTTGTGGTTTTCACATTGGAACAATGGAATCCAGCACCATTTTGATGTTTTCTGTCTAAAAAAGGACTGCACTGGACCATTCAATGCTTCTCAGTTTCACTTCTAGTGAAAAGACTATTTTAAGAAACACCAATCTTGATGTAGCTACCAATCTTTCTTTGAAAGCCTTTTCCTGCATTTTGTTTGTTCCCATTTTCTTTGATGTTTATCAGAGTCCAATGTAGTGGCTGCAGTTCAGAATAACCTGGATTTCTGCAGATAAGCATGGAGAACTTAAATACAATGTGCCCTGAAACTCAGCTCTTCCATAGCTTCCCCTTCATTCTCCTCATTTGGTAACAAAAATAATATAAAAAATGATATTTCCACCCCACCCCACTTTGTTTGGGTCTTTGCTCCATCTCTGGATGGAAAGATCAGAGTTCCACCATTTCTCTCAGGTGAATTCTTGGACACTCAGACTGTAAACTGGGTCCTGAGTTTAGCTTTAGATTCCATACTTACCCCATAAAATATAATCTAAAAATAGAAACATTTTCTTTCCCAGACATATGTTATAAAGACTCCTCCAAGGGATAAAATGCAGAGTGGAAGAAGCACAAACCTGCCTGCAGGGCAGAGCAGCAGGAAAAAGCAGAAAGTGCTTGTGCAGCTGGACACTCAGTCAGAGAGCTCTGAGCACACTGACCTCCTGGTAAGAGCCAGAGAACAAATCATGGGCTGAGCAGCTCTTTGTGCTCACTGCTGGGGCCGAGAATGGAAATAAAGAGTTTGGGCTTCCACATTCAAGCCAATATTTATGTATATTTTTAATTTATTGGTTCTTTCTGGAATTGTAGTTATATGTACATAATTAACATTCTTTTTATTGAACTGTTATGCCTCATAATGACAACTTTTCTTTTTCATAATTTAATATCCTTAGGCAGAAAGAAAAAGTAATTTTAATATAGTGTGACTAAGTAACTTTTAATTTAACTTTCAACTTTTAATCATATAGAGCATAGTCTCGGAAGAAGAAACATTTAAAAATCTGTACAAAGATTATCCACAAGCTTCACAGTTACATTCCACAGCACCAAAAAAGGTATGTTAGCCTTTCCTAAGATTAAAGCAAGCAGTTAATCAGATTGTTTACAGAAACGAAAGGATGGCTTTATTTTCCTTCCCAGAGCCCAGCTCCATGCAGTGTGAAATCTCCAGGCTCTGCTCTGAAACTCAAAACCATGAGGAGGATGCGCGAGGCAGGCTGGACTGCGCTCTCCACAATGGACAGGAAAAGGAAAATTAAAGATGCTGTAAAGCTCTTTGCTTAAAATGCAGAAATGCCCAGTGCTGTGGCATTGCTTGCACGGTTGTTCTTCTCTCAGGGTTAGGAATTTGTTGCATTTTTCTGTCATACTCAGTGTGTTTAATACTTCAAAATGTTGGGACAAAAATGAGCCAATTTTAAATTTTGAAATAAATAGAACTACATAGAAAGTTGTTTCAAAGCTGTTTCTGGCATTATAAACTCTGGTTTAAAAACTTCTGTTCTTTTACATTTGCTCTGTTTTTCTTAGCACATAAATACTTAGTGGAAGAAATGTAGCTGTTAAATGAATGTTCTTTTACCTGAAGTCCTCTTGCTTTTTCCTGCATTTTAATGGCTGTTAGACCTGTCTTTTTAGACTGTTTTGTTTTCAGAATGTTAAAATGGTTTTGAAACTTCTAAAATTTCAGTAGAGTTACTTGTATTTAAAAAGATTTCAGCTTCACAAGGAGTAAAATATGCACATTATAAGATTGTGAAACCAATGTTAAGATGCCATTAAATTGTTTATCTGAAATATAAAGTGTGGGACTATCTGTTGTTGCTTTAAATATTTGAACAGAGACAGAAATCACCCACCAGCCTTCCTAGGGACCAGCAGAAGTGCAAGGATAGATTAGAACATCTATTTCTGTATTAATCCTTGGTTAATCTTTGTCAGGATCTCTGGCTGGTCAGAGTGACCCCGAGAACAGTTCCAAAGTCACTTTTCCCAGTCTGGTGCTTGAAGAAGGAGTCAGGGCTCTTCATTTCTCAATCTCAAGGTTGTTTCATTTATCTTATCTGTAAAAAATTTTCTCCTGCCCTGCCAAGGTGAGCTCAGCAGGACAGTCTGAGGCATTCTGCCTCCCCCGGGGCAGTGTTATGTCTTTATACTACAAACTACAAGTACAATGTTTACAATTACCCCCAATACCTCATCTATGTTAGACAGTGAGCTTCTACTCTAAACTGATCTGTAAGTGCTACCAACACAGCAGAAGAAGAAGAAGGAGAAAGCTGGACACACACAGTTCCCTCCATCTTGCCCCCTGAACCCCCATACCAGAAACCCCAAAATCTACATTTTCACCCTGTAATAGCTTCACTAATACGCTACCTAAACTGTTGTGGCTTGCTGATCTTCATAGAAGGTTGGTAACTTGCTCCATGGGTCATAATCAAAACCACAGGGGCATTTTGGGCTCTGTGCCAGGGTCTCTGAGCCCCCTGGCAGGGGTCTGGGCTGCTCAGGACAGCCAGAGAGATGTCCTGGGTCCTGACAAATCTTGGTTCCACAACAATGACAAACCCTGCTTCAGAGCCTAGACATAACAAGAAAACTACAAGTACATCTTAATCCCCGAGCCCCCTGCCCATCGCTGGGGGCTCTGGGGGTTTCTCCCCCTGTCCCGGTGTAGGATTGATGGGGGTGGCACGGTCGGGACGCATGGAGATGAGAGATCTCTGCAGCCAGGTCGTGGAACTTGGGGTTGTGATAAATAGGTATGATTCGTGCTGATAAAAATTGAAACAGTAATCAATATTGATACAGTAATTAATATTTGAGAATAATAAAACAGTTAATAGCTAAAAGTTGTAATGCCAAAGAAGAGAGGGAAAGGAGGGTCTCCACCCACACCCCCCTTCCCAGCAGATGTTCTCAAGGACCACAGGAAAGAAGCTGAAGATACCGTTGCTAAAAATGACCAAGAACCTGGTTGGGTCCAAGAAAATGCTAATTATAAGGGACTTATTGCCTTGATATGCAGATGCAGTGATACATTAGTCTTGGCTTACATTATACTGGCTTGGTGCGCATGTATAACCCAAAGGTGAATTAAAGGACAACGAAGAAGACTACAGAGCCTTCATCAGTGACGACCCCCAAAGACTTGTGCGACCACCAAACCGAGTGGTGGCGCATGCGTGATAAGGGTGGTAATGAGGGCAGAGATAGAGATATGATGAACCGAAAATGGGAGGAGATGGCATTTACACATGGCATATAAGGGGTGACTTTCACTTGGCAAGCTTGCACGTGAAGTGGCAAGGGTCATTGAACTCTGCCCTCCGTACCCCGCGGTTGTTTTTGCTTATGCGCTATTATTTGAACCAAATTATCCCTTATTTATATATTTTCTAAACTATTCAATTAAAATTGCTGCTACCTTAAATATTGTTTGGTTTTTTTTTATGATGGATAATTGGGCAAACATAACAGGATTTATTGCAAAGGGCCTGGGTGCAGGGCCCTGCTGGGATTTGGGGTTTATTGCAAAGGGCCTGGGTGCAGGGCCCTGCTGGGATTTGGGGTTTATTGCAAATGGCCTGGGTGCAGGGCTCTGCTGGGATTTGGGGTTTATTGCAAAGGGCCTGGGTGCAGGGCCCTGCTGGGATTTGCGGTTTATTGCAAAGGGCCTGGGTGCAGGGACCTTTTGGGATTTGGGGTTTATTGCAAAGGGCCTGGGTGCAGGGCCCTGCTGGGATTTGGGGTTTATTGCAAAGGGCCTGGGTGCAGGGACCTTTTGGGATTTGGGGTTTATTGCAAAGGGCCTGGGTGCAGGGACCTTTTGGGATTTGGGGTTTATTGCAAAGGGCCTGGGTGCAGGGCCCTGCTGGGATTTGGGGTTTATTGCAAAGGGCCTGGGTGCAGGGACCTTTTGGGATTTGGGGTTTATTGCAAAGGGCCTGGCTGCAGGGCCCTGCTGGGAGCTGCAGCCACAGCTGGAGCAGCCCCGAGAGAGGAGAGGAGGAGAGAGGATGAGAAGGTAAGAGAGTAAAAGCGTAAGAGAGTAAAAGGGGTAAGAGCATCTAAGGCAAGAGCTAAGAGACAAGAGGTAAGAGCAAGAGTAAGAGAGGTAAGAGCTAAAACAGCAAAGTTCCCATTACAATATAATAAATCTTCTGTGTTGAATATTCTGATTCTCACTAAGCAATCTAGTACAAGATACAAATGCTACAGCATTTCCATACCGCCTATAAGAATCACTACATTACCATACTGTGCTACATTTTAAACCCTAAAAACTCCTCTGTGGACCCCTTCAGTAGGGGCTGCTCTGACCCTGGGACCTGCCTGCAAGCAGAGGGAATTGTTTCATCAAAAGGGGATTACTTTCAGCGGCCACACCGTTGTTTTCCCGTTGTTCAGTAACTAAGGGATCTCAAAGCTTGCTTTCATTTCAATCTCGCTTATAGTTTCCATATTCTCAAAATCTTTTGCCAGACAATCATATTTGTAAGGCTTTCCTGTTTCATCTTCCCCAACACCCCAGAGCCGGCGCTGCTGCGGCCGTGGGGCAGAGGGGGTGCGAAAGGGGGATCCGGGCTTGGAGCGGGAGGAAGGGGAGGGAGAGGAGAAGGGGAGGAGCAGGAACAGGAGCAGCACGGAGGGAGCAGCCCGAGGAGGAGCAGCAGCAGGGCAAGGAGCATTGCGGGGTTCCACGGCGAGCCCGCAGCTCGGCTGGGCCCGGCAGCATCGCATTGCCCCGCGTCCCGCAGGTGAGCGCCGAGGGGAAGCGGCAGCTCCGGGAGGGTTTTTGGGGGGGAGAGGGGGATTTTGCTGGGGTTTGGACCTTGCCGATTCCGGAGTTGTGAAAAGTGCGTATTATATGGCTCTATGCAGATATTTACTGTGGGAATCCATAAAATCAGAGGGGTTTGGGAAAGCTGCAAAAGGCAGGCCTCAGAGACAGCAGAACTGTGAGTAGGGCACAGCCATGAGATAGGTCATCAGAAAAATTGTTTAAACTGTAGAAAAAGCAAGGGCAAATAGAACAATGCCCTGTGTATTAACGCTTGTCTGAATAGCTCTCTAAGCTGCAGAAAGTTTATTTAGCAAGATGTTAGGAAAGTTGAAGCTTAAGAATGGAGCTCAGTGCGTTGTGTTTTAAGGCTTACAAGCAGGTATTGTATTCGAAATAAGCAAGCATTGTTTTAAGCAAAGGTATGTGTGCTTATGGTGTGTGAAAAACGGCAATCACTTGTTTTTAAAATTTTAAAAGTTTAATAGCAATAAAATAGTTCTACAAATAGTAATATAATTAGAGTAATAATAATTTAGACAATTTGAATTAGGACAATACGAGACAACAAATATAAAGAGTTACGGACGTCTGGGTACCTTTTTCTGGGCAGCACAAGCCCAAAAAGGACCCCCTAATGAAGATTAACCCTTAAAAACAATAGCCCATTGCATATTCATACACCTCATAGATGACGCATAAATTCCATTCAAACATTCAAACACAGGATTCTGTGGTTCTGGTCAGTGTCAGCTTCTTCCTCTGAATCCTAACAGCACCTTCGAGGCGGGAAGAAGTTTGTTTCTTCTGATAAGAGAGCAATAAATTCTTTTTCTCTGAAAGATTTAGGTGTCCTGTAGCTGCTATCTTGCTGCAAGTCCTTTCTTTAAAAAAGTATCCTACATAGCATTGTTTCTATGTTAACAATTTTTATAACCTAAAACTATATTTAACACGGTACTTAAGAGAATTAATACAGCATTACTTTCTAACACAACACATATAATATTCATTTTAATATTTGCAAAAAGCCAATCATAAAATACAGGCATTTTCACATTTACCATATGTATTTTGATGTATTGATCAGTAGTGCTGTATTAACAGTTTAATAATAAATGTAGTCTTGTAATTAAAAGGTAACTTTTGTAGTTAAAAGAAGAACTATGTTAGTGGGGTTTTTTTAAAGAAAGGAATGAGGCACTCGCACCAGATAGCAGCCACAGGACACCTGAATCTTTCAGAGAAAAGAATTTATTGCTCTCTTATCAGAAGAAACAAACTTCTTCCCACCTCAAAGGGGCTGTTAGGATTAGAGGGAAGAGGTTGATGATGGCCAGACAGAATCCTGTGTTTGAATGGAATTTATGCATCATGTATGAAGTGCATGAATATGCAATGGGCTATTGTTTTTAAGGGTTAATCCTTTGCTAATGGGTGTCCTTTTTCGCGCTAGTGCTGCCCAGAAAAAGGTACCCAGTCATCCGTAACTCTTTATATTTGTTGTCTCGTATTGTCCTAATTCAAATTGTCCAAATTATTATTACTCTAATTGTATTAGTATTTGTAGAACTATTTTATTACTAATAAACTTTTGAAATTTTAAAAACAAGTGATTGGCATTTTTCACAGGAGTTGAGTCCCAAATATATTTTGGTGTCGCTGAGAGAGGTATTTTTAATTCATTTGATGAGGGGATATTTTTGGATATCTCAGGAATGCAAAGGGGAGCAGGGGAAGCATTGAGTGCCTGGAGTGGAGGGATGCTGGGGAAAGGGGACCCTGGAACACCTGATATAAAATTTCAATGGTCAATCCAAATTTTACTTCTATACCTTTTATTTTAAAGCAAGCACGCAGCGCTGGGTGGCCGGGGAGTCACTGCTCCACTCACAGCACACACAGTTCAGTAAAGTATATATACTGTTTTTAAGCCTACAAAGCAGTTTCTAATGTGCTTGGTTAGTCCAAATTAGCAAATATCAATAAGCTGGGAGCAGTAATTTCATAATATTTCTAGGTTATCCTTGATTCCTATCCTTGTGGTTGTCTGGAGGGAGGCCTTACACTGGTGTCTGCTACATGATTTTGTCAAGTGCATCAAGCTTTTTATTATACATAAGCTTTTAATTGCTTTGTTGCAATATCTCTTAGCTTTACCCCAACTTCCTCTAATTTGTTCTAAGCATCAGTCATCTTGCTACCTCATCTCTTTTGCTCTACTATACTTCTTTGATTTTGATGCTTTTTTTGGCTGTTTGGTCAGAAAGTTTCAAAACCTTTCTTTGTGTCTATTTTGGACACAGCAGATAGAAGCATTTGCTGATTCCATTGCCAATTGGCACAAATCACAAAAACAATTTCCACAGAATCAGGGGAGGGTGAGCCCTGGGACCCCCCAAAACCCCCTCATCATGTCTGAGCAGGACCCGGGAGAGGGGGAATGCCCAGGACCCACAGCCCCCCCAGGAGCTCTGAGAAGAGGGACCCCCATAACCCCAAAGTGAGGACACTGGAAACAGGGAACTCCTGGGAGAGGTTTTTGGACTCCTTGATTTTTGGAGGTATTTCTGGCCACCAGACGTCTGGTGACTTCTAGAGATGGACTTGCCCAGTGGGACCTCCGAAGGCAATGCACTCACATCTTGTTTTTCCCCCAAATCAGGATTTCCCATTCCCAAACCTCATCTGGATGGAGAAGGCTGTGAGGAAGAGGAAGATGCCCCAGGGCACTGAGGCAGGTGAGGAGGAAGTCAGTGCCCCTTTTCCCCTCTGTCCTGCTCCATCTCCCAGCCCAGCACGGCCCCGGCTGCAGCACAGCCCCACTGCTGATGCTGTCCAGCCAGGGATGCACTGGGGGGATCTCCTTCCCCTTGCCTGTGGCACGGAGGCAAATCCCATCCTGTCCTTGTCCTTCCTCCCCCAGGGAAGGAGCTGAGGATGGAGACCAGGGAGGACAAATCCCCACAGCAGAACCTGGTGGAAGAGGCTGTTTTGAGTGGCTCCAGGGCACAGGAATCCACCGGGGAGGAAAAGCCCTGGAGATCCCACAGGAGGAGGGGCTGCAAACCCAGCCCAGGGTACTCTGAGGAGGAAAGACTCAGCCTGAGCCAGGAAGGCAGCCAGAGATCTGCCCAGAGCGCTGAGGTGGTGGTCCATGAGCAGCTTGATGATGGCAAGAAGCCCCACCAGTGCTTGGAATGTGGGAAGAGTTTCGGCAGGAGCGACCACCTGCTCATCCACCAGAGGACCCACACCGGGGAACGGCCCTATGAGTGTGGGGAATGTGGGAAGAGCTTCAGGATCAGCTCCCACCTGATCGTCCACCAGAGGATCCACACCAATGAACGGCCCCACGAGTGTGGGGAATGTGGGAAGAGCTTCAGGATCAGCTCCAACCTGATCACCCACCAGAGGATCCACACCAGTGAACGGCCTTATAAATGTGGAGAATGTGGGAAGGGCTTCAGGAGGAGCTCCAGCCTGAAACTCCACCAGATGATCCACACTGGGATACGACCCTTTGTGTGTGGGGAGTGTGGGAAGGGCTTCCGTGACAGCTCCCGCCTGATCATCCACCAGACAATGCACACTGGGGAATGCCCCTACACGTGCTCAGAATGTGGGAAGAGCTTCATTGAGAACTCCAGCCTGATTCTGCACCAGAGGATCCACACTGGGGAGAGGCCCTAAAAGTGCAGGGAATGTGGGAAAAGCTTCATCGACCCCTCTGGCCTGAGTGTCCACCAGAGGATCCACACTGGGGAGAGGCCCTACAAGTGGGGGGAATATGGGAAAAGCTTCAGTCAGAGCACTAGGCTGATTCTGCACCAGAGGATCCACACCAGGGAGAGGCCTTACAGGTGTGGGGAATGTGGGAAATGCTTCAGGCAGAACTCTAAGCTGATTGCCCACCAGAGGATCCACACTGGGGAGAGACCCTATGAGTGTTCTGAGTGTGGGGAGAGGTTTCAGAGCCGATACCGTCTCCTCAAGCATCAGCAGATTCACACAGAATAGAGGCCCTTCTGCTGCCCTGACTGCAGGAAGGGCTTTTAGAAAAACTCCACCCTCGTCACCCACCAGCGGATCCACACTGGGGAGAGGCCCTGACAGTGTCCCAAGTGTGGGAAGAGCTTCTCCCAGAACTCTGCCATGACCCAACACCAAGGGAGGCAGCAGTAAGGGATGCCCAACAAGTGCCCTGTGTGCAGGAAGAGTGTTACCTTGATTTTTAAAGATTTTCTGAGCCTTCTAATGTTTACATTCTTGTAGCAAACTTTCTCAAACACTTTCTGTAAATAACTTCTTGTTTGGCATTCTTTTATAGAAGAAGAAAAATTTGATGGACTGTTGGTTTGTCCGGTGTCATTGGAGAGGTGGCACTTTCACCCTCCAATCCACGGTTGCTTTTAGAAAACTATAAATGTTGGAGTCAGGAAATAAACTTCCCTTTTCTTCCCCTTGAGAGCAGCAGTGTGTGCGCTCGTGTTGTTTTGTGTCCTGCAGTGACAGGAAGAGCTTTGAGCGCTGCTTCAACTCCATCCCCCTTTGGGGACCCCCACTGGATGGTCCACAGTGACCCTCGCTGTGCAGAGACTTGGTCATCCATGATCCTGGTGATCCATGTTGGGAAGACACCTGGCTGGTGGTCTCCATGTCTTCCTGGCTCCCCTTGGGCACTTGGACACGGCCAGAGAAAAATCCATTGGGATGCAAACAGACATCAGAATTTCACAGGGGACAGCACAGTTTTTTACTTTTGACACCAAAAAAGTCTCACCTTTTGCATCCAATCATTGCTTCGAGTGGCATCCAGAATTCCAAATGGTGTTGGAGGTCTTTTCCAACCTGAATCATTCCATGATTCTAATTCTCTCTGGCCCACCAGCATCTTCCACAGCCAAATGGTGATTGACTGGGGCAAAACCCAGGATTTTGGAGACAATGGAGTGGAAATCTTTCTAGAAAAGGTCCTTTCTACCCGCCCGGGCACACGGATACTCAGCCAGCATGGACCCGTAAATGCTTTTATTTTGGCCTTTATTTTCTTTCATTTTTCATTATCCTTCACCCAACACTGGGGTAAATATAAAGACATTTAACTCACACACACATGGTGACATTGTGGGACATGGGTGGGGACATGGTAGGGATGGGGACAAGGACCTGGGTGGGGACATGGTGGGGATGGGGACAAGGACCTGGGTGGGGATGTGGTGGGGATGGAGTCAAGGACCTGGGTGGGGATGTGGTGGGGATGGGGACAAGGACCTTGGTGGGGATGTGGTGGGGATGGGGACCAGGACATGGGTGGGGATGTGGTGGGCATGGGGACAAGGACCTGGGTGGGGATGTGGTGGGGATATGGTGGGGATGGGGACCAGGACATGGCTGTGGATGGTGATATTGGGCATGGGGGGGTGTCACAGATAGAGATGATGACATGGGGCTCTATGGCCATGGAGGAGGACATGGGGGACATGGCCATGGATGGTGACACAAGTGGCCTAGAGACAAGTCCATGGGTTGACATGTCCCTGCCATGGGGTGTCCCATGGCCAAGGACAACACATCCCCACCACCACCATGATACTGTCCCTTTCATGCTACCATTTATTCCCTGCTCCTCCCCACTGTCACCCCACTGTGAACCCAGCTAGGGACAGGGGTGGCACTTGGGGACACTCCTGTCCCCACTCCAGCACATGCCTGGGGCCAGCAGAGAAGGGGATGAAGGACGACGGGGACCGTTCCTTGCTGTTCTCCGGACTGAACCTCAGAGGACTGAACACCTGGGGTGACACCGACACAGTCACACCGAGGGGACACAGCTGTCACCACCATGGTGACAGGGACACCTCATAGGGTGGCCCTACCTCAGGCTTGGGCCAGAGGTCTGGGTTGTGGTGGGTCCCGTAGATGCTCATCAGGCAGATGACCCCTGGTGGGATGGGAATGGCCACTTTAGGGACAGCAGATGAGGGTGGGTGGTGACACTGGGGACACCCTGGCCATGCCATACCCTTGGGGATGACACAGCCATCACACAGGGGGATGTCCTCGGTGCAGCGCCGGGACACAGCAGTGATAGGAGGGTGCAGCCGCAGGCTCTCCTTGATGCACATGGTGGTGAAGGGCAGCTGGGACAGGTCGTCCCTGGGGACAAGCGGGGGTGGCACTGTGTCCCCGAGCCACATGACCAGGGTGGCCCTGGGGACATCTCACCATTCAATGTCTGCAGTGTCCCGGCCAGCCAGGAGCTCCTGGACCTGCTGGTGGCATCGCTCCTGGTGCTCAGGATGGCCGGTCAGGTTGTAGAAGAGCCATGCCAGGCCACTGGCCGTGGTGTCATGGCCTGTGGGGACACTGGGTGAGTGAGGGGACACGGGAGTGGCTCCTCCCCAGTGGCACCTGCGAGCTCATGCTCACGCTCAAACATGAAGGTGTCAGCCTCAGCCGCGATGTCCTCATCCGACAGGGTGCGGCCATTCTCGTCCTGCAGGGGCAAGATGGGCCACGGGCCACTGGGGCCACCAGTCTGTGGCCACCTGGGGCCAAATCCCATCCATGGCCACCACCCTATGGCACCACCATCCCACTGGCCACCAGCTCTATGGTCAGTGCTGCCCATGGCCACCACTGTTCCCCTGTGGCCACCAGTCTATGCCCAAGCCTCCCATGGCCACCAGCATCCTGCTGGCCTCTATGGCCAATCCTTCCATGGCCACCACCACTCTCTTGACCACTTCCATGCCCCATGGCCACCACCCCAGCCCCACCTTGGTGAGCAGCAGGATGTACTCGCTGGGCCGTCTGCACCAGGGACAATGGGGGGACACTGTGGCCACCAGCATGGATGATAGCAGGACCATTGGGGCCACCAGAATGGCCAACAGGGACAGTGATTGGACAGGATGGCCAGTGGGGACCATGGCAGAGCCAGCACAGCCCACCAGGATGACCAGCAGGGACAATGGTAGGGTCACCAGGGCCACCAGGATGGCCAGCAGGGACAATGGTAGGGTCACCAGGGCCACCAGGATGGTGTCATGATCCCCTCGTACAAGCGGGGGTCATGATGGTTCGTTAACTGATCTCAGAGTGCAAAAGCAACACGGAAGGGGATTTTGGTATTAATCAAAACAAATGCACCTTTAATTGAGTGCCCACAGCAGATGTGATGGAAGGATTAGAAAGGAGAATAAAGGATAGAGAGAGAGAGAGAGAAAGAGGGGAGGAATAGCTGCCAATGGAGAGACGAAACCCTCGTGGTCCAGCCAATAGATCCGTCTTGTCACGTCAGGGAGAATCTCAAAGTCTTGGTTCTATTGTAGTCCTCCACCAAGGGGGGGAACAGGTAAGTCTATTGAAACCACCGAGAGGGAACAGGTAAGTTTACAGACAGTCCATGTTCTCAGCAGTGAGCGAGACCAATTGTTTTCTTGGTCCAGGGAGCACACCTGAAGGCAACACTTGGCAAACATCTCACTTCAGTCCGGCCAGCCCCTGTGTTAGAGTTATAGGGGTGTCAGTCTCAGCCCTTGGGAGGGGGCTTCAGTCTCCGTCCATCACAGTGGTCGTGAGGCAGATGAGGGAAACCTCAGAGTGTCTCTTACAGATGATCAGTGGGGACAGGTGACAATCACTCCTGGCCGTGGCTCTCGTGGCTGAAGATGCACTTCTGGAGCGTGTCCAGGGTGAGGAGGCTCAGGGGCTGCAGCACCTCCAACTCCACCGGCCCCCACCAGCTGCCACTGCTGCTGCCGCCCACTTACGGGGAAGGACTGGGTTGGGGAGGGAACAGGGAGGGGATCAGGGACAGGGGATAAATTTGGGGGTGGGACAGGGGTGGGAGAGGGGGAGGAGTTGAAGAGAGGGTGTGGAACAGGAATGTGGTGATGAATGAGGGGTGGGGTTGGGGTTTGGGGGCAGCGTTGAGTTTGGGGTATGGGACAGTACAGAATTTGGGTACAGGACGGGGCTCGGGGTGCAGGACAGGACTCAGCATGCAGCAGTGGGTGCAGGACAGAATTTTGGGTGCAGGACTGTCCTATGGTGACGTTGTGATGCTTGTATCCCCATCCATGTGTTCTGTTTATGCTGGATATCATGTTCTGTGCCTTCAAGACTGGCTCTAAAGAGTGAATGTTTTGTTTTGGTTTTGTTATCAGCCGCTCCCCCATGGCTGGCAGGACACAGAGACGGGGCAGTACATGGTGCTGCTTTTGCTTTTTGCTTGGCTTTTTGCTTTGCTCTTGCTTTTGCTTCTGCTCATTAGTTAGTTTAGCTAAGCACTCCGAATTTTTCCCTGGACTGTTTTTCCTTTCCCTTTTTTGGAACCACTCAAACTGCTCCAGACTGGGCCCTGGGAAACACCGAGAGTTTGCACCTTGTGGCTGCAGCAGCTGCCCCAGCACCAGAGGGACTGATAACAGAGCGACCACTCCCAAGAGAGACTTTCTGAATTTGTCATCTTTTTCAGAGTGATGAAAGAGTGTTGTCACCTGGTATTGTTCATTCTGTGTGCTGGGGGTGCTTTACCTGTTAAATGAACAGGTTCTTTCCACTTCTCTCCAGGGAATCCTTCCTGACCCAGTTGTGGGGAGGGGCAATGTGTGTTTGCTTCCTGGAGGAGCCCCTTTGGAGGTTTTCTCCCAAATTTGCCCTAAACCAGGACAAAAGTTGGTGCCCAATGTGTGGGGCTTGAGAGAGAGTGGAAAAAACCCTGTTCTGACTGCATTTTGGTTGCCATTACTCTGTGTTGGTATCAAGCAGTTAATGGCCATGTTTTCTGAATTCATAATGTCTCTTGGGGTGGAGGCTTGCATGCATTTCTGGTCCCCAGGTGCAGAGGATCATTAATGGGACATCACACCATGATCAATATGATCAAGTGAAGCCAATTTATTACAAAAAGCAAGCCATCTTTATACTGTTCTCTATTGTTCACACCTCAAGCTAATACGTGATTGGTTAAATCCTTTTTACGCACGCATTTTGATATTTCAGTTAATTTTAGTTAATCTTTCTTCTTCATGCATCTCGCTGTGGTTTTCTTGTCTGCCTTTGCATCCTGAACCGTCTGCTGGTGAGCGTGTTCTTCTCCTTTTGTGTCCTTCAAGGGCATAGAGACCTTACTCAGTTTCTATGAAGGCTGGATTGTGCATATGTTGCATATGTCCATTGTCCTGCAAAAACCCCTCAGCACTCCTCCCAATGCTTTCTGGTCATTCAAGTGCCCTTCAGCTGACTGGTTCCATGCTTTGAGCTTCAGAGAATTGCCTAATATTTCTGAAGCTCAAATAAATATCATTTTAGTCAACATCTTAATTGTGTTTATATCTCACAGAATTACCTTTTCTTTTGTCTTTGTCTGAAACTGTTGCTGTACGGAAATCTCTGGGGGATGGTGGACATGTCAGATGGTTCTGGGACATCCCAGAGCACTTGGACCTTGGCTCTGCACAGGAGAGCTCTTCATCCCCTTTCTCTCTTTTCCTCCCTTTGGGCATGGAGGGAGCTCCTGACTTCAGCATGTGACTCGTGTGTGCAAAGAGCAATTCTGGGCAGAATCGGGGCAGGGAGGGTTTGGGGGGACATTGGGATCTGTGCTGGGCACAGAAGGTGTTTTCCATTGCTCTGAGACTGTCTGCTGTGGAAAGTGGATTCAATATCCCACAGAGGAATGACTTTTGCATTTGATGGAGCTGTGCCTTCCCTTGGCTTTGTTGGCTGAAAAGATACAGAGAAGCACACACAGAGCTACCAGCTCCCGGATTCCAGCAGTGTTCAGATAGAAATTCCTAGAGGAGGTAGGGCCAAGATGTGTGCTTGCCTTGTGGTCAGCCTTAAATACCCCTTGGTCTCCCTGGACCCTTCCCGCAGGTGGGCCTTGGGCTCATTTGGTCCCTCAGGAGCTGGGCTGGGGCTGCAGAGGTGGCTGTGGAGCATTGCCTGTGCTGTGCCAGGGACTGGCAGACACTGCTGGGCTGGGATAGAGGCTCTGGGGGGATTGGGATTCCAGGGCAGGGCAGTGCAAATGTTTCTAGCCAACAATCTCCTCCAGTCTGTCACTACAGGGAATGCTGGAAGTGAAATCCCAATTGTGGCCATGGGACCTGGCTGAGAAGGAGAGTTCTTTTCCATAGGAAGGAAAGCACAGAGCCTCAGTGTTTGGAAGGCTGGTGAGAGTCTCACTAGGCAAGGCCAGCCAGACTTTTCAGAAATGGCAGATTTTTGTCTGGGAGCAGTCTTTGGATATAGGGAATTCTGGAGGTGGAACCCAATCTCAGCCATGCGTGCCTGGAGAAGGAGGACAGTTCTTTCTCATAGGGAGGAAAGCACAGAGCCTTCCCCAGTGTTTTGGGGACAGACGGGAGATGACTCTCCTGAAACCACTGCCTGCCACACTTGTCCTGGCAATATTCCTATGGGAAAAATTTGGAGTTGAAATCCCAGTTCTGGCCATGGGTATTTAGAAGAGATTGACAGTTCTTTTCCTAGCAAGGAAAGCACAGAGCTGCTGATGAGAGGCAGCTCTTGACATTCCAACATCAGCCAGAGCTGTCCAGTGGCCCCTGGGAGGCCAATCCAGCCAGGCCTGTTCCATGTTCCCTCAGTTCCATGGGAGCCAATGGTCCATTGCTTCCATGTGTCCCTGAGGTGCCATAATGCCCCCTTGGTGACACGAGGCCCTGAAGGGTCCCAGTGGTCTCCAAGGTTCCATCAGGCCCCACAGAGCCATAATGGTCTCTGGGTCCATGAAGCCCCGCTGTGTCACCAAGGCCCCTTGGTTCCATGGGCTCCAGTGGTGCCACAATGACCCCCTTGGTTCCATGAGGTCCCCACAGTGTCACTGTAGTGTTCTTGGACTCACTGGGACTCTCAGTGTGTTCCCAGTCACCCCCAGTATGGTTACAGACACTCCCAGTATATCCCAGTTGCCCTCAGCACACTCACAGTCATTCCCAGTCACATCCACTTGGCCCAGTAAGGTTCCACTTTCCACCAGTAGGATCCCAGTCACTCCCAGTGAAGGGAAGGGACCGGGATGGACTGGGACAGGCTGGGATGGACTGGGACACCGGGATATACCAGGATAAACTGGGATACACTGGGATACACCGGGACACACCGGGATATACTGGGATACACTGGGACACACCGGGATATACTGGGATACACCAGGACATACCAAGACACACCAGGATACTCCAGGATACAACAGGGCACTCTGGGATTCACCGTGCCCAGCACTGGGACTCACTGGGAGCAGGATCAGGGCACACTGGGACTCAGCAGGGCCAGAATTGGGGCAACATGGATCATAGTGGGACCAACTGGGATATACTGGGAGTGACTGTAACCATACTGGGGGTGACTGGGAACACACTGAGAGTGACTGGAGTAACTGAGTCTACACTGGGGGCAACTGGGATTGACTGGGACTATGCTGGGGAAGACTGGGGTCACAGTGGATTCCGGCTGGGGTCATACTGGGAGTGACTGGGTGTGTGCTAGGGTGTCGTGGTTTTGGTTTGCTCATTTAAGATCTCTTTAATTTTGAGATTTTTTTGGCTAATGCACTAAAGAATGTGGTGGGTTTGGTGTTGGTTAATTACTAATACACTTATTTTTGGTTGTGAGATAGGATTAGGAGAAAGGTAAAGCAGGCTCAAAACTTTAAAAGGGTAGAAAGAAATGTTTTAATAATAGTAAGTAAAAAGAAAAAAAAAGGTAGTAAGAATCAAAGCAAACTTTTTAGAATACTCCTCCCCACAACTTTTTCTTTCTCACTGACAATGTAAAGAAACTAAACTAAAGATTTCTAGTCAGTTTATTACCTCTCAGAGTCTTTTTTTAGTTCACTTAGGGAGAGAAGTCCCTCTTGATAAAGTTATGGAGACTTTTCTACAAAAGGAAAAAACCAGTTTTCTCATAATTCTCAGTTTTGTCATGAATAACAACCGCCAGGGGAACCTTGCTATCGTAAAATCTTTCTTATTTCTACCTTCCCACAGCTTGGAGATGGGCTATGTTGATTGATGGAGTATTATTTTAAAGATGAGCTGTTCAAAGGCAAAAGTTCTCATTATCTATCTCTAAAATCATCATCGTCTCTGGGAGCAGAGATCTTCATTTTTAGAAGCACAAGACTGCGCTCTTTCTTTGTGCAAACTTCTCATGAGATTACAGCTATTTCAACATCTGCTTACTTTAACATAGAAGCCTTTACCTAATATCAATTCAAACACTTTCATTTCCTTATAGTTTTATGTGTTATAAGGGAAAAGAGTCGTTTCTTTATAGCTTACAAGAGGATTTCAGCTCTAAAAACAAAGCATCTTCTCACCCCTCCCATCTGGGACTTACTTACCTTCTTCTTTATTACCTTTAGTGTCTTCATCTTGTTTTTAATATACTTGCATGTTGTTCTTTTCTCTCACTCAAAAGAAGATTGCAGCACGGAAAAAGTTAACATCACGCCTGAAGCCTACCCACCAATAACTTGTAACAGAAAGCTGTGGCTCAGTTGTGTTCAGATCAGCTTTATAGTTAGTGTTTAGTTTTCTACACCAGCCACAGAAGTCTCTGGTCTCAGCCACGCTAAGAAGAAGAAGAAGCAGCCTGACAGCGAGATCTTCACAGCCACAGCCAGCCCTGCTCTGGCTAAAGCTCCGCAGCCTCCCCTGTCTCCTTGCCCAGCAGCTGCTGAGGCCCAGCGCGGCCAAACCAGAGCCCATGGAGAGAGAAGCTAGCAAGCAGCCCAGAAAATAGAAAAGAAGCCCAGCCTGCAGCAAGACTGCCCAGCCCAGCCCAGACACAGAGCAGAAGCGAAAACCCAGCAGCTCCCTGCCGACCAACAAAGAAAAAAAAGTTTCTGAATTTTTTGGCCTTTGCCATGTGTGTTTCGCAAAAGCGTGTCTAGCTTTCAGTAGCTCAACAGACTGTCAGATACACAAAAAACTTTGCATCACTTCCCTAAATTTCCTCCCATTCCAAAACATAACACAGGGGCCACTGGGAGCAACTGGGATGAGACTGGGAGGAAATGGGAACAACTAGGACGAAGCTGGGAGCAACTGGGATCATCATGGCATCAGAGTAGGATCATACTGGGAGGGACTGGGTCTGTACTAGAGCCAACTGGGATCATACTGGGAGGAAATGGAACTATGCTGGGATAAATAGGATCATACTGGGAGCAACTGGCACCACACTGAGGGTGACTGGGATCCTTCTGGAATCATGCTGGAAGTGACTAGGATCAGGCTGAGGGCAATTTGGACCATGGTGGAGCAACTGGGATATACAGGGAGTGACTGGAATCATGCTGGAGGTGACTGGGAGTGGCTGTGAGCAAATGGAATCATACTGGAAGCTACTGGGAGCAACTGGGAGTGAGTGGAAACACATTAGGGACAACTGGGATGTACTGGAAGAGACCAGGAATGACTGGAATCACAAAAGAACCATAAAGGATGTTACTGGAACAATACTGGGAGTATCTGGGAGTGACTGGAATCCTACTGGGAGTGACTGGAATCATACTGGGTGACTTGGAGTGACTGGGACCATACTGGGGGCAAATGTCACCGTACTGAGAGTGACTGGGTTCATCCTGGAATCATACTGGGAAGGACTTGAACCATACTGGGAGTGCCTGGAACTATAATAGGGGTGAATGGAAACACCTGGGATCATACTGGGATCATGCTGGGAGTGACTGGGATGATACTGGGATCACACTGAGTGTAACTGGAAGTGACTGGGAGCCACAGGGCCCATGCTGGGAGTGACCTGGGGGGAACTGGGGGAACTGGCCCAGCTGGGGCTGAGGGTTGTTCTCCCCCTGGGCTGCCCTGCGTCCTGCTGCTGTCCCTGGCCTCACAGAGCCGAGGGACAGGGGACAACTGAGGGACAGGAGACAGGGGCAGGGATGTGGAGAGGTAGAAGGGAGTGCCAGGGTGTCCTTTAGCCCAGGAAATGGGAGTCCAGGGTTTCCCAAAAAGGAGGGACCAGGATGGGGACACCAGGGATGTTCAGGAAGGGGCAGTTCAGGGGATCTCTGGTTTTGCACAAAGCTGGGGCTGGGGGCTGGGAAAGGCAGGAATGGGGGTCCAAGGCATTCCAGGGCGTCCCAGGGTCAAGCCAATGGCCAGTCTGGAGGCTGGGAGCCATGGGGTGGCCAGGAAAAGGGGAGCAGGGGGTCCTCATGTCCAGAAATGGGGTGTGAAAACTGCATGTATTTTATGATTGGCTTTTTGCAAATATTAAAATGAATATTATATGTGTTGTATTAGAAAGCAATGCTGTATTAATTTTCTTAAGTACTGTGTTAAATATAGTTTTAGGTTATAAAAATTGTTAAAATAGAAACTATGCTATGTAAGATGCTTTGTTTAAAAGAAAGGACTTGCAGCAAGATAGCAGCCACAGAACACCTAGATCTTTCAGAGAAAAAGAATTTATGGCCTTCTTATTGGAAGAAACAAACTTCTTCCCAAACTTCTTCCCCACCAATGGAGGTGCTATTAGGATTAGAGGGAAGAAGTTGACACTGATCAGACAGAATCCTGTGTTTGAATGGAATTTATGCATCATGTATGAAGTGTATGAATATGCAACGGGAATTGTTCGGGCTATTGTTCTTAAGGGTTAATCCTTTGTTACCGGGGGTCCTTTTTCGGGCCCATGATGCCCAGAAAAAGGTACCCGGACGTCCGTAACTCTTTGTTTTTCTTGTCTCATATTGTCTTAATTCAATTTGTCCAAATTGTTATTACTCTAATTGTGTTACTATATAACCATCTTATTACTATTAAACTTTAAAAATTTTAAAAACAAGTGATTGGTGTTTTTCACAATTTGGTAGCAGAGGATGGTTACTAACACATCGGTGCCGGTGCTTTAGGAGAGTCAGAGTGGGGAAGGTGCGCCCTGCCCTCTTTGGCAGCCTCGCTCTGTTTCCCCTGAAGTGACCAACAGACGCAGGTTACGATCAGTGGACAAAAGGAGGCAATAAAACAAATAAAAGGGAAAAAGGCTCCCTACAACCGCGGTAATTGGCCCTCTAAGACTAGTAGTGCGCACGAAGAACCCGGGAAGGAAAAAGGATTGCTAAGTATTTGTCGGAGGGGCAGGTACGGGGGGATGAATGTGTGTGAATGAGAGGTGGGCTGGTTGTCCCAGACCTGCCAAGTGAGTGCTGGAGTCTCCCATGCTGTGTTTTCGTCTTTTCGAAAGAAAAGCGGCCAGTAAAGAGATGAAGCGAGTGATAAGAGAGTGAAAGAATCCCCCAGGGTAACTGGGACTGGGTGTCAGGGAGGGGTTGGACCCCTCGGAGGTAGGGAGCAAGGTTTCCTAGCCCAACCCACTAGGAAACGGGACAGGAGGGGCCCCTAAAACCTGCTGGGTTGAGGGATTTCTATTCCAAGAGCATCCAAGAGCAGGGTTGAGCAGAATTCTGTCGGACTGAGGATATGCCCAAGAACACTCAGGGTGGGACAACACAGCTAGATTGGGGGATGAAAATTTTGCCCAACAGCATCTGGGGTTGGACAACACAGCTAGATTGAGGGATGAAATTTTTGCCTAACAGTATCCGGGGTTGGACAACACAGCCGGATTGAGGGAAAAAATTTTGCCCAACAAGATCCAGGGTTGAACAACATAGCCGGATTGAGGGATAAAAAAATGCCCAAGAACATCCAGGGTTGGACAACACAGCAAAACAAATTAAATGCCCAAGAGCATCTGTAGTTGTACCACACCTCTGGGTTGAGGGACAGAAAATGCCCAAGAGCATCTGGGGTTGAACAACACAGCTGGATTGAGGGAAAAATACCCAAGAGCATCTGGGGTTGGACAGCACTGCAGGACTGAAGGAAAATTACCCGAGAGCATCTGGGGTTGGACAACACAGCAGGATTGAGGGAAAACTTGCCCAAGAGCATTTGGGTTTGGATAACACAGCTGGGTTGAGGGATATCCAATAGCACCGGGACTGGCCAGTAACACCTAAACTTGTAATAGGTGATGTGAAAGTAAGAGGTACCTTATTGTTGGTTTGTGGTGTGTGAGAGTGGGACCCACACAAAGTCAGCCTCAACTTCCCGGGCAGGTGGGAAGGGGGAGGCAGTGGAAAGAGGAGTGAGTGACCTGCGAACCAAGGTAGCGTTCCCTGGGTGTGTGAGGAGCCACAGCTGAAGAGTGTGAAAGACACGCAGACAGCCTCACAGGTGAACGGACACCAGAGGCAGCCAGAGTCAGGGCCCTTCTAGGGGGCCTGGTGACACTGAGACCTGGAGGTAAACCCCAAAGCGAAAGAGGGGGCCACAAGGACCTATGATTTTCTAGCAATAAGGATCCACTTTGTGTCTTGAGAGCGTGAAGGAATGTGTGAAAGTGAATGAGAAATAAAAGTGAGTGAATGTAGATGAATGAAAGTATAGGTAATGTCGATTGTGCATTTTAAGCCTTACCATATCTCCTTGGAGGGATTGTATTGAAAAGCAGTGTGAGAAAAAGATTTTCGGGTGTAAGTAGTTGAAAGAAAAGTGGTATTTAAGTTGTTAGTAAAAAGTGAAAAACGGAAGCAGGGGACGAATAGATAGAATATTGAAAAATGAGACAGAAATCCAGTAATGTGAATACAGGAAAAGAAAAACAGGAAAAATATTACCAACAGAAATACCCCAAGATAGCACTTTGGGAGTTATGTTAACAAACAGAAATACAACTCCTTGCAAAATACAGGGTATGCAGAAGTTGATGAGAAAAAACATGCAAACTTGTGAATTATATACTTAGAAAGAGCATTAGAAAATTTAACACAAAAGAAAGGAGTTATATATTGATTCAAGGTATGCCTTGGGAGTAGGGCATACCTTAAGAAAAATTTAAAAAGGGAGATTACTTAATTAAAGAAGAAAAAGATTAGTACATGAGAAACTTATTTTCGAGGTTTTAGAGGCATTAAAGTTACCTAAGAGAGATAGCAATAGTACATATTAAAGAACACCAAAAGGTAAAGACCTGGAAATAAGAAGAAATAAAAGAAATAATTGGCAGATCAAGAAGTTAAAGGTGCAGCAGAAAATAGAGCTGAAAGAGTTAATATTAACTCCAAATGAAGAAATGAAGAAAAAAAAAAAGGGGGGGGGAATTAAAACAAGATCGTGGCGAACAAGATAAATCTGGGAAATAGAAACATCTTGATATGGAAGACTATTAGATAATAAAACGCTTACGAGGGAATAGCAGAGGACATGTATCAAAAAGCCCTGTGGGATACTCAGGCTTTGGGTGATAATTTTTTTAAAAGAATTATGGGTGCACTGAACTTTAAGAGTAGAAAAACAAGTACCTGAAACATGTATAATTTGTCAAAAGATAAATTAAAGGGTGATGAGAAAACCAATATGAGAAGGTCGTGAGTTAGCTCGTCAACCATTTCAAAGCATCCAAGCAGAAGTTTAGATTTAAGTTAAGTTAAGCTCTGGATTTATTTGTAAAAACCGATTAATCCAGAAGAAAAAGAGAATACCACATGGTGGGGAAGGAGGAGGCTGTAAGAAAATAACATTTTTGAAAGGCAATAAAAGCAAAACGGGGAAAGTATAAAGCTGAGAACAAATCACCTCATCCATTCCCGTTCGTTCCCCCACTCGTTCGCAGCTGCACCACCCCTCCCAGCCCCTGTGCCAGCTCCGGCGCAGTCCGTGTGTCCCAGTCCGTCTGTCCTAGTCCGGCCTCCTGGCCCGCGGTCGCTCCGCTGGCCGTGCCGGGGCTGAGGGTCTGTCCTGCCCTGTGCACCGCGCTGACCGCACCGAGGGGGGTCCCGTCTGTCCCGTCTGTCGCATCCCCGGCTGCCCTGGCTCTGTCGGCTCCCGCCGCTGCAGCCGGGGTCAGTCCCGGCTTTGTCTGTGCCGGATCAGCCACCGTGAGCCGTGTGGGGGCGATCCCCGCTCCAGCTCGGCCTGCACCGGAACGGCCCCTCGGGCCATCCCGGCTGCAGACCCCGCCTTTGGAGCGCCCAGACCCTGAGCTGTTCCGAGTTCTCCCGTCCTGCCCTGAGCTCCGTTCCCTCGGTAACCACAGCTCCGGTTGCTCAGGGAAACTCTCTAAAGGAATCGCTTTATCGAAACACTAAAAGTTCAGTTAGAAGAAAACCCTCTCCTGATTCTTCCTAAAAATACGGGGAAAAGGCTATAGAAGATAAAAATCCAAAAAGAACGGGATAAAGAGATTGGTCTATTTCCATTACGAAAGGTTCTCATAGGAGGGGACGGATCAGAGTTTGTAAATGCTCCTTTGACTTTGTCTGAGGTCTGAATTTTAAGAAATAAATACAAGGGATATTCGGAGAATCCCATAGGCATAGCTGAACAATTAGACCAACTTTTAAGTCCAAACATTTATACTTGAGAAGAGATGTGGTCGGTAATGAAAAGAATATTTTTCTCAAGAAGAAAAGCAATTAATCAGAGCAACTGAAATAAAAGCTTAAGAAAAAGATAATCCGCAGGGACCCCCAGAGAAGACAAAACGCCAACTGCACCTCCTGAGTGGGGTTAAAATAATGAGGAGGGGAGTAAACACATGAATAATGATCGTAATTACATAACCAAGAGAATAAATGAGACAGCATATCAAAGGCAAAATGCGAAAACAAAAGGTTTTTGAAGGACAGCTTTTAAAGGGGAAAGAAGAAACTCCAACTAAATAGATAAGCAATCTTGAGAGAAAAAGGAAAATGGTCCTAAGTAAGCAGAAGATCTGAAAATCTTTAAAGAAATGGGCACATTAAAAAAAATCAAGTCAGAGGCTCTAATTGTTTTGGGGGGACAAATACAATCTGGAGCCTGTGATAACTTTAAAAGTGAGTCCCCCGAGAAGAAGAATTGGAATTTGTAACAGACACAGGGGCAGAGAGAACTTTCCTGTTAAATGTTCCAAAAAGTTATAGTGTGAGCAAACATATAGTGAAAGCAAAAGGGGCAAAAAGAGAAAGTTTTACATTTCTAGTCATTAAAGATGTGGTAATTGAGAGAAGAAACTAAAATTTAGATGGGAGATGTGTTATTTGTCCCAGGGGCAGGTAACAATTTATCAGGAGGAGTCTTACCAGTGCAATTAAGAATAGTAGTTATATCAGAAAATGGGAAAATGACAGCTAGAGTTTTGAAATTAGGCCAAGAAGATGAAAAAAAAAATCAACAAAGAAGTTTGGGCTGGAGAAAGAAATAGGGGAAGATTAAATATCGACTCCATAAGGGTTACAATTGAGAGAGAAGAAAGAGAGAAGTTGAAGTAAGGGGGTGGTTAGCAAACTCTGAGATGTTGGAATGTGAAGTGATGACATCTTGGTGCTAGAAGAGAGCAGAAGTGTGAATGGAGTTTTTTGCATCAAAGGCAGAGAAGTGTCTTAACACATGGTTGTCAGGAGGTTATTCAACGCCACACTGGGGTCCAGAAAGGGTTTAGCAGAACAGGCCCTGCTTGAAGACAGAAGAGGATAAGAAAGAAAGAGAAAGAAAAAGAATGTCAGGAGCACCTGGGGACGCCAAGTTTGGGGTTGTCAAGGTTGGAAGGTGTCTGAGCGCTCCCTAGAGCGGCGGGGTCTCGGGGGCTGCGGCAGGGACCGATCCATGGAGGTGACCCGCGGCGGTGCTGGCAGCAGAGGACACAGGTTTGCGGCCAGGAGCGGGCTGGCTCAGGGGTGGAACTGCCGGGGGGCTCCCAGACTGTCGGGGTGCCGAGTCCAGGATGGCAATGTCAGCCCGGTAAGTGGGCAGAGAGAGAGAGGGGGAGAGAGAGAGAGGAGAAGAGAGAGAGAGAGAAGGAAAGAGGAAGAGAGACAAGAAGAGAGAGAGAGACAGGGGGCAAGAGAGACCCAGGGCAGCCCCCAGGGTCCCCATGCCCGTGGCTGCTCTCCCCTGCTCCGGCCCTAAAGCCAAGGGGCAGCACCGGGGGAAGGGAGAAGAACAGCACTGACAGCAAGGCTGTGAAAAGAGGGGCAGGGGGGCCAGCAATAAAAGATAAACTCAAAGCAGAGATTGATGAGTCTCCAAACCTCACAAAGCAGTTTATTTTTCTTAAGTGAGAAGTTTTTTGGTTTTTTCTTTTGTTCTGCCATTAACGAGAAGGTTTTTTTTTTTCCTGAAGAAGAAGAGGCTGCTGTAGAGAAAGCTTTTAGGTAAACCCAGAGAGTTTAGAAGGAAAGCGAATAGTAAAAGTTAATGCAGTATTATCTTTCTTTTATTACCATGCTATTAAGAAGTCCTTTCCAGGTACTACTGAAGCAACAACCAGAATCACAGAAAGAAGGTGAATTTCATGCCAGCAGAATCAAAGGACTTGTGAAGAAACCTGAAAAATGGAATATCACATGTAAACCGGGTGATACTGAACTGACTTTCCAATGGGATCTGACTGGTAATAGTCTGGGAAAACCCAAATTATCCAAGAAATATACAAAGAATAACACTGAATTAAGAAATAAGATAATGCTTATATCACTAGTTTTGAGCACTGCCTGAATAAAACATCTCCTTGGGAAGGAATACCTCAGATAGAAGGATCAAGACTGTTTTTGTATTCTGACCTTAGCCTGAGAATTGTACAGGGGAGAAGGGGAATTGCCATTTCCATTAGTAAACTTTATTTGATTCATTCCAATACTGGACATGCTAGCTAGGTTATAAGTAAATGCTTAAACTGTGAGAGGAATTAGTATTGTAGTTCACAAAATTTATGCTCTTATTGCAAAAAGTGTTATAGTAATAACTTAGTTTTGTGGATGGGAATTATTAGTGCCTGTTGAATGAGAGATACCTGAGGAACAGTAGGAGACCACAGTTAAAGAGTGTTAAAAACAATTTGCCTGGAAATTAGTTAAGAGAAAGTGACAAGAAAATACAGGGCAAGACCAGATTGGCCTCTGTATTTCACCACCGAGAAGATCAAATTCAGCTGCTGTGGGTTGGAACCTCACAGGCATGGGAGGTGGGAGTATAAGCCGTTCTGGACCTCTGTTATTCCTGTCTCTGGCACTCATTTGTTGTCTTTTCCCTTTCGGGATACCAGAAAGATCGTGTCAAAAATGCTACAAAAAGCATCACATAGAAAGAAACCAAAGTTCCTCCTTTATTACACACACCTATGTCAACAGCCACTGTTATAACCCATCCAAATTAAGAACCCCTAGGCAAAATGGAGTAAATTATTAGATTACAAGAAACTTAGGAAAAAGTGGTAATAGATTTAGAATTGAATGTCCAAAAAGAGAGAGATGGATTTGTTTTACATTTAATCTTGAAGATACGGTTCAAGATTTGGTAAAAAAACAAATAATAAACGAAAAGGTAAAACCAGCACAGCAATCTAACTCTGTATTGACTCCAAATTATCTGTTGAATCGTATTACAAGACTCCAAGCAGTTATAGAAATGATAGCAAATAAGGCTGCTCAAGCATTAGAGTTAATATCAAGCCAGCAAAGCCAAACAAAAACTGTGGTGTATCAGAATAGGTTGGCTTTAGACTATTTATTGGCCAAAGAAGGGGGTGTTTGTGGAAAGTTCAATATATCAGATTGTTGAAAATTGATGACCACAAAAAAGTCATTCTAGAAAAAGCAAAAGAAATCAAAGAAGAAAAATATATAAGCATATAATAACCCAGATTCCAGTCCAAAAATTAGAAAACAATATTAAAATCTAGCTGGTGGGGTAATGTATCAGAAGAAATTAAGATCTTTCAATTTTTGTTACAACTGTTTTTATATTTCTTACTCGCGTAATCCCGTTTTATTTTGCCAGCATAGCCCAGAAGATGCAAGTAGATAAAAATATTGCTCAAGCCAAATGATTTACAAAGAATAAGAGTGGGAATTGTGAAAAATGCATGTATTTTATGATTGGCTTTTCGCAAATATTAAAATGAATATTATATGTGTTGTGTTAGAAAGTAATGCTGTATTAATTCTCTTAAGTACTGTGTTCAATATAGTTTTAGGCTATAAAAATTGTTAAAATAGAAACTATGCTATGTAAGATGCTTTGTTTAACAAGAAGGGCTTGCAGCAAGCTAGCAGCCACAGGACACCTAAATCTTTCAGAGAAAGAGAATTTATTGCCTTCTTATCAGAAGAAACGAACTTCTTCCGACCTCGAAGGCGCTGTTAGGATTAGAAGGAAGAAGCAGACACTGACCAGACAGAATCCTGTGTTTGAATGGAATTTATGAATCATGGATGAAGTGTATGAATATGCAACGGGCTATTGTTCTTAAGGGTTAATCCTTTGTGAACGGCTGTCCTTTTTTGGGCTCGTGATGCCCAGAGAAAGGTATCCGGACGTCCGTAACTCTTTGTTTTTATTGTCTCATATTGTCCTAAATATTTTATTACTCTTAAACTTTTAAAATTTTTAAAAACAAGTGATTGGCGTTTTTCACAGGTCCCTTTTCCTTAGCGCGCGGTTTTCGCACAGCGTTCGCAGCGGCCGTCCCCTCCCACCGCGCCTTTGCAGCTCAGGCAGATAAACTGTATTCCAATTCTCGACGACATCCACCAGTTTTGGTTTTGCACGGGAGATATTTAAAAAAGCGATGCAAAAGTTTTAGCTACTAAAACCTGTACAGCTTCTGAGACAGTAAAGAAGAAATTAAATCCCAAACAAGAGAAATAAAGAAATGCCTTAATCTTAAAGCTAAAACCCTCTGGTAAAACTATGGAAACAAGACTTTTTTTCTCTAAGACTTAAAGGTATGGAGAGATATAGTTGTAATTAATATCAAACAAAAGACTCCACAGCAAAGCAAACAAATATTAAAGTCACTGTAATCCTATAAGAAGTTGAAACGGAGAGAAGAGTAATAAAATTATGTGCCTCCAAGAACAAAAATCTCTGTTCAAAGTGGGCACAAAGGGAGGCCGGGCCGCCAGCTCCGCCCCCCGAGCCCCCGCCGGCCGACACCGCAGGCCCCTCGGCACCTTTCGGCGTGGCCCCGCTCCCCGCAATGCCGTTGTCCGCAGCCTCCTCCCCGCCGCCCCTGCCCCCGGACGGCCGCACTCCAAGCCGCTCCTGCCGCTGCCCGCGCTCCTGAGAGCGACACTGCCGGCCCGGCTCGTGGCGGCCTCGCCCCTGGACAGGGAGCTGCCGGCCGCTGCTGGCCCGGAGCAGCTGCGGCTCGGAGTCCGCCTGCCGAGGGGCGAGAAGCAGCAGCCCTGGGCTCCTCACCATTGTGCCCCGCATGATTCCCTGCCCCGGTGCCTCGGAGCCCGGGCACACCGAGCGCCGGCACGGCCGCTGCGGCTCCCTGCCTGGGCACACGGAGAAACCCGGCACATGGAACTCGCCAGAACCCCGAGGCCCGAGCTGAGGCAAAACTGACCACGAGTCGCACCTGTGCTGAAGCCGCTTCCCAGCTTTATTATAGACTTGCCGGGCTCTGGGCGCGACAGCCGCTGCGCCTCCAGTCTAATGGGCGCGATTCGTACCCCCTCACTGCTACACGGGCAGCGTCAGTGTGGGAGGGATTTTGGCCTATCTGAGCAATCGGCGGCGGGAGCGCAGCCAATCGCGGATCGGCGGCTCCCCCGCCGCGCCCCGGCGCTCCCCGCTGCCTTCTCCGGGATCGGTTCCTTCACCGCTCCGGCGCCTCCCGTCGCTGCCAGCCCAGATTCGGGATCAGAACCCGAGTCCCTTTGGCCCGGTGAGCGCAGTGCAAACCCCCTGCGGTGGCGGCAGGCGCGGGGCTGCCCCGCCGAGCCCCGAGCCCCGTGCGGGTCCAAGCTCGGCTTTCCCCGCTCGGCTTTGCCCTCGCTGCCGCCGGCGCTTTCCCCGCTCCCGGGGCTCGGCTTTGCCCGGCGCCTCCGCTTGGCCCCGGCCGAACTCACTGCCCCCCGTGGTTCCCCAACCCTGCGGCGGGGCGAACCCCCGGCATTTGCCGAAGGGCTCTGAGTGCCCCTGGCTACTGAAGCCTCACGCTCCGTGTCCTAGAATGCCGTAAACATGTGCTGAAATGCTTATTTGAAGTTAATCTTGTGTTTTTGGTGAACTCTGATTTCTCTGAGAATTGTTACTGGAGAGATTCAAAGGGGTAAATCCAGTCCCTCGTTATTATTATCACGTGCAGCATAACACAATCTAATTTCTTTAACACAAATGCTGATAACTTTTAGCATATGCTATTACACTGAATACAATCTCGAGAAGCTCCCAGTTTGTTCCACACGTAGCCAAATTTTATATTGTTGTTTCTTTTGGTAGAATTGCACTTTAAATGCTTTTAGTAAATTTTTGGTTCCTTAAAAATTGCAGTTACCATGAGTTTTTCTCAATGTTAAATTACATAGGGTCAAGGTATTTGACTTTTGTAATCCCTCCAGTAAATGCATCAGGGTGTTATTTCAAACATGCTTGGTCCACATTTTCATTGTCTTTTGGTATTAATACCATCAGAATAAGTTACATTTTGTAGTACCTCGAACTTTGAAGGATATTGATTGTTCCTTCAGTTCTGTTCTATCTGAATATGATTTTAGTGTTGCTAAGATTAAGCAAAGTTAGATCTGAGTGATGTTATGTTTTATTACTCTGTTGAGTTAATTTTGTTAATAGTCATTTATGTCGAGGTGGATTTCTGTCAGGGTTGAGTGTTGCTGAGTTTAGACGAGGTCAAGTTTCAACCTTCTTCACTTTAAGCCATTTCATGTTCTATTCCAGTTTTATTAAAATCATTTTTTATTGAGTATTAAAGATGTTAACTTTAAGTTGTCTTAAGTGTACCTCTAAGTCTACTGAGATGACATTGAATTCCACTGCAAGTGATTACAAGTCCTAACTTAATTTCGATAAATATGTTTGTTTACATTGCAAGATGTGGTTATTTCCTTCTAGAGATAAGACAGATCCCACTGAAACAGCTGTGATGAAACACTGATAAACACCTGCCTTTGGATAGAAGAAGATACAGTTTGTTGGACCCTTGATCCTCTCACAGATTGCACAGGTGTCAGTGCTGCACTGCCTGACAGGATCATTGATTGTGATCTCTTCTGGTTCATCTTCCACAGATAACACAGGAGAGTGGGTGGTTGTTCCACATTGTGGCTGTTATCCATTGTAAGCTGTTCAGTGTTTCATTGCTATGGATACAGGAATGCTGGAAGAATATTGTCTCCAATTCCTGAGACAATCACTGCTGATATATTTGTTCCATCATGTGAATTCCCTCATTTTTATAACAGGCATTATTCATAGGACATCATTGTGGAGAGTTTTGTCAAAGAGTGGCTTGAGGAGAGAGGACACAGCCAAATTGATTTGGTAGAGATGTCCTAAGTAGGGCAGAGGCCTTTTTGCAGGCAGGGTGTCTGTTGAGAAAGTAGCAGGCTAAAGAATGGAAAAGTACAAGACAGTGCTTAATTCCAAATCTTTCACCTGCAAAGATAACGTCTCCTTGGGCCTAGCAGAGGATGATAAAGAAATGGACAGCGAGGTGTGAGAAGTAGAGAACGTAGGCCCAAAGGAATGTGGATGAGTTAATGGTATAGTTTAACCAATAGATTGCTTGGCTTATAGAATATTCATGAGCTTATTATTTGCTGTATAGGTGTTTGATGTTTTCTTTAATAAACTGGACCTGTGATGAACCATCTGGTGTCCTGGTCTCCTTCCTACGACACATCATTACCTTATTTATAGCTGGCTTTTCATGAACTTTGACGTATCTCTGACATGGTGTCACTTTGGGATCTCTCTGTTTTGTTCTGCAGCTGCAGCTGCATCTCTTTGAACAGGCTGTCTGCAGCCGTTCCCTGCACTGCCTGCTCAGCCTTTAGTCCCTTCTCCTGTTCCAGCAGGGTTGCTGTGCCTTGACCCTGGGCTGTCTCATGATTTTCCTGTGTTTCCAGAGTTCCAGGATGAGATCTCTGGGCTCTGTCAAAAGCCTCATCTGAGCTGAGGTCCTGTGGTCTTTCCCGACCCTTTTGTGCCACATCCTCATGGGACAGGGCTGTGACCTGCTGAGGGCAAGGCTGCTCCTGCTCTGTTGCAATCACACACAGCCCCAATTATTCTCACAGGAGCACTCCAGCAGTTTGCTTTGTTTGGGGCATCTCACAGCTGGCCTTATTGAGAGATTTGTTTTTAAGGTATGTGGGGGAGACCCTCCCAATGAGGGTCTGGGCTCTGGCCAGGCCCTGGCTCTACATGGTTGGAAAATTGGCAACAAACCCAGATGTTTTCTGCCTCAAAACTATATTCAAGTCTCTTGGCCTTGGCAATTTGACCCTATACCAACAGGACAGCTAGATCAAAATCAGTTAAACTTAAACCTAAGATGCTGCGAATTGATATACACCTCCCTAAAAGCAGAGATGACGCCGTTATCCCTGTAGATTAATTACATTGAATAAAATTAAATACAACAAGAGTAAACGAGCCGAGTAAGTCAGAACTGACCCAACTCTCGAGTCAGGGGATAAGAGCCGGTTGCAGGGATTTAATCGCGTTCGGTCCCACCGGTGTCGGGCCGGGACCGGTGCTCAGGAATGCCGGGAACCATCTCCCGTCGGGGACAGGGGGTGACCGGGCCGTCACGGGGCCCTGCTCGGTGCTGGGGGCAGCGCGGGCGGCAGGCCCGGGAGCGGGGCCGGGGGATCACGACCGGGACCGCGCTGGGGCTCGGGGCCGCGCCGGGCACCGGGGCAGCGGCAGCCACTCACGGCTGCAGCGGTTTCCGCGCGTATCGCGATATCACCCTCAGCGCCGCCGCCCCGCCGCCGCCATCGCGCCGCTCCTGCCCGGGGGCGGAGCGCTTTGGGCCCCGGCGGGATGGAGGCGCTGCGGCGGCCGGCGCTGCCCGAGGACGCGGTGCGCTCCCGCCTGTTCGCGGCGGCGGCGGGCCCGGGCGGCGAGGCGCTGCTGCGGCGCTGCGTTGAGCTGGCCCTGGTGCGCTTGGCCCCGCTCCTGGCCGCCTGCGTGTGGCAGCGGCAGCCGTTCCGCCTGCGCTACGTGCCGGGCCGCGGTGAGCCGGGAGCGGGCCGGGAGGCGCGGCGGGAGGAGCGCCCGGAGCGGAGGGACTGGGAGGGGCACCCGGCGGCCGGGAACCGGGAGCCAGTGAGGGGGAACCGGCGGCCGGGAACCGGGAGAGTGTGAGGGGGATCCGGGAGCGTGTGAGGGAAAAGCGGGGGGGTAGAAGGGGAAGCCGGCGCCCGGAATCGAGTAGCCTGTGAGGGGGAACCCGGGAGCGTGTTAAGGGAATCAGGCGGCCAGGAACCGGGAGTGTGAGGGGAAACCGGAGGGGTGTGAGGGGAACCCGGCGGCCGGAATCGAGGAGCGTCTGAGAGGGAACCGGGGGGGAGATCGTTTGAAGGGGATCCGGCGGCCGGGAACCGGGAGCTTGTGAGGAGGAGGCGGGAGAGTGTGAAGGACACCTGGCGGCCGAGAACCTGGATCTTTTGAGGAAAATCTGGCGGCAGGGAACCGGCAGCGTGTGAGGGGGAGTTGAGCCCTGTGAGGACGACCCGGTGGCCGGGAACTGAGGGCGTGTGAGGGGAAACCGGGATAGTTTGACGGCAATCTGGCGGCCGGGAACCGGGAGAGTTTGAGGGGCACCCGGCGGTTGAGAACCGGGATCTTTTGAGGAGACTCCGGCAGCCGGGAACAGGCAGTGTGTGAGGACAACTGGGCCGTGTGAGGGGGTCTCGGGGGCCAGAAACCAGGAGCGTGTGAGGGGGACCCGGCGGCTTCCCCGACTCTCGGTGTCACAGCACGGGTTAGCCCGGTGAGGCATCTGGTGCCACCTCCCTGGTGCAGCGGGGCCATCCCCGAGCACAGGACACAAGATTGTGTCAGCAGGGTCTGGGATATCCGCAGTGAGGGAGACTCCGCAGCCCGTGTGGACAATCTGTTGCTGGGCACGGCGTTGCTGAGCCGCCTCTCCTGTCTGTGCCCCGTGCAGGCGAGATCCCGGCGCACTTGGGCGGCACCGCGGTGTTCGGGGATAAGGTGGAGGATGAGTGGTTCATTGTGTAGCTGCTGCGGGAGATCAGCAGGGAGTTCGCGGGGCTGGCAGCCAGGTAAGGTGGGTGCTGCTGAGCTGCTTTAGTGGGAGGGCTGCCAAGGGGCAGTGCCTGTGCTCTGAAGGTCCTGTCTTAGCATTGCCCATCCTTGGAGGTGTTTCCCCATCCCAGACACGTTGGAAGTGTCCAAGGGCAGGTTGGATGGGGCTTGGAGCAGCCTGGGCTAGTGGAAGGTGTGCCTGGCTGTGGCAAGGGTGTTGGAAGGAGGTGTTGATCTTTAAGGTCCCTTCTAACCTAAGCCTTTCTATGAGTTTATGAATATTAAAAAAACCCCAGCAGACATGGATTCAGAAGTGTCCCTGAGGGTAGGGAATGCTCAGGGCTGGAGTGTTGCTGTTTCTGTAAGGACACAGGCTTTGTCTGGTCCAGGTGAAATAATGAGCAGACACCTTCACACGAATATGGATGGCTGCTAATGGAATGAATTAAAATGGACATAATTTATTTGGTCATTAGCAAAAAATTGTTTAATTATTTTCCCCTACTCCAAGATTCTTACAAGGGCTGGAACAGAAGACCAAAATAGATTGCAAGTGAGTACCTGGACTGTCAGGCTCATACTTTCCTTTTGTTTGAGGGAACAGACAGAGTGAGGGAGTTGAGAAGGTTGCATTCAGGGCTTTTCTTAGCATCAGGAACCAGCAGAGGTCGCATGTGATACCTGAAATGCTGCTTTTTAGTTCCTGTGATGTTCTGAAGCAGTTAGGATATCCTGGTTCTCCTAAAGCACTTCTCTAGTTGAAAAGAAACGTGGTTTTTTTGTTGTTAAGGAAACAAGATGTATTTGATGAAACGTGTTGCAGTTCAAATGGGGATTTTCCAGAATATTAAGGATTTTTCCTAATGTATTTAGAATGACAAAGGTTTATATTTACTTGGGGATTTCAGTTTGGAACAAACATTGTATAGCCTGAAAAGCAATTTATCAGAAAAATCTTTCTATGATGTATTTTGAATGCAGTCTCAGGCACTGCCTGTAATATGGGTGCCTCCAAAGCCAGTCTGGTGACCTGGAGGGAGTTTGCTGGCTGTCCCCAGCCCAGTCGCGCTGCAGGGAGTGTTTGTTTCTGCTGTGGCTGTTGCAGGTGACTTTCACTCGGTGTTTATATGCACAGCTGGTGCAGCAGCAGTTTGTTCCAGACAGACGCAGTGGATACACCCTGCCCGCCCCAGCTCATCCTCAGTACGGAGCCTGCGAGCTGGGCATGAAGCTGGTAATGATTGCTGGGGCATTTTGGCCTTGGCTCATGCATGCCCAGGGAATGGGTCCTTGTCTGGAGGTTGCCTGCTTGTCCAGAGAAATGTGAGCAAAGTCTGTCACACCTTGAGAACCTCTTGTTGTTGCATCTTTTATCTGCAGGCTCATGGCTTTGAAATGTTGTGCTCCAAGAGCAGTAAAGTGGCTCCTGATGCCAAGAGAAACGTGTTAAGCGGTCCTCTGTGGGAGAGATTCCTCAGGAGCTTGAAGGAGAAGGATTATTTCAAGGTCTGTGAGTATTTCAGAGTCTGTGGCTTTTTAACATTGCAGGGAAAATACATTTTAACCCTTGAACTTGTGTGAGGAGCTTGAATCCTTATCTCTGTGTGAAATGAACTAATGTGTTTAAAGGGGACATGTGCAGCTTGTTTCCCTTTGAAAGTAATTTATTTTGGAAATTAAAAAGGAAAAAGCAAGATGTGGGGATTGATTCATTCATCTAAAGCAAGGGGAGAAATACACTTGAGTGAAGAAAACTCCCATATGTGATTGTGTGAGGTGTGACTGATTTCACTGGTTTACATTTCATTTCCACCCCTCTAGAATTCAATATTCTTCAAGATCCATACATAACACCATCGACCTATCTGGGCCCATGCAAGTGTAATTTTTATGTGTGTGTGGTTTTTGTGACTTCTGGGGGTTTTGGTGAGGTTGTCTGGTTTATTTTTTTTGTTTCTTTTTTTAAGATGCCTTTCACTACTTTTTTGATGTTAATAAATGGGACATAAATTGACTACTTGTTTCAAGGTTATCAAATTGGACAACACTATTGAGATTCTTAGCTCCATATCCTTTAATAAACTTCAAATACAGGAATGCCCTTTGCAGTATTGAGTTCCAAGTGTAGATGGCCAAGAGGTTTTAGTTGTTTTGGTTCTCTCAGCATTCCTGTGTGACCAACAGTCACCCTTAGAAAGCCTGACTGGGAAGAGGAAGGGGAGGGAGAATTGTTTGGGTTCATGCCTGTGACTTGCATTTAACAGGGAGAAATGGAAGGATCAGCCAAGTACCTGGAACTGTTGCACATGGCAGAAGATCACTTCCAGCAATCTGTTGCAGTGCCAGAAAGGTGAGAGCTACTTGAAATTCATGAGTGTCATATATCCTACAAATCCTGTAAGTGACCTTTGAAATGCTTGTTACAAACACCTGAACCCTTTTCTCCACTGCACATTGAACATGGGAGCTGTGGCCAGGACATACAAGTACTAATTCCTCTGGAATGCTCCACTGGGAGAAGTTCTGGCTTGAGTAACTCTTTTATCTTGGTTATGTGAAATGCTGAGCTCTTCCAAGTGGATTCCAAGTGGTGACTGCAAATCAATTTTTGCTTGGTTGACTGTAGAAAGTGTAGAAAAGTTTCATTGAAAAGCAGTCCCAGTGAATAATGAATACAGGGTAATCTATCTCCTTTGCTCAAGGAGCTGGCTGTGGATTTCTCTGGATGATCAAATCCAAAAAGTAAATCACTGCAAAAATATCTGAGGCTTTGCCAGCCCATAATATCTTGACTGTTATTTTTTTGAGTTTCCAGTCTGTGGTGTTTAGGATCAGGTAATCTTAATATTTACCAAGGCAAATGAAATGTAAAGGAAAAGAGCCATGACCAATGGGCTTTGGAGCCATCAGCTGGGAATTGCAGGGACTGACTGTGTCCTGTTTTGGCCAATGCTCTGTGTAGTGCTCTGGTACTTCCCCCAGATTAATTTCCCTTTTTGATGTGTTTGCACAGAAGGAAAATGGAAGAATTCAAGTGAAAACCTGAATGCAGAGCATGTGATCCCATTGAATCCATTTCAGTAAATTCAATGTTTTTCTTCTAGCTGTGATGAAGTGAGCCCAGGTGATGAAATCCTGACACTACTACAGACAACCCCCATTGATGTGAAGGAATTGGAGAGAGAAGCAGCTTGTCTTCCTGCAGAGGATGGTGAGCTGGATGGGGGAATTATTCCTATTACAGATGATTATTTGTGGGGGTAGAGGGGCAATGCTGACAGCTGTGAAGGGAGAGCCAATCCAGCCTTCCTTAAGACTAAACACTGGGTTGGCTCTCCCAGTTTAGAGTAAGCCTTTCTTCCTCCACTTAGTGGCCCAAGGCTTCTCAGTGACTAGAATGGTCTCTCTTAGTTTGAGCTCTGCAAAGCAGAGTTTTTAAGTAGTGACAAGAAATCTGCACTCAGTTCTTCTCATCCTCTCTCTGGCTTTGCTGTGTGTGACCCAGGACCAGCACAAGAGCTGAGCTGCAGAGCTGAGCTGCAGGATGGTTGCAGTCCTGTCAGTCAGCTGGTTGGGGCCTGTGAGCCAGCAGGCTTGTGCAGAGTAACAGATGTGTGCTGTGTTCTTTCAGATGACAGCTGGCTGGATATTACACCAGGTGCTCTGGATCAGATGCTGAGGGAGACAAGAAATGAGTCCCTTCCTTCCCCAAATGAGGAGGAGCAAAAGTATGACTTGGAAACAGTTGCTGAGAGCATGAAGGCTTTTGTGTCCAAAGTCTCCACGCAGGAAGGAGCAGAAATGCCATGGTAGTAGCCCCTGGAGTGTGGCTCTGGTGTGGAATGTTGCACTGTGCTGCAGCCCTGTGGTTGGTTGTGTGATGCAGAGAATCAGAGTTTGAAGGTGCTGTGCTGAGCAGGGCCTGAAGCAAAGCCAGAGCAGTGAACCTGTACTTGCTTTAAATCAGCTTGGTGCCACTCTGGCACTGGTGCAGGTTCAAGTGCTGCAAGCTGAGCTGGTCTCTGTTCCTCAGTTGGATTTTGTGGTCTTCACAATTTTTCTCCTTTATTCAAAGAATTCTTCCACTGGTTGTTTGATGTCTAATGCACACAGGCTTCAAACTTCTGAGGACTTTTAAATTCAAATGTCCCAACTTTGGTCCTGACTTGAGAGAAATCAGTATGGCTTGTGCCTGTGTCAGGCTTATGCAAGCATAGAAGCTTCATTTCTTTAAAAATATTTTTAGATTTCAGGTCATCTGATGAATCCCATGTTACCTTTGATGTGGATTCTTTTACAAAAGCCCTGGACAGAATTTTAGGTGAGATTGCTTCTTTCTTTGAAACAAATGCCAGCACTGATTTCTTTGCTGTTGTACTGACACAACATCATGTGCAGGGGCAGACTTGGAGGAGCTGGATTGTGATGATGTGGATGAAGAGGAGGAGTTTGGTTTCTCAGCTGAGGATGATGAGGAGCTGGATGCTGGGAATGGAAGGCAGGAGCAGAAGGTGTCTCCTGAGGAGCTCGTGGGCAGTCTCAAGGCGTACATGAAGGAGATGGACCGTGAGCTGGCACAGAGCAACGTTGGGAAAAGTTTCAGCAGCCACAAGAGAGGGGTGAGTGTGCCTTGAGCTCTGATTTGCAGCAGTAATTTCCAAGCAGGAAATGTGCTGCAAGTGGCCATTCTGAGTAATGGGATTGGAACCTTCCCACGTGCAAGCAAAGTGTGCTGGACCTGCACCATCATACATTTTTTATAAACTAAAGCTTAACTAAGCTTGGAATTTGCCCATCTTTTCCAAGGCTTAGTTCCATTTCCCTGTTTTTAGTAGTAGGGCAAGAAGCTGCAGCTTCACTTGTAAGGTCCTGTAGTAGTTTTCTCCCATAGGAAGCTGAGCCAGGACTCAGCAACACTTTGTGTCCTTCTCTTGGAATTTAATCTGGGTAATGGACAGTGGTGATTTTCAGCTGGCATGAGCATTTGGTGTCTGAATTCCTGTTTGTCAGGACTCAGGAGTGTACTGGACTTTTTTGGCTGCACAATTGCTGTTTCTTTTCTCCTGTGGTTTGCCCCTTTTTTTTCCCCCTTAAATGTGCTCATGCAATTTGATAAAGCTTTCTTTTTGTACTGTCTGCAGGCAAGTTCTGTTGGAGCAGCCCCATGTGAGAGTGCTGGCCCTGATTGTGGAGCTGAGGCTGCTGAGCTGGCAGCCCTGGCTGTGGACATGAACCTGGTGGCAAAGCTGCTCGAGTCCCGCAGTGCCCAGGCTGGCCTGGCAGGACCCAGCTGGAACATTTACAGAGCCTGGGGGTGAATTTACCTGAGAGCACAGAGCTCACTGGCAGCTGAGCAAGGCAGGGAGAGCCTTTGCACAAGACATGGCTGCTGGGGAGATGGAGCACAGACACACAAGCAGGATGTGGGAGAAGAGGCCAAAGGTTTTAATTTGGAGCATTCTGTTCATTTTTGTGTCACTTCAGCAGAGTGAATTTACCTGCAGAAGCTTCTGTTTGCACACTGTCTTGGGTGGAAATGAGATTTTCCCAATGTTAGCACATTTTCAGAAATCTGGGAAATGATGTTGAATGCATGACTCAAATGAGGTTTTGTTTTATTACAACACCTCTCTTCCATTTTTTCATTCAGTGATCCAATTTGCCACATTTCTAAAATGTCCTTTTACCCATTGCTGAGTGGGGTCAATATCTGGGGAGCAGTTCTTGTTCTGAAAATGCTGCTGCCTTCAGGGGCAGGTGGGGAAATACCACATTGCAGGAAGAGTAATTGGACCAAATGTGTAAATATTGGCCAGCAGTATTTTTTAAATTTATTTCAATAAAAACAGAAATACATCTTGATTACTGAATTTTTTGAAGGTATGCATAACTTCCTCAGTGCAGTATCAGTTCTTGGAGTGAAAGTATTTTTGTAATTGTTCATTTTCTGAATGAATTCCATTATTGCTGAATGTTGATATACAGCTACTGCTGGCATGATGGGAGCCCAGGCTGAGCAGTTTGGGGGTTTTTTTCAGTGAAAATGTGGCTGGAAGGCATGCAGCATGTTGCTTTCATCTGGAATGACAAATCTATTTTAAATATGGGAACTTAGGTTTCAACAAGTTAAATTTGATACAAAATACATAAAAATTCTTGATACACAGACACCAACAGGGCAGTCCTGCTGGGTCCAAATCAGCTTCTTAATTTCTCTTTATTTCATTTTCATTCAGCAATGAATGAGTTGTCCTGCACTGATGTTGTGTAATTTCCTTTGTCAGCAGTTCAGGGAGAGCACTGGCAGGTTGGACAGGGATTAGAGATGGACAGCAAGAGCTGGGAAGTGTGAAGAAGGTTCTGCTACATTTCAAGGAATTTGGACTGCTGAGAGGTGAGAGACTCAGACAAATCTGTGGTGGAAAAATGGGGTTAACAGGGGGTTTGTAATTGAGACAAGGCTAATGAGCAGTTAGTGGTGGAAAACAGAGGTACTTGAACCTTGGGAAAGGTTGGTGTTTGACCAGGGAAGCTAATTTACACTGAAAATACATAAAATTCTCTACTGATGAGTAGCTAGATCAAGTTTAGATACTTTGAAACATAATTGAGTTGAAGAACATGATCACACTGAACTGCTGTGTGGCCTGTGCTATAGAAAAGGTCCAAATAGATGGAAGGGCTCTCTTAGTGCATGAGCAGAACTCCTAAGCTGAGGTTCAGAACAAAGCTGCTCTTTTGCAAACACTCCAGCTGCTGTTGCTGCTTGGATAATCTGACTTTTCCATCAGTGGGGCTGGGATTTCTCTGGGGCTCTGCTCATCCCAACTCTTTCCATTTGTTCAGCAGCTTCCCAGGGGAGCCCTGCAAGGCTCTGGGAGTGCTCCCAGGAGAGTTTGCCATGGAAGAAGAAGCATTTCCATGCTGCCTCTTCCACTGCTTTGAGGTAACACACGAGGCATCTCCACTTTTAATTCTGAGAGTGTTTTTAGTGAAGGAAGCCTGATGGAATTAATTAGGGCAGACAAGTGGTGTGTGGTTCCCTTTCAATGGATTTCTGTCAAAGTGTATTCTGGAGTTGTTTAACTGGTTAATTTTCCCTTATAGTCTGTGTTTCAACTGGGGGAATCCCCATTCACCTGCAATGTTGAGGGTATCAATGGAAAGGAACCCTGCCTTGGCCATTATTTCAGGGCTATCAATGGATGGGGAATCCCCATTTTCTTGCTGAAATAGATCACGGAACACCCTTTGTGATGGGATTTTATAGGTTTGAAATGAGATTAAACCTTCAATTTTCATAATCTTTAAA
The DNA here is from genome assembly GCF_028551555.1 of Melozone crissalis. Classification (NCBI taxonomy): domain Eukaryota; kingdom Metazoa; phylum Chordata; class Aves; order Passeriformes; family Passerellidae; genus Melozone; species Melozone crissalis. Next base: position 1,689,981 of record NW_026535850.1, on the reverse strand, counting down.
TTGACAAGGAATCTCTGTTGTGCCTTTTTTTTAGCATTGAAATGGGTAGAAACCCCCACTGATTCCATTGAGGGATTTATATCGAGGGGCTACAAAGGCTGGAAAAAAAGAGGCACAAAAGGGCAGCAAAAAAAATGGTGGAAAAAAAGTTGGTAGAAAAGGGGTGGGAAAAAAGGTCTCAAAAACAGGTGGCGAAAAAAGGGCAGAAGAAAAAAAAATGGAGGGGAAAAATGGGCAAAAATTGGGGAAAAAAGGCAGCAAAAAACAGGGAAGGAAGGACAGAAAAAAACCAGGGAAAAAGGCAGCTAAAATGGGGGGAAAAGGGCAGCAGGAAAAGGGGGGAAGAGTGAAAAAATGGAGATGGCATAATGGTGTAAAGGTCGTGTTTAAGAAGCAGGAAAGCTCTAGAAAGGTGAGGAGAAAAGGGTGCTTAGCATGAGAGGAAAAAGGATGGAAATATGAGGGGAAAAGAGCAGGAGTCCCAGAGACACCCCCAGAGCTCAGGCCCCCCTCCCCAATCCCACAGACACCCCCAGGTACCCCCAAGAGAGCCCCTGCAAACCCCACAGACACCTGGGCCTGGATTCCTGCAGGAACACTCGGGAACAACCGGGCTCCTTGCAGCGGGATGGAAACAACGGCCAGGGCTGGGAATGTGTGCCCACTGTGCTGCCAGGCTGGGAATCAGCTGGGTGGGGCCATGCCATGGCAAAGGCTCCTGAACAAGTGCCAGGTCTGTGGGCTGCAGCTGGAGCTGAGAAGCAAAGGGATTAGTCCAGGCAGGAGAACATCCCCTCATGGGGTACTGCTGCAAAGTGGGCATGTTTGGAACAGAGCCTCTCCTTCAGCAGCCCAACGCTGCCAGATGGAAATTGCCAAGGGCACGAGGCTGGGCAGTGAAGAGCAGAGCTGCTGTGAAGGTAAAACTCAGTTCATTCAGAGAGATCACACAGGTCACCTGAGCACTGTTACAGGTAGGAAGCAGAAAATGAGAGATTTCCAGGAAAGCCTTTGTAGTTTGGTGGGGAAAAGGAGTCGTGATGCCCAATGGCTGCAGGGATGGTGATCCAAATGAGTTCTGAGCAGATTTCCTTTATTTTTTCAATTGGAGAGGGTTATTAACCTTAGCTGCTGTTGCAAGGCCAAACAGTTTTGGAATCTCTTCTAGTTTCATCTAGCTGTCCTCCATGCTGCATACTCACAGCAGCCATATTGAATTGTCATATAATGTGTGAATTTGCTTGTGTCCCTATCCCAAATGTCATCCTTCCTGGGTTTTCAGCTTCTTTTTAACATGCTAGTAAATCTTCTGCATCCCTCTGCAGTATTTCCATGGGTAAACCCACTGAAGAGCACAAGCTAAAGGATGCTACCTCCAGCTGAGCACAGGGAGCAGTGGGAAAGGATGTTCTATCAGCATTTTCTGTCCCTGTGCTGATACTGTTCTCCCTGGGAGGGAGCTGGGAAATCCCTATTTCTGCTGCTGTGCTCTTCCTGATGTGTGTCACAGCTGATGCCAACCCCATTTTCCCAGTGTAATGATGATTCTGGATGTCTGAGTGTACCTGCTGGCCTTGGAAATGCCACTGATGGTTATTAAGGAGAAGGCAAGTCCCACCATTTCCCTGTGGGAACAGAAACGTGTGGCCGTCCCTCAGTGCAGCTCTTTTGGTGACAGCGGTCAGTGGCCATTCCTGGTGCAGTTCTGTTATCATTTTTTCTTATACCATTCTATTTTATTCCCTTGACACTTCCCACCCTTTGCCATTCCTCACTTCTTACCCAGCACTGCCCCAATGGTGCCTGGGTGCAGCTCTTTTAGAGAACAGGGCCCGTCCCAACAGGCGGCTGCTGCAGCCAGGGCAGGGGCAGGGCAAGGCACATCACAGCGCTGGTGGTGCTTGGAGACTGTTGGCTTTTGCAGTTCAGGCAGATCAAATCAATCCCAATTGTAAGAGATTTCCACCATCTGCTACTTCTCCCCTCTTTTCCTGGATGGATTTGACAGCTCTTCCTTTCCTCCCACAGAGCTGGAAAGCAAAATGCCCACCTGTCCCATTTATTTGGCACCACTTTCTCCCTCCTCCTCTCTCTGCCAGCTCCAGCAAAGCCATTTCCCCCACTGGCACCAGCTGCCTCCTGTCCCTCGCTCCCATTTTGCCCACTCTGAACTCCTGGAGCCGCCTGCCCGCAGAGCCGCAGCCGCCGTGGGGCCGGGTAATGGTGCAGGGAATGCTGGCAGGGATTCTTGGGCTAGGCTGGACCAGGCCAGGTGCCCGGGGCCAGGAAAAGTGCTCTGAGCCTCTGCTGCTGCCCCTGGGCAGGCAACAGAACACAGCAGGAAAGGCTCGGGGCTCTAAGGAAAGGCAGCCAGAGATCTCTCACACATCATGGGCATTGGAAGCCTGGAGTGGGTCCATTAATTTCCATTGAATGTATTATGAAAGAAATCACAACAAAAGAGTGAGTAGGCTGCCAAATCCTAAAAATGCACCTTCTCCACACTGTTCTCTCCTTCCTGGGCTTCACTTTATCCACAATTCCCTCCCTCTCTCCTCCCCACACAGTGACACAGAGGGATGGGGGTTACAGCCACATCATGTCACTGCATCCCCCTCAGGGAGACAAATCTGTCCTGCTCTGTTGTCATCTTTTCACGGGGGTTCCATACTGTTGTCTCCTTATCGTAGATATTTCACACTTTCTTGGTGTTTTCTCCTGGGCAGCTCCTCAGAGCACTGACTCTTCATTCTTCACAAAGTAGCCAACTGACTCCAGTTCCCTTCCCAACCTGCCAGCCCACTCTTTCATAGCACTCTTCTTCTCATTGGTTACAGCTGTGGCCTGTTAAAATCAGGCCTATTCCTAATATTTGCTAATTGCCCCATCTGCAACTCCTTAGGGGTAAGATTACTTTCTGGACCATCTTTATTTTCTTATATTCTATCCCCCTACACTGCTCCAGCCTGGGATTCCTCCCACAGGAGGACAGTCAGATCCTTAGTGACAGTGTCCTGGTTCAGGGCAAATTTGGGCTCCTCTAGGAAAGCAGATTCATTTGGCTCCTCCCTGCAACCAATCTGGGAGAAAATACCTCCTTGGAGAAAAGTGGAAAAAACCTATTTTTTAAACAATAAAACCCCTTGCTGCTCCAAAAGAGATGACAAACTGAGAAAGTCCTCCTCCAGGTTGCAGTTCAGCTCACTGAGTCTCCCATCAGTCCCTCTGGTGCTGGAAATGTTGTGCCCCAGGCCCAGCCCGGCAGGCCCCAGGTGTGAGCTGCTGGTGCTCTTCTGGGTGTTCAGTCCAGAGCAGGTTCAAACAGGTCTGAAAAAAGGGGAAAAGGAAAAAAAACAGAGTCCAGGGAACTTCTTTGCCTCAGCTAGCTCAACTAACTAAAAGCCAAGGAGAGCTCAATCCTGTTGTCTGTCCATCTGCAGACAACACAGTCCAGGAGCAGGAATGTGGAGGAGTGAGAGCAGTGTCTGAAAACAAAATGCGCGCTTCTTCTCTTCCCTCTTCACTCTCTGGAAGATGTCTTAAAGAGGCAAAACTTATTATTCAGCATAAACAGAAGAAGACAATTTGGGCTAAAAGCATCATATAGTCAACTTGGACAGACAGACCATTGCCCACAGTCAGGTGCCTGATGCCAATAGTGGGATTCCTCCTCAGCATGTGTCAGCGGTTCTTCCTCCTCTTCCAAAGACAGTTCACAAGTGCCACATTCAGACCAGTTGGTGATGATTTCCAAGAGGCCAGGAAGATTTGGATTTCCCATTGGAGCTTATTGTGTCATGAGGGCAATGCCCTCACTGCAGGCAGCGTCGGTGGCAGGATGGATTGCAGAGACTTTTCCTTTGCAGCCCCAGCCCAGCGCTGGCACTGGGGATGCAGAGGCACTGAGGTGACCCTGAGAGGAAGTGCAAGGCACAGGGCACAGCTGAGGAAGGACAGCGCTGTGCTGGGCTCAGAGGTGAAGCTGGCACTGCCCAGTGTGCAGAAGACACTTTCTGCAGCCCCTGTTACAGAACAGGAGCTGGGAGGGAGCTTGGGCCTTGCTGCAGAGATACGGCCGCTCATTGGAGCAGTTCTCACTCCTCAATCTCTTGTCAGCCAGGTACACGCACTGGGAACTGCAGAGGACAGGAACCCTGCAGGGAGGAGCAGAGGCAGCGCTGGCTGCCAGGGGAAGCCCTTGTGCCCCTGTGCCGCCATGCCCTGCCCGGCTCCCCGGCACTCACCGGGAGCTGTAGCTGCTGCCGTCCCCCCAGTGCAGGCACTCGCCCCGTCTGCGCAGCCCGAGCCAGTAACCGAAATTCCCACAGAGGCGGGAGAGCAGATCCTGCCCAGGAGAGAGGAGTGGGAGCTGCCCCGGCCCCTCGGGGGGACACGTGCCCGGGGCTCCCCCCGCACGCCGGGGCTCCTTCCCTGCAAGGCCCCGGCCCAGGGCTGCAGCCCCGGCCCTACGAGCCCCGAGCCCGGCCCAGGAGCGCCCCCAGGCTGCCCTCAGCCACCCCACAGCGCCCGCAGCCCCTCACTCACCATGGCCTCCTCATCCTTGGCAATGGCCAGGGAGGCCCCGAGCTCGGAGCACCGTTCCTGACCCTGCTCCCACGTGCTGAAATCCCGTGAGAAGTAGTAGCAGACCCCATTGTAGCCCACCCAGCCATGGGGACAGCCCAGAAGTGACGGCGGAGTCGCAGGTGTGAGTGGAACCTGTGGTGCTGCAGGGGGAAGAGGAGAAGGTCTGAGGATTCCCCTGTGCAGGGAGCAGGGAGCCCACTCTGCCCCGAGGGGCTGGGCCCAGGCTGCTGCCCCTCCCTTACCTGCCAGCACAGCCAAGGCTGCCCCCAAAGCCAGCACCAGCACCAGGAGCAGCAGAATCAGCACCGCTGTGCCCACGGGATGGCACCTGAACCATTCACCTGGAGCAGGAAAGAGCTGCTGGCTGCCAGAAGCAGAGCCGGCCCTGCAATCTGCTCAGCCCACAGCCAGGGAGCAGAGCAGGGAGCCCTGAGGCAGTGTGGCCCTCCCTCACCTGGCAGCCAGAGAGCCCAGAGTCTGGCCACAGGCAGGGACACAGCTGTGGGGACAGGCAGGGACACAGCTGTGGGGACAGGCTGCAGCAGGAGAACTGCACAGCCTTGGGGGCAGCTGGGGCTCTTGCTTCCAGCCACGGATGGGGCCCAGCAGAACACGAGGCCTCTTCCAGACATGGGGAAACAGCCACACACCTGCCAGCCCTGGCCTTGGGAGGGGACACTGTCCCCAGCCTTTAGGCCACAGGGGTGGCCCTGCACTCACCCAGGAATCTTCTGAGGTTCCTTTTGTGTTCATTGTTGGTTGCTGGTGTTCCCTGGGGAGCCAGGGGCTCCCTCACACTCCCATTTTTGGTGCAGAATCCATTCTCCACATCTGCACTCACTGCATGCTCACAAGTGGCATCCTCCTCCTTATGCTAAGAGGCTTCTTGGACCTCAGGCAAGTGTGGAACCGCGGCTGCTGGTCCCTCCTGGGGATGCTGGGGCCCATTCACAACTCCACAAATGGAGCAGAATTCACTCTTCTCCAGCTCACAGGCAGCATCTCTCTGCCCAGAACAAACAGCACCTTGCTTGGGAGACATCAGGAGTCCTGCTGGCAGATCCTTTGGGAGCTCGGCCTCGGGAACAGCTTTCCAGCCGCGCTGATGGCACCCTGAAAGGGACACGATGAGAGGTCGCTGCTGGTGCCGGCCGTGCGGGGGTTCAGGAGGGCGGTGGCAGCTGTGGCTGCGCTGTCGGCGCTGCCCAGAGGTGCGGCAGCAGGTGCGGAGACAAGCGCAGCCTCCGGGAGCTGGGGCAGCACCACCGCGGGTCGCAGCTGGGCTGGAGCCGCCTCCGAGCTCCGCCGCCGCCTGGCCGGGCTCCGGGTGCCGCCACCGCTGCTGAAGGAAACGAGCGCTCCGCCCGCCGCCCCTCCCATCCCGGCCAGACTCCGCGGGCACTCGGGCTGGTGCCGCTGTGCGCTCACACTCCGCGGGCACTCGGGCTGGTGCCGCTCTGCGCTCACACTCCGCGGGCACTCGGGTTGGTGCCGCTCTGCGCTCACACTCCGCGGGCACTCGGGCTGGTGCCGCTGTGCGCTCTCACACCGCGGGCACTCGGGCTGGTGCCGCTTGCGCTCAGACTCCGCGGGCACTCGGGCTGGTGCAAAAGCCTTGCTAAGAAAAAGGGCCCCACTCTGTTGAAGCTGGTCGAGAACCGTAGCCCCTTGGAAGCCCCTTCTGGGGCTCTCAAGAGTGAACTACGGCAGGGATTTTTGGAGTGAGCCTGGCCCGGTGCCGGTACCAGCAATTCCCACGAGTTCCTTGTGCCGGCTTCCCCCATGTCCCCCCCGGCCCTCACCGCGGTCGTCTCCGCGGACCCCCCCCCCCACCGCGAGCCCCGAGCTGGGGCAGCACCGATCGCGAGTCCCACCTGGTCTGGAGCCGCCTCCGGGCTCCGCCGCCGCCGCCTCGCCGGGCTCCGGGCGCCGCCACCGCTGCGGAATGAAACGGAGCGCTCCGCCCGCCGCCCCTCCCATCCCGGCCAGACTCCGCGGGCACTCGGGCTGGTGCCGCTCTGCGCTCACACTCCGCGGGCACTCGGGCTGGTGCCGCTCTGCGCTCAGACCCCGCGGGCACTCGGGTTGGTGCCGCTGTGCGCTCACACTCCGCGGGCACTCGGGCTGGTGCCGCTGTGCGCTCACACTCCGCGGGCACTCGGGCTGGTGCCGCTGTGCGCTCACACTCCGCGGGCACTCGGGCTGGTGCCGCTGTGCGCTCACACTCCGCGGGCACTCGGGCTGGTGCCGCTGTGCGCTCACACTCCGCGGGCACTCGGGCTGGTGCCGCTGTGCGCTCACACTCCGCGGGCACTCAGGCTGCTGCCGCCGCAGCTCGGGGCTCTCGCTGTGGGAGGGTTTTGGCTCCTCAGCGTGCGGCAGCGATGCCGAGCAGTAGGGGAGCAGGGAGCGGGGCGGCAAAGCGAGTAGCGCGCCGCGGGGACACCGACGTTCCTGTCTCGAAAAAGGGTGCTAAGAAAAAGGGCTCCACTCTGTTGGAGCTGGGGAAGAAGCGCAGCCCCGGGGAAGCCGCTTCTGGGGCTCTCAACAGTGAATTCTCGCAGGGATTCTTGGGCCGTGCTGGGCCAGGCCAGGTGCCCGGGGCCAGGAAAAGCGCTCGGAGCCTCTGCTCCTGCCCCTGGGCAAGCAACAGAACACAGCAGGAAAGGCTCGGGGCTCTCAAGAAAGGCAGCCAGAGATCTCTCACCCATTTAAGTGTAACAAGCCTGGAATGGGGACATTAATTTTACTTGAATTTATTATCAAATAAATTGGAGGAAGGGAATGAGAAGTACACCAAATCCTAAAACTGCACCTTCTCCCTGTTAAGAATATGAAGCTTGACTAGGCCAATATTAAAGCAGCAATCAATTTATTATTTAATATGGTGAAGTATGAGCAATACAGCGCCGGGTACAGTGGGGGAAGTTTTCCCTCCAACTGCACAGCGATAATTGATGGTTACAGGTATTTATAGGGGTACTCATCAGCTTTTTCAGCAGTTTCTATTTCCAATTTTTTTACTCATCAGCAATTTTTATTCCAAATTATTACATCACAATTCTATACACTATTGTGATTTTAATTTCTCAGGATGTATCTCAAAGGAGTATCCCCAGATGGTGACGGTCTAGTTTCCGAAAAAAGAAAGACGAATCCCATCTGGTGGGGTCCAGCTCCACAGATGTGTGTCCACCTTTTAATTGCAGAGACTCTAAATCTCATAACAGTGATGTCCAGCTTCCCTTTGGTCGAAACCATAAAACCCTTGAGGTGATGTTCATCTTTCTTTCTCCAGCTGTTTTTCTCTGCTTCAATAAGGCATGAGATAAGCATATTTCCTTTATATGTATTCCAAAGCTACAGTTTCAAGGATACAAGTAATATTCTAAAATTATACTTCAGAAGGTTATTATTGCAGAGCTTTTTATGGATTAAATGCAAGCAAAAGGGAACATCCTTAACACCTTAATTCCAATGCTCCTAAATCAGCCAGGGTTAATTGCAAACAAAAGGTAGGCTCAAAGGCCTTTTTCCATGCTTTATTCTCCTCAGTTATTATTAGAATTCACAACTATCCCATTGTCGATGTCCACACATTTCGCATTCACAAGTACACACTTTGCCTGTTTGTACCTGACACGAAACACAGCTTTGCATCTCACACCCCTGATCCAGGACGGGCCCACTGGGTCTGGGGGGATTTGTGGGGATTTTGCGAGGGTTTTGGGGATTTTGGGGTGACTTTTTTGGGCTTCTGGGGGATTTTATTGTCAGGTTCGAAGGAATTATTGGAGGTTTTGGGATGCAATTACTGGGCGAGAATTACGTGATTTTTGGGCTTTTGTATTTTGGGGGATTTTATTGGGGTTGTGAGGGGTTTCTTGAGAAAGGATTTATTGAAATTATTTGGAGTATTTTTTAATCTTGGTGAGTTCCACTGGGATTTTCATAGATTCTCTGGGGTTTTTGAGGGTTTTCTTGTAATTATTGGGGATTTTGTGGGATTTTCATGGAATTTTGGGGGGCTTTTGGGGCATTCCCTTGGTGTGGGGAAGAGCTGAGAGGCACCAAAATCTCCTTAAAGCCCCCGAAAGTCCAAATAAAACCCACTAAATCCCAATTAAATCTCTCAGAATCTCATTAGAACACCCTAGAATTCCAATAAAAGCCCACAAAATCCTTTGAAATCCCAATAATCCCAAAAATCCTGATTAAACTCCTCAAATCCCCCAAAAATGTCCCCAAAACCATAAAAAGTCCCACAAAATCTCCCCCAAAATCCAAAGAAATCCTGGCAACACACAAAAAACCCCACAAAACCCCTCAAATCCCACCAAAAATCCCGAAAAACCCCAAAACCCCAATGAACCCGACTAAATGGCTCCACAATGCCAATAAAATACCCCAAAATATCCTAAAAATCCCAATAAAACCCCCAGAATCATTGAGAATCCCAAAAAGTCTCAGCAAAATCTCAGTAAAATCCCCAAAATTCAAAAAAAGCCACAAAAATTTCAATAAACCCTCAAACACCCCCAGAAAAACTCCCCCTTAAAATGCCAATAAAATCCCCCAAAATCCAAACCCCCCAAAATCCACAAAACCAGCCCCTCCCAGTCACTCCCAGTATGATTCCAGTCGCTCTCAATGCGGTCCCAGTGTAACCCAGTATGGACTCAGCTGCTCTCACTGTGATCCCAGTTGCTCTCAGCATAATTCCAGATATTTCCAGTTCCTCCCATTATGATCCCAGTTGCCCCAATAACAGTCCCAGTCCCTCCCAGCAGAGTCCCAGTTGTGCCCAGTTGCCTCCAGGGTAGATTCAGTTTCCCCCAGCATCGTCCCAGTTGCTCCCAGTGTGATCCCAGCTGTTCCCAGTGTGGTTCCAGTGCCCCCAGTATGGTTAGAGACACTCCCAGTAGGTTTTAGATACCTCAGAATGATCCCAGTCTTTCCCAGTTGCTCCCAGTTTCCTCCAGCACAATCCTAGTTTCCATCTGTTGCTCAAAGGGTGGCCCCAGTTGCTCCCAGTATGATCCCAGTTGTCCCAATTGTAGTCTCAGTCCTCTCAGCATGGTTCCAGAACCTTCCAGCCGATCCCAGTTGCTCCCAGTGTGTAACATTTTCCTCCCAACATGGGCCCAGTAGCTCCCAGTAACCCCCCAGTTAGGTTCCATTCACTCCCAGTGTAATCCCAGTATGATCCCAGTAACCTGCAGTCTAATCTCAGTTGCTCCCAGTCACTCCCAGTCTGATGCCAGTGCCCCCAGTGTGATCCCAGTTGCTCCCAGCATGGGCCCAGCTGTTCCCAGTGTGCTTCCATCACTCCCGTGTGGTTACTGACACTCCCAGTATGGTCCCAGTTGAACCCAGTTGTCCCTGCTCTAGTCCCAGTTACACCCCAGATGATCCCAGTCCCTCCCAGCATGGTCCCAGTTGTTGTTATTATATTTCTAGAGTCCCAGCTCTCAGGCTGCCACAGCTCTCGGCTGTCCTATCTTCTATTGCTGTTGTTGTATTTCTAGAGTCCCATACCTTCAGGCTGCTCTTCCCACACACAGCTCTTCACAGCAGTGTTGCTCCTGCTTCTTGGTCAGGGCTCCTCCAAGGCTCTCCCTGCACGGCGAACCCACTCCCTTTTATCCCAGTTATCTTCATCAGCCACAGCAGCCACCCAATTAAGGACATCACAGCTGCGGCCCATTTACAATTAGGATCAGGGCACGGCCACTTATACAACACATATATTTTACTAGGACTCCTACTATACCCACTCAATCCCAGTTGCCCCCAGTGTGGGCCCCGTTCTCCCCAGCATGGTCCCAGTTGTTCCCAGTGTGGTTCCAGTCCCCCCAGGATGGTGACAGACACTCCCAGTATATCCCAGTTGCCCCCAGCATGTCTGTAGTCATTTCCAGGCACTGCCAGTGGTCCCAGTAAGGTGTCAGTTCTCCCAGTATGATCCCCCAGTCATGCCCAGAATATCCCAGTTGCCTCCAGCATGCATCCAGTCCTTCCCAGTTCCTCCAGTTTACTTGCAGCATCATCCCAGTTTCCCTCAGTTGCTCCCAGTAGCCCAAAGTGTGATCCCAGTTGCTCCCTTTCAACCCCTGTATCATCCCAGTAAGCTCCAGTTTGATCCCATTCACATGCCCGCTCTCCCAGTGTGGTCCCAGTATAATCCCAGTTGCTTCCAGTCTCTCCCAGTATGGTCCCAGCTGCATCCAGCATGGTTCCAGTTGCTTCCTAGATCACCCCAGTCAGTATGATGCCATTTGCTCCATGCATGCTCCCAGTTGCTCCCAGTCAGGCCCAGTATGGGGGATGATGTGCAGGGTGTGTTCCCAGTCATTCTCAGACACTCCCAGTATTAGTCCAGTCCCTGTCAGTATGAACCATTTGTGCTCCACATGGTTCCAGTTGCTCTCTTTCACCCTCACTTTCCTTCCCGTCACTCCCAGTATCTCCCAGTGTACCCCAGTTCCCTCCAGCATCTTTCCACTTCCTTCCAGTATGATCCCATTTGTTTACAAGCACTCCCAGTCAGCCTCAGTGTAGTGGCACTCACTGCCAGTATGATCCCAGTCACCTCCAGCATGATCCCAGTTGAAGTTCAGCATTTTCCAATCACCCCCAGCATGCAGCCAGTCACTCCCAGTTCCTCCCAGTTGCTCCTATCATGTCCCCACTTGCTCACAGCTACTCCCAGTCATCCTCAGTATAATCCCAGTCACTCCAAGTGTATCCCATTTGCCGCTAACATGGTCTCAATTGCTCCCCGCAGGCTCCTGCTCACTCCCAGTATGATCCCAGTATGATCCCAGTGTCCATCAGTGCGATCACATGCTGGCCTGGCATGGCACTACGATCCAAGTACGATGTCAGTACCAACACAGTACAATCCCAGCCACTCCCAGTATGTTCCCAGTATAATATCAACACAAACCCAGTACAATCCCAGTACGATCCTAGTAGGATGTCAGTACAAACCCAGTACAGTCCCAGTCACTCCCAGTAGGATCCCAGTCCAGCCCAGTCCCTGGCAGTGCTGCCTCTGCTGGGATCCCCCAGCCCTGTGTGCGTTCCCCCCTGGCGGATGTGCCGAGAGGAGCCCCAAGGGCTGGCAGTGGCCAGGCAGGGTCCCCAGCAAGGCCCAGTTTGGATGTGCAGCCCCCAGTTTGCCCAGTTTGCCTCTCCTTTGGCCCGGCCTGGGCTCCCCCCACCCGCAGCGGCTGGGAGCAGCCGAGAGCCCCGCGCTGCCCATCCCGACCTGTCCCGGCTCCATCCCCGCTCCTGCCGTGGGCTGCGAGGGCTGCGGGAATGGACACCAAGGGTATGGCTGCTGCTGGGGGAGGAGGAGGAGGGAGGGAAGGGCAGGGATGAAGGGGGAGGAGGAGGCGGGGTTAGGGGGGAGGAGGGATGGAAGAGGAGAGGGAGGAAGAGGAGGGACAAAGGAGCATCGAGGAAAGAAGAAAACCACGCGGTCATTCCTTCCCTGAATTCGCAGCCCCCACCTATGGGATCATCGCCCCCCCCCACCATCGCGCAAATGAGTGGGGGGGGGGAGCTCAGCCCAGATATCCCGGGGGGTCCCTGGGTTGGGTTTTTTTGGGGGGATGTTTAGAGAATGACGCAGTCCAAGGCTGAGCGGAAAAGGCCCCTTGGGGGGACATCGGGGGGTGCCGGTGGCGGCTGCCGGCAGAGGCAGCCTGGAGGAGCAGAGCCCTGTGTGCCCCAGGAGCCCAAAGTGGGGAGCCCAGAGAGGGGGGAACGCCGCCATTGGCGGGAGCCTCAAGAGCCTGGAGAGGGGCAGGGGGGACTCCTTGGAGCCGCTGCAGCCCAGAGCAGAGAATGAGGGGAGAAGGGAGCCCGAACAGCCCCGGCATCCCGAAATGGGGAGATGGAAAACGGGGAGCTTTTTGGATCGCCGAGTCTCCCAGCAGCCTGGGCAGGGCGGGCACCGAGTAGACGGGGGACTCCCAGTCCAAGCGTGATCTCCAGCAGCTGGGACATGGGGGAACCTCCCCGGGCACCTGCGGGATGGGGGGCGATGCTCTTGGGTTCCAGAGTTCAGGCAGCGCTGGAGCCGCACGATTCCGGCCGTCCTGTGCTCCCGCCGCTTCCTGCTGCCGCCCCGCCTCTTCCCCCCTCCCTCCTCCTCCTCGTCCGGTCCGGAGCCCTCGAAGCCGGCGGGAGGAGCGGGGATGGAGCCAGGACAGGTCGGAACGGGGCGAGGGCTGGGGGGGGATGGCAGCAGTGGGAGTGACTGGGCTGTACTGGGATCATCCTGGGAGCAGCTCGCGGGTGACTGAGTTCTACTGGGACCGTACTGGGATCACACTGGGAGTGAGGAGGAGCAGCGCGATGGCTCCAGCGCTGGGGCTGGGGGCGCTCCTGGGGTCCAGAGGTGCGGCGAGGGGTGAGGGGGACCCCCGGCACCGGGACTCTCTGATCGCCCATCCCGGAGCACCGGGGGTTCCTGAACCCCCATTCCTGGGCACCGGGATTCCCCCACATCCCCATTCCCGGGCATGGGATCCACCCTGCACCCCCTGATCCGGCACCAACAACCCCCGCTCCCCCACTCCCGGGCATGGGATCCACCCTGCACCCCCTTATCTGACACCAACAACCCCCGCACCCCCACTCCCGGGCAGGGGATCCACCCCGCACCCCCTTCCCGGCCATCTCGCCTCTCCCAGCCCCTAGAGCCCCCTTTTCCTTCCCGCAGAGACCCCCTGGACCCCAGTTCCTGCCTTTCCCAGCCCCCAGCCCCTCCTTTCCTTCACACCGAGGACACCTGGGACCCTTATTCCCGGCCATCCCGGGTTTTCCCACCTTTTGCTGGGAATGGGAACACCTGGGCTCCTTGGAGCTCCCTTTCCTGCATGCAGGAACCCCCTTAGCCCAGCCCGTGCCCCCTCTACCCACCGCAGCCTCCCCTTTTCTCAGTCCTGGAACCCCCAAACCCCGTTCCCTGCTCTCCCAGCTCTCCCTTTGGTTCTCCCTTTGGTTCCCCCGTGCCCCCCCAGCCCCCAAATCTCGGTGTCCCCCCAGTTCTCCTGTCTCTGCGTTCCCTGCCCGTGGCGCTGTCGGAGCCCGGCCCGGGGTTCCCCCAGTTGGTGTCCATGGGGTCCCTGGCTGGGATCCCCTTCCAGCGGGATCTCGGCACAGCCAGAGCCGGCACCATGAGCGGCACCGGCACGGGGCCACCGGGGAGCTGCCACTGCTGCAGCTGCATCCTGCCATTCCCAGCTGCTCCCAGTTGCTCCCAGTGGCTGCGCAGTCGGCTCCCAGCATGCGCCTGGCAGCTCCCAGCACCCCCAGACAGGGACCAATCACACCCCCTGCAATCCCAGTCCGATTGTAGCTACTCCCAGTATGATCCCAGTCACTTCCAGTATGATCCCAGTCAGTCCCAGTATGATCCCAATTACTCCCAGTATGATCCCAGTCACTTGCAGTGTAACTCCACTCACTCCCAGTCTGATGCCAGTGGCCCCCATTATGATCCCAGTTTCTCCCTGTCAATGCCAGCATGACCCCAGGAGCCTCCAATATAATCCCAGTGATTCCCAGTCTCTCCCAGTATATCCCAGTCCTCCCCAGCATGCTTCCAGTCACTCCCAGTTCCCCTCAGTTGCTTTCAGCATGATTCCAGTTGCTCACAGCCATTCCCAGTCAATCCCTGTATGACTCCAGTCACCCTCAGAGTGATCCCAGTCTCACCCAGCATGGATCCAACTGCTCCCACTGTCAAACTAGTATGATCCCAGTTGCTGCCAGAGTATTTCCAGTTGTTCCCAGTTCCTCGCAGCATGGTTCCAGTTGTCCCTAGAATAGTCCCAGTCCCGTTCACCGAGGTCCAACTCACTCCCAGTTGCTCCCAGCATGGTCCCAGCTGTTCCCAGTGTGCTCCCAGTCCCCCCAGTATGGTCACAGACAGTCCCAGCATATCCCAGTTGGCCTAGTACAGTTCTAGTTAGATCAGAATGATCCCAGTTCCTCCCAGTTGCCTCCAGGATGATCCCAGTTTCTGGCAGTTGCCCAAAGTGTGATCCCAGTGGCTCCCAGGATGACCCCAGCAGGAGCAGTAGTCACTCCCAGTATGATTCCAGTCAGTCCCAGTATGATCCCAGTCACTTGCAGTGTAACTCCAGTCACTTCCAGTCAGTCCCAGTCTGATGCCAGTGGCCTCCAGTGTGATCCCAGCTGCTCCCTGTCAATGCCAGCATGACTCCAGGAGCCTCCAGTATGATCCTCATGGTTCCCAGTCTCCCCCAGTATATACCAGTCCCTCCCAGCATGCTCCCAGTCACTCCCACTTACCCCCAGTTGCTTCCAGCATGATTTCAGTTGCTCACAGCCACCCCCAGTCAATCCCAGTATCATTCTAAGCACCTTCAGTGTGATCCCAGTCTCACCCAGCATGGACCCAGCTGCTACCACTGTCATCCCAGTATGATCCCAGTTGCCTCCAGTACAGTCCCACTTGTTCCCAGTTCCTCCCAGGATGGTCCCAGTTGTCCCTAGAATAGTCCCAGTCCCGCTCACCGAGGTCCAACTCACTCCCAGTTGCCCCCAGCATGGTCCCAGCTGTTCCCAGTGTGCTTCCAGTCCCCCCAGTATGGTCACAGACAGTCCCAGCGTATCCCAGTTGGCCTAGTACAGTTCTAGTTAGATCAGAATGATCCCAGTCTTTTCCAGTTCCTCCCAGTTGCCTCCAGGATGATCCCAGTTTCTGGCATTTGCCCAAAGTGTGATTCCAATGGCTCCCAGGGTGACCCCGGCAGGAGCAGTAGTCACTCCCAGTATGGTTCCACTTGCTTCTTGGATGATCCCAGTCACTCCCAGTATTATGCCAGTGGCCCCCATTATGATCCCAGTTGCTCCCTGTCAATGCCAGGATTACCCCAGGAGCCTCCAGTATGATCCCAGTGACTCCCAGTCTCCCCCAGTATATCCCAGTCAGCCCCAGCATGCTCCCAGTCACTCCCAGTTCCCCCCAGTTGCTTTCAGCATGATCCCAGTTGCTCACAGCCACTCCCAGTCACTCCCAGTATGGTTCCAGTCACCCCCAGTATGACCCCAGTCAGTCCCAGATACTCCCAGCGTTATTGCAGTCATGCTCAGAGTGACTCCCTGGCACTCCCAGTGTGGGCCCAGTTGCTCCCAGTCACTTCCAGTATGGTTCTAGTCAGAACCAGCACCTTCCCAGTCACTCCCAGTATGATCCCAGCCATTTTCCATAGGATCCCAGTAGGATCCCAGCATGGGCACAGCTGCTCCCATGATCATCCAGTGTGGCTCCAGTTGCTGCCATTTACCCCCAGTGTGGTTTCAGTCTCTCCCAGTGTATCCCAGTTGCTCCCAGCATGTTCCCAGTCATTCCCAGCTGCCCTGAGTTGCTTCCAGCCTGATGCCAGTTGCTCACAGCCACTCCCAGTCACCCTCAGTGCAGTCCCAGTGGCCGCCAGTATGATCCAGTATGATGCCAGTCACACCCAGCATTGGCCAGCTCCTCCTCCTGTTATCCCAGTAGGATTCCAGAAGCCCCTAGCATGGTTCCAGTCAATCCCTGTTCCTCCCAGTGTGATCCCAGTTGTCCCAGTATAGTCCCAGGTACTCCATAGATGGTCCCAGTCATGCCCAGTTGTCCCCAGTGTACACCCAGCCATTCCCTCTTGCTCCCAGGTATGCCCAGCATGGGGTCCCAGTTGTTCCCAGCATGGTCCCACCTGTTCCCAGAGTGGTACCAGTCACCTGAGTATGGTTAACAGACACTCCTGGTATATCCCAGTGTCCCTCAGCATGCTCACAGTCATTCCCAGTTACCCCAGTGCAGCCCAGTCCAGTCCAGTCCCTGGCAGTGCTGCCACTGCTGGGATGCCCCAGCCCTGTGTGCGTTCCCCCCTGGCGGATGTGCCGAGAGGAGCCCCAAGGGCTGGCAGTGGCCAGGCAGGGTCCCCAGCAAGGCCCAGTTTGGATGTGCAGCCCCCAGTTTGCCCAGTTTGCCTCTCCTTTGGCCCAGGCCGGGTTTCCCCGCCCGCAGCGGCTGGGAGCAGCCGAGAGCCCCGCGCTGCCCATCCCGACCTGTCCCGGCTCCATCCCTGCTCCTGCCGTGGGCTGCGAGGGCTGCGGGAACGGGGCACCGAGGGTGTGGCTGCTGCTGGGGGAGGAGGAGGAGGGAGGGAAGGGCAGGGATGGAAGGGGAGAAGGAGGCGGGGTTAGGGGGGAGGAGGGATGGAAGAGGAGAGGGAGGAAGAGGAGGGACAAAGGAGCATCGAGGAAAGAAGAAAACCACGCGGTCATTCCTTCCCTGAATTTGCAGCCCCCACCTGTGGGCTCATCGCCCCCCCCTCACCATCGCGCAAATGAGTGGGTGGGGGGAGAGCTCAGCCCAGATATCCCGGGGGTCCCTGGGTTGGGTTTTTTTGGGGGGATGTTTAGAGAATGACGCAGTCCAAGGCTGAGCGGAAAAGGCCCCTTGGGGGGACATCGGGGGGTGCCGGTGGCGGCTGCCGGCAGAGGCAGCCTGGAGGAGCAGAGCCCTGTGTGCCCCAGGAGCCCAAAGTGGGGAGCCCAGAGAGGGGGGAGCGCCGCCATTGGCAGGAGCCTCAAGAGCCTGGAGAGGGGCAGGGGGGACTCCTTGGAGCCGCTGCAGCCCAGAGCAGAGAATGAGGGGAGAAGGGAGCCCGGGAGCCCAAACAGCCCCGGCATCCCGAAATGGGGGGAGCCAAGAGGGGGGAGCTTTTCGGATCGCTGGGTCTCCCAGCAGCCTGGGCAGGGCGGGGACCGAGGAGAAGGGGCACCCCCAATCCAAGCGTGGCCCCAGCAGCTGGGACAGGGGGAACCCCCAAACACCAGAGAGGAGGGACCAGGGACGGGGAACTCCTGGGAGGCTTTTCCAGGGCTGAATCTTGGTGTTTGGGAGGTTTTTATGCCACCCAGATTGCCAGTGACTTGTAGAGATGGACTTGGGCAGAGGGACCTTCAAACTCAATGTGCTCATCCCTTGTTTTCCCCAAACCAGGATTTCCCATTCCCAACCCCTGGGATGCTGTGAGGAAGAGGAAGATGCCCCAGGACACTAAGGCAGGTGTGGAGGAAGTCAGTGCCCCTTTCCCCTCTGTGCTGCTCCATCTCCAGCCCAGCACGGCCCCGGCTGCAGTACAGCCCTGGGGAAATCTCCTTGCCCTTGCCTGTGGCATGGAGGCAAATCCCATCCTGTCCTTGTCCTTCCTCCCCCAGAGCAGGATCTGAGCATGGAGAGCAGGGAGGACAAATGCCCGCGGCAGAACCTGGTGGAAGAGGCTGTTTTGAGCGGCTCCACGTCACAGGAAGCCAACAGGGAGGAAAAGCCCTGGAGATGCCGCACAAGGAGGGGCTGCAAACGCAGCTGGCGGGGATCTGAGGGGGAAAGAGCCAGCCTGGGCCGGGAAGGCGGCCGGAGATGGAGCCAGAGCTCAGAGCTGGTGCTCCATGAGCAGCTCCATGATGGGGAGAAGCCCCAGAAACATGTGGAGTGTGGGAAGAGGTTCTGGAGGAGCTCCGACCTAAAGAAGCACCAGAGGACCCACACTGTGGAGAGGCCCTACAAGTGTGATCAATGCAGGAAAAGATTTAAGACCAGCTCCCATCTCCTCCAGCACCAGCGCACGCACACAGAGGAGACGCCCTTCCGCTGCCCCGACTGTGGGAAGGGATTCAGGCACAAGTCCCATCTTGTCATGCACCAACAAATCCATACTGGGAAGAGGCCCCATAAGTGTGAGGAATGTGGGAAGAGCTTCAGCCGGAGCTCCAGCGTGATCCGGCACCAGGTAATCCACACTGGGGAGAGGCCCTATGAGTGTGGGCAATGTGTGAAGCGCTTCAGCTTGAGATCCCAGCTGATGAGGCACCAGGTGGTTCACACTGGGGAGAGGCCCTATGAGTGTGAGGAATCTGGGAAGAGCTTCAGCTGGCGCTCCACCCTGATCAGGCACCAGAGGACCCACACTGGGGAAAGGCCCTACGAGTGTGAGGAGTGTGAGAAGAGCTTTAGCTTGAGGTCCGAGCTGATCCGGCATCAGAGGACTCACACTGGGGAACGGCCCTATGAGTGTGATCAATGCAGGAAGAGATTTAAGTCCAGCTCTGATCTCCTCCAGCACCAGCGCACGCACACAGAGGAGAGGCCCTTCCGCTGCCCCGACTGCGGGCAGGGCTTCAGGCACAACTCCCATCTTGTCATGCACCGACAAATCCATACTGGGGAGAGGCCCCACGAGTGTGAGGAATGTGGGAAGAGCTTCAGTCGGAGCTCAACCCTGATCAGGCACCAGAGGACCCACACTGGGGAACGGCCCTACGAGTGTGGGGAGTGTGGGAAGAGGTTCAGACAGAGCGCCAACCTGATTCAGCACCGGAACATCCACACTGGAAAACGGTCACACAGGTGTGGGAAATGTGGGAAGGGCTTCAGGCAGCATTCCTACTTGATCCGCCACCAAAAGATCCACACTGGGGAGAGGCCCTATGAGTGTGATAAATGCAGGAAGAGGTTTAAGACCAGCTCCTGTCTCCTCCAGCACTATCGCATTCACAGAGAGGAGAGGCCCTTCCAATGCCCCGACTGTGGGAAGGGATTCAAGCACAACTGCACCCTCATCACCCAGCGACGCATTCACACTGGGGAGAGGCCCTACGAGTGTGAGGAGTGTGGGAAGAGCTTCTCACAGCGCTCTCACTTGAACAAGCACCAGCGGAGCCACCAGTAAGGGAGGCCCTGCGAGTGCCCCGAGTGCAGGAGGAGGAGCTTCGTGTGCTGCTCCAGCTCCATCCCCCACTGGAGGAGGCACTTTGGGCACAGCCCTGGTCACTCATCTATGGCTTCTTCTTTCCGTTTGTCCTGAATTTTCTTCTGCTTCATCTTCATCTCTTAAGAGCAGCCAAACAGTGTTAAATGAATGAAATTGATCAAAGATGTCCAAAGTCCCTCCATTAATCAGGAGTTTGAGGGGGAATTTAGGACTTGGGGACACATTCTGTGTGGAGTGCCTCTGTGTCTAAGAGGCAGGAATTTGATTTCACCCTTCTTGTGTTGCTAAGAACTCTTCCCTTGACCCAAACCCCAACTCCAGCCCTGGGATACCCTATAAAAACCCCATGGCTCTGCCTTTGCCCTGTCTGTCGGAGGTCAGAAATGGATTCTGGAGCTTTCTCAAACCAAGACCCAACTTGTTTGTTCCTGACATCAGCAGCTGCAGCCTCCCTGGATACCATGAACTCTGGAGAATGGGGGCAGCCAGTGAGGACAGGTCCTGGATTGCAAGATAAGTGTGTGTTCTGTTTGCCATCTGTCAGAGGTGGGGCAGTTATCTTCTGTTCATTGGGCAGTTTATCTCTTCCACAACCAATCCTCCCTCCAGGAGATATCTTCTGATAATGGACTGGCCATTAATTATTAATTATCTGCTGTTAATGGGCCATTGAGTGTCCCTACATGGCTGATAAAATGACATCCTGCCATTAGGTGATGCTCCGCCCAGGAGGAGGAGCCAAGCATTCCTACCTGGATAGAATCTGAGGTTTGGAATTCCACAGCAGCCTTTTCCCACTGGATTCCCAGAGGATCAGCCTTTTCCCACTGCATTCCCAGAGGAGCAGCTGTCTTCTCCACTGGATTCCCAGAGGACGGAAGATTCCCCGGCCCATCTGCAGCAGCCTGGACCTTCAGAGGAAAACTCCACCCTTCTCCAGGATCCCTGCCCCAACAGAACCACACCTGGCACTGCAGGAGGGCTGCAGCCACCATTCACTGGGACTGCTGCCAACAGTCTGACCCACAGGGTGTCAGGTAGTGTTCTGACTCTGTCAGTGGTTTTGTTTGTTTGTACTACAGCATTTGTATTTTTAATTTTTCCTTATAAAACCTGTTATTCCTATTCCCATATCTTTGCTTGAGAGCCCCTTAATTTCAAAATTACAGCAATTCAGAGGGAGGGAGTTTACATTTTCCATTCCAGGGGAGGAACCTGCCTTCCTTAGCTGACACCTGTCTTTTCAAACCAAGACAATAACAGTTACTTTAACACACAGATATAAAATACATTTTAATATCTTTGAAAAGCCAATATTATAATATATGTGTATAACGATAGTGACCTTAAAAACATGGGGGTAGAAAGCTTACGAGGAGGGGAATTTCCAGTAAGGGAAGCAAAATTCCCAGTACTGGGACTGGGCCATGGGACCGACATCTACCATCATTCAGCGAGAGGTTTATTTTTATGGATATGTATCATAATATTGGCTTTTCACAGATATTAAAATAGATTTTATATGTGTGATGTTAAAGTAACTGTGTTGTAAAGATATAGTTTTGTTTTCTGTCATTAATTAAGCTTAGTGAAATAGCTGCTTGTGTTAAACTGCCTACTTGGATGGGATAACATCCAATGCACACAGGATGAGGACACCTGTACAGATCTGCCAGCTATCAGCACTCCCCGTCTCAAGGCAGAATGGACCAAGGCCCAAAAACTGGAGGTGATAAGAATGGACTAAAACCACAACCAAGGAATCTGCATGCCCTAAAAAGGCAGATCCAAGGAAGAGCCGTGCTAAACCGTTCTTGAAGCATGTAAACTAGTTTGGGGGTAAAGTTTGCTGTGCATGAGGGTCTATGAATATGCAACAGGCTGATGTAAGGGGAAAGGTATTTCAGGGGGATCCCCAGTGCCAAGATGCACCCGGCCGTGATAACCTTTGCTCCATGGTCCTGGTCTCCCATTGTCCTTTATTAAACTTTTTACATTTTCACAAGAGAGTGAACGTGTTTTTCACATTTAGGAACGGTTTAAGTTTTTTTGTTTTTCATGGGAGGGAGTTTTGAAGAGCTACAAGTGGCTAATCTGCCTGCAACAAGGACCATTCCACAGGCTCTTGTCACCTTTCCTGACATGTCTGCTGCAGCTCATGGAGGGTAAAGCCCTGGAGGCTCCTTAGGGGCGGTTATGGACGATTGCAGGCAGTGCCTTGATGCCCTGGATCAGCAGTGCCCCCTCCTGGGAACCCCCACATTTTGGGGGAGAATTTGGAGGGTTTTGAGGAGATTTGAGGGAGATTTTGTCTGGGTTTGAATCCTACGCCAAATTTGGTGTCCGGGAGGTACCAAAACCACCCAAAATCCACCCAGAATTGACCCAAAATTACCAAAAATTAACCCAAAATTTCCTCCGAATCCATCCTCTGGGGGTTTGGGGGAGATTTGGAGGGATTTTAGGGGAATTTTAGGGGAGAATTTTTAGTGCGTTTGAATCCTACGCCCACTTCGGCATGCATGAGGTACCCAAACCCCCTCCAAAATCCACCCAAAATTTTTCCTGAGGTGGTTGGGAGGAAGTTTGAGGGGGTTTGAGTGAATTTGGGGGTTCCGGGGGAGATTTTATGGGGGTTTTTGGCAGTCATCATCATCCAAAACACAACACCCCATGCCAAAGCCTAGACCAAACCCTAAGGACTGTGCCCCCCATGGAGAGGAGATCAAAGAACTGCACCCCTTTTGGGGAGGAGATCAAAAGCCAGAGGAGACTGAGCTATTAACTCATTAAGTAAAAACTTATTCATTTAATCAAGTATCATTATTTCTGTTACTTTATCCTTTGTGATTAAGTCTCGAATGCTTTTCTATTCCTTGTTAATTTAGCTGAATAATGTTCATTTTGGTTTTGTAAACTATTAAGTCATATTCCTGATCTTATATATGTGGTCCCATATGTCTAATAAACCACAAACTTACAATTTAGCAGCAGTTTTTAATTGAGATAAAATAATACGATCAAATAGCATCCAGTAGTTACAAAAAGAAATTTGGCAGTGGTTTGGATAAAGCATAAGCAAAACCCATCGATCGGGGTATGGGGAGGGCTTCCCACCCTGCCTCACGTGCAAAAGGCAAAAGGATCCCAACACAACTTATATACTGTGTGCTAATACATATTCATCAATATTTTCCTGTAAATCTCCTCCTATTTCCGATTCTTGAAATCTACATCACCACAGCACACACAGCGCATGCTTCCGCTGTGGCTAAGGGGGCTTATGGCTCTTTGGTGCTCTTCTTGGAGGAAGGCCAGCAGTCTTCCTCGCTGTCCTCTGAATAACCTGGCAGGTTGTGCACGTGCCCCAAGTCCTGTGTTATGTAAGTAAGCACTGTGTTCCAAGTAAGCCTTATTATTTTATAGATAAGAGCACTATTTTAGACTCCCTGTCTGGAATTGTCCCAACTTTATTCATGTCACAGCCGATCCTGTCCTGGGAGTTGTCTTAACTTTGTCTTGATGCCAATTCTGACTTGGGAGTCTTCCTAACTTTTGTTCATCAAGGCCAATTCCAATCTCCTGTATACTTTTTCCCACATGTATCATCTACAAAGAAGCCCATTTGCTTCGTATTAATCACATTTACATTTCCAATTATTTTCCAAAAATATTGATATAATTACAATTTTCTTAGCATGAACGACATTCATTTATCACAGAAGGCCAAAAGCTTGGAAAAGGATGAAAGAAACGCTCCGATGATGACAATGACAAAACAACCCAATTTATTTTTGACAGCAAATGAACGCCGGCCGCCCTCCAGCCCTCCCAGCCTGGCAGGCCAAGTGGGGCCATTCCCATGGCATGAGGCGCTAGCAGCCTGCGGAGAGAAACCAGAGAGCCACGGTCAGTCGCAGCAGGCTCCTGTCCCCCGGTCCCGCCATGGCTGTGCCCAGGCCAGGCTGCTGGCTGTGCTCAGAGCCCAAACCTCCCGAACCATTCTCTGTTTTTAGAGAAGGGCAGCGGGGCAGGCCACATTCCACCTCCTCTGCTTAATCACGGCACAGCAACCTCCTCAGCAGCTGCAGGAGCGGCATGCCCGCGTGCCCGCTGCCGCCTGCCCAGAGCCCTTCTGCCAGCCGAGCTGTGGATCCGGATGCCCACCTCTGGAGAGCTGCTGCCAGGAGAGGAGCCGATCCCGCACCAGGTCCTCGTCCTTCTGGAAGGGGCTGTCCCTGCAGACCGTGGCCCCTGGGGTAGCACTGGCACTGGACGCGCTCCACGGATGCTGCAGGCGCTTCCCCGTCTGGTCCGGGCACCAGGTGTAATCCTCCTGGGAAAAACAAAGAACAATTGCATGAATGCCAATTCAAAACAAGACCTGGAAAAAAGAAAAAGCACAAAGCCTGCCACTGTTTCATGGGCCTGTGGAGAGTCTGACCACTCCATGGGAGAATTAAACCTGTCCACGGGTGGGGAAAATCCTCACCTTTCCTGCCCATAAACGCAGCCCTTCCTCAAGGGCCTGCAGAGCAGGCCAGCTGGGGCACAGCTTTGGAACCCGTCCCCCTCTGCCGCCCCCCATCCACATGGATGGATGCTTTTGTCAGGCTGGCTGCCCCCACCTCAGCCCGTGCCAGGCTGGCTGGCAGAAGCTGTCAGCAAGGCCAGGAGCCAGCTCCCCTTCCACAAAAAGCAGCTCGGCGGCCGGCGGAACAATTAATATTCCCCAGCGCTGCCGAGCGGGGAACCTCCGGCACGTGGCCAGGCCGAGCCCTGCCGTGCCTGGAAGCACCAGCATCCCCCCACCCCTGCGCCGGCTGGGGACTCATCTTAATTCCATCGGGGTGCAGAGCGTGTCCTCCAGGCAGGGGCCACAGCCAAAGCCAATCAGCCCTGCCCTGCCAGCGGCCAGCTCCAGGATGGTGTTCCCAGCTCCACGTCGTGCTCCAGAAGAACATGCCAGCTGTGCCTCGGCTTGCGGGGACATCACGATGCCATTGAGCTGCAGGGGGATGTTTCCCCTGTCCCAGTCCGTGGCACCTTCACTGCACTGCCACCACTTCTCCAGTGGGATGGGCAGCATGGATCCGCTCCCTCCACAGCTCACGGGGACCAGCGGAAGCATCTCCTTGGCTGCGCTCTCTCCTCAGCGCTGCGGCCACAGGGAAATGCTCTGGGGTTTTCTTCCAGCGCCACGAGACGCGTGCCGCTGCTACATGCTGGCTCCTGGATCCTACTGTGCACAGAGATGCATCTCTGCTGTCTCCTGGGCCAGGCAGGGCTCCTGCAGCCAAGAATGCTCAAAAAGGTCCTGCAGTGATGGCCTGTCTGTGGGGTCCATGCATAAACATCACCTGATGAGGTGCTGGCACTCTGCGGAGAGAAACCAGAAACCGCCGCTCAGCGGGACAAGGCTCCTGTCCATGCTCTCCCACATTCCACAATGCCCAGGCCACCAGGAGTGCTCAGAGCTACAGCCAAAAGCTTCCTATTGATCCTCTCTTGCAGAGGACACCAGCACAGAGGCGCAGGTGCCACCTACTTCAGCTGAGCCCAGGAGATCCACCTCCTCACCAGCTGCAAGAGTAGGATGCTTATGTGCCAGCTGCCTCTCACAACCCCGTTCTTCCCCTCATGCCTTGAAGGTGCATCCCCACCTTGAGACACCTGTGGTGGGAAGAAGAGCTGGACCCTGATGATGTCCTCATTGGTGTGGAATGGAAGGTGCCTGCAGACCAGCTCATAGAGCAGGATGCCCAGGGACCAGATGGTGGCTGGCTGGCCATGGTAGCAGCCAAAGAGGATCCACTCTGGTGGGCTGTACTCCGGTGTTCCTATGGGACATGGGCGCAGCTCATCAGGCCCATGCTGCTCCCTCCCCCCCAGCCAGCTCCCGTTCCACAACAGCCAGCCACTGCCCTGCCAAAAAGCAACTTGGCTACAGCTGGCTGAAGAAGGATTCCCCCTCCTTCCCTCCCTCCTTCCTTCCCTCCCTCTTCCCCCTCTGCCAGCCAAGGGGGGAACTTTGCTGCCCTGCTGGGCCCCGGCTTTGGGCTCACCTGACATCTGGGTGTAGAACGTGTCCTGGAGGATCGTGCTGCAGCCAAAGTCGATGAGCTTTGCCTCACCTGTGGCCAGGTGGACGAGGGCGTTCTCGGCCTTGATGTGGTGGAGCAGGACACCATGGCTGCTGCGGCACCGCACGGCCTCCAGCGCCTGGCGGAGCAGCCCCTGCACCACGGGCTCCGTCAGGAACCGCCGCTTGTGCAGGAAGTGCCAGAGGTGCTGACAGTGCTGTGGATGCTCCATGAGCAACGCGAAGCTCTCGGGCACCTCGAACCAGTCCAGGAGCCGCACGACGCCGTGGAAGCCAGGCCGCAACACCTTCCACAGCAGCGCCGGCTCCAGGGGCACAAGGGCACCCTTGCGCTGCAGGGGGACCGCAATGCTGTCAGTGGGGCCGATGCTGCACTGCACCTCGGGCAGCCCCTGCCTGGCCCCGCCGCGGCTCGCCATGGCCCGGCCTGGGGTGCTGCGCGGCCCCTGCTCAGTCCACGCTTGCACTTCCTGCCCTCGCTGCCACCCTGCCAGGCCTCGCCCAGCACGCCCCGCCAACTCCTCCCGCTGGCCCTGCTCACTCACCAGCCGCGCCCACTCCGAGATGCGCTCCTAGGACACTCACTTTATGGCCACCTGCGAGCCAAGGCCAGCGGCAGACTTAAGATCACACTTGGTTAAGAGTGTATAAGCCGGAGAACACGCAAAATAAAAAAAACTTTTTTCTTCTCATACCCTGATCACGTGTGTATTTCACATCCAACCTAATGGTGACAGTTGCCCCATCTCTGGGTGAAGAAACAAGTATTGTCTGACAAGTAACTTGTCAACAACTGAGAAAGAAATTAGTACCTGGGCATGCAGATTTCTGAAGGGAGGAAAGAAAAGTGTTGACAAGAATAAGCCTGAGTTTTAAATGCCTGAAACACTCAAAAATGACATGTTTTGGGATATTGTACCAGATGTTACACAGAGTTCAAACAAACCACAACTCATTAGTATCTGGACTTCATTGCCCACTATGCTTTGAAATGTTGCTTGAAGGCACTTTGTGTCAAAGATCCAGTTCCTGTAGGCCACTGTAGATGTAGATCAAAATCCTACCAAAAAAATCCATGTCCAAACCAGCAAGAGTGAGACTTTTGCCCTTGGCAGTAGCTTCCAGGTGCTCCTGGAAATCCCCAGGCCTAGACACAAAGATGTGTATTCAACAGAGGGAGAGACGCACCATGCTTAGCTCTAACTGTGACCTTTGCTAGCAGATCTTACGAGCAGGTAACAAATTCCATTTGTTCTGCTCTTAGCCAGAGCCAAGATGGGAATCAAAGTCTAGATCACAGGAGAAGATCACAGGAGCCTCAACTTTTCCAGAAGAGGAAAAATACAAAGGATAGTAAATTTGTGTTGGGTTTATAGGGTTTTTTTACAGATCGGTAGACAAGTGATAAAGTTTAAAAGATGACAGCAAAGGAAAATCAACAGATATGCTGAAACTGAGTGAAGAGGAAGGAGACTTCAGATTCACTGAAAAGATGCACAGAAAGCTTCTCTACTTTTTGCAGTTGCTTCAAGTTTGAAATGTCAAACTCTAGCAGCACTTCCAACTTATCTTTATTAATTCTAGAATAAAGACAATGAAAACTGTGTACTCCTGCTTACAGTATGCAGTAAAGCACAGGAAGCCATTAGAATAAGAACAATCGTGTTTAGAAGGCTGAGGCACCCTTAGGGGCAGGAGGAATGGGGAGGCGTGGAAATCAGGCCCGTGGACACCATTAAAGGAGCTTTCAGGCCCTGAGCAGTCCCTCACAGTGGGTATCCCAGCAGATGGAGTCCAAATGGAGCCACAGCTGGGTGGGAAAAGTGCCGGGCTGTTGAGCCGTGGTTAGCAGGGGCTCCTGCATCAAATTACTCCCTGACAGGTGTGGTATGCTGTGTGTGTGTGTGCCCAACAGCTGGCAACAGCAGGCTGGCCCAGATGTGGGAAAAGGCCAAGGAAGCAGCAGAGTGGGAATGGAGCTCTGAGGAGGCCCTGGTGGTTGCACACACCCATGGGGGATGAGGCTGGCCCAGATGGTCCCTGGGGCTCTGGGCTGAAAAGGGGGGAAAAGAGAAGCAGGGAGGAAGGGCCAGATGCTGCTATGAGAATGCCATTCCATCCCATAGGAGATGTAGTGAGAGGAGGGTGGGAACCAAATGGTGATTGCTGCTGATCACCCTGACATCTCCAAGACAAGAGGCCCAGAAAGGACTGCACATCTGCCTCCTAGTGTTGTCCTGAATGTGAGCTCATCTCCTGGCGTTCATTACCCGCAAGTCTCTCAGCTTCCCACGGGCATTCCACACTTCAGGCAAGCAAAGCTGCTTACCTCACTATGTTCTTTAGGCCTCTGAAAGGGATTGTCCACTTAGCTACAGCCTGGCAAGGAAGGGAGTCTTACAACACTCTGGATATTTTAGACTTTTATTGTCACTCAGGCTGAAACAAAGTATCCCCTCACCACTTCCCCATCTTCATCCTTCTCTCCTGCAGGTGGCCTGTTCAGGCTGACAGATTGGAGCACCTGCAGGCTCCAGTTGGGCTGCAGCCCAGCTTTTCCTCTCACAGCTTAATTCTTATTATGACAATTCTTTCATTTCTACTTATAAGATACCTCAGAGCTTCCTTAAATTAACAACACTCTACTCTAAGCTAAACAATCCTCTATTATCTAAGCTATCTATGTTCCAAATGTTGGGATTCATAAAATTTGAGGGTTTTGAGAAAGTGGTAAAAAAGACAGGCCTCAGACAGCAGATTTGTGAACATTGCTAATACAGCAAAAAGTTTTCTAAGCAGTAGAGCAGACATGAGAAATAGGACAATAAGCCCCTGTGATTTGCCCTTATAGGTTGCAACAAGTTTATTTAATGTATATCCTTAGAAGGTTAGTATGAATGAGCCTCTGTGCTTTGTCTCTCATAAACGAGCCATTGTGTTAGAAAATAAGTCCTTATTTTGTTAACTACTGTTACGTGTGTTTCATATGACTGGATAGAATTATTGTCAATATGTTTTGCTCTATGTGTGATTGGCTGAAACTTAGGCTGAGAGGGTTTTATGCTACCCTGTAATGTGACGTTTCCTTGGCATTCCATTTGAATCAGCAAGCTGTAAACATATCCTGTCTCCATTGTCCTAACAATGTACTGAGACTGATGTTTGAAATAAACAGCTCACGACACTGATTCAGAGTGTCCCGTTCCTTTTGTGGCTGTATATAGCGTGCCAATGGCACCATAGTCCTTAGAAGTTGATCCCTATATTTCCTAATTTTTTTACACTGTCATATTTTGAGAAAGAAAGTACAACAGAGTTTTAAATGGAACCTAACACACCTAACCTAACCTAACCTAACCTAACCTAACCTAACCTAACCTAACACACACGTAATCTAACCTAACCTAACCTAACCTAAGACCTAAACTGAGCAAATATGAAAACTGTCACATTTCCTATCTAGGGCACAGCTCCTCTTAATACTTGGGGGACGGCTGAAGCTCTGCCTTAAGATGACACATCCCCTTTTCCCTCCTCTCAGCTGGCGGGGCATAAGGGTCTCCTCAGGTGCAGGCGTCTCCTCTCCAGTCTTCCTGCACTTGCTTGGCTGAAATGATCAGAGCAGCCAGGATGGAGGCAGGATGGCCTGAGGTCACAAAGGGATGCTGCCCAGAGGAAAAAGAACAAAGGAAGGAACTCTTACTTTCCAGGATCCCATCCTCACGGGCTCAAGCAGGATTCCCTGGCTACCAGGAAGACACACCAAGAGCACCGAGGGCAGCGTGTCCCCCTGCGCCTTCCTGTCCTGGGAGCTGTGTGTGCCACGTGGCCCACACTCCTCCTCATCCCTTCATGCAGGTGTCCTCAGCTGACAGGGCTTTTTGCCCCTTTGCTTTTTCTTACCTGCAGGAGTTCCTGGGCAGAGCAGCGCCTGTCCTCGTCTGCCTGCAGGCAGCAGTGGAGGAAGTCGTGCAGGAGAGCCGAGTGGTGCCTGGGCTTCTGCAGTTTTGGGGGCCCATTCCTTTCTATCAGTTCAAAAACCTACAGCACAAAGATGCAAGAGGACACTGCACCTGCTCCTTTGCTAGCTACATCAGCTCTCTCCATGATAGTGGAGCTCTGGGAAAAGTTAAAGATAGAATCTAAAATGTTAATCTTTGTGCTTTCCCAGATCAACTGCACCTGCGTAAGCAGTATGAAAAAGTACATAATTGTTAGGTGTGATGATTGTTTAGTAATTAAATATAATTACTATATAACCAGAAGAAGAATAATGAGAAAATATGTTGGAAATTCAGAGAGGGGCTAAATTTATGTATACAATAGAACAATATAAGTTTAATAATTAACATGAAAGTTATATAAAGATAGAGTATAAAAACATGATCATTTCGGATGTATGGTTGGAATCAAATTTGGGTAATACCCTGATTCCCAGAGCTCTTTAATAAAAAGCACCGCATATAATCCCTACGTGATTATGTGTTTTTGAATGCTAACATTTTGGCGACCCAGATGGAACCGTTGTGAGTGCTGCTGAGCGAGTTCGCGACTTGATCACGCTCCAGCCGGCACCGAGGGATTCTTGGGGAGCCCATTGGCCGTGACTGCTCCTGCCGCTCACAACGTCCCCAGGAGAAAGGTAAGGTGCTTTTTTTACTTTAGTTTTGTTTTGGATGCCTGCCAAATAAGACGCAGCAAAAGCTACGCTTGGTTGGGCTAAAGGAATTCCTGTTGGTACAAGCCTAGGCGCCATTCCATAAGACAATCACAAAAGCATTGCGGGTTCGGCATTTGTGGTGTATTTGAAATGGAGAAATTTAAAGGGATTTTGGGCAGTAACACCCCTATCCCGCAAACTTCTCCTTTGGGGTGCTTATTAGCACATTGGAAACAGGGTAACTTTGGGGAAGAATTACATAAAACTAAGTTGATTGATTACTGTAATTCATGGTGGCCAGAATATGCCTTGGAGAATGGCGAAAAATGGCTAAAATACGGTACTCTGCAATATAACACTATTTCGCGGTTAATGTCGTTTTGTAAACAAGAAGGAAAATGGGATGAAGTCCCATATGTTGATCTGGTTTTCTATTTACAGGGAAAGCCAGAATGGCAGGATGAATGTGGATTATTAGTGGTTAAAACATCTGCAAAGTGTGGGGTTTGTGAGGAACGTTGTTTAGAACACTTGGTGTTAAAAGAAAGCTTGAGTAGAGAAAATTATACAGATGTTGAATTACAAGTAGCTCCAATAGGAGCTAAGAAAGCTACAAGAGAACCTAACCCTATCCCACCTGTTTCACCTGTCCCTATCCCACTACCTGCTCCTCACCCACCTAGTCCTGAGCCTGTCTTGTCTAGTACACCTTTCCCTCTTTATCCTCCTCTCCCATCATCACCCGGTCCCTCTTCCTTGGAAGATGAGCAAAACCTAACTGTGATAGAAAGGAGAAAGAGGTATGCAAGTGAAAAAGATAGCAATGGTAATGAATCAGTCACCTCAATTGCCCACAGAACCTGGAGTCGGTCAAAGTTTGCCCCAGTTGTGCATAGAAAAGGCATAAGCAAACAAAAACGGACTGTGACTGCCCCCTTACAACAAGGTGTCGGAATGGAAGGGCCAGTATTTGTAAAAGTGCCTTTTTCCCCTGCAGACTTAGTTATTTGGAAACAGTCAGCCAGAACTTATAGAGAAAATCCTGATAAAATGGCACGCGTAGTAAAAATGGTTATGAAAACTCAAAATGCTGACTGGGATGACATACAAGTAATATTAGATACTCTGATGGATTCTACTGAAAAAGAAATGGTACTTAAGGCAGCCAAAGAGAGGGCAAGAGAAGATATTAGAAACGGGCTAGTAACAGGGAATTTAGATGTGAATTTCCCAATTGAGTATCCAAATTGGGACCCTAATTTATTGTGTGATATGAGGAAATTACGTAAATATCAAGAGTGGATCCAAATAGGAGTTCAGAACACTGTGCCCGAAACTATAAATTGGTCCAAACTATATGAGGTTCGACAGGAAAAGAAGGAATCTCCCACTGCGTTTTTGGAAAGGCTTAAGGAGGTAGCAAGGAAATATACAGACCTCCAAATGGATACAGAGCAAGCAAAGGTTCAGCTCGCTCTCATATTCTTGGGCCAATCACAGGATGACATTCGTAGAAAATTGGAAAAATTAGAGGGGGAAGAATTAAGGAATTTGGGTAAGTTACTTAAGGTTGCTTGGATGGCATATAGCAATCGGGAAAAAGAAGCTAGTAACAGACAGCAGCAGAATCTATTTGCAGTAATACAAGGAGAAGGTGACCCAAATTTCAGGGGACGTAACAGGAATATCCGCGGTAAGAGACCAGTCACACAAAGGTTCAGCCTGAATCAATGTGCGTATTGTAAGTGGGAGGGGCATTGGAAGCGAAATTGTCCAAGCTTAAATAACCAGTTTGACCAGGGCAATCAGTTCCAGCAGGGAAACGCTGCCAAAGCCATGGTGTTAGGAGAATATAACTAGCTGAACCTGTGGAACAGGTTCAAGAACTCACCACAAATATAGAATAGAATTTAATCCACCAATATTTCCAGTAAAGAAAACAAATATCTGGATATAGGTTAGCGCAGGATTTGAGAGCAATAAATAAAAAGGACATTTATCCAGTGGTAACAAATTCTCACAAATTGCTAACATCCGTAAAAGGGATTTATAAGTGGTTTACTGTAATTGATTTAAAAGATGCCTTTTTCTGCATACCCTTTGACAAAGAAAGTAGGAAACTGTTTGTTTTTAAGTGGGAAAACCCAGGGAACGGAAGAAAGACCCAGCTCACCTGGACACGACAAGAACTCGCCGACCCTATTTGGAAACTAACTGGCAAAGGAACTGGAGATTTAGACCGAAAATGGACTAGTACCAAGAGACCAATACTTATTGTTGCAGTATGTTGATGATATACTAATAGCTACAGAAGAAAAAGTAACCTGTATAAAGGTAACCATTGAGATTCAAATTTCACAAGGGCAACAAAAACTAGGTACTAACCATATCCAAGCTATTTGTGCTATTCCAGAGCCCCAGAATTTACATGAGCTGCGAGTCTTCCTTGGGATGGCAGGATGGTGTCGCTTGTGGATCATGGACTATGGACTGATTGCGAAACCCCTGTATGAAGCTCAGAAGATGCAGCCATTCACCTGGGGCAACCACAGAAAGAAGCCTTCCTAAAATTAAAGGAAGCACTGACAACTGCTCCAGCATTAGGGTTACCTGATCTGTCTAAAGATTTTCAGCTGTTTGTACATGAAAGGCTGCGCCTAGCACTGGGAGTCCTGACCCAACGTCTGGGAAGCTGGAAAAGGCTGGTGGGCTACTTTTCTGAACAACTTGACAACATAAGTGTCGGGTGGCCCCCATGTCCGCCGGCAGTCGCAGCTACTGTGATCCTGATACAAGAAGCCAGGAAACTTACTATCGGAAGGCACATAGATACCTATGTACCACACACGGTAACCACTGTCTTAGAACAAAAGGGGGGCCATTGGCTATCTCCCAGCAGGATGATGAAATTCCATGTAGTCCTGACTGAGCAGGATGATGTCACATTAATAAACAACTAACCTTTTGAATCCAGCTTTCTTCCTAGGTACCACAACTGAACAAGGCCCATTAGAACACGACTGTGTAGAAGTAATAGAGTACACCCATTCAGCAAGAGAAGACCTGAAAGACGTCCCACTAGAGCAGCTGGAGTGGGAGCTGTTTACAGATGGGAGCAGCTTCGTGGAAAACAGAACCAGATACGCTGGATATGCGGTAACAACAGTCAATACAGCAGTGGAGGCAAAGGCATTACCACCAAATACATCTGCCCTGAAGGCAGAACTGGTTGCTTTAACCAGGGCACTAGAATTAAGTGAAGGGAAAAAGGTAAATATCTGGACTAACTCAAAATACGCCTTTGGAGTGGTGCATGTACACGGAGCACTGTGGAAAGAAAGAGGACTGTTATCTTCTCAGGGTACACATATTAAACATCAGGATGCAGTCCTGCAATTGATAAAGGCAGTACAGAAACCTGAACAAGTGGCAATCATACACTGCAAAGCACACCAACCAGGAAACTCCAAAATCTGTGAGGGAAATCGAAAGGCAGACTGGGCAGCCCAACAGGTTGCTCGAGAGGTACAAACAACAATGGCATTGATACCTTTGAAGCTTAATGTATCCCAATTCAATTTACCTCCAAAACCAAAATATTCAGTAGAAGATGAGAGACTGGCACGTTTGCTAAATGCACAAAAGAATTCAGAGGAATGGTATGTAACTGCACAAGGACAAATAGTGGTACCCCCCTTGATAATGAGAGAAGTTCTATAAATTAAACATAATGAATGTCACTGGGGAACAGAGGCATTGGTAAAATTGCTAAAGCAGAGTTTAATTTCAGTACAGATGTTAACAATGGCAAAATCAGTAATGTCAAAATGTGATATCTGCTTGAAAAACAACCCAGTGGCCAGGCAACAAGCACAGCTAAGAAGCATTCAGATAGGAATAAAGCCAAGAGACTATTGGCAGGTAGATTTTGTAAAACTACCAAAGACTTGAGGATACAAATACCTGTTGGTAGGAGTTGACACATTCTCTGAGTGGCCAGAAGCCCTTCCCTGTCGCACGAACCAAGCAAAAGAAACAGTTAAGTAGTTACTACAAGAGATTATTCCCAGATTCAGAGTACTCCTAGAAGTATCATCAGATAGAAGACCCCATTTCATAGCTACAGTAGTAAGAGAGGTAAGTAGATTGCTGGAGATAAATTGAGACCTCCACACACCGTAGAGACCCCAGTCAAGTAGACAAGTAGAGAAGATGAATCAGACACTAAAAAAGCAAATCAGTAAAATATGCCAAGAAGCCAAATTGCAGTAGCCCCAGGCTTTGCCAATAGCACTGTTGAAGATTCAGATAAAGCCTAAGAGTGGGATGTCAGTCAGTCCTTATGAGATATTGTATGGGAAACCATATGAATTTCCTGAACCCTAATGTACATGTCACAGGAAAGCAGGAAGTGTATAATTATGTTCTGTCGCTTGGGAAAACTTTAGCTCGGCTCCGGAGTATCCTTGTGTGGAATAGACCACTGACTCTCGAGAACTCAGTTCATAACATACATCCAGGAGACGAGGTGTACATCAAGAACTGGAACGAGGAACCGCTGAAAGAAAAGTGGAGTGGACCCCATCAGGTACTACTGACCACCTTTACAGCAGTCAAAGTAGCCAGTGTAGACCCCTGGATTCACTATACCCGAGTGAAGAAAGTCCATCCTGGATCACAGACTGTATAAACTCTGGAATGAACAAAGGCTGCAGATAAGATGTGTTTAATTGCTTTCAGAATGCTATCAGTAATTGTGCTAACGTTATGGTTATTAATATCTTTGGGATGTGGAGTGCAAAATGATCAACTAACCACTCTTCATTCTAGAATGAAGAGAGAGGTACAAACAGAAACACAGGTGATAAAGGTTTCTAATGCAGTTCGGGCTGAGAATGTAATGATTGGATTAGTCAAAGATTTTGCCAAAATGCAAAACACCAGTCGAATAACTGCCTGTCTGCCAATGCCAAAGGCAGCAGGAGACCCAGTAAATTGGAGAATCATAACATCAAAACTACCTGAAATACAAAAGAACAAAACAATTACATGTAAACAGGTACCCAAATCAAGGCAAGTTACAGAAACCACTCTTGTATGGAAATGTGAGGCCAAGGATAGGAAAGATCAGATAGAACCTTGGGACAGTGTGTGGTCTGTGAGTATTCTTCAAAGATTCCAATATATGGCAAACACCCCTTGGTGTATTAAGTGGGAAGGCCCTGAGAATGAAACAGATCCAGCAATAACGAACAGTGACACTAGTAGCAGAACGAGGGCAGACAAAGTAAGTTGGTGGGCATGTAATAAAACTTACAACTGCACTTCAGATGATGTAGAGATAAAGCAGATGCCACCCCTGGCAATAGCCCAACAAATTGGTTGTGCTTGCAGAGGGATCAAACATAAACAAGGCAGAGTGAATTATAGAGTAATTATAGGGTGTACCAGGGTTACAGTCTGAGGTCCAGGACAATCTGTATGGGCAGCAAGTCATGGTACCTGGACAACATATCTGCCTGTAGACGGGAAAGTAAAGGAGAATGCTTTAGGCCTCCCAACCTTATGTCCAATTTGGAAAAAGTCCCCATTTAATGGAAAACATGAACTTCTGCAGATAAGAGCAAGACGAGAAGTTCTAGACAATGAAAATCCAGATGACACTTGGCAAGAACCCTCTAGTGGAGTGAAATTTGGATGGGCCCTAGAGTCATTGCTTGGTCCTATAGCAAACTATAAGAGCAGAGAGATGCTGTACAAACTTACAGGTCAGGTAGATAGACTGGCAAGAGTCACCCGGGAAGGATTTAAAGAATTAAATATACAATTACAAGCCACCACAAAAATGACTTTACAAAATCGATTGGCCCTAGATATGTTACTCCTGAAAGAGCATGGAGTATGTGGATTCTTAAAGGGACAAGTTGATCATTGCTGCATTCATATCCCAAATGTAACTGCAGATGTTGAATATGACATCAATCAGTTGAAACAAATAGAGCATGAAGAACAAGAAGAGCAAAAGGATTTGGCTACAAGTTGGTTAGAAAAAATCTTGAATAGATTAGGGTGGAATGTGAGCTCATGGATTAAAATCTATCATTGAGAGTGTGATAAGCTTACTAATTGTATTCTTAGCAATTTGGTTCGTTTACAGCATCTTAAAGGGAGAGATACAGAAGAAAACGTCCTGGAACCAGAGGATAATAAAGGCACTAACACGAGATCCACGCCCACCACCTTCTGGTTCTCCAGTTTGTAACAGCATCCACGACAATGTTTACATCAACCCTGGATTTGAAGAACCAAGTACGAACTGAGGAATAAAGGACTGTATCAAGTGAAAACATTTACACCTATAGTGAAGTGAAAATGCTTTCAAAGGGGGGAGAATGATAGTGGAGCCCTGGAAAAAGTTAAAGATAGAATCTAAAATGTTAGGCTTTGTGCTTTCCCAGATCAACTGCACCTGCGTAAGCAGTATGATATATTATATAATTGTTAGATGTGATGATTGTTTAGTAATTAAATGTAATTCTTATATAACCAAAAGAAGAATATTGAGAAACTATGCTGGAAATTCAGAGAGGGGCTAAATATATGTATACAATAGAACAATATAAGTTTGATAATTAACATGAAAGTTATATAAAGTATAAAACATGATCCTTTCAGATGTATGGTCGGAATCAGATTGGGGTTGAATATACCCTGATTCCCAGAGCTCTTGAATAAAAAGCACCGCATATAATCCCTATGTGATTATGTGTTTTGAATGCTAACATTGCCAGCAGTTGCTCCAGGTGCTCCTGCCATCAGCCCCTGCAGGAAGGAGCACAGCCCCTAATGCACATGGGCTTTGGCTCCCTGTGGCACAGAAGCCCCCGGGGGCACAGGTCTCTGGGGCAGGAGACGGGCACCAGCGCTGCCAGGGCTCGGGGGTGGCAGCTCTGCTTGGGCAGGGACTCTGCCACACCTGCTGATGTCAGCGCTCCCCGGGCCCCAGGGCTCAGAGCAGCATTGGTGCCCGGGCCTGCACGTTCCTTGTGCGAGTCACACCCGTGGGTTTAGGATGGCCACGGGCCGGGACGTGTCCCAAGGAGGCTGTGCCAGCTTCCCTGGAAGGGCCCGTGCCCTTCCCAGCGCGGCTGCATCGGCAGCCCTGGGGGCTCCCTCTGCTGCCCTGAGCCCGCAGAGCAGGGCAGCGTTTGCTGATGCTCTGAGCCCTTCCTAAAGATCCTGTCAGGCTGCCTTAGACACCTGGGGCCAGGCACTTCTTCCAGCTTGGGCCACTTTGGCTGGGCTGGGAGTGGCCCCAGGGCAGGCGGCAGTGTGTGCAAGGGCCCTTGGTGACACACTGCAGCACAGTCACTGTGACATGGAATGGAACCCGGTGTCCAAGGTCCCTTTGTGACACGTGAGAAATAGAAGCATGCCCGGGTGCTGGGAGAACGCAATGGGACAGGATGGGACAGAGCAGTGCTGTGAGGAGCCCCCGCACAGCGCACTCGTTCGTGTCCCACGTGAAAGTTTTCTGAGGTGTTGTTCTTTTAGCTGAGCTCGAGGCCAGACCACAGGACTTGCTGACCCGTGGTCTCCCCAAGGCTTCTCTTTCGCAGCTGCCCTTGAGGGCAGCGTGTGGGACTTGGTGCCCTTGGAGTATTTCCAAGGTATCTCTTCTGCAAGAAGCTAGTGTCACTGACATGAAGCACAGAACCCCAGGAGTGCCCAATCTGGCCTGGGGGGAAGAGGAGGAAGAAGGCCCTGGAGCTGCTTTACCACTGGTGACTCAACAGTTGGAGCCATTCCAGCCACCACAGGAGGG
The DNA here is from genome assembly GCF_028551555.1 of Melozone crissalis. NCBI lineage: Eukaryota > Metazoa > Chordata > Aves > Passeriformes > Passerellidae > Melozone > Melozone crissalis. Next base: position 1,651,999 of record NW_026535850.1, on the reverse strand, counting down.
TGAGTGGCAGAGCTAGGCCACAGGACTGGTGCCTGCAGCCAACTTGACCCTATGCCATGCCATGCCATGCCATGCCATGCCATGCCATGCCATGCCATGCCATGCCATGCCATCCCCTGGGGACATGCCCAAGGACAGGACGGAAGAGGGGCCGGGCAGACACCCCGCAGTGGCCGTGCTCCATCCCCTGGGCCATCCTGGGGCTCTCCCTGTCTGGGCAGAGCAGGGCTGGGCTGTGTTCTCCGGCCTCTCCCGCAGCCCCTCAGCTCTGGATGTGCTCGCTCTTTGCCAGATGCAGCCCTGGAGTGCACACAAGAGCAGGAGTCCAGCCGTGACCGCTTCCGCAGCACAGCGCAGGTACCTGCAGCCATCCCCACCTGGGCTGGGCCTGCTGTCCCTGCTCAGCCCAGCACCGTGTGTGCAGCACTCCATGCAACATCCCTGGCTTCCTGCCCTTCTCTTACAGTTGGTCTGCAGATTCATGAAAAGAATTCGGCAGGAAGAGGGCATCGCCATGGGCACTGGGCTCAGAGCACATTCAGAGCTCCTCGAACATGAGACCAGCGCAGCCCTCCTGTGTATGCTTGTAGAGGAAGTTTTTTACAATCCAAAGCAAGTAAGCAGCCTGAGGCCAGGCTTTGATCCTCCCAGGAATTGCTTGGCCTCCCAAGCCAGGCATGCTGCTTGCTGTGAGCCTTTGGGTCCACATGGCAGTGCACTGGGAAGGGAAGCACTTCTCTGGGGAAGCTGGGAATATTGCTCCCTCTGGCAGCTTTCCAAGTCTCCCTGTGCCTTCTCCAGGTGCCCGCCATGGTGAGGTTCATCCACCAGAGGATCATGGCCAATGATTGTGATGAGCACAGGCTGGACAAGGCCCTGCTGGACCTCACTGAAGCACAGCCAAATGACGCAGTCGTGACGCTCCTGCGTGTGGCCCCGTCCTGTGACAGGTATAGGGCCCATCTGCCCACAGGGCTCAGGCCTCCCCAGCCCATCACCCTGTACAGCCTGCCCCAGGTGTCTGAGCAACAGAGAGTTCCAGGGCCCTCTGGCTGCTGCCTTTCCCAGCCCTGGCACGTCAGCCCCTGAGCCTGCTGCCATGCTCCCTCCCTGCCCCTCAGGGCTCTGTCCCCACAGGCCTGGGCTGCCTGGCTGCTGCTGACCAGGGCCAGTGGGCAGAGGCAGAAATGGCAGCCAGCTCAGCTCCCCTCGTTGCTGGGTCTGAGACCCCCCTGAGACATTGCTCTGACCCCACAGAGCTGCCATGGCCATGTGGAAGACCATCATGCGCTCAGCCAGGACTGCAGAGCTGGCACAGCTGATACTCCTGGATGTGCTGGAGAGCTGGCCAGAGTACAGCACATGCACCTCCGATGGGGACGAAATGGGTGTCTTTGCCCTGGCTGTGAGTTTCTGCAACTGGCCTTTGCTGGCCCCAAGGCCACCTCTCCATCAGCTCTCCATTCTCCTTCCCCCACTGCATCTCCCTGCCTCAGGCGCTGGCCTGAAACCTTGCCCAGTGGCAGCTTCAGGCCCACCAGGCCCCGTGCTCCCCCTGCCTCTCTCCGGGCCTCTCTCTGCCACGCTGGGGTCCTGCCACACGGACACCTCGGCACTGAGCGCTGTCTTGGGGGCTTTGCCCTTTGCAGGCAACCGTGGTGATAGGGAAGATCCTCCAGGAGCCCCATGTTCCACGTATATTGAAAGTGTATTTCCCACGCCTGTTTGTGCATCTGCTCTTCCAAGTGTTTCTCAGCACAGAAGAGATGCCAGAGGAGGTCGATACATTCTGGAAAGGATGCCAGGAAGAGCACGGCCTTGCCACCAGCCCCAACAGGTGCTCCATCCCACTCCTCCTGTCTCTGCCACATGGCCTGGGAAGGAGCCAGTGCTGCCAGTGTGACCTGGGCTTTGCTGTGCACACAGGTTTGCAGTGCAGACCCTGAAGTCCCTGCTTTGCCGAAAGCAGTACAACGTTGTGGTGGTGGCAATGGAACACAGGTGTGGCTGGGACACACTGCTCTCTGTTGACACCCGCCACTATGCTGTGGGTCTGCTGGCCAGGTGAGACCCCCTCCTCCCAACTGCCTCTAACAATTGTGCTCTGTGCCCAGAGTGACCCACACAGTCCCCGTGGTCATGGGCCAGAGGGCCTTGTCACTGAGGGACGGCCAAGCAAACTGGAAAGGCTGGGGGAGGAAGGTGGCCAAAAGAGCCGCCTCTGAAGTAGCCCAAGGGCGCTTGCAGGCTGCTGGAGAAAGACCTGACCTGTGTGAGTCACTCCTGTGAGAGGTTTTATTCTCCTGGCTCACAGTCTTGCTGACTTTTTCTCCTGCCAGGGTGATGTCCTGCGTCTCCATACCCTCCTGTTCCCGGATCCTTCACTACCTGCTCCGGCTGCTCAGAACACGGGAGCCACGCTGGGATCTGCCCGCCCTGGCGTTCCTTGTGGAGGTGAGCCTCAAGGCCAGCGCTGCCTGGCTGAGCTGCCTCCCAGCTCTCTGCCCTCTCACAGCCACAGCTGCCAGGACAGTGCCCGTGCCCTGTGCTGCTGCCTGGGCCCAGCCCTGTGAGGCTCCAGGCTCCTGCCGGCCGGCTCCCTGTCACTGCCCTGTGCCTTTCAGGTCCTCGAGTGCCTGGACTTGAGGGAACGTGATGCTGAGAGAGTCCTGCGAATCTTCTCAAGGTACCTGCAAAGCGAGTGCAGCGAGAGGCGTCGCCTGGCGTTCAAGGCCCTTCTCAAACTCACTGACGATCCCTCGATGGTAAGAAGGGGGCAGTGGCTGAAGCCGTGCAGGCAGCGTGGGGCTGGGCAATGCAGTCACTTGGCCTTGCCTGGGCTTTGGGCGCTGGGGCAGCTGCTCCTAGCTCTCCTGCCTCCCGCTTCAGCTGCCCCAGTGCTTTGGGACAGGCCTTTGGCCTCTGGGCCCTGCAGCAGCAGGGTGGTGTTTCACAAAATTGCATTCCACACAGACCAAAAAAATGTGGAGCCTGACTAAAAGACTTGTGGGGCTCCTGCGGGATGAAGATGGAGAGATAGTTAAGATAACAGTCATGGTGCTCAGCTTTATTATCTTGGAGAAGGACACACCAATACCCAGCCCCATCGCCCTGCAGCTGGCTGAGGGGCTCCTGCCACTCTTTGACCATGTAAGGCTCTGTGCCCACAGCCATGGCCACTGGCTGCTGCCCTGACACTTGGTGCCCTGTGCAAATGCAGGCCTGCACCCAGGTGAGCCCCTCACAGCCCATGCTAAGATCTTCTTTTCTTCTCTTCCTACAGGATAATAGCCAGGTGAAGCAGCTCTCCATATTGCTCTTCCAAACATTGCTGAGTCTTCCACTGGAAAAGAAAACAAAGGACCTGAAGACACAAGTGCGCCACAGCCTGCTCCCACTTTTCTTCCACTGCCATGATGGGAATCAACGTGTGGCACAGGTGAGGACTTGTGGGCTGCTGGTGTGCCCCTGGGAGGGGACTCAGCTGCCTCCTGCTCTGGTCACCTCCCAGGCTGCATCCTCCCCCAGGCTGTGGCACTGGGGCATGGGTCCTGCACCCTGGGCTGTGTGGCCATATCTGGGACTCTGCTGCTCTCCAGGTTTCTCGGGAAACGCTACATCGTGTGGTCAAGTTCCTGAAGAGGAAAGATCTAGAAAAACTGGTGAAGAAGGAGAAACTCTGGATTTTCGCCAATTGCCTAGTAAGGACAGCCTGCAAGCCCCAGCCTCAGCCTGGAGAAGGCCCCTGAGGGCGGTGCTCAGTGTGCGGGCTGGGCAGCTGTGCCCCTGTCCACTGCTGCAGCCAGAGGCCACACGGGCTCTTCACCAGGCTCCCGTGGGCCCGAGCCGGGTGCCCATGGAGTCCCGGCCTGACAGGGCTGCGAGGCGGCACCGCGGCTCCCCGGGCAGCAGCCGGCCCTCTGCCCCCTGCCCTCGGGAGCCCTTGGCCAGCGGCTGCTGGCTGCGCCTCAGGGCTGTGCGGGCAGGGGAGGCCGGCGCTGGGCACAGGCAGCGTCTGGCCCAGGGGCTGATCCCGCGCCAACCCTTCCCTCCTGCCACTCTCTGCAGCTGGCAGACGACAAGCGCCGAGCGGCCGAGTACCTGCACCAGGCCCTGCCCTACCTCGAGAGCCCACAGGAGCCCCTGCGAGAGGCGGCCATCAGGTTCATGGGTAAGCCACCAGCCCGGGCTCCCTCCCCGGCCTGGCCAGCCACAGCTCGGCCCCAGCCCCGCCTGGTGCCCCCGCAGTGCCAGCCGGGTCCGACGCCGTGGAGCCCCGCCTGGCCTGGGCATTGCTGCTGCCGCCCTCTGGCAGCCGTGCCCTGGGGCAGCAGCGTGCGGCAAGGGCCGGGCTGAGCCCTGCCGGGCCAGCAGCCCGTGTGGCCACAGCGCCGGCAGCGCCGCTGGCAGGGAACTGTGCTGCTGGCGCCGTGACAGGCTCTGTGTTCACAGGCATTGCCGGGCGGCGCCTGAGGGGGCAGCAGCGAGAGTTCCAGCTGATCTGCACTGGTGAGTGAGGGCAGTGGGCTGCCAGCGTGGGCTGCCGGGGGAGCTGCAAGCCCTGCCCCGGCTGCTCACACACAGAGAGATTTCAGGGCCACGTGGGGGATTTGTGGCTGCTCTTTGGGCTGATCCCCTTGCTCCCTGCTTCCTCCTGGCCATGGCAAGAGCCGGCTGTTATGGCCCTGGCAGGGGGCTCTCCTCAGCTCCCCACAGATCCGGGATCTGACCTTGGCTCTGTTCCTCTGTCTTGCAGCCCTGGAAGACATGGCAAATGACATCAGCCTCTCTGTGAGAAGCCTGACAATTCAAACTTTGCATATTCTCAGGGCACTACACAGAACTCAATATTTCACTTTTACGAATCTGCCCGACCTACTTTGCAGGGTGTGGAAGACAGGGCCACAACTGCTGGGGCTCAGCTGGCTGTGCTGCTGGAGCTCTGCAGAGAGATGATCCCTGCTGGTGCCACCAGAGCCAGCATGGATTTTTTCAGTTTGTTCAAGACTGTTCTTTTCTTCTTTTTTTTTTTTTCTTTTGTATGTAAATATAGAATGTGTTATTATAGAGAGAATCCCAGGATCTTTCTTTTGCTGCCCAGGGTCCGTAGGACATAGAAGAAGAAGGGAAAAAGGTGCTTGTGCTCAGCCAGCTGCCCAGGCGTGCAGTGCTGCAGGTAAAATGGCCAGAAGCCCCTTGGCCTTTGGTGGTTCTGCTGAAGCCTTTGTGCTGCCCACAGAGAGGCTGGGCAGGGGCCAGAGCTGTGGGGATCCCTGCCAGAGCCGTGCCTGGAGATGGCCACAAGCCCTGTGCCAGGCAGGAAGCGCCATCCGTGTCCTCCTGCCTGTGTCCTGCTGGCTGCCTTGCTGAGGGCTCCCAGGTGCCTCTGGATGGGGCTGCTCTGGAGCTGCTGTGGGGCTGCGGTGCTGCTGCCGGGCAGCTTGGCCGGGCTGGGGCAGCCCCTGAGGGGCTGAGGCACTGCTAAGCCCTAAGCAATGGGCTGTCAGAGGCCACAAGCAGCCCCCTCGCAGCTGCCTTGATCCTGACAGCCGCCTGCTCTGGCACTTCCTCAGTGGGCGGTTGGAGGAACCCCCTGGAATCAGGCATGGAACCCTGGTCCCGGCCTTTCAGGGCTGTGAGGCCAGGAGTTGTGGGGCTGGGCGTGTGCCCTCCCTGTGCTCCAGACTGGAGCCCCTGACCCCTCAGCCTTAGGCATTGAGCTCCACTGCCTGCCTGCCGAGTCTTGTTCCTGTTTCCGTGGGGGAGGCCAAGCTTTGTGGTTTTTGGCCCCATTGAGCCAGAAGAGCAGCAGCTTTGAGCTCAGAGGGGCCACAGAAAGGCCCTCTGCACAAAGGGCATTCCTGTCCTTCCCAGGGCAGGGACACATGAGATTGTGGCAGGTACCTTCAGGGTGCCACGCTGCCTTTGCACTGGGCCACCTCCCTGTGTGCAGGGCTGGCTCTTTGCTTTGCTGTCCTTGGCCTGTTGCCGTCATGCTCCTTTGGCTGCCTGCAGAGAGGGGCAGCCCTATAAGGAGGGTGAAAGGCCCTGTCTCCAACATCTCAAGGGGGAAATGGAGCTCTCCCAGTCCTCAGCCCATGCTGTAAGCAGAGCAGAGCCTTTTCCCCAGCTCTCATGGATTTCTGCCTGCTGCTGGCCCCTGGCCCCCATGACCCACTGCACTCGCTCTGAGTCACCTACAGGATGCCTGGTGCCTCTTCATTTGCTGATGGGACGTGAGGGGCACTGAGAAAAAGGTGGGTATCCCAATGCTGGGGGCACACTGAGCAGACTTGATGCTTCCCCAGCAGGTTGCAGGTGCCTTCTGCGTCACTGAAGGGAGAGAAGAAGCCTTGCATGCCACTGAGGCCAGTGAGAGTCCCTGAGGGGAGGCGGGTGTCTGTCGTGTCCCTCAGGGTACGGCGTTTTCACTGAGGGAACGGGAGCGTCACTTGAGGGGGAACACGGGCACGCCGCGTGTGGCTGAGCGCACATGCCGCTGGCTGAAGGGACGCCACGGCCGCTGAGGGGCCGTGGGCTCGCCCTGAGGGACACGGCAGGGCCGGGCCGGTCCCCGCTGCGCCGCCGCCGCCCGCTCCCCTCTGCCGCAGGGAGCGTTTCCCGCCCAGGTGCAGCGGCCCCGCCCCGCCGCTCCCCTCAGCCGCGGGCGGCAACTCGAACCCGCTGGGGCCGCCCCGCGGGGCCGGGTGCCGGGCAGCCTTCCAGAAGCCCTGGGGGAGCTGCCCCAGGGCTGCCCTGCACTCAGACACAGCGAGGAGCATGGGGCAGCCTTGGCTCAGCGCCAGAGAGTGTTTCACTTTGCCAGGGGTGAAGCTGCAGTAGCTTAGAGGGACAGAACTTCCTAGCACAGGACTGCTGGAATTTCCTGGTGTCACCTGTAGGGCACGGAATGAACGTTTGGGCTTTCAAGTTGAGGTAATCATTGGACTGTGAGAATAATGAAATCGGAGGTGATATGTCGAGTACATGTAGTGGATATTTGAGCAGGAAGATCTAAGGTGATCTCCAGGGGAATAAATTTCTTTTCAGGCAAAGTCTGAGTAATTTCTAGAGGGCACATATAGATCATTTTGTGACAAAACCTGAGGTAAAAGTTACGGCAAAGCCAGAACATTTGGGGATAAAATCTCAGGTTCTCTGCCTTCCCACTCCCTCATGCCATGCCCCACCAGGGCAGCTTTGCCCTCCCTGTGCCCAGCCAGCCCAGCCTGGGCACCTCAGGGGTGCCCCCACCCTCCTGCTGAGGCCCGGCCTCGAGGGCTTCTGCCGCAGGCCTGGGAGATGCTCTGGGCAAGCACCAGAGCAGCCGGGTGCCAGGGACAAGGCGGCTGCCTGGGGGCTGCTTGTGCCCTCTGACACCCAATTCCTCAGGGCTTCCCAGCACCCCGGCTCCTCAGGGGCTTCCTGGTGTTCTGCCAATTGACTGAGGTGATAAAAAGGACACATCACTGGAAATAATGTTCTTCTTTTACTGTGAATATGAAGGAACCACAATGTAAGATGATACATTCAATAAAAAATGTGCTTTTGGTTTAAGTGACAAGCAGTAACAAGCAAGGTAATGCACCTAATACAGTAGTATAAGAGAGAAATGAGAGCGATTCAGAAAGATGCATCACCAGTTGCCTAAATTGTTTATCATCTTGCAGATCTGCACTTGCTGGTGAGTCCCATTTTACACCAAGGACCTGGGGAACCATTCCCCGTAATTGGGAAAAACCTAGGTCATCTGTTCACACAGAGATGAGATCTCCAAATTTGCCCCAAAAGTGGGTCCAGCTTTTATAGACCAAAGAGAGCAAGTCAACATGACTCAATTATATTTTTAGCGCAGAAACACCTGCAGCTGATGTCACACTTCACAATCAGCAGGACACACAGCCAGGCCAAAGCCCAGACCTCTGCTGGGAGGGTTTCCCCTCAAATACCCTTCAAACGAACCTCTCTTCAAGTCAGTTGGGAATGTTTCTTCAAATGATCTATTTCTGGCACCTAGCCCCACAGTGTTATGTGAAAGTTTCTAAAGCAGCTGCTTTGGAGTCAAAGAGCCACCATTAAGAGTCCTTGTCATCTATTTCTGGCTAAATCACACTTAGGAGCATTTGAAGGGTTTGGACCGAGCGAGAAACCACACCTCTGAGCTTTTTAGATGATGCCATTTCTTTTTCTTATCTTCTACATTGATATAGGAAGGATGAGTTTGGCTCACATCTCCACTACAAGGCTCAGAAGGTCACAAGACTTCTAGTTCAAAGGCCTTTTAAGGATTTATTGGCCAATAAAACATTGCCAACAAGGATATGCATGTTTCTGACCCAATCCTTCAATATTTCATTCTATGGACTCATGGTCCAGTGTAAGCTTTCTTAGGAAATCATGTTCTGACACACAAACCTACAGCACTGCAGTCTAAACCTCGTGTTTACTGATTCAACTACTTTTATTTTTTCTACATCTTAAACTCTAAAATGCTAAATGTTCCTCCATTTAGCTTAAGGTTTCTGTGCCTTATACTAGAAATCTACATTCTCGCTTCTAGCACCTGAATTTGGAAGCCCTTTGCAAGGCCTCAGCTCAAATCCTGTGTTTAACTGTAGGCCTTGGCTAACAGGCCCAAAGATCTGAGAACTCCCTGCATTTCTGTTTCCAACAACACTGATGCTGTCAGCTCCAGAGTGCCCAGGAACCGCCTTGCAAGTCACTCTGGCAGGAACAAGGCAGCTGCCAGGGGGCTGCTTGTGGCCTCTGACAGCCCATTGCTCAGGGCTTGCCAGCGCCCCAGCCCCTCAGGCTCTGCACCAGCCCGGCCAAGCTGCCCGGCAGCAGCGCCGCAGCCCCACAGCAGCTCCAGAGCAGCCCCATCCAGAGGCACCTGGGAGCCCTCAGCAAGGCAGCCAGCAGCACACGAGCAGGAGGACACGGATGGCGCTTCCTGCCTGGCACAGGGCTTGTGGCCATCTCCAGGCACCGCTCTGGCAGGGATCCCCACAGCTCCGGCCCCTGCCCAGCCGCTCTGTGGGCAGCACAAAGGCTTCAGCAGAACCACCAAAGGCTAAGGGGCTTCTGGCCATTTTCCCTGCAGCACTGCACGCCTGAACAGCTGGCTGAGCACAAGCACCCTTTTCATCCTTCTCCCCTAAGCCCTGCCGATCCTCGCAAGGAAAAGATCCTGGGAGTCTGTCTACTATACATATTTTTATTTACATACAAAAGAAAAATAAAAATATGAAAACAAAAATCTTGAATAAAAAGAAAATCCCTGCTGGCTCAAGTGGCCCCAGCAGACAAGAGTCTTCCAGATCAACTTTACACAGAGTTCCAGCAGAACAGCAAGGCTCTGTGGCACAGACGAGGCCATTTCCTCCATGCGCTGCGGAACTCATCTCGCAGCTTACGCCACGTGGAGTAGGGAGCCCTCTGTACAGCCCGGAGAATGAACCCAGCTTCAGCTGACAGATTTCTGATGGCAGGACTGCTATCATATGCCATTTCTTCCAGGGCTTCAAGAGAGAGGAACAGAGTCAAGGTCAGGTGCCATATCTGCGAGGAGCTGAGGAGAGGCCCCTGCCAGGGCCATCCCAGCTGGCTCTTGCCATGGCCAGGAGGGAGCAGGGAGCAAGGGGATCAGCCCGAAGTTGCAACCAACAAATCCCCCATGTTGCCCTGAAATTTCAGTGTGCTCTGCCCATGGGAGCAGAGCCCTCCACAGCCGGGGCAGGGCTTGCAGCTCCCACCGGCTGCCCCCTCTGTCAGCACGCTGCCCTCACTCACCAGTGCAGATCAGCTGCAGCTCTTGCTGCTGCCCCCTCAGGTGCCACCCCGCGATGCCTGTGGACACAGAGCCTGTCACGGCCCCAGTGGCACAGCTCCCTGCCAGGGGCGCTGCCGGCGCTGTGGCCACACGGGCTGCTGGCCGGGCAGGGCTCAGCCCGGGCCCTTGCCGCACGCTGCTGCCCCAGGGCACGGCTGCCAGAGGGCAACAGCAGCAATGCCCAGGCCAGGCGGGGCTCCACGGCGCCAGGCCCGGCTGGCGCTGCCGAGGCAGCCGGCGGGGCTGGGGCCAAGCTGTGGCTGGCCGGGGAGGGGAGGGAGCCCGGGCTGGTGGCTTACCCATGAACCTGATGGCCGCCTCTCGCAGGGGCTCCTGTGGGCTCCGCAGTTAGCGCAGAGCCTGGCGCAGGTGGTCGGCCGCTCGGCTCCTGTCCTCTGCCAGCTGGAGAGAGCGGCAGGAGGGAAGGGTTGGCGCGGGATCAGCCCCTGGACCCGGCGCTCTGCGCCCAGCCCCGGCCTCCCCTGCCCGCACAGCCCTGAGGCGCGGCCAGCAGCCGCTGGCCAAGGGCTCCCGGGGGCAGGGGGCAGAGGGCCGGCTCCTGCCCGGGGAGCCGCGGTGCTGGCCTGCAGCCCTGCCAGGCCGGGGCTCCATGGGCACCCGGCTCGGGCCCACAGGAGCCTGGAGAAGAGCCCGTGAAGCCTTTGGCTGCAGCAGCGGGCGGGAGCACACCTGCCCGGCCCGCACACTGAGCACCGCCCTCAGGGGCCTTCTCCAGGCTGAGGCTGGGGATTTGCGGCAGCTCTTACCAGGCCCTCGCCGAACCTCCATGTCTGATCCACCTGGAGCATTTGTTCAATATCCCTCCTTTTCAGGAATCTGGCTGCAGAATGCAGCGTTTCCCGAGAGGCCTGGAGAGCACCAGACAGGCACAGTTGGCCCCACAGGCCAGGGCACAGGAGCATCCCAGTGGCACAGGCTGGAGGAGGCTGCAGCCCGCAAGGTGCCAGGGCAGGAGGCAGCCCAGCCCCCTCCCAGGGGGACCACAGCTGGCCACAGGTCCTCACCTCAGCAACAATCTGATTCTCATCATGGCAGTGGAAGGACAGTGGGACCAGGCTCTGGCGCACATGGGACTTCAAGGCCTTTCTTCCATCTTCTGGTAATAACTCCAGCATCTCTTGAAAGACACACATGCAGCTCAGCTGCACCTGGATATCATCCTGGATGAAAGGAAAGGCCAAAGATCTCAGCATCAGCTGCTTCAGGCCCCCAGGGCACAGGCGTGCATCTCCACAGGGCATGAAGTGTCAGGGCAGCAGCCCGTGGCCGTGGCTGTGGGCACAGAGCCTTACATGGTCAAAGAGTGGCAGGAGCGTCTCAGCCAGCTGCAGGGCGATGGGGCTGGGTATTGGGGCACCATTATCCAGCAGCAAATATCTCAGTAGAAGGATGGTCATCCTGATCACATTGCTTTCATTTTCCTGCAGGAACTCCACAAGACTTTCAGTCAAGCTCCACATTTTTTCAGCCTGTGTGGAACACAAGTTTGTGAAAGGCCACCCTGCTGCCGCAGGGCCCAGAGGCCAAAGGCCTGTCCCGAAGCACTGGGGCAGCTGAAGCGGGAGGCAGGAGAGCTGGGATCAGCTGCCCCAGCGCCTGTAGCCCAGGCAAGGCCAAGTGACTGCATTGCTCAGCCCCCCGCTGCCTGCACGGCTTCAGCCACTGCCCTCTTCTCACCACGGAGGGATTCTTGCCCAGCACTACGAAGCCTCTGAGTGCCAAGTGACGCCTCTCCCTGTGCTCACTCTGCAAGTTCTCTGACATGATGTCCAGAACACTGTCACTGCATTCGCTCAAGTCCAGGCACTCAAGGACCTGAAAGGCACAGAGCAGTGACAGGGAGCCGGCCGGCAGGAGCCAGCAGCCGCACAGGGCTGGGCCCAGGCAGCAGCACAGGGCACGGGCACCCATCTGGCAGCTGTGGCTGTGAGAGGGCAGAGAGCTGGGAGACAGCTCAGGGAGGTAGTGCACCTGGAGAAGGCATGAGGAGACTTGGAAAGCTGCCAGATGGAGCAAAGTTTCCAGCTTCCCCAGAGAAATGCTTCCCTTCCCACTGCACTGCCATGGCCTCAAAGCACCCAGTGACCAGCAGGCGTGGCTCGGGAAGCCATGTGATTCATGGGGGAATTGAAGCCTGGCCACAGGCTGCTTACTTGTTCTGGCCTGAAAACACCCTTCTCCACAAGCAAATGCATCAGGGTGACGCTGGTTTGAAGTTTGAGGAGCTCAGAGTGTGCTCTGAGCCCAGTGCCCATAGTGTGGGTGTCTTCCTGCTGAATGCTCTTGGTGAATTTGCAAACGAGCTGTAAGAGAAGGGCAGGAAGCCAGGGATGTTGCATGGAGTGCTGCATACACGGTGCTGGGCTGAGCAGGGACAGCAGGCCCAGCCCAGGTGGGGGTGGCTGCAGGTACCTGCGCTGTGCTGTGGAAGCGGCCACGGCTGGATTCCTGCTCTTGTGTGCGCTCCAGGGCTGCATCTGGCAAAGAGCGAGCGCAGCCAGAGCTGAGAGGCTGTGGGAGAGGCCGGAGAACACAGCCCAGCCCTGCTCTGCCCAGGCAGGGAGAGCCCCGGGATGGCCCAGGGGATGGAGCACGGCCACTGCGGGGTGTCTGCCCGGCCCCTCTTCCGTCCTGTCCTTGGGCATGTCCCCAGGGGATGGCATGGCATGGCATGGCATGGCATGGCATGGGGTCAAGCCGGCTGCAGGCACCAGTCCTGTGGCCCAGCTCTGCCACTCACCCTCCTGTGGTGGCTGGAATGGCACCACCTCCTCGGTCTCCAGTGCTGGAGCAGTTCCAGGGCCTTCTTCCTCCTCCTCCTCCTCCACCCAGGCCAAGTTTGGCACTCTCAGGAATCTCTGCTCCATATCTCTGATTGGATTTGTGGCAACTTGCAGGAGAGCTGCCTTGGAAAAGCTCCAAGTCACCAAGTCCTACAGTTGTGCCTGGGAGCCACCTTCAAGAGACAAGCCTCAGGAAGGCTGCAGGACAGCAAGTCATGCACTTGGTCTAAAGGGCTCCTGCCACAAGGACAGGAGACTACTGTCAAGGACTGTGATCTGGCCTTGAGGGCCCCAGCGGCAGGGATGGGAGATGCTTCAGAGAAGTTCTGAGTCACCAAGTCCCACAGTCTGGCCTCATAGGCTCCTGCAAAAGAGAACCTCGGGAAGGCCACAGATCAGCAAGGCCTGCAGTCTTTCCACGAGGTCACCTGTGGAAGTAACGCCTCGGAAAAGCTCCGGGTAGGACACGAACGAGCGCGCTGTGCGGGGGCTCCTCACGGCACCGCTCTGTCCTGTCCTGTCCCGTCGCGTGCTCCGGGCACTGTGGCCTGCTCCTGTCACCGCCAGCTCCTTTGTCACCACGTGTCACAAAGGGACCTTGGACACCCAGTTCCATGTCACAGTGACTGTGCTGCGCCGTGTCACCAAGGGCCCTTGCACACACTGCCACCTGCCCTGGGGCCGCCCCCAGCCCAGCCAAAGTGGCCCAAGCTGGAAGAAATGCCTGGCCCCAGGTGTCTAAGGCAGCCTGACAGGATCTTTAGGAAGGGCTCAGAGCATCAGCAAACGCTGCCCTGCTCTGCGGGCTCAGGGCAGCAGAAGGAGCCCCCAGGGCTGCCGATGCAGCCACACTGGGAAGGGCACGGGCCCTTCCAGGGAAGCTGGCACAGCCTCCTTGGGACACGTCCCGGCCCGTGGCCATCCTAAACCCACGGGTGTGACTCGCACAAGGAACGTGTGGGCCCGGGCACCAATGTTGCTCTGAGCCCTGGGGCCCGGGGAGCGCTGACATCAGCAGGTGTGGCAGAGTCCCTGCCCAAGCAGAGCTGCCACCCCCGAGCCCTGGCAGCGCTGGTGCCCGTCTCCTGCCCCAGAGACCTGTGCCCCCGGGGGGCTTCTGTGCCACAGGGAGCCAAAGCCCACGTGCATGGGGGGCTGTGCTCCTTCCTGCAGGGGCTGATGGCAGAAGCACCTGGAGCAACTGCTGTCCACACTTGCTGTCTGTCAGAAGGCAGAAGCTGTTAGTCAGTCCTGAAAGGATTTTCTCATGGAAGGGATTGGCAATAGCAGCACAACACCATCAGCTTCTGAGCTTCCCAGGACAATCAGATTTCAGTGGAACGCTGTGCTTTCCTCACTCTCTTTTCCGCATTCTGGAAAAAATAGAATCTGCGCAGCCTCTGATATTCTTGGCTTCAGTTGCTGTCTGTCTGGCGGAGGCAGCTCATGTCCAAACAAAACTGTGTCCCTGCTGAGCACAGCAATGGACAGCCACAAATAGAGAGGTTCCACAGTGAGTATGAAGGCAGACACATGGAAGTGCAGGATAACTCTGAGAGGAAAAGCTGTTCTGTGTCTCTGATTATGGTGCCCACACCCTGAAGCAGCAGCCAAGAGAAGTGCTGTAAGCAGACAGGTGCAGTTTTTGGCACCACAATATACAAATATATTAAGCCATTAGCCAGAATGCAAAGGAGGACTGCAAGGATGAAGCGTGGTCTGGAGGGGAAGCCCTAGATGGAGCTGAGGCCACTCTAGTCTGTTCAGCCTGGAGGAGAGTAAAGGGCATCGTTGTGGTCTTCAACATCCTCCTGAGGGCAATCAGAGGGGCTGCTGCAGCTCCCGTCACTGTTGGGACCAGTGACAGGACTGGAGAAAAGGGCAGGCAGCTGGGACAGGGCAAGTTTCATTCCCATATCAGGAAAAGTTTTTTCACCCAGAGCACGGTCGGGCACTGGGACAGGTTCCCCATTGACGCAGCCCAGCGGAGCCAAGGCTGGCTCTTGGGAAAACTCCGGCACTGTGCCAGGAGTGGGGAACGGCCAAGGCGTGTGTTCTGCCCGCGGCTGACCCTGGTGAGCCACTGCTCAGTGGTTCAGGATCTACTAACTGCAGCACAGAGCAGGCAAAACAGAAGGAGGAGGCTCCTCGAATGTGAAGGTTTATTCTAAGGGAAGGATTCAGAAGCAAAGAGCCACGAGCACTTCTGTGCATGGGATTTTATAGGGGTACAGCTCAGGGGGTGGATACAAATGATTGAGCAAGAAGGAATCTGCAGGGGAGGAGCGAGGGGATTCCATCAGTTGCTTGGGACTAATTAGGACAGATGGGAGGAGAGGGTAGGTCCCATGGGCCAGTGGGGTTTCCTGCAATAGGGGAATTCCAAAGGTGTGGTGCAGCCAGGGATTGGTCCAAGACAAAACTGACAGGGAAGGTTCAGGAATAAAGAGCTGGGTCATCTTGACAGGCAGGGAAGGAGCTGCAACAAAGAGTGGGGCATGGCATGAGGGACAGCTTTGAGAGAGGGAAAAACCTAGGGGTAAACCAACTTGGGGAAAACATGAGGTACATTAAAAAAAACTATTATACCATAACTGATAAATAAACACAAACTGCAACACCCCAGGGAAATGGGCACAGCACCAAGCCCATCTGAGGTTGAGAAGTGTTTGAACAACATTGAGCAGTCACCCAAGCTTTTAGACACTACATAAAAAGTCAAAGGTTGTGAACTCTAGGTTTACATGAGATCTGTTCCTGAATATTATTTTAGAAACTTGTTTTATCTCCGATCATACCCCAGTTCCTTGTAGATTGTGTGCAACGTGTAATCCTTTTGTGTCCGTTGCTTGTTAGGACTATAAAAAAGAATTTTGGTGCTGGGTGATTCGGAGACACCCAGTGTGTGTTAGGTGCAGTATACAGGGCATAAGGAGAAGGAAAAGAGAAGTACTAACACATACTGATATGTTTCGAGATTTAGATAGCATTAAGAATGAGTAACACAAGAAGTAAAAATGTTATTGAAAAGAGTCCACTAGAATGTATTTTAGCACATGAGAAAGATTTGGGAGGAATCCCAGAGGGTAATTTTTCAAAGAAAGCTAATCTGATTAAATACTCTACCTAATGGTAGCCTTGGTATCAGTTAGAAAGTGGTGAAAAGTGACCCTCTAATGGAACTTTAAATTATCATACATTCTGACAGTTGATGTTATTTTTAAGAAAAGAAGAAAAATGAGATCAAGTGATATATGCAGACATGGTTTTTTTCCCTGAAGAATAAACCTGAGTGGCAGAAAGAATGTGGCTTTTATTTGGCCCCACAGGACCCTTTAGTCCTAACTTTGGAAAGAGATAACAGGCAGGAAATGAAGCGATGTTGTTCTGCATGTAGCATAGGGCAGAGATGTTTGAAATTGACTAAAAAGCACTCGGAAATTGATTTCTAGGTGTCCAAGACTCACAGCTGAGTTACCCCAGGCCAGCTCGGGTACATTCCCCCTCACAAAACCACTCCGCCCCCTGATTAAACCCAAATGGCAGTGAGGATGAGATGAATAATCCTGGTGAGGGGACAATTTCAGAGACCCCAGGGACAGCCAACACAAGGAATCAAACCAACAAAGCTGTGCTTTTAGTCTCCCCCTTAAAGCAATTAGTGGGTCCCCCAGGTGAAGCCATGTGGGTGGACTTCTGCTTTTCTACTAATGACCTGAATCATTGGCAGGAAAAAGTTAAAATGGATATTGAAAACCCCAGCAAAGTAGCAAAATTATTTGAGTTCATAGTCGAAAATCAAGACCCAGACTGAGGTGATAGTGATTTCATGCTGACAGAGCTAAGAAAACCAGCAAAAGAGTTGGTGATAAAGACAGCCTGAGCCCATGTGCAGGGACAAATTGCTAGTGGAGCCTGACAAGGTACAGTGCACCAGTTGTTTCCTATTGTAAATCCTTTGTGGGACACGAATGATACAGGCAGCTGTGCAATGTAAACCAGATACCAAGAACTAGTCAAATTTGAATTAAAAAATGCCATTCCAAAAGAAATAAATTGGTTAGTAATATACAATGTTACCCACTGACTTTGTGGACAGGCTCTGAGCAGCTGCACGTAAACACAGAGCCCTGGATCCCTGGTTGGATATGGGAAAGCAGCAGTTCATTTCCCTGATGTTTGGGCAATCTAGCCCAGATGTCAGGCAGAGAAAGAGCCTGTAAAGAGAGAGTTAAAGGCATTAATGAAAAAAGCAGAGAAGGTGTATGATAAAAAAGACAGAGAAAAAGGAAAAGAACTCCCTGCAGCCACGGTGGCAGCTCTGGATCAGCACCAGGGAGAGGACGTGGGCGTGGATGAAGCAGAGGCCAAAATTTTGGCAGGGGCCAAAATAGCAGAGGCAGAGGAGGTTCAAAGCAGCCACAGACCAAGCTGGAGCCAAATCAAGGAGAAGGAGAGGGGACTCCAGCTGGGGGCAAAGTCTAGCTTTATTAGAGAGCTCCAAGGAGATCTGCAATCCCAGGGATCCAGCCAACTGCAGACAGAGAACTGGGCTGTGCAAGGTGTTATAAAGGGGCGAGTGAACAGGGGAGGGGATCGCCCATCTGCCAATGGAATTACAGGAGGGCGTGGGCAGCAGGAAAACAGACATATAGGAGAACCAATTTGGGTAAACCAGGGGAGGGGCCCCAGTGCCTGAACCTATCACTCGACGCCCTTGGAAGAAGTTTCTGGAGGGAAGGGATGGGCTGTGGAGTGACAGACAGGACACAGGGGAGGGGTTGAGGGGATGACAAGGCAGTTTTCAGGGAACCAGGGGAGGAGGCAGCGAGATTGACATTAAAAAGGAGGGAGGAGGCAACGGGGGCAGAACCACTGTAACAAGGAGGAACTGCAGCAAACCAAAGTACAGCTTAATGCAACTACAACAGATCAGAACACAATACAACAAGCAATAAGTGGATATGGGGTCTCGGGAGGATAACGGTCTTTGGGAACTGCCTGGAAGGAAGCAATTTGAAGACACCTCAACCACAAACTTTAAGATAACTCCCTGCTTTCCTTGGAATGACAGCTGGGTGCCAACTGCGCATATACAGCTACAGATTGATCATGAAACCTTTATACAAATTGGTGAAAATCTCTAAAAATACCGTGATATGGACGCCTGAATTGAACAGGGCCTTTGAAGAACTGAAGCGTGAACTCATGAGGGCCCCTGCTGTGGGGCTGCCTGACGAGAGCAAGCCGTTTTGGTTATTCCCAGTGAGAGAGAGAATAACTTTAAGGGTTCTGGCACAACACCTGGGTCCTTACAAATGGGCAGTGGCCTGATTTCTAAATGACTCGATACTGTGAGAAAGGGCTGGCCTGCCTGCCTCAGGGCAGTAGCAGCAGTGATCATGAACATTGAAGAAGCATAAAAGTTTATATAGGACAAAAGATGAGTGTCTCAGTTTCACACACAGTGTTGGCTGTTTTAGATCAGAAAGGGAACCATTGGCTGTCTTCCTCGAGGTTCCTGAACTACCAAGCAGTCCTGGCCAAATCTGATGATACTGGAATCAAGTGACAATATTGTTAACCCCGCCTCTTTTCTGCAATGCAAGTCCAAAGCTGAACCTGTAGTACTCGACTGCCTAGAGGCTATGGAAGCTATGCACTCCAGCCGCCAAAATCCAGAGGAACAGCCGCTCCCAGATGCCATGAACTGGTTCAGCCATGAACTGCTGCTGTGATGGCAGCAGTTTTGGGAGACAGGGAGTGTGAATGGTGGGCTACACTGTGAGCACAGTCTTAGAGTAATCGAGTCAAAGCCATTTCCAGCAGGAACCTCAGCACAGGAGGCTGAGCTGATAGCCCTCCCTCTGGCATTAGAAGTGGCAAAAGGAAGGGAAGTTAATGTTTGGACTGATTCCAAACATGCCTATGGAATTTTTCATGCCCACGGAGCCATATGGAGAGAAAGAGAACTCCTGACTGCACAAGAGAAGATGGTCAAATATGCAGCTGAAATCCCCAGGCTCCCCGAGGTGGTGGAGCTCCCATTGCAAGTGGCAACTGTGCATTGCTGAGGGCACTCTAAAGGTAACACCCTCCTGGAAGCAGGTGACAGATTTGCAGATTATGAAGCTCAAATTGCTGCTGAAAGAAATGAACCACTTGTGGCAGCTCTAATACCTACTGCAGTATCAACTAAGCAGCCATAAGATACCAACCTTCTCATTATAAATGGATTAATGAAAGTAAAGGAAAACGTTCAGAAAATGGTTGGGGACAATTAGAAACAGGTCAACTCATAATACCAGGAAAGTAAATGAGACAGTATGTGAAATCTGAACATGATAAGACTGGCTGGGGAGCAGAAACCAATACCTACAGGTAAGAACTGCAGGCCCAGACATGTAGAACGCTGTTAAAGAAGGATTATCACAATGTGTGACTTGTTTGAAGACTAATGCAAATCCAACAGCCAGGCTAGAACAAGGGGTTTTGAGCAGAGGAGCTTTTCCTGGAGACTTGTGGCAGATAGACTTTGCTGGACTCCCAAGAAAGTGAGGTTTCCAATATTTGCTGGTACTTCCTGATACTTTCTCTGGGTGGGCAGAAGCGTTCCCTTATAGGACAAAGACAGCTAGTGAATTGATACGAAAAGTATTGCTGAATGAGGTCATACCTAGGTTTGGTGCACCTAGAGAAATATCTTCTGACAGAGGATCTCATTCCTGTGCCATCTCAAATGGTGCAAGCTGTCAGCAATGCATTAGAAATCCAATGGCAACTTCACATGCCCTACAGAACACAAGCTAGTGGTCAAGTAAAAAGGCTGAATCATATGATCAAAGAAGAGATAGCTAAAATTTGGCAGTCTTCTATTGTATTTTTTATGAGATTTTAATTATCCTTTTAAATTTTTGGAAGTGAGCATAATTTCTCACAAATGGGGACTCGTCCGGGAAATACACCTGATGGCTTTAGGAGTTTTCAAAAGGGGCACCCCTGCCACAGATTGGGCAGAGTCTGTTGGACTCTCCCCGTTCCACCAATGGTTGCGGGTTGGAAGCCCAAAGACACCAGGAGACTGGATAAAGAAAAGAGAGGAAGAGGGGTGAGCACCATCCACATAACTATTTTTGGCCAGATTGTGACTCCATAATTCCAGTGTATGAACGTGAGCTTCACCCTAGTAATATACTGGATCCATCCTGGTCCCTTAAGTGTCAGGATATTGGATGGTAGAAAGAAAAAAGGAACAGCGGGATGCATGGGAGGGAGGAAAGCGGGGATCCCATAGACAAGGACCCCATGGCCGGTGGGACATGTAGGATTGAAGGGTTTGTGGGGACTTGGGAGCAGGGTTCACCCATCAGGGACCCACAGCAGGATTCCTATCCAGCACGCACCAAGGGAACCGGTGAGCTCCACATGGCTCTGTGGCTCGCGCGGTGCTCAGAGTGGGGGCAGCCTCTGGGGTGCAGCCAGTGCTGTAATTTCCAGGGCCAGCCAAAGCCGGACTGGAAGTGGGGTGACCGCTGAGGGGTTTGCTGCAGGGGGTCACCCAGGAGCCGGTGCAGCAATTTGTGTGCTGCTGAGCCAAGGGGGTCAGGGCAGTCTGGCCAAGCCAAGTCACGTTAGGGGAGAGCTGCCGAACCAAGGGGGTCAGGCTGGGCTGGCTGCTGAGCCAAGCCAAATCGGGGCAGGCGGAGCCGCTGAGGCTGAGGCGAGTCAGGCCAGGGGCAGGACTGCAGCTGCTGAGCCGAACTGGGGTGGGCAGAGCCTCCAAGTTGAATTGGAGTGAGCGGAGCTACCGAAGCCAAACCAAGTTTGGTTTGAAGTGGGATGGAAGCCACTGCGTCGAATCAATAATCGATACTTATACATGGCGGAGTTGCCGAAGCCGAGCCAGGTTGAGCCAGGAGTGGGATTGCAGCTGCCAAGGTGAATTGGGCCAGGGGCAGGCCACAGCCGAACTGAGCCAGGTGGGACAGGGAGCAGAGTGTGACCGTGGGACCAGAGCATTGAACCAAGGAGGAGAGGAAGGGCAGGGACCAATCCGGTGATACGGAAGCCCCTGGATTGTAAGAATTTTTTTTATTTTTACTTGTCAAAAGAGAAGTCCAGTTTTTTGGGTTTTTTGTCTCTCTTCCCTTTCCTTCTCTTTCCTCCTTTCTTTGTTTCTTTTTTTCCCTGCCCCCCTTTCCTTTTCCCTTCTGAGAGAGGCAGGCTCTGTCTGGAGGGCCTATGATTGGAAAGGTGGGCTCTGTCAGAGGAGGGCCTGTAATCGGCCAGTCAGGATGGGACTGTGGGCAAATAGGGAATCCCCAAGGGGAGGAGTAGAAATTGAGGCAGTACCAATAGGTATACTCCCAGATGGCCCACTGGGAAGGAAACTAGACCTGTGGAAATATGACCCAAATACCAGAGATAAGGATGAGCTCAAAATGATTCAGTATTGCATGGTAGAATGGACCAGAAGGGAAATTAGGAGCAATCATGTACACTGGCTGAGATATGGGTCATATGGGTCAAAGGATGGATGTGTCAGGCATTAAACATCCATGTAAGAGCTAAGAAACCATTCAATCAGGAAGAGGGTGACTATGCTGCCTGCTGTGGGAGGGAGAGTTCACCCTCAAAGGTGAGCATGTTTAAGCTATCAGAAAATAAAGAATGGGACCCATTAGAACACTTTGCCCCTCCACCTCCAATAGCCCCAGATGCACCTCCTCTACCCCCTGATGGGCCTAGTCAAAACACCAGAAAGAGGGTGGCACAATGAGAGGAAAGCAGATCAGGGGATGGGAACCAAGCAGTGGGATTGTATCCCCTGAGGAAAGTACCCTTGTGTAGGGTGCTGGAAGGAATTAAATTTGTAACCGTGCCTCTTAGTTCTTCCTATGTGAGAATGTTCAAGAAATAACTGAAAGGATTACTAGAGGACCTCACTGGATTAGTGGAACAGTTAGATCAGTTTCTGGGGCCCAATATTTATACATGGGAAGAGATGCAATCAATAATGACCATGCTATTCACACCAGAAGAAAGACAGATGATCCAAGTGGCTGAGATATGGATATGGGAAAGGGAGCATGTGCAAGGACCTCCTGGGAATCTGAAAATGCCCATAGTGCACCCCACCAGGAATCACAACAGCATTAGGGAGAGGCAAGACCTGGAGGAATACAGAACATTGATTATAAGAGCTATCAAAGAGGCACCTCCATGTAATTAAAACACTTGTAAAGCTTTCAATGAGCAGCAAACTAAGGAAGAAACCATGACAGAGTGGCTAGAAAGATTGAGAAGGAATATGAGGCAGTATTCAGGGGTTGACCGTGATACAGTGGCTGGACAGGTCTTACTAAAGATAAATTCTGTCAGTCACACCTGGCCAGATATATGGAGAAAGTTAGAAAAGTTAGATGGTTGGCAAGAAAGGAGATTAAAAAATCTTTTAAGAGAGGCACAGAAGGAGTATGTAAAGAGGGACTAAGAGAAGACTAATACAAAAACCAAGGTAATGGTAAATGCCATTAGGGAAGGAAACGAACACGTAAAGAGCAACCCATGAAAGGCAGAGGGATTCCGAGTGGGAGAAGGTAGAGGGAGGGGGGATGCAGCACCTTGGGACTGGACACAGCAAGGAGAGTTTGGGAAACACAGGAACCTAGGACCAGTTTGCTTTTACTGTAAAGAGAGTGGGCATATCAGAAAGAATTTCCCCCAAAAGGGAAAGGAGGTGAGAGTCTATGAGACTAAGCAAAAAAGAGAAGTGAAAGACTAGGGGTGTCAGGGGCTCTCCTGGGGGACAGAATACCATCAGGAGCCCCTGATAGCTTTATAAATAGGTCCCCAGGAGGAAGAATTTGAGTTCTTAGTAGACATGAGGGCTGAAAGAACTTGTGTTTGTAGAATCCCAAAGGAGTGTAAAAAGGATCAAGATACCATGCAAGCAGGAGATGCTGAAGGGGAAGGGTTCAAAGCCTCAGTTATAACACAAATGAAGTTTGAAGGAACAAATAAAATAGGAATTGGGGATGTTCTATTAGTTCCAGATGCAGGGTGAAATTTATTAGGATGGGATTTACAGGTGCAGTTTGACATTGTAGTGCTTCCAGTGGAAGGGAAAATGGTAGTTCAGCTTGTCCAATTAAGGGAAGAAGATGAAGACAAAATTAATGAGATGAATTCTGGGCAAAACCAAAAAACTGAGGTAAATTGAACATGAAACCTATAGTAATAGAATAGTTAATGAGAACCATCCAGTTTGAGTACGACAATATTCACTCTCCCTGGAAGGGAGACGAGGACTGCAGCCAATGATCCAGGACCTACTTGAGGACAGGACCTTAGAACCATGTATGTCCCCCCATAATACACCCATATTACCAGTAAAGAAGTCAGATGGGACTTACAGGCTTGTCCAAGATTAGAGAGAAGTGAACAAAAAACCAGTGAATTGATACCCAGTAGTGCCTAACCCCTGTACACTACTGAGTAATATCCCCCCAGAACACCAGTGGTTTAGCATGATAGACCTAAAAGATACTTTTTGGGTGTGCCCACTGGCAGAGGAAAGTGGGATATATTTACCTTTGAATGGGAGGACCTCGATTCTGGGAGGAAGCAACAGCTTTGGTGGACTAGGGTAGCCCTAGGGTTTTCTGAATCCCCAAACCTATTTGATCAAGCCGTAGGAGAAGTACTACAACCCTTCTCCATCAAACTTTAGATAAAGCTCATCCTATATGTAAATTATTTGCTCCTCTCAGGACAGGAAGAAAAAGAAGCTCGGGAATCTACCATAGTGTTGTTAAATTTTCTGGGGGACCAAGGACTTCGGGTATCAAAAGGGAAACTTGAATTTGTAGAAAGGGAAGTAAAATACCTAGGACATGTGATTTGTCAAGGGAGCTGGCGGCTGAACCCTGAGAAAATTGCAGGAATAATCTCACTCCCATGGCCAAAAACTAAGAGGAAAGTCAGAATGTTTTTAGGCCTGTTGGGATATTGTAGGCTATGGATAAAAGGATACAGGCAAGCCATCAAGCTATTTATGAAAAGTTAGTTGAAGAAGAGATTAGGCGGAAAAAAGACGATGAACAAAAGTTTGAAGCTTTAAAGCAAAAATTAGTCAGTGCACCAGAACTGAGTCTTCCTGCCTTAGACAAACCCTTCTATCTGTTTGTAGATGTAGGAAAACAGGCAGCTCACGGAGTACTAGCCCAGGACTGGGGAGGATCCAGGAAACCAGTGGCCTATTTATCAAAATTACTACACCCTGTCAGCCAAGGGTGGCCAACCTGCATTCAGTCAGGGGTAGCGACTGCTGTACTCGTAGAGGAAAGCAAAAAATTGGGAGAAAATTGAAAATATGTACCCCACACTCAGATAGAATTATCCTGAGCCAAAAGGCTGAGAAATGGCTCACTGATTCCCAAGTGCTAAATTATGAAGCCACCTTAATACATAATGGTTTAGAGCAACCAACTCAACCCTGCCCAGTTTTTGTATGGAGAACCAGATGAGGAACTAATACATAATTGCCTAGAGGTTATAAACTATCAAACTAAAGTAAGACAGGACCTAAACAGATCGAACTCTCCAAGGTGGAAGACGATTGTACATCAATGGATCTTCACAGGTAATAAAGGGACACAGGGTATCAGGATACGCTATAGTGCATGAAGGTTTAGTGGCCATAGAAAAGAGAAAGTTACCTTCCAACTGGTCAGCCCAAGCATGTGAGTTGTATGCCCTAAAATGAGCTCTGGAAATAGTAGCACAGAAAAGGGGAACAATAGATACAGACTGAAAATATGCTTTTGGAGCAGTACATATCTTTGGAAAAATTTGGGAAGAGAGGGGGCTATTAAATTCAAAGGCAAAGGGACTGATTCATAAAAAATTTATTTTAGAAGAGATAGAAACCTTACAATTACCAGAGGAAGTAGTGGTGGGATATGTTGAAGGAAATCAAAAAGGGGTGTAAGGGAACAATTTAGCTGATTTAGAAGCTAAAAACGTAACTGAATCAGAGACAGAAAAACTAATAATAGTATTAACACCCATGAGAGAAATGCAAGAAGTCCCTGTAGTCAGTGGGACAGAAGAGGAAGAACTCCTCAAAATAGGAGCCAAGAAAAATAGTGAAGGGAAGAGGAGATTAACAGATGGGAGATAAATGTTGAGTAAATCCCCAGCCAAGAAAACATTAGAAGGCATACATGGAACAACACATTGGGGTACACAAGTGCTAAGTGATCAATTTCTGAGGGATTGGGGATGCATAGGAATTTTCAGAATAGCTAAGCAAGTAACTGAATGGTGTGTGATATGTCAACAAGTAAATAAGAAAATCACGAGGAAAACAATCAGAGGAGGACGAGAGCTAGTCTTAAAGCCCTTTCAAAACATCCGAGTAGACTTTACTGAGCTTCCCCAGATACAACAGTGGAAGTTTTTGCCAGTGATAGTAGATCACGTGGCTCATTGGGTAGAGGTGGTACCCACTGTGAAAGCCAATGCAAATGTTGTGAAAAAAACAATTCTAGAATCAATCATTCCCCAATATGGGATGGTAAACAGGATTGATTCAGACCAGGGAACTCATATCACATCGAAGATATTGCAGAAAGTTGTTCAGGCCCTGGGAGTAAAATGGGAATTACACACTCCATGGCATCCACAGAGTTCTTGTTGGGTTGAGAGAATGAATCAAACTCTTAAAAGAGCTCTAGTTAAGCTAATGATTGAAACCTTAATGTCATGGGAAAAATGTCTCCCTTTGGCCTTATTAAGAATTAGAACGCAACCTCAGTCAGATCTGGGGCTGTCGCCCTATGAAATGATGTTTGGGTTACCCTTCCTGACCTTACCCCAGAACATTGCCACCTATGAGCAAGAGGAAACTAATGCCAAGAAATAAGTGAGGTCTATAGCACAAACATTAGAAGGGCTAAGACATAAAGGGGCAATTCTCAAACTACCACCCTGGATTTCAGAATCCATAATATTAATCCCAAGAATTGGGTGATGATCAAGCCATGGAGAGATCAGCCTCTAACTCCTCAGTGGGAAGGTCCCTTTCAGGTACTGCTCACCACCAAATCGGCCGTGCGAACTGCAGAGCGGGGATGGAGTCATGCCAACAAAGGCCCAGCAGGAGAACTTAAAGAGTGGACTGTAACATCCAAGTCAGGTGAAACAAGATTGACTCTCAAGCAGAGACTGAGAGACAACCAGAAAAACACCAAGACGCCCAAAAAATAGAGTCAAGCTTCCACCAACCAGCTTGAGAACTCTTCCTGTTTTCATGAGTGAGAATTACTAGCATCTGTTGAGGAGAAGTACACAAGGGACAGTAAAAGGTAATGGGACAGCTTCTTCAGGAAAATACGACAAAGGAAGGAGTGCAAGACCGGGTTGGCCCCTTTGTTTGCTACCAAGAAGGCTCCATAGCCCTGCTGCGAGCAGCAACCCCATAGGCATGGTAAGGTAGGGACAAAAGGCCATTCCAGACCTCTATCATTTCTCAGTTATCTTTTAATTCAACAGGGACTGGAGGGCAGGACCGAGTTGGCCTCTGTACTCACCCCTAAGATACACTGACTATGGGTGGCAGCCACAAAGTCACGGTAGATGGGAGTCAAAGCCATACTGGACCTCTGTGATGCCTTTTTGTCCATTCCAGATAAGAGTGTCTAGGGAAAACCTGAGATTTTTTTCTCCTGTTCCCACTGTCCTTGACCACATCAACAGATGCTGGTATGACTCATTCAAATGAGAGAGAAATTTTTTTCTTAATTGTTCAAGCAAAACGACTGAGAGAAAAAGAAAAGGGAATAGTGTTATAGATGAGTAATCGTATGGTGGACTCTTACAATTAAGCGGTCAATATTAAAAATATGTCAAAAGAAGTTTTGTAGATGTATAGTTATCCCTCCCCTTCCCCTTGCATTGTTATCACAGGATGGCCTCAGTAGTTGGGGCATGTGGGAGGGTTGGCTTGTTACTATGGCAGCACCTGACCTCCAATCAAGGTGTAAGACAGTGATCTCCACCACTGGACAGTGAAGAAGGAGTGGATTGACAAGACTTTGGGAGGGGCTAGAGGTATAAAAGACAGAGCATCCATTTTGTAAATGAGCACATGGTGACTGAATTCTTTGGTCCCGGCACTGTATTGTTTTCTTTATTCAGTCTTTGGTTGTATTTTAACAGATATGAAAATCAAGATCCTTCTGTTGTATTTTGATAAGGTCTTAATAAATAATTTATATTTTTGAAAGTGAAAATCGTTTCTCACACAGGGTTGGGGAATGTGGGGCAAGGTTGTCCACACTGGGTCAGCTCCAAGGTACAACTTTTCTGACCTGGCCAGACCTCCTTAGGAGAGACAGTGGATCAATATCAATCACCGAATTCTGCAATCACCTCTTGTATAATAAGAACAGCAATAAAAGACACCCTTTATGATAGGAATACAGATTTCTTAGAAGCTGTTTCAAATATTTCTCCACAACTGTAAAAGGAAATCCACCTAATGAATTGCTCCAGAGCCGAGAGAAATCAAGGCAGAGCCATGGTTTGTCAGGTATTGCTTGATGCTAATGAGCCCAGTGGTGCATTTGGAGATGAGCCCTGGAAACTCAGAGCCTTAGATTGCACAAACCTTTCCAAGAGTCAAAGTCAGAGAAAAAACTCAAAGTGTCTCAAAGCATGAATGGGTCCCACTGAGGTCCATCCCAAACACAGGCTCTTCATGGACTCTTTGGAGGAGAGAATTGGAGGCCAGAATTGGAAAAAACACTTCTCAGAAATTCAGAGTGGAAAGGAACATCCAAAGTACCTCAAAAACCTTGAGTATCTCAAAGCATTAATGAGCCCCACTGAGTGTATATACGAAGCTCTCAAGGGACTCATTAAAGCAGATAATTGGGGCCATGATTGCACAAACCTCTCAGAGAGTCGATATCAAAAGGGCAACACCAAGTACCTTAAAATAACTGAAGTACCCTGAAGCATTAATGAGCCCCAGTGAGTGTTGTTACTGACAAAGCCTCTCCAGGGACTAATTAAAGCAGAGAATTGGAGGCCATCATTGCACAAAGCTCTCAGAGACTCCAAGGCAAAAGCCAAACCCAAAGTCCTTTGAAAAGCCTGCAGTCCCTGCAGGGAGCATTCAGGAGCCCCCAGGGCCATTGCTGAGCAAGGCTCCCCAGGCACTCCTTCCAGCAGATCCTTCAGGCCACTGGCATGTGGGCTAGGGGGGGATGCTGAGGGCAGGACAAGGGGCTGCCAGTGCCCAGCCTGGCTGGGGCTGTGCCAGGAGGCCCCAGGGCCTCAGGACAAGGTGTCCCCACACAGCCCTTGGTGGCACAGACCCTGCTGCTGTGCTCCAGGGCACCAAGAACTGGCTTCTCTTTGTCCCCACCTGTCATCACTGCCTCCAGTTCTCTGCTCTGCCTGGGGCCTGGGGACACTTTCTCAGTCATGTCCCTCAGTGGGACCCATTAAAAGTCCAAGAAACTTTGGAGTCGGATTCTGACTTGGAGTTCTGGAGAGGTTTCTTCAGCTCCCTCTCAGGGACTGATGTTCAGGGCCTCAGCACAAAGCCCCAGAGGCTCATTACAGTTGTTGTGCTGTGTCTGTGCTGCTGAGCTGGGCTGGGCTCCTGGCACAGAGGCAGCTCCTGGTAACCAAGAAGAGCTTCAAAAGCACATTTCTCTTAAAGAGCAGCTCTTCTGCCAGCCCAGCAGGGCTGAGGCACTGCCTGCAGCCACCCCAGGCACATCACAAAGGCACAGAGAGCTTTAATCAGTCAGGGCTGGGAAGGTGCTGAGAAGTGCCTGGGGCAGAATCACTGCCAGCCCTTGGCACAGGAACCTCTGGCTGCAGGACAATGCAGCTGCAGCTCCTGGAGCCATCTCCTAAAGCTGGAACATCCCAATGCCTACAGACCCTGTGAGTACATTCTCTGATTGTCTCTTGTGCAGAGCAGTCAGGGGTGCCCAGGGCTGTCCTGCAGAGCAGGGTCCTGCAGCCCAGGGCGCTGTGCTGGGGCAGGGACTCTGCTGCCTGCCAGGGACAGCTCTCAGCCAGCCCTGGCAGCTGCTTCCAGCACTGGGGGACAAGATCTGGGTGGGAGGAGACAGCTGGTAAGGCTTGGAAATGTTCTCCTTGTGTGGGGAGGATGCTCCATTGTTCAGGACTGCTTCCAGCGTGCCATTTACCTGCAGAACATTTCCAAGTAGATTATGCAGGGGGAACAGCGAGGCAGGGGATGCATAAAAGGGAAAATCCTGGTTTTTTTAATCACCTGCTCTGGGTTGCCTGGATGTGAAATTGCACATAGATATTCCTCTCTCAGTTCAGGCAGTAAAAAATAAAACAAAATTTCCCTTATATCTGAATTAATTGGGCAGGTATTGAGATCAGCACAGGGCCTCTTAGAAGCAGGATCATTGTTGCTTTTCCAGCCTCTTCAGGGTTGCTCTGACATTGCGATCAGAGCCTGCAGTGTCAGAGCTGCCCCTGGGCAGTGCCAGGGCTGGGAGGGGTCTGCAGGGCAGAGCTGAGCCCCCAGGGCTGGGCTGGGCTGGGCTCTGTCAGCACTGGCAGGGCCCAGCCCTGGGCACAGGGAAGCAGCTGCTGGCAGGGACAGCTCCAGGCAGCAGAGCCCTGGGCAGGCAGTGGGGGGAAAGTGCCCCCAAGCTGTTCTGGGATATTTAAAGTTCTCTCCAAACCCAACTATTCCATGATTACTTTCCTTACAGATCCCCATGCCAAGACAGCACAAATGTCCAACAGCAGCTCCATCAGGCACTTCCTCCTGCTGGCGTTGGCAGACACGCAGCAGCTGCAGCTCCTGCACTTCTGCCTCTTGCTGGGCATCTCCCTGGCTGCCCTCCTGGGCAACGGCCTCATCATCAGTGCCGTAGCCTGTGGCCACCACCTGCACACGCCCATGTTCTTCTTCCTGCTCAACCTGGCCCTCACTGACCTGGGATCCATTTTCACCACTGTCCCCAAAGCCATGCACAATTCCCTCTGGAACACCAGGAACATCTCCTACACAGGATGTGCTGCACAGCTCTTTATCTTTGTGTTCTTCATCTCAGCAGAGTATTTCCTCCTGACCATCATGTGCTATGACCGCTATGTGTCCATCTGCAAACCCCTGCACTACAGGACCCTCCTGGGCAGCAGAGCTTGTGCCCACATGGCAGCAGCTGCCTGGGCCAGTGCCTTTCTCAATGCTTTCATGCACACAGCCAATACATTTTCCCTGCCCCTGTGCCATGGCAATGCCCTGGGCCAGTTCTTCTGTGACGTGCCCCCAATCCTCAAGGTCTCCTGCTCACACTCCAACTCCCACAGGGAATTTGGATATCTTGTTGTTACTTGCTGTTTAACACTTTGCTGTTTTGTGTTCATTGTTTTCTTCTATGTGCAGATCTTCAGGGCTGTGCTGAGGATCCCCTCTGAGCAGGGACGGCACAAAGCTTTTTCTACCTGCCTCCCTCACCTTGCTGTGGTGTCCGTGTTCATCAGCACAGCCATATTTGCCTACATGAAGCCCTCCTCCATGTCCTCTCCATCCCTGGATCTTGCCCTGTCAGTTCTGTACTCGGTGGTGCCTGCAACCCTGAACCCCCTCATCTACAGCCTGAGGAACCAGGAGCTCAAGGCTGCAGTGAGAAGACTGATGACTGGATGGTTTCAGAGACATTAAACTGCTGGCCAAATTCTACAAATGATGTGAAATAAAAGTAATATTATTGATGGCTTGATAGAGGCTTTTTTTCCCCTTTATATTAGTTTTATCATATTGTCCACAAAGAAATGTCATTCTTTGTGCCATCTCTCATTTTGTTTCTTTCCACTTTCCCTGTGCCCATAGACTGTGTCAATGAGGGGCTGCACTCTCAATGGCTTTAAAGGATCTAAAGAATCTCCGAGCAAAGCTTTCTGCAGAGATGCCCTTTTGTTGCCTTCTGTGGAACTGCAGCAGCAATGTCTGTGTGCAGAGATGGGGGCAGATCAGTGCTGGCCCAGCAGCTGTGCCCAGCAGCAGAACTTGGTGTTGTCAGTGCTGCTGCCGTGGCCCTGCCCTGCTGCCCTGGTGGCCCTGGTGTTGCTGTAGGGTCTGAGTGCTCTCAGGGCCGGGCACAGTCCTGGGGGTGGCAGTGCCGGGGCTGCAGCAGGGACAGGCCATGGGCACTGCTGGGGCAGCGCTGACGCCTCAGCCCAGGGCCTGGGGGCTCCAGGCTCCTTGCCCAGGCTCTCTCAAGAACACACCCAGGTCAATGCTCTGCACAGAAAAGCCCTGTGAGCAGCCCCAGGGGGCAAACAGCATGGCTGGGGCTCTGCAAGAGCCCTGGGGCAGACGGGAAGGAGCAGCAGAGCAGGGGCTGATCCATCCCCAGTGTGCTGGACAGCCCAGGGTAGCGTCCCAGAGCATCCTCATGGAGCTGCCAACAACATCCCCCCTCTGCAGCCCTGGCCTCTCCCCCAGCTCACACAGATGCCCCATCCTTGCAGGCACAGACACGGCAGAACTGGCTCAGGAGCCCCTGTTTGCATTGCACAGAGCAGGTGGGAGCACACCCATGCTGTTGCTGTGGGGACATGAACCTGAGGGAGCAAAAAATGCCATCAGCCCCTGGGGCCAGCAAGGCCCTGGGGGACACCAGGGAAACCACTCAGCTTTGTTCTGGCCTCTGCAGTCAGCCAGAAAGTTTGTTCCCATGATCTGGGAATTTTCTGTACCCACTGCAGATGCTGTTTGCTCAGAGCCAGGGCTGCCTGGCAGCCACCTCCAAACTGCCCTGAGCATTTCCGTGGCTTCACCTTTGCTTTCTCTACTCTTTGCCTGCTTTTAATTTCTTCCTATTTCCCTCTCCTGTTCCCTGCCCTGCAAACAGCCCATCCCTGTTTGCCCTTTCCTCTCTGGCCCCACTCCCCATTGCAGCTCCTGACTTAGCACCATGGGAACATCCCTTGGGCAGCAGGATCATCCTACAAGTGCTGCAGGAATTGTCTGCAGGCTCCTGCAGTGCCTGGTGCTGCTCCCTTGCCAGAGGCACCCCAGGCCAGGGGGGCACATCTGGGCTGCTGTGTCTGGCTCTGGGGCTCCCTGTTCTGGGCAGTGAGGAGGAGCTGCAGAGGCTCTGCAGGACTGACAGGATGGGCTTTGGGGCTGGCAGGAGAAACTGAGGGACCTGGGCTGCTGGAGCTTCTGAAGAGGAGGCCCAGGGCTCATCCTGCAACTGCTCCAAGGGTGGTTTTAGAGAATCCCAGAATCAGCAAGGCTGGAAAAGGCTTTGGGGATCATCAAGTCCAACCTTTGCCCAGAGACTGCCTTGTCTCTCCTGAGCATCCACTTTTCCAGGATAAACCACCGCAGCTCCCTCAGCCAGTCATCACACCACTTATGTTCCAGACTCCTCCTGAGCCTTGTTGCCCTTCTCTGGAAACTCTCCAGCCCCTCCATGTCCTTCCTGAATTGGGAGGCCCAGAACTGGACACTGCTCTGCCCAACCAGTGCTGAGCCAAGGGAAGAATCACTGCCCTGCTCCTGCTGGCCACACCATTCCTGATCCAGGCCAGGAGCCATTGGCCCTTCTTGGCCACCTGGGCACCACTGCTGCCTCATGTCCAGCCTGCTGTCCATCAGTCCCTGCAGATCCCTTTCTGCCTAGCTGCTGTCCAGCCACTCTGTCCCCAGCCTGTAGTGCTGCAGGGGATTGTTGTGGCCAAAGTGCAGAACCTGGCACTTGGACTTGTTAAAACTCACCTTGTTGGATTTGGTCCCTGGATCCAGCCTGTCCAGGGCCCTGTGCAGAGCCCTCCTACCATCCAGCAGATCAAAACTCCCAGCCAGCTTGGTGTCACGAGGGTTCCATGAGGCCCCAGAGTGTCCCAATGGTCTTCATGATTCCATGAGACCTCTCAGCATCACAATGTCCCTTTCGTTCCATGGGGCCCCTTCGGTGTCACAAAGTCCCTTGGATCCTTGGGCCCTGCAGTGTTATAATGAATCATTGGTTCCATGAGGTCTGGCAGTGCAGCAATGCTCTCCTTGGTTCCACAGTGTCACAATGGTCTCTTGGTCCCAAGGGCCACCATGAGGTCAAACATGTTTCCTTCATTCCAGGAGTCCCTGAGGAGCAGCCCGGGACCCTTGGTTCCATGGGGCCCTGCAGTGTCACAATGGCCCCATCCTGACACCAAGTCCTGCTCTGTCACAATGCTCTGCATGGTTCTTAAAGGCCCTGCAGGGTCACAGTGGCTTTTTGGTTCCCTGAGGCCTCAGAGTGCCACAGTGAATTCCTTGGTGCTGCAGTGTCACAATGGAGCCCTGGTGACACAAGATCCTGCAGTGTCTCCAGGGACCCTTGGTTCCATGGGGCACCACAGTGTCACAATTGTTCCCTCAGCTCCCAGAGTCCTTGCAATGGAGCAATGGCCCCTTGATTCCATTGTCCCCAGGCTCTTCCAAGGGTCTCCTTGGTTCCGCAGTGGCACAATGGCCCCCTGGTTCCACAAGTCCCTGCAGGGTCACAGTGGCCTCTGTGGCTCCTCCAGGACCCAGACTGTCACCATGGACTCCTTGCTTCCATCCAGCCCCACAGTGTCACAATGGCCCCTTGGCTCTTTGCTGCCATGTAGTACAGAGTGTCACCATGATCCTCTTAGTGCCACTAGGCCCCACAGTGTCACATTGGCCCCTTGCTTCCCCAGGGCCCTGCAGTGTCACAATCATCAGAGAATCAACCATACTGGGAAAGACCTTGGAGAGCATCAAGTCAAACCTGGGACCCAATACCACCCTATAACCCAGACTATGGCATTCAGTGCCACATCCAGTCTTTCCTTAAATACTTCCAGGGACAGTGACTCACACATCTCTCTGGACAGCCCATTCCAGTGCCCAATCACTTTTTGTGAGGAGAATATTTCCTAATGTCCAGCCTAAACGTCCCCTCATGAAGCTTAAGGCTGTGTCCTCTTGTCCTGTCACTGTTCCCTGGGAAAAGAGTCTGACCCCCACCTGGCTGCACCCTCCCGTCAGGGAGTTGCAGAGAGTGATGAGGTCTCCCCTGAGCCTCCTCTTCTCCAGGATAAATAACCCCAGCTCCCTCAGCTGCTCCTCACATCACTTGTGCTCCAGACCTCTCCCCAGCCTTGTTGGCTCTCTCTGGACATGCTCCAGCCCCTCCACGTCCTTCCTAAATTGAGGGCCCAGAACTGGGCACAGCACTTGAGGTGCTGCCCAACCAGTGCTGAGCACAGGGGAAGAATCACTGCCCTGCTCCTGCTGGCCACACCATTCCTGATCCATAGGAGTGCCAGGGGTTGGATGAGGGAAATGGTGGGGAGGGAGTAGGGACAAAGTGTTATTGATTGTCAGCCATAAAAGGTCTTGATCTTCATATTTGTTCAGACTGCATTAGAAAGTACTGGGGGTCACCATCAGCTGGACATTGCTGATAGCCGTCTATGAACAGGAAAGAATAATTGTCAAAACAATTTCCTCTTCTTTTTTTTTTTTTTTTTATATAGCAGATTCACTTTGAATACACTTTTGAAATTTGTCTAATTAACCACAGAAGAATTTGAAGCTTCAATTATTCCCATTGGCTTTTCTTGTTTGATTGTTTTGAACTATTGTTTATGAGCCTTTTCCATTGAATTCCTGAACGAAACAGCTGAAGAAAGAAAAGACATCTGGAGTAAAAAAATTCATCAGCAACCTCCAAGTGTCTGAGGATCCATCCCCATGAGAGCAGCAATGGACAGAAATGGGCACAGTTTTGTGGCTGCCCCAGCTTTGGCATGGGCCCTGGGCCTGGAGCAGGAGCAGCTCTTGAGGGCCCCAAGGCCGGGGGTCTTCTGATGCCCTGGGCAGATGGGATGGCAGCAGGGGCTGCAGAGCTCTCAGCACCTCAGGTAGAGGGCAGCCAGGGAGCCTCCTTTGGCCTTGGCCAAGCACCTTCCCCCATGGCTAGGGCTGAGTCCTGTGGCAGCTGCAGCTGCTGCTGTGCCCTTGCCAGGGGCTGAGGCCATGGGGCAGTGCCCAGAGCAGCCTGGCCTGAGCAGAGCTGTGGGGCCAGAGCCAGCTGGGCTGGGCTGGGGAGAGGCCCTTGGTGCTGTCCAGAGCTCAGGGAAGCTGGCAGAGCTTGCAGGGAGCTGGGCTGGGCTCAGACAGCCTGGCCCAAAAACCATCAGTGTCCATCTCAGCCTGGCTGAGCGTGCAGGGGCAGGACTCAGGCCAGGCCTTGTGGGGCAGGGCCAGCACCTGTACAAGGCATTGCAAACAGGCAAGTGGCCCAGAGAGGAGGTTGTTCTGTGCCCTTGGTGGCATGGACAGAGCAGGGAGGGGGCCCAGGACATTTGTCAGCACCAGCCTCTGTGCCCGTGTGTTGGCAGCCCTGGCTGCTGAGCCCAGCTTTGGCCTGGGCTGAGTTTGGCTGTGGCCCAGCTCCATCCTCCTGCGGGGCTCAGGGCCTGTTCCCAGCCATGGCCAGTCCTGGCTGGCCTCTCTGCTGGCCCAGAGGCCTGCAGAGCCCAGGGCAGGGCTGTCTGTGAAGCTCCACAGGTGCCATGGGCTTTGCAGGAGCTGGCAGAGGCTGCCCAGCAGGGAGGCCATGGGGCACAGAGCCCCAAGGCTGCTGTGGGCACCACGGCACAGGGGCCGTTCCCAGCCGCAATGCTTCTGGCCTGGGCCTGGCCTGTACAGGGGCTGGGCCACCATGGCTGGGCCAGCACAGGGCCACAAAGGGGCCACACAGCTGCAGCTGGGGCTGACAGCAATACCAGGCACACACAAGCAATTGCTGAGCATGGCCTGTGCTGGCCAGGCCTGATTGTGCCAAAGGCAGAGCTCAGCTGCCCTTGGGGGCTGCAGGAACAGTCCCGAGCCCAAAGAGCCTCCATGGCTGTGCTGGAGACCAAGGCTGCAGGAGGGAAATGCAGGGCTACTGTAGAATGGGAGGGGATGGAATTCCAGCAGACTCATCAGCTTGCAAGCTGCTCTGGTCTCCCTCAGCTCCTCTCCAAGAGATGCCAATCCCAGCTCGGCACCTCAGGATACTGGGGCCCTACAAGGAGAACTGCCTGTTCATGGGCACACAACTGATATCTGCCTGGAAAAGGGCACCGGTGTTAATACCTGTTGGTTTCATCATATATAAGCAAATCTTTATTATCTGGGTCACTTAAATACTTTGAAGAAATGACAATGTTTTCCCACCAGG
Source organism: Melozone crissalis (assembly GCF_028551555.1). Taxonomy (NCBI): domain Eukaryota; kingdom Metazoa; phylum Chordata; class Aves; order Passeriformes; family Passerellidae; genus Melozone; species Melozone crissalis. The sequence goes on along the minus strand of NW_026535850.1, from coordinate 1,616,099 downwards.
GACAGGAGTTTTCTGGATCTACTGATGGCAGGAGAAGAAATACTGATCTTCCCTTATACCTTTGCCACCAACATTCAGTCTAATATTTCATTCCCTTCTTCCTTCAGGTGTTTCCAGCTCTCCTGGTTAAACGGCCATGTCCATGGACATCTCTTCATTTAGAGCAGCTGCATCCATGTCCTCCCCGTTTCTCCCAGATTTTCTCCTGCAGCAGTTCACTGGTCATTCCAACGCGTCTCCCTTGAATTGCTTCATGCTTTGAGCTTTCAGAAGTTTAAATATCTCCTTACTCAGCATCTTAGGTGTATTTTTATCTTTCATATAACCTCTTCTTATGCCTTTGTCAAAAATCCTCCCAATCACCTGTGGGTGGTGGACATGTCAGATGCTGCTGGGATGTCAAAGGAGCTGAGGGAAGAGTTTAGATGTCTATTAAATTTTATCATTTTCACATTTTTTATGTTGGCCAAGAAGAAAAACCTTTCTGTGCCTCTGAGTCTCAGCAGTTCCTGAGAGCTGTTCCCTCCAAGGACACAAACCTGCTGATTTGTGGTTCCGACTCCAGTGGCTGCACTTGCACTTCCCTCCATCCCCAGAGCAGAGATCCCTTGTCCCAGAGAGTCCCTGGCACTGGAGGGTTGAAGGAAACTGGACAGGCTGTGGGGATCAGGGGCAGGGCAAAGCCAGGGAGAAGAATGACTTTTGCATTTGATGGAGCTGTGCTTTCCCTTGGCTTTGTTGGCTGACAATAAATAAACATCCCTCTGTGTCTCGGGCAGTTCCTTCTCCGAGAAAAGCAGGTGAGAGTTGGAGCCAAGGAGCTGAAAGCTGCAGGTGCAGCCTGGGCTGGAGGCAGCTCAGATTTGCACAAGGCTGCTCTGAGTGCCAGGGCTTGGATGGGGGAAATGGTGGGGTGGGGGCAGGGATAGAGTCTGATTGATTTTCAGCCATGAAGGGTATTGATTTTCATATCTATTCAAACTGCATGAGGAGATACTTGGATTCAGAGATGACTGGAGATTGCATATATCAATTTATGAACAGGAAAATGTCCTAAACAGGACATAAAAAATGTTTACTCACTGTCTTTTTAAATATATGCATTCAGTCAAAACACACTACTAAAATCTGTCAAATTACCACAAAATATTTGAATACTTAAATCAAATTATTCCCAGAGGCCTGACTTGTTAAAGTGTTCTGAATGGTAATGAGCCCTGGGACACTGAATTCCTGCACTGAAGAGCTGAAGGCTGAACAAGCCTCTGGAGCAGGAAAATTCAGCACCAGCCTCCAAGGTGCTGAGAATGTCAGCAGCCCCCACTGAGGCCATCCCTGCTCAGAGACCGTAGGGGAATGGGCAGACAAGGAGAGCGTCCCTGGGGCTGGGGCAGTACAACTCAGAGGCACCAGAGGCTCCAGCTGGGAAATGGAGTGTGGAATGTGGCTGGGAAAGCCCTGCCTGGGCTGTGCCAAGCAGGACAGACAAGCCCTGACTGCCATCCCCCAAACAACTTTCTCAATGAGACATTTAAAAGGAATTTATATTGCTGGTGTCCTCTGAGTGAGGTGCACTGGAGAAACACCAACAAGAGATTCTCAGGAGCTCGAAACAACAAAACAGCCTTTACGGGCAATTTAGAAAATCAGAGAAAATTTGGCAAAATGTTTTATACAACATTCAATCAACAAAAAAACACTTCTCAAAGCATTTAACTTCATAAAGTCTAAGCCTTTACAATTTTAAGTTACTTAGAATTTTCAAGAGGACATATGCAGTAGAAGTAGACACAGAGAGAGAAATTCAAGTAAGAAAGATACAGAGGAGCACACACACAGCTACCAACTCCTGGATTCCAGCAGTGTTCAGAGGGAAATTCCAAGTGGAGGTAGGGTCAAGATGTGTGCTTGCCTTGTGGTCAGCCTTCAATACCCCTTGGTCTCCCTGGGCCCTTCATCCAGGTGGGACTTGGGCTCATTTGGTCTCTCAGGAGCTGGGCTGGGGGCTGCAGAGGTGGCTGTGGAGCATTGCCGGTGCTGTGCCAGGGACTGGCAGACACTGCTGGGCTGGGATAGAGGCTCAGGGGGGATTGGGGTTCCAGGGCAGGGCAGAGCTGGTGTTCCAGGGCAAGGCAGGGCTGGGATTCCAGGGCAGGGCAAGGCTGAACCTGCCCCTTCCTCCCCCAGACATGAAATCTCCTCCAGTCTGTCACAGTAAGGCAATGTTAGAGGTGAAATCCCATGTCAGGCTACGGGCACCTGGACTAGAAGGAGAGTTCGTATCCATAGGAAGGAAAGCACAGAGCCCCAGTGTTTGGAAGGCAGGTGAGAGCCTCACTATGCCAAGGCCAGCCAGACTTGTCAGAAATGGCAGATTTTGTCTGGGAGCAGTCATTAGATTTAGAGAATTTTGGAGGTGGAGGCCCAATCTCAGCCATGGGTTCCTGCAGATGCAGGACAGTTCTTTTCCATAGGAAGGAAAGCACAGAGCTTTCCCCAATGTTTTGGGGACTGATGGGAGGCAATCCTCATGAAACCACTGCCAGACAGACTTGTTCTGGCAATATTCCTACGGGAACAATCCCTGGATATAAGGAAATTTGGTGGTGAAATCTAAATTCTGCCCATGTATGCCTGGAAGAGAAGGACAGTTATTTTCCATAGGAAGGAAAGCACAGAGCCCCAGTGTTTCAGAAGCGGATGAGAAGAGACTCTTAATGTTCCAAGATCAGCTGGACAAGTCAGGTGGCCTGTGGGAGGCCAAACCAGCCACAACTGGTCTGTGTCCCCTTGGTTTTATGGTGCCCCATAGTTTCACAATGCCCCCTTGATTACAAGGAGACCTGCAGTGTCACAATGGACCCTTGTATCAGTAGAGTCCCAAAAAATCACAATGGTCCCTAGGTTCCCGAAGGCCTTGCAGTATCACAATGGTCCCACTGATTCCATGAGGCGTTGCAGTGTCACAATGGTCTCCGTGGTTCCACAGGCCCCACAATGTCATGTGACTCCTCTGTTCCATGAGTCCTGCAATGTCACAATGAACCTTTGGATCCTGGGGGATTGCAGTGTCACAATGGTCTCCTTTGGCACTCCAGTGTCACAATGGAGCACTGATGACATGAGGCCCTGCAATGTCACAAGTGACCTATGGTCCATGCAGCCCTGCAGTGTCACAAAGGCCTCTTGGTTTCACGAGGCCCTACAGTATCACAATGGTCCTCTTGGTTCTGTGGGGACCCCCAGGGTCACAATGGTCTCACTGGCTCCATGAGGCCTCACAGTGTCACAATGCTTTGCTTATTCCATGGGGCCTCATAATGTTACTATGGCCCCTTGGGTCCATGGTGCCCCACAGTGTCACAATGGCCCCTTGGGTCCATGAGGCTGTGAAAGTGTCTTAGTGGTCTCTCCATGATTCCATGAGGCCTTGCAATGTAACAATGGACATTTGGCTCCATGGGGCCTCACAGTGTCACAATGGCCCCTTGGTTCCATGATACCCCAAAGTGTCATAATGGTCTCCACAGTTCAATGAGGCCTACAGTGTCACAATGGACCCTTGGTTTGATGGGGCCTCACAGTGTCGCAATGATCCCTACATTCCATGGAGTCACATGGCATCAGTACGGTCCCCTTGGCTCCATGAGGCCCAGCAATGTCACAGTGCTGTCCAGGATTCCATGAGGCCCCACATTGTCACAATGGTCCCTTGGTCTCACAAGGCCCCACAGTGTCACAATGCTCCCTTGGTTCCATGGCCCTGTGCTGCTGCGTTCCCCCCTCCCCTTCTCAGGCTGCCCTGCCAGCTGAGAAATGCTCCTTGGGCCTTGGCCTTGGCCAGCAGCCCCTGGGTTCAGCTCCTCTGCAGCTCATCACAAACACTGTCTGCTCCAGGCACTGCTGCTGCCCAACCAGCTCCTGGTTTCTGTAGGAGCAGCCCTGGGAACTGTTTTTGTTCCCTCAGCGGCACAACATCCCTGTTCTCACACTGCCAAAGAAAGCTGTTGGTGCCAAGTGCGGCCAGGATGAAACATTGCTGGGACTGAAGCCCCTCTCTTGGGGCCCTACAAACAGCGCTCCAAAAGGAGCCCTTGGAGCTCTCCTGGGCCAGCGACTCCCTCTGAGTGGGGCCTCTCCCAGCCAGGAACTCTCCCGTTTGCTGCACTTGGGGATCCTGAACAACGACGGAGCCTGGCCCAATCCCCCCACTCCTCCAGGCTCAACCCTTCACCCACTGGGGACATGCCACAGCATCCACAGGGAGCATTTCCTGCCCTCAGGGGAATTGCTCACAGGTGCCTTGCACTGACCCTTTGTGTCTGTGTGCACACAGGAGTGCCTGTGCTGGGGAAATGTGTCAGAAATGCTGCTGTCTGAGGGGTTGGAGTGCCTTAGATAGCTGAGTCAGTCAGGCCTGTAAATGAGTTTAAGTCATGATGTCTAAGCTAAGTTAAATGCTGCTAAGAGTTGTTTTACTAAATTGTTAAGTTTAATTTAAGTTATTAGCTAAGTTAAATATTGTTGTGTTATTCCTCTTTTAAATTGCTAAGTAAAAGGTTTTAAGTAAGGTTAAATACTGTTTAGCTCTGTTCTTTTGCTAAATTGTGAAGTTGAAAGTGTCAGTAAAGTTGTAGGTTAAGTCATGTTAAGTTTGAGCTCTGTAAAGCTTTTAGGCCGTATTCCTTTCATCCTTGCCCTCACTGTCCTGTTGTCACACACTGACAGGGAGAGTTCTCAGTTCATTTCTGGTTTGATTGCCTGGATTTTGTTTGGTTTTGTTGTATCTTTGTTTCCTTGGTGTGCCTGAAGTATCCAGTCAGGACCAGAGTGACTCTTGCCGAGGAACTCTGTGGTGCTGTCCCTTAATATTAAATCTGGTTTTTGCTGATCCCTTGCTGGGGATTTTTTCAGCACTCTCAAGCCCTCGTTCACAACAGGGTGAAGGAGCCCTGGCCCAGGCTCTGGCCCTGGGGGACACGGGGACGCTGCCAGGGGGTCCCTGTCACCCTGTGCCACCCCCAGGGTCCCGGCCCCCCGTCCCTGTGTCAGGCTCTGGGGTTGATCTCGTTGAAAATCCTCTGGGGGAGGCTGTGGGGCTGGGGGCGGGGGGACCCGGGGTGACAGGGGACCCCACTGCGCACAAACAGGGTTGGACTGCTGTGGGGGAGCTGTGAGGGGGGCTGGGGCAGAGTGACCTCCCCAGTGACCTCACACAGCCCCTGTGATGTCGCACAGCATCCCTGTGGTGTCACAGAGCCCCTGTGATGTCACACACCCCTCTCTGTGATGTCACACAGCCCTGTGATGTCACAGCCCAATCTGCTTCATCACACAGCACCCTTGTGATGTCACAGAGCTAACTCTGGGATGTCACCCTGGAATGTCATGCAGATGGACTGTGATGTCACAGAATAATCTGTGATGTCACAAAGTCACCATGTGATGTCACAGTCTGTTCTGTGATGTCACAGCCTGCTCTGTGGTATTACACAGCCACCCAATGATGTCACAACCCACTCTCTGATGCCCCAGAGCCACACTCTATGATGGCAGAATCTGCTCAATGGCCTCACACCCTACTCTGTCATGTCACAGCCAACTCTGTGATATGATAACCTCCTCAGTGATGTCACAAAGTCTTCAAGAACTCAGTTACATTGAAACACTGAAGTTTCTTGGACTTTAAAGAGATCCCTGCCTGGAGCATGACTGACAAAGTGTCCCCAGGTTCCAAGTAGAGCAGAACACTGGAGGCAGTCATGACAGGTGGGAACAAGCAAGGCAAAGGTGTCTCTGGTGCTGAGCAAACCTGGATGTGTGTCAGGAATGCAAAGGGCCAAGGCCTGAGCCCCAGACCCTGGCCAGGCAGATCCTGTCCCTCCCTCATTGCTCAGGGCACTTCCCGGGATGGGCACTGGCATGTGGGGATGTGCAATGCCAAGGGCAGGAGCATGGGGCAGCCCCTGCCAGGCTGCTGAGCAGGGACAAGGAGGCAATGAGGCGCCAGGCCTGCAAGGGTCACTTGTCTCCTTCTGGCCTCAGGCCCAGGCCCAGCAGCCATGGCCAAAGTGCTGCCCAAGTTGGCTCTGGCAGGGCTGTCTTGCAGCTGCTGCCCATCCCTGTGCCCTGTGCAGCCCAGGCTGTCCCACGGTGTCCCTGCCCTGCACCTCTGTCCCTGCAGGCTGTCGGCATCCCCTGGCTGCCCCATGTGGCTGAGTGCTTCCTTTGCTGCCAGCTCTGCCTCCTGCCTGCCTCTGCCTGCCCACACAGAGCCTTGGACTTGATACCAAAAGCTTAATTCCATTCAATACAAAAAGCTTCATTCTAAAGGATTAATTCTATTTTTAACCTTGCCTATGAACATTTAGCACAGGAACAAGGCATGCAGGGGCTGCTTTCCCAGCAAGAGTGGTTGGAAGGCAAGAAGAAGATATTTGGGTCAAGAATGCAGTGATAGAAAAAAGAAGCACTGAAACTGGGAACTTGGGGTGGGTTTTATGGTAATGGGTGAATTTTAATACATATTTAGCAACGCTGGTAGAATTACATGTTCACATAAGGTTAGGAGTTATCCCTCACTAGACCTCAGGCATGAATCAATGATACCCTCTTAAATAGCAATTTAGTGTTAATGAGTCTTATTCCAAAATTTCAGAGATTTGGTGACAGCGAGACCTCACAGAACCAAGGAGTCAGCTGTGACACTAAGCAAACTCATGGAACAAAGGGTCCATTGTGACCCAGCGGAACCCCATGGAACCAAAATCCATTTTGGCAAATTGGGGCCACATTGAACCAATGTTCCATTGTGATACTGTAGATCCAAGGAGACCATTGTGACTCTGAGAAACCTCTTGGAACCAAGGGGCCATTGTGACATAGCAAGGCCTCGTGGAACCATGGGTCCATTGTGACACTGTGGAACCTCACAGAACAAAGGTGACTGTGTTCTTCTGCAAAACCTCATGGAACAAGGGTCCATGGTGACACTGCAGAACCAAGGAGACTGCTGTTGGCAGTATGAAAGCGCGTGGAACCAAGGGTCCATTGAGACACAGCAAGCCTCACGGAAACAAGGGTCTGTTGTTAAACTGTGTGAAAGCTCATGGAACCATGAGCTATTGTGACACAGCATGGTCACATGGAGCCAAGGGGCCACTGTGACACTATGGATCCAAGGAGACCATTGTGACTGAGGAACCTCAGGGAACCAGGAATCCATTGTTACACTGTGGGACTCCGTGGAACCAAGGGGAGCACAGTGACATTGTGGGGCCTCATAGAACAATGGAGACTGTTCTGACACTTTGGGACCCACTGGAACCAAGGGGCCATTAGAGCATAGCAGGGCCTCATGGAATCAAGGGGACTGCAGTGAACACTGTGAGTCTCCAAGGGATGAAGAGTCCAATGAAGCCAAGGATACCATTGTGACACTCTGGGGCATCATGGAACCAAAGGTCCATTGTGGCACAGCATGGCCTCATGAAAGCATGGAGGCCATCTTTACACTTTGAGGCCTTGTGAAACCAAAGGACCATTGTGGCACTTCAGAGCCTTGTGGAGCCAAGGGGACCACAGTGACACTGTGGGGCTCAGTGAAACCAATGGTCTGCTGTGACACTGCAAGGCCTTATGGAATCATGGAGACTATTGTGACACCAAAAGCCTCACTGAACCAAGGGGCCGTAGTGACACTAGAAGGCCTCTTGGAAGCAAGGAATCCTTGTGGCATCACGGAGCGATGGCAGGCCAAATGGCAGTTGTTATACTGTGTGGCACTAAGGAGTCCATTGTGATACTACAGGGCCCCATAGAAGAAAGGATTCATGGAACAGTGCTGGAACACATGGAACCAAAGGTCCATTGTGACATTGCTGGGCCTCATGGAATCCTGGAAGCCATCATGACACTTTGAGGCCTCGTTGAATCAAGGGGCTCTACAGGGCCTCATGGAACCAAGGAGACCCTTCTGACAGTGTGAGTCCCCATGGAGCCAAGGGTCCAGAGTGACACCATCAAACCAAGGAGGCTGTTGTTGACTATTTTTGGCAGTAGAAAAGCTCATGGAACCAAAAGTCCATGGTGACATTGTGGGGCCTCATTGAACCATGGAGATGATTATGACACCTCAGGACCACAGGAACCAAGGGGCCACTGTTACACCACAAAGTCTTGTATAACCAAAGCAGCCACTGTGACACTGCAAGGTCTCATGGAAGCAAGGGGCCACTGTGTCACTGTGGGTCCCCATGGAAGCAAGTGGCCAGTGTTACACATCCAGGCCTGTTGGAACCAAGGGGCCATTGTGGCATTGCACAGTCCCATAGAAACAAGGAAACCATTTTGACACTGCAAGGCCTCATGGAAGCAAGGGGCCATTGTGACACTATGGAGCCAAGGAGACCATTGTTATATCACTGGGCCTCAGGGAAACAAAGATCTGTTGTGATCCTACAGGGCCTCGTGGAACCAAGGGGGCATTGTGATGCTGCAGGGCCCCAAGGATCCAAGAACATGGAACAGGTCTGGGTGGCTGGGCCTCCTGGGGGCTGCCTGACTGGTCCAGAGGACCTTGGCATATTGAGGGTTGCTTCTCATCAGCCCTTGAAACCCTGGAGTTCTGTGCTTTCCTTCCTGTGGGAAAGAACTGTCCTTCTCCAGGGGTTTATGGCCAAAATTGGGATTCCTCCTCCAAATTTGATTATAACCAAGGATTATTCCCATATGTCACCTGCCAGGACAGACAGCTCTAGCTGGCCTTGGCCTTTTGGAGGCCACCTCTCATCTGCCTTCAAAACATCGGGGGTTGTGCTTTTTTCACCATAGAAAAAAAATCTTTCGCGTCCAGGTGTCCATGGCCAAAACTGGGAATATGCTTCCACAATTCCTTATATCCAAGGATAGCTCCCAGACAAAAGCTGCCAGGGCTGTCCAGGTTCCATTGGCTTCCTGAGGGCCAGCTCTCACCTGCCTTTGAAATTCTGGGGCTCCATACTTTCCTTCCTATGGAAAAGAACTGTCCTTCTTGTCCAGATGCCCATAGACAAAAGTGGGGTTTGGCCTCCCAAATTCTGTCTATCCAAAGATTCTCCCCTGACAACAGCTCTGGCTGGCCTTGACCTCCTTGGGGCCACCTCTAATCAGCCTTTGAAACACTGGGGCTCTGCCCTTTCCTTCCTATAGAGAACTGTCATTCCGGTCCAGGCACCCATGTCTGAAATGGAATTCCACCCCCAAAACTCCCCAAATATCCAAAGGCTGCTTTCAGACAAAAGCTGCAAGGACAGACAGGTCTGGCTGGCCTTGGCCTCTGGTGACTGCTTCTCATCTGCCTTCAGACCCTGGGGTTCTGTGGTTTCCTTCCTATAGAAAAGAACTGTTCCTCTTCTCCAGGCGTTCTCGGCCTCAGGCACTTGACCACTCTATAGGGACACAGGAGCTCTGTGCTAAGTAGGGTGGAGATTGAGAACAGTGGAGGAGAGCCCTTTGAGGGACTGAAGGGTGGTTTTAGAGATGGTAGATCCTTTGAACATGGTAGAGAACAGCCAGCGAAAGAAAGAATCAATGCCAAGGGCAGCTGAGGAGGCCCAGACTGGACACCAGGAGAAAGGAATTTCCCTGGTGTGACATTGTGACATCACAGTCTTCTGTTATATCACAGCACTGCTGTATGGCATTACAGGGTGACATAACAGAGTTAGCTCTGTGATATCACAGGATCTGTGTGACATCACAGGTGGTTGTGTGACATCACAGGGGCTGTGTGACATCAAAGGGAATGTGTGAGGACACTGAGGAGGTCAATCCATCCCGGCCTCCCCTCACAGTTTACCCCAGAGAAGTCCAACACTGCTCATACACAACAGGGTCCTCTGTCTCCCCCATCTCCCCGCCAGTGTCTCAATGATCCTTATATTCCATGAAGCCATAAAGGTCCATGGAATGTAGGGATCATTGTGACACTGAGAGGCCCCATAAAACCAAGGGTCCATTGTGACCCCGCAGGGCCTCATGGAACTGTGGAGACCATTGTGACACTTTGGAGTGTCATGGAACCAAGGGGCCATTGTGACACTGTGGGGCACCATGGAATCATGGAGGCCATTGTGACACTGAGGGGACTCATGGAATCATGGAGCGGGAGCGGGAGCGGGAGAATCGCGGCGCTCGCAGCGCCCGCACGCCGAGCCTGCAGCGCCCCCTGCCCCGGGAGCATCGCCCCCAGCCCCGAGCCGCAGGTGAGGGCAGAGGCCGAGCTCGCCCCGGCTCCAGGCAGGGGTCTCCAGGAGGATTTTTTGGAGAGTGTTCGGAGCCGGCAGATCCCGGACTCGAGCCCCGGGTATCTCCGGGCTCCCCAAGAGGAGCTTTTTCGGGGGGAGAGGAGCCGCGATCGCCCCTCGGGAGGGTCCCGGGGGGTCCACGTGGGGATGGCCCGGTACCGACGGGGCGGGACATTTGTTTTGGGGATCCCCGTGCGAGCCGGGGCTGTGGAACGGGGGACCCCCGGGGCGGAGAGAGGGGAAGGGGTGATACCGGAGCTGGGGGACAGCCCGGCAGCCCGGAGATGAGGCGGGGACGGGACCCCCTGACCCTGACAGGGGCGTGTCCTGGGGTGACTTCATGATGCTCGTACCCCATCGGTCTGTTTAGCCCAGAAATGAGTTCTGCACCTTTAAGGCTGGTTCTGAGAGCGAAGGGGAGGAGGAAGAAGCAGCAGTTTGTTTTCAGAAACTGTACTCACTCCTCTACATTCCGGCTCCTGGATGGACAGAGAGCAGGACAGAGCTCTCCTTTGCTTTTAGTTAGTTTTTAGCTCGCTGAGGCAGAGAAGTTCCCTGGACTGTGGTTTTTCTTTTTCTTTGGAGCTGTTTAAATCTGCTCTGGATTGAACACCCAGAACACCACCGGCAGCTCCTCCGTGAAGCCCACTGGGAAGGGCCTGGGCTGAGGCATTTCCAGCGCTGGATGGACTGATAAGAGGCTGGTAATAGACTGATAAGAGACTGATAAGGCACTGATAAGACACTGAGTGCACAGAGCTACAACTCAAGGAGGGACTTTCAGAGTTTGTCATCTATTTTGGAGCAGCAGGAGTTTTCCTTGCTTAATATTGTTCAATTTTTGTGCTGGTGAATGCTTTGCCTGTAGAATAAAGTTTTTTTCCACTTTTCTCCCCGGAAATATTTTCCCGGACTGGCTGAGGGTGGGGCTGCTGAATCGGCATTCTAGAGGAAACTCCTTTTGGAGGGTTTCAACCGATTTTGCCTTAAACTAGGACAGGGTGGTGGAAAGAAAGGGGAACCCCAAGTGGCTGGACTGAGGGGAGGCTGGAGAGGGGGACCTTGGGACCCCAGAACCTTCCAGAATCCAAAAGCAGGACCCTGGAGAGGAGGGATCCCCAGGACTGATGGAATCCCCAGCAGCCCTGAGATGGGGGAGCAACCATAACCCAAGAGGGATGAGACTGGAAATGGGAAACTCCTGGTGGCTTTTTTTTATTCACTCTTGATTTTTGGACATCAGGTGACTTCTAGAAATGGACATGGGTTGGAGGAGTCCGCAGCCCAAGGCATTCACACCTTGTTTTTCCCCAAACCAGGATTTTCCCCAAACCTTCCCACTGTGACATCCCCCCTGTCCCGCTCTGGGTGAGCTCAATCCCAAACCTGACCCTGATCCTGGTCTCAGTCTCACTCCATGTTTAGACACACTCACAGTTTTGTATTTATTCTCATCCCAGTCCCAAACTCATCTAGCCCCAGACCCAATCCCTACCCTAGCCCTAAAGTTAATCCCATGTCTAGCTTTAACCCCCATCTAAACTCTAATCCAATCTCAGCCCCAACTCCAAGCCTAGCCCCAGTTCCAGCCCCTTCCTAAATCCTCAGCCCCAAACCAAATCCCAGGTTCAGCCCTTCTGGGGGTTTGGGGGTGTCTCTGTCCCTGTGACCCCGATGATGTTTGGGTGGGGTCACAGCAGGGCTGAGAGGGACAGAGACCCCCCCGGCCTCCCCAGGGGTGAGAAGGTGGGAGAGCCCCCCCAGCCCCGAGCACCCTCAGCGGTGAGAGGGACACAGAGCCCCTGGTCCCCAGCCCTGCACAGGCATTGCCTGAGGCCAGAGGGATGGAGACCCCCCGAGTATCCCCTGGGCTGATAGGGACAGAGACCCCTGAGCATCCCCTGGCACAGGGGTGAGAGGGAGGGAGACCCCCAGGCATTTCCTGGGTGAAAATTATGGAGACCCCCTGGGGAATGGCCTGGGATGACAGGGACAGGGAAACCCCCTGGGGAACAGTCTGGGCTGACAGGGAGAGGAAACCCCCCCCCCCCCCCCCGCCAAACCCCTCCCAAGCATCCCCCAGTGCGAGAGGCACAGAGACCCCTTGAGCATCCTCTGGGCACTGGACAAAATAAACTTGGCAGAGATCAAATTTGACTCTGCAAAATCACTGTGAAGAATATATAGTCTTCCCACAAGTAACTTGTGATGAAAGTGCAAACAAATCCCAAACATGAATAAACTGACAATCCAAGCAGTGAAGTGGCAATTCCAATATTCATTGCTTCCTGCACAGCTCCAGCTAAGCTGCTGGCAGGTTTCAATAAAAGGAAAGTGGAAATTTGGCCCAATACAGATTATTAAAAGGAATGGAAAGCTCTGTGTAGCAGTCACAAAGGTGATAGGGATAAAGAGAAAAATGATTGTCACATTTGGTAAAGCCCCCAAGCCTGGGAATTCAGGACTTATTCGGAAATTTATCTACTTGAGCTGGGCTTCTTCTGGGACTTTTAGCTGCCTTGCATTCCTCACCATGGGGTGACTGAACCTTGTCAGTCTCACTGGTAAGATTTGCTCCGTTTCCTCCAGTGATTTAAACAACTTTATAAGGAAAGGCAGCAAATTATTTTCTTTACACTGGCCAGGCCATAAAAGCCATTTTCCTCATCATTTCTCCCATAAAGAAAAAAAACTTTTATAAGCTCCATAAGCTCCGCAGGAGGAAGGAGAGACTGTGTCCAAGTTTCCAAGAGTTCTTCCAAAGAGAACCACAACCTCGTCAGTGGAGGGAGCCATGCTGTTGTCAAAGGCACTTGGGTTCAGAGAACAGTGCCTAAACACACTGTGCAAAAATAATGTCACAGTCTGGTTATGCAAATTGTTAGAGAGATTCCTCTGCCCCAATTAAGGTGCTAACGAGACCAAATCCAAAATTGATTTTATTGAACAGTAAATGTGAGGTAGAGAGAAAGATGGAAAGAAAGACAGAAGGGGGAGAGAGCAAGGGACAGAGACCTCCTCTGGAGGGAGCCAAGTGTGACATTGTCCCCTGTGTGTGTGGCCTTCCCAGGGTGAGGGTTTTACACCTGAGCCAGTTTGGGTAAGGGGAAGGTTATTCATGCCCTGAGCAGGGGTTACCCCACTGTTTCAGGTTGCCATGCAAGATGTAACCAAATGCAGGTTTTCAATCCCCATCTTCATCAACTGCTATAAAAAGGCAGGGCAGTGTTCTTTATCTCTTGCATGACTCACCCCTGATAATGCCCTCCAGGGGAGATATCTTCTGCTAATGGGTCATTGAGTGTCACTGCAGGACTGATAAAATTCCATCATCCTGTTGTGGGATGCTCTGCCCAGGGGGAGGAACCAAGCATTCCTACCTGGATATAAGCTGAGCCTTGCCTACAGCAGGAGCAGCTTGCCTACTGGATTCCCAGAGGACAAGATCTCCATAACCACCACTGGACCTTCAGAGGAAGACCAGACCCATCTACAGAATCACTGCTGTGACAGAATAACGTTGATAACTCCAACAGGACTGCAGCCACCATTTAATGGCACTGCTGCCACCACCCTGACCAACAGGGTGTCAGGATATATCCTGACTCTGTCAGTTTAAGGCAGTGTTTCTGTATCATTGCCCTGATCTAAATTTTCTTCTTAAATTGTAACTAAGACTTAGACCCTCCCCAAAGTTTGCCTTCAAACCAGAACAAAAGACAATGTGTGCACCCTTTGTTTTCTTCCCAGAACAGGATTTCCCATTCCCAAACCTTGATTGGATGGAGGAGGAGGCTGAGAGGAAGAGGAAGGAGCCTTGGGATACCCAGGCAGGTGAGGAGGAAGTCAGTGCCCCTTTCCCCCTCTCTCCTGCTCCATCTCCCAGCCCAGCACAGATCCCGGAACAAAAGACAATGTGCGCACCCTTTGTTTTCTTCCCAGAACAGGATTTCCCATTCCCAAACCTTGATTGGATGGAGGAGGAGGCTGAGAGGAAGAGGAAGGAGCCTTGGGATACCCAGGCAGGTGAGGAGGAAGTCAGTGCCCCTTTCCCCCTCTCTCCTGCTCCATCTCCCAGCCCAGCACAGATCCCGGAACAAAAGACAATGTGCGCACCCTTTGTTTTCTTCCCAGAACAGGATTTCCCATTCCCAAACCTTGATTGGATGGAGGAGGAGGCTGAGAGGAAGAGGAAGGAGCCTTGGGATACCCAGGCAGGTGAGGAGGAAGTCAGTGCCCCTTTCCCCCTCTCTCCTGCTCCATCTCCCAGCCCAGCACAGATCCCGGAACAAAAGACAATGTGCGCACCCTTTGTTTTCTTCCCAGAACAGGATTTCCCATTCCCAAACCTTGATTGGATGGAGGAGGAGGCTGAGAGGAAGAGGAAGGAGCCTTGGGATACCCAGGCAGGTGAGGAGGAAGTCAGTGCCCCTTTCCCCCTCTCTCCTGCTCCATCTCCCAGGCCAGCACAGATCCCAGAACAAAAGACAATGTGCGCACCCTTTGTTTTCTTCCCAGAAAAGGATTTCCCATTCCCAAACCTTGATTGGATGGAGGAGGAGGCTGAGAGGAAGAGGAAGGAGCCCTGGGATACCAAGGCAGGTGAGGAGGAAGTCAGTGCCCCTTTCCCCCTCTCTCCTGCTCCATCTCCCAGCCCAGCACAGAGCCCGGAACAAAAGACAATGTGCGCACCCTTTGTTTTCTTCCCAGAACAGGATTTCCCATTCCCAAACCTTGATTGGATGGAGGAGGAGGCTGAGAGGAAGAGGAAGGAGCCTTGGGATACCCAGGCAGGTGAGGAGGAAGTCAGTGCCCCTTTCCCCCTCTCTCCTGCTCCATCTCCCAGCCCAGCACAGATCCCGGAACAAAAGACAATGTGCGCACCCTTTGTTTTCTTCCCAGAACAGGATTTCCCATTCCCAAACCTTGATTGGATGGAGGAGGAGGCTGAGAGGAAGAGGAAGGAGCCTTGGGATACCCAGGCAGGTGAGGAGGAAGTCAGTGCCCCTTTCCCCCTCTCTCCTGCTCCATCTCCCAGCCCAGCACAGATCCCGGAACAAAAGACAATGTGCGCACCCTTTGTTTTCTTCCCAGAACAGGATTTCCCATTCCCAAACCTTGATTGGATGGAGGAGGAGGCTGAGAGGAAGAGGAAGGAGCCTTGGGATACCCAGGCAGGTGAGGAGGAAGTCAGTGCCCCTTTCCCCCTCTCTCCTGCTCCATCTCCCAGCCCAGCACAGATCCCGGAACAAAAGACAATGTGCGCACCCTTTGTTTTCTTCCCAGAACAGGATTTCCCATTCCCAAACCTTGATTGGATGGAGGAGGAGGCTGAGAGGAAGAGGAAGGAGCCTTGGGATACCCAGGCAGGTGAGGAGGAAGTCAGTGCCCCTTTCCCCCTCTCTCCTGCTCCATCTCCCAGCCCAGCACAGATCCCGGAACAAAAGACAATGTGCGCACCCTTTGTTTTCTTCCCAGAACAGGATTTCCCATTCCCAAATCTTGATTGGATGGAGGAGGAGGCTGAGAGGAAGAGGAAGGAGCCTTGGGATACCCAGGCAGGTGAGGAGGAAGTCAGTGCCCCTTTCCCCCTCTCTCCTGCTCCATCTCCCAGCCCAGCACAGCCCGTGGCTGCAGGACAACCTTGGTGCCAAGACCGTCCTGCCGGGGATGCACTGGGGGAATCTCCTTCCCCTTCCTCCTGGAATGGAGGCAAATCCCATCTTCTCCTTGCCCTTCCTTCCCCAAACAAAAAGCTGATGTTGGAGACCAGGGAGGAAAAATCTCCTTGGCAGAACCTCATGGAAGAGGCTGTTTTGAGTGACTCCATAGTGCAGAATTCTAATGGGGAGGAAAATCCCCAGAGATCTTGCAGGAAGAGGGGCTCCAAACCCTGCTCAGGCTGCTCTGAGGAGGAAAGACTTACCCAGAGCCAGGAAGGTGGACAGAGCTTCAGCAAGTTCTTGGAGCTGATGGCCCAGAAGCATCTTCATGATGGGGAGAAACCCCACAAGTGCTTGGAGTGTGGGAAGAGCTTCCGGCAGAGCAGCAGTCTGATCTGCCACCAGATGATCCACACCGGGGAATGGCCCTACGAGTGTGGAGAATGTGGGAAGGGCTTCAGCTACAGATCCAACCTTGTGGCCCACCAACGCATCCACACTGGGGAGAGGCCCTACGAGTGTCCCGAGTGTGGGAAGAGGTTTCGGACCAGCTACCATCTCCTCCTGCACCAGCGGATTCACACCAAGGAGAGGCTTTTCCTCTGCCCTTTCTGTGGGAAGGGCTTCAAGCAAAAGTCCAACCTCATCAGACACCGGCGCATCCACACTGGGGAGAGGCCCTACGAGTGTCCCCAGTGTGGGAAGAGCTTTGCCCGGAGCTCTCAGTTGACTAGTCACCAAAGGAGGCACTGGTAAAGTAATCTCTGCCAATGCCCCAAGTGCAGGAGGAGCTTCCTGCACTGCTCCAGCTTCAACCCCCATGGAGGACCCATGTTAGGCAGAGCCCTAGTGATCCATATTCGCCATGATCCAGTCTGGGAAAACACTTGTACCTTTTCCTGCCCCTGCCAATGGACATGATGTGGCTCTGAAAAAAACACATGAGGGTCGTGGCATGACCATGTCATTATATTCTCTCCCACCTCAGGAAATTGCCAGGGGCAGGAAAGGGACTCTCTCTCTCTCTCTCTCTCTCTCTCTCTCTCCTGAGAAGAAGGGTGTCCTTTCCAGGCAGTGGAAAATTGTGGCCGGGAAGAGACAGTCAGTTATGTTGTAGCTTTCCCTTTATTTTATCCCTTCTGTTACCAGTATTATTTCTGTTCTTGTTTGTTCCTTATCTTGCTGCTGTTCCCAATAAATTGTTCTTATCCCAGCCTGGGATCTTTGCCTATTGTGCTTTCCATTGGGGGTGGGAGGGCAGTGAGGGCAGCGTGGTTTTAGCAGGAGCAGGAAATTGGGGTATCCCATTCCTGAACCCCGGCCCATGGAAACCGAGCATCCCAGCTGGTCCCAGCCCTGGTGACCATGGCAACAGCCTTGGGAGCGGGTCCCTGGCTGGGGCTGTGGGAACCTCTTCCCTCCGGTGCCCAGGGACAGGAGTGGAGGGAACGGCTGCAGCTGAGTCGGGGCAGGCTCAGGTTGGATGTCAGGAAAAGGTTTTTGCCCAGAGGCTGCTGGGGCCCTGCCCAGGCTCCCCAGGGAAGGGTCCCAGCTCCAGGGCTCTCTGAGCTGCAGCAGCGTTTGGACACCGCTGCCAGGCCCAGGCTGGCATTGTTGGGGTGTTCTGTGCAGGGCCAGCAGCTGGACTGGAGGATCCTGATGGGTCCCTCCCAGCTCAGCCAATTCTGTGGTTCTGGGATCCCATGAGCCTGGGGATGGGGCTGCCAATGGTTGCCATGGCAACAGCTCTGGCTGCAGGCTTGAGCTGGTGTCCATGGCAACCACCCCTGGCATGGGGTCTCCATGGAGCTCCCAAGGGACTGACCATAGCAACAGGGGGCTGGTGATGGTTGCCTGCTAAGGATCAGATTTGTCACAGGCCCTCAGAGGGGTTCCATGGGGACTTTCCAAGAGTTTCCAGGCTGTTTCCAGGCAGGGACAGGGGCTCCATGGAGACCTCCCAGGGCTTTTTGGAGATGGTAAAGAGCCGTGGGGTCAGAGGCAGTCACAGCCATTCCATGGTGACATCCCAGGGCACCTTAGGCGGCAAAGGCACTTGTCTGTCAAAGGCACTCGCAGCGTCTCCACGGTGACATCCCAGGAGTCCCCAGGCTGCCAAAGAGCCGGGATGTCCCAGACACTCACAGGGGTTCCTGTCATGGGCACAGTGGGAGCTTCAGGCAAAAGCTTTATTTCTTTATTGGAGAAACTCCTGCTGAGTCATGAGGTGAAGAAATGACACCCAGTAGCCATCATGGTTCCTCAAATTCCTGCAGGGCCCCTAGACTTCCGAAATTCCTTCTGAGAGAGGAGACTGGGAGTGGCTGGATCCAATCCCAGCCCCAGAATTTGTCAAAGGTATAAAAGATTGAACAGGTGGAATTCAAATTTTACACAATTTGTCCTGCAGAATCAATGATAGAATACGCGAATAATTTATATAAATATGTCTCTAGCTTATTCTGATCATGATCAGATGGAAAGATCACTAGCACAGTTATTTATTCCACAGATCAGGAGCTATAACAATTATTAGAAAATCGTGCTCTGGGCAGCAATTTTGAAGTCAACAGGGCCTTGCTGGAGTTGCTGCAGCCCATTGCAGGCAGAGCCTCCTGCTCCAGCAGGAACTGCCTTTCCTGTGCTGTGAGCAGGGCAGGTCCCCCTGCAGGAAAAGCCCCAGGCCAGCCCCAGCACGGGGAAGGGCTCGGGCACAAGGGCAGAGTGCCATGCTGGGAGCTGGGCCAGGGAGAGCCTGAGGCACCAAAGGCATCTTGGCAGCAGCAGCTGCTTGCAGGCCATGGCCAGAAGCCTCCCTTGGCAGCCC
The DNA here is from genome assembly GCF_028551555.1 of Melozone crissalis. NCBI lineage: Eukaryota > Metazoa > Chordata > Aves > Passeriformes > Passerellidae > Melozone > Melozone crissalis. Next base: position 1,597,323 of record NW_026535850.1, on the reverse strand, counting down.
GGCCTGGTGGCCACCACTGCAGAGCTGCTGCCCCAGGGCTCATTCCTGGCTGGGCTCTGAAAAGCCACTTCTGCTCCAGGAGCCTGACTGGGAAGCCATTGGCCCCAGCACCTCGGGGACAAGATATTAATGACAAAACTCTTCATGCCAGCAGAGCCAAGGCAGGGGCAGAGGAAAGGGCAGAGCCAGGCCCAGGGGACAGGGCTGCCATGGTGATGGCCGTGAGGTCACTGCCCCTGCAGCAGCCTGGCTGCCCTCAGCAGACATTCTGGCCAGAAGCGCTGTGAGGGCACCCAGGACATCAGAGAACCCACACTACAGGAATTCTGTCCTTGGGGATGAGAGGGTTTCACTGGGTCCAGCTGCACAAAGCTCCTGATCTTGGACAATTCCTGTGATGGGGAATCCACTTCTCTGGAAAAAGTGCTGCAGTTTTGTGCCACTCTCATAGCTGTAAAATATTTCCTCCTTCTAACAAATGTAAATCCACCCTTGTTTAGTTTAGAGATATTGACCCCTGTTCTGTCAAGGCAACATTTGGGAGAAAATACCTTTGACCACTATTTTTCCATTTTCACAGACCTTGGAGAAGACACAAAAGTCTCCCAAGATGGGGTTTGGAGGCCTCATCTCAAAACCAGCAGGTAGAGGCTGATGGCTCTGGGGTCAGTGGTGTGGAGACTGAGGACAGAACAGGAGTAGCCATGGAGGGATGGAAGGGTGGTTTTAGAGTTACTGGAACTTTTCTTCATAGTAGGAATGAGCCTGAAGAAGACATAATAGCACCAAGTGCAGCTGGGGAGGTCCAGACTAAACACCAGGAGAAAGGAATTTCCCTGCCAGGGCAGGGCTGGGGTGCAGAACATCCCCCAGCAGGAGCCTGGAGCAGCCCAAGGCTTTGTGTGGGCAGGCAGAGGCAGGCAGGAGGCAGAGCTGTCAGCAAAGGAAGGGCCCAGCCAGGTGGGGCAGCCGGGGGATGCCGACAGCCTGCAGGGACAGAGGCACAGGTTTGCTCAGCATCAGAGACACCTTTCCCTCGCTTGTCCCCACCTGTCATCACTGCCACCAGTGCTCTGCTCTCCCTGCAACCTGGGGACATTTTCTTGGTCCTGTCCCTCAGAAGGATCTATTTAAAGTATGAGAAACTTCAGTGTTTCCCCCTCTTTTTGAGTCCCTGAGAAGGTTTTTGAGTACACTGTGAGAGACTGAGTCAGATGCAAAGAGCACCAAAGCCCCAGAGGGTCATTGAAGTCCCTGTGCTGTGTCTGTGCTGCTGAGCAGGGCCGGGCTCCTGGCCCAGAGGCAGATCTTGGCAAGGGCAGCGCTGCAGAGAGACAGCTCTGGCCAGGAGCAGCTCCTGTGCACAGCCCAGCAGGGCTGGGGCACTGCCAGAGCCCCTCAGGGACACCAGCAGGGCACAGAGAGAGCTCACAAGGGCTCAGCACTGGCAGGGGCTGTGGGATGTCCCAGAGGGGGCTGTGTCACAGCGGCACCTCTGGGGCTGTCTCACAGAGGCACAGAGCAGCTGGGATGTCAGCAAGGGGCTGTATGACAGCACAGAGTGGGCTGTGTGAGGTCACAGATTGGGCTATGACATCACAGATTTTGTTGTGTGAGGTCATTGAGCAGCTACAGCATCACAGAGGGGATTCTGTGACATCACAGAGCAGGCTGTGACATCATGGCATGACTGTGTGACATCATGGAGTGGGCTTTGTGTTCAAAAGGTGTGCTGTGACATTACAGAGTGGGAGTATGACATTATGGAGAGGGTTTTGTGACATCAGAGAGAGGGTTGTGACATCACTGGGCGGCTGGTAACATCACAGAGCAGGCTATGACATCACAGAACAGACAGTGTCATCACAGACTGGCTTTCTGATATCACAGTGTTTTCTGTGTCATCACAGTGCAGCTGCGTGACTGAAATTCCAGGGTGACATCCCAGAGTTGACTCTGTGACATCACAAGGGGCCTTGTAACGTCCGGAGTAGACTGTTACATCACAGATGAATATGTGACATCGCAAAAGAGCTGTGTGGCATCACAGGGGCTGTGACATCAGAGATGGTGATGTGTCATCACAGGGGCTGTACGAGGTCACAGAGATGGCTGTGTGACATCACAATGCCTGGGTGACATCACAGGGGTTGTGTGAGGTCACTGGGGAGGTCACTCTGCCCTGGCCCCCCTCACAGCTTCCCCCAGAGCAGTCCAACCCTGCTCGTGCACAGCGGGGTCCCCTGTGCCCCTGGGTCCCCCCACCCCTGGCCCCGCAGCCTCCCCCAGAGGATGTTCCACGAGACCAACCTGGGGACGGGGGGACAGGGCCCTGGGGGTAGGACAGGGGGACAGGGACCCCCCGGCAGAGTCCCAGTGTCCCCCAGGGCCAGTGCCTGGGCCAGGGCTCCTTCACCCTGTTACGAACGAGGCCTTGAGAGCGCTGAAAAAATCCCCAGCAAGGGAGCAGCAAAAACCAGATTTAATATTAGGCGACAGCACCACGAAATTCCTTGGCAAGAGTCACTTTGCTCCTGACTGGAATATTTCAGGCACAGCAAGGAAACAAAGCAACAGCAAAACCAAACAGAATCCAGGCAATCAAACCAGAAATGAACTGAATGAACTGAGAACTGTCCCTGTGTGTGTGTGTGTGTGTGTGTGTGTGTGACACAAGGACAGCAAGGGCAAGGAAAAAAGGAATATGGCCCAAAAGCTTACAGAGTTCAAACTTAAGAGGACTTAACTTACACCTTAAGCTTCAGCTTCACAATTTAACAAAAGAACAGCACTTAACAGTATTTAATGTAACTTAAAAACTATGACTTAACAATTTAACAGAGGAATACCACTTAACAATATTCAACTTAACTTATAACTTATATTAAACATAACGACTTAGCAAAAGAATAACTCTTAGCAGTATTTAACATAGCTTAGACCTTGTGATTTACCCTTACCTACAGGCCTGACTGACTCAGCCATCCAAGGCACTCCAACCCCTCAGACAGCAGCATTTCTGCCACATTTCCCCAGCACAGGCACTCCTGTGTGCACACAGACACAAAGAGTCAGGGCAAGGCACCTGTGAGAAATTCCCCTGAGGGCAGGAAATGCTCACTGTGGATCCTTTGGCATCTCCCCTGTGGGTGAAGGGCTGAGCCTGGAGGAGTGGGGGGATTGGGCCAGGCTCCGTCGTTGTTGGGGATCCCCGAGTGCAGCAAACGGGAGAGTTCCCGGCTGGGAGAGGCCCCACTCAGAGGGAGTCGCTGGCCCAGGAGAGCTCCAAGGGCTCCTTTTGGAGCGCTGTTTGCAGGGGCCCAAGAGAGGGGCTTCAGTCCCAGCAATGGTTCATCCTGGCCGCACTTGGCACCAACAGCTTTCTTTGGAAGTGTGAGAACAGGGATGTTGTGCCACTGAGGGAACAAAAACAGTTCCCAGGGCTGCTCCTACAGAAACCAGGAGCTGGTTGGGCAGCAGCAGTGCCTGGAGCAGACAGTGTTTGTGATGAGCTGCAGAGGGGCTGAGCCCAGGGGCTGTTGGCCAAGGCCGAGGCCCAAGGAGCATTTCTCAGCTGGCAGGGCGGCCTGAGAAGGGGAGGGGGGAATGCAGCAGCACAGGGCCATGGAACCAAGGGAGCATTGTGACACTGTGGGCCCTGTGAGACCAAGGGACCATTGTGACACTGTCGAGTCTTGTGAGACCAAGGGACCATTGTGACACTGTGGGGCCCTGTGAGACCAAGGGACCATTGTGACACTATGGGGCCCTGTGAGACCATGGGACCAGTGTGACACTGTGGGGCCTCATGGAACCAGTGAGACCATTGTGACCCTGGAGGTCCCCACAGAACCAAGAGGACCATTGTGATACTGTGGGACCCTGTGAAACCAAGAGGCCTTTGTGACACTGCAGGGCTGCAAGAAATCAAAGATCCATTGTGACATTGCAGGGCCTCGTGTCTTCAGGGTCCATTGTGGCACTGGGGAACAAAACGAGACCATTGTGACACTGCAGGGCTGCATGGAACCAAAGCTCCAGGGTGACACAGTGGGGCCTACAGTCATCAATGGTCCATTGTGACACTGTGGAGCCAAAGGAGACCATTGTGACACTGAAAACCCCCAGGGTCCAAAGGTCCATTGTGACATTGCAGGGCTCATGGAACAGAGGAGTCACGTGACATTGTGAGGCCTGGGGAACAATGGAGACCATTGTGACACTGCAAAGCCTTCTGGAACCCAGGATCCAAAGCAACACTGTGGAACCCAATTGAACCAAGGGTCCATTGTGACACTGCTGGGCCCCATGGAATCAAGGCACCACTGTGGCACTATGGGGCCCCACAAAACTAAGGGAACATGGAACAGGTTTGGCTGGTTTGGCCTCCCAGGGGCCACCTGACTGGTCCAACTGACCTTGGCATATTGAAGGTCTCTTCTCATCTTCTGCTGAAACAATGGGATTCCATGCTTTTATTGCCATGGAAAAGAACTCCAGTCGCCCATAGCCAGAATTGGGATTTCACCTCCAAATTTCTTTATTTACAGAGATTGTTCCCATCGGAATATTGACAGGACAAGTCTGGTTTCACAAGGGTCACCTCTCATTGGTCCTCGAAACACTGGGGAAGGTTCTATGCTTTCCTTCCTAGAAAAGAAAAAACTAGGAAAAAACTGTCCTGCTTCTCCAGGTGCTCCATGGCTGAGACTGGGCTTCCACCTCCATAATTCCCTATGTCCAAAGAATGCTCCCAGACAACATCTGCCCTTACTGAAAAGTCTGCCTCACCTTGGCCTAGTGAGGCTCTCACCTGCCTCTCAAACAATGGGGTTTTGTGCTATGGAAAAGAACCGTCCTTCTCAGTCGAGGTGCCCATGGCCAGAATTGGGATTTCCACCTCCAACACTGCCTGTTGTGACAGACTGGAGGAGATTGTTGGCTGAAAACATTTCGTGTGAGGGGGAGGAAGGGGCGGGTCCAGCCTTGCCCTGCCCTGGAACCTCAGCACTGCCCTGCCCTGGAACGCCAGTCCCCCCAGAGCCTCTATCCCAGCCCAGCAGTGGCTGCCAGTCCCTGGCACAGCACAGGCAATGCTCCACAGCCACCTCTGCAGCCCCAGCCCAGCTCCTGAGGGACCAAATGAGCCCAAGTCCCACCTGGGGAAAGGGCCCAGGAATACCAAGGGTTATTTAAGGCTGACTGCAAGGCAAGCACATATCTTGACACTACCTCTTCTTGGAATTTCCATCTGAACCCCATAGGAATCCAGGAAATGGTAGCTGTGTATGTGCTTCTCTGTATCTTTTTTGTCTTTCTCTCTTTCTGTGCCTTCTTCTAAATCCCTCCTCTTCCAAATTTTTGTTAACTTAAAATTGAACAGGCTAAGAATTTGTGAAGTTGAATGGGCCCAGGTAATGCTTTCACAAGTGTTTTTAATTGATTGAATGTTGTATTAAACATTTTGCTAAAGTTTCTCTGATTTTCTAAAATTGCCAATAAAGGCTGTTTTGTTGTTTTGAACTCCTGAGAATCTCTTGTTGGTATTTCTCCAGGACATCCAACACAGAGGACACAAAAAATTGTAATTCCTTTTAAATGTCTCCTCGAAAGAGTTTTTTTAAGGGAATGGGAGTCAGGGCTTGTGTGTCCTGCTTGGCACAGCCCAGGCAGGGCTTTCCCAGCCACGTTCCACACTCCATTGCCCAGCTGGAGCCCCTGGTGCCTCTGAGTTGTGCTGCCCCAGCCCCAGGGACGCTCTCCTTGTCTGCCCATTCCCCCACGGTCTCTGGGCAGGGATGGCCTCAGTGGGGGCTGCTGACATCCTCAGCACCTTGGAGGCTGCTGCTGAATTTCACTGCTCCAGAGGCTTGTTCAGCCTTCAGTTCTTCAGTGCAGGAATTCAGTGTCCCAGGGCTCATGAACATTCCGAACACCTGAACAAGCCAAGCCTCTGGGAATAATTTGATTTCAGTTTCTGTGTCTTTTGTGGTTAATTGAACAGATTTCAGAAGTGCAGTCAGAGTGAACATAATATATTTACAAAGACAGTGAGAAACCAATTTTTAGGTCCTGTTTATGTTCTTTTCCCTGCTAATTCATTGATATGTACAATCTCCAATTGTCACTGAATTCAAGTACCTCCTCATGCCGTTTAAATAAAGATGAAAATGAAGACCCTTCATGGCTGAAAATTAAAAAGACTGTCCCTACCCCCACCCCATCATTTCCCCCATCCAAGCCTTGGCACTCAGAGCAGCCTTGTGCAAATCTGAGCTCCCCCCAGCGCAGGCTGCACCTGCAGCTTTCAGCTCCTTGGCTCCAACTCCCACCTGCTTTCCTTGGAGAAGGAGCTGCCCGAGACACAGAGGGATGTTCATTTCTTGTCAGCCACCAAAGCCAAGGGAAGGCACAGCTCAATCAAATGCAAAAGTCATTCCTCTGCTGCATATTCAATCCACTTTGCACAGCAGACAGTCTCAGAGCAATGGAAAATACCTTCTGTGCCCAGGACTGGTCCCAAGGCCCCAAACCCTCCCTGCCCCAATTCTGCCCAGATTTGCTCTTTGCACACACGAGTCACACGCTGAAGTCCAGAGCTCCCTCCATGCCCAGAGGGAGGAACAGACAGGAAGGGGATGAAGAGCTCTCCTGTGCAGAGCCAAGGTCTAAGTGCAGCCCCTGCAGTGGGAACCACAACTCATCAGGTTTGTGTCCTTTGGGTTCAGGGCCTGGTGACACTCAGAGGCACAGAAAGGTTTCTTGTCAGCAAACTCAAGCTGAACATTTGAACAGTTTAATAACCATCACAACTCTTTCCTCAGCTCTCTGTGATGTCACAGCGGCATTTGATATGTCCACTGTCCCCCAGGGATTTCTGTACAGGAACAGTTTTAAACAGATACATAAGAAAAGGTAATTCTGTGATAGATATAAACACAAGTAAAATGATATTTATTATCTATTTATTTGAACTTCAGAAATATTGGGCAACTGCCTGCAGCTCAAAGCATGAAACCAGTCAGTTGAGAGGCACATGAACGACCAGAGAGCATCTGGAGGAGGAAATCTGACAGCAGCAGGAAAGGTATAGATCCTTCTGGCCTTGTGAAGAGATGTCCTTAGACATGGCCATTTTACCAGGAGAGCTGGAAACAATGTAGGGAAAAGAGCGATTAAATGATAGACTGAATATTGGTGACACAAGAAGATGGGAAGATCAGTATTTCTTCTCCTGTCATCAGTAAATTTCCAGGAAATCCGTGTTCATCATGGGGAAAATTTGCCATTTGTTAGAAGTACTCAAATGACACAGATAATAAAGATTTGCTTGTATATTATGAAACTAACAGATATTAAAATCTGTGCCCCTTTCCAGGCAGACATCAGCTGTGTGCCAAAGAACAGGCAGTGCCACTTGTGCCCTGAGGTGTCCAGCTAGGATTGGATCTCTCCGAGAGCACCTGAGGGAGAGCAGAGCACCTTGCAAGCTGCAGGTCCCTGACAGCCCTGCAGGGCCCCTGTCCCATCAACATCTGCTCTGCTCCAGTCTGAAACAGGGCCCAGCATGGTGCTGGGATCATCAGAGAGTTGAGGGGTGTGCTGGAATTCAATGCCCTCCCCATCCCACAGCAGCCCTGCATTTCCCTCCTGCAGCCTTAGTCTCCAGCACAGTCATGGAGGCTCTTTGGGCTCTGGACTGTTCCTGCAGCCCCCAAGGGCAGCTGAGCTCTGCCTTTGACACAGTCAGGCCTGGCCAGCGCAGGCCATGCTCAGCAATGTCTTGTGTGAGCCCGGCCTTGCTGTCAGCCCCAGCTGCAGCTGCGTGGCCCCTTGGTGGCCCTGTGCTGGCCCAGCCATGGCGGCCCAGCCCCTGTGCAGGCCCAGCCCAGGCCAGGAGCATTGCGGCTGGGAACGGCCCCTGTGCCGTTGTGCCCACGGCAGCCTTGGGGCTCTGTGCCCCATGGCCTCCCTGCTGGGCAGCCTTTGCCAGCTCCTGCAGAGCCCGTGGCACCTGTGGGGCTGCACAGAAAGCCCTGCCCCAGGCTCTGCTGGCCTCTGGGCAGCAGAGAGGCAGCCAGGGCTGGCCATGGCTGGGAACAGGCCCTGAGCCCCACAGGAGGATGGAGCTGGGCCACAGCCAAACTCAGCCCAGGCCAAAGCTGGGCTCAGCAGCCAGGGCTGCCTAGGGCTGGGCACAGTGGCTGGTGCTGACAAATGTCCTCGGCCCCCTCCCTGCTCTGTCCATGCCACCAAGGGCACAGAGCAGCCTTCTCTCTGGGCCACTTGCCTGTTTGCAATGCCTTGCACAGGCACTGGCCCTGCCCCACAAGGCCTGGCCTGAGTCCTGCCCCTGCACGCTCAGCCAGGCTGAGATGGACACTGATGGTTTCTGGGCCAGGCTCTCTGAGCCCAGCCCAGCTCCCTGCAAGCTCTGCCAGGTGCCCTGAGCTCTGGGCAGCACCAAGGGCCTCTCCCCAGCCCAGCCCAGCCGGCTCTGGCCCCACAGCTCTGCTCAGGCCAGACTGCTCTGGGCACTGCCCCACGGCCTCAGCCCCTGGCAAGGGCACAGCAGCAGCTGCAGCTGCCATAGGACTCAGCCCCAGCCATGGGGGAAGGTGCTTGGTCAAGGCCAAAGGAGGCTCCCTGGCTGCCCTGCTCCCCTCTGTCTGAGCTGCTGGGAGCTCTGCAGCCCCTGCTGCTATCCCATCTGCCCAGGGCAGCACAAGAGCCGTGGCCTTGGGGCCCTCAAGAGCTGCTCCTGCTCCAGGCCCAGGGCCCATGCCAAAGCTGGGGCAGCCACAAAGCTGTGCCCATTTCTGTTCATTGCTGCTCTGATGGGGGTGGATCCTCAGCCACTTGGAGGTTGCTGATGAACTTAACTACTCCAGAGGCCTCTTCTTTCTTGAGCTCTTAAGTTCAGCAATTCACTGAAAAAGGCTCATAAGCGTTTTTTAAAAACACCTGGGGAAGAAAAGACCAGGTAATAATCTGTTTTCAATTCTTCTGTGGTTAATTAGAGAGATTTCAGAAGTGTTTTCAAAGTGAATCTGCTATATTGAAAGAAAAACAAGCAGAGAGAACTGTTTTGTCCATTATTCTTTTCCTGTTTATAGTTTGGTAACAGCAATGTCCAATTGATATTGAGCCCCAGAACCTTCTAATGCAGTCTGAACAGATATGAAGATCAAGACTCTTCATGGCTGACAATCAGTCAGACTTTGTCCCCACCCCCTCCCCACCATTTCCCTCATCCAAGCCCTGGCACTCCTATAGATCAGGAATAGTGCGGCCAGCAGGAGCAGGGCAGGGATTCTTCCTCTGTGCTCAGCACTGGTTGGGTAGCACCTTGAGTTCTGTGTCCAGTTCTGGGCCCCCCAATTTAGGAAGGACATGGAGGGCCTGGAGCATGTCCAGAGAAGGGCAAAAAGGCTGGTGAGGGTTCTGGAGAACAAGTCCTATGAGGAGCAGCTGAGGGAGCTGCTGGGATTGTTTGTCCTGGAGAAGATGAGGCTCAGGGAAGTCCTCATCACTCTCTACAACTCCCTGACAGTAGGATGCAGCCAGGTGGGGGTCGGGCTCTTCAGGGAACAGTGACAGGACAAGAGGACACAGCCTTATGCTGTACCAGGGGACATTTAAACTGGACATTAGGAAATATTCTTCCACAAAGAGTGATTAGGCATTGGAATGGACTGCCCAGGAAAGTGAGTGAGTCACCATTCCTGGAGGTGTTTAAGGAAAGACTGGATGTGGCACTGAGTGCCATGGTCTGGGTGACAAGGTGGTGTTGGTTCCCAGGTTGGACTTGATGCTCTCCAAGGTCTTTTCCAGCCAGGTTGATTCTCTGATGATTGTGACACTGCAGGGCCCTGGGGAAGCAAGGGGCCATTGTGACACTGCAGGGCCTGGTGGCACTAAGAGGACCATGGTGACACTGTGTAGGACATGGCAGCACAGAGCCAAGGGGCCATTGTGACACTGTGGGGCTGGATGGGAGCAAGGAGTCCATTGTGACACTGCAGGGCCTGGGGCACTAAGGGGACCATAGTGACATTGTGTACGACATGGCAGAAGAGAGCCAAGGGGCCATTGTGACACTGCGGGGCTGAATGGAAGCAAGGAGTCAGTCCATGGTGACAGTCTGGGTCCTGGTGGAACCACAGAGGCCAGTGTGAAACTGCAGGGCCTTGTGGAACCAAGGGGCCATTGTGACACTGCAGAACCAAGGAGACCTTGGAAGAGCCTGGGGACAATGGAATCAAGAAGGCATTGCTGCATTGCAAGGACTTTGGGAACTGAGGGAACAATTGTGACACTGTGGTGCCCCATAGAACCAAGGGTCTCTGGTGACACTGAAGGATCTTGTGTCACCAGGGCTCCATTGTGACACTGCCACACCAAGGAATCCATTGTGGCACTCTGAGGCCTCCTGGAACCACAGAGGCCTCTGTGACCCTGCAGGGCCTTGTGGAACCATGCAGAGCTTTGTGACAGAGCAGTCCCTAGTGTCATGATGGGGCCATTGTGACAGTGCAGGGCCCCATGGAACCAAAGGGCCAGTGGTGCTCCTCAGGGACTTCTGGAATGAAGGAAACATGTTGGACACTGTGGTGGCCCTTGGGAGTAAGAGGCCATTGTGATGCTGTGGAACCAAGGAGAGCATTGTTTCACTGCCCGACCTCATGGAACCAAGGACACATTGAGACACGGCAGGGCCTTGGGGGACCAAGGATCCATTGTGACATTGCAGGGCCCAAGGATCCAAGGACTTTGTGACATCAAGGGGTCCCATGGAACCAAAGAGACATTAAGGCACTGTGAGGCCTCATGGAACTGTGGTGACATCGAGCTGGCTGGGAGTGTTGATCTCCTGGATGGCAGGAGGGCTCTGCACAGGGCTCTGGACAGGCTGGATCCAGGGCCCAGATCCAACAAGCTGAGGTTTAACAATTCCAAGTGCCAGGTCCTGCACTTTGGCCACAACAACCCCTGCAGCTCTACAGGCTGAAGACAGAATGGCTGGACAGCAGCCAGGCAGAAAGGGACCTGCAGGGACTGATGGACAGCAGGCTGGACATGGGCCAGCAGTGTGCCCAGGTGGCCAAGCAGGCCAGTGGCTCCTGGCCTGGCTCAGGAATGGTGTGGCCAGCAGGACCAGGGCAGGGATTCTTCTCCTGTGCTCAGCACTGGTTGGGAAGCACCTCGAGTGCTGTTTGCAGTTCTGGGGTCCCCAATTTAGGAAGGACATGGAAAAAGGCTGGGGGGGGGTGTGGTTTGGAACACAAGAGCTTTGAGGAGCAGCTGAGGGAGCTGGGGTTGTTTATCCTGTAGGAGAGGAGGCCCAGGGGAGACAAGGCGGTGTCAGGGCACAGGTTGGACATGATGATCTCCATGGCCTGTTCCACCCTTGCTGATTCTGTGATTCTCTGAAACCACCCTTGGAGCAGTTGCAGGATGTGCCCTGGGCATCCTCTTGAGAAGCTTCAGCAGCCCAGGTCCCTCAGCTTCTCCTGCCAGCCCCAAAGCCCATCCTGTCAGTCCTGCAGAGCCTCTGCAGCTCCTCCTCACTGCCCAGAACAGGGAGCCCCAGAGCCAGACACAGCAGCCCAGATGTGCCCCCCTGGCCTGGGGTGCCTCTGGCAAGGGAGCAGCACCAGGCACTGCAGGAGCCTGCAGACAATTCCTGCAGCACTTGTAGGATGATCCTGCTGCCCAAGGGACATTCCCGTGGTGCCAAGTCAGGAACTGCAATGGGGAGTGGGGACAGAGAGGAAAGGGCAAACAGGGATGGGCTGTTTGCAGGGGAGGGAACAGGGGTGGGCAATGGGAAGACATTTGTATCAGGAAGAGTAAAGAAAGCAAAGGGGAAGCAGAGGAACTGCTGAGGGCAGTTTGGGGGTGGCTGTCAGGCATCCCTGACTCGGAGCAACAGCGTCTGCAGTGGGACAGGAAACTCCCAGCTGATGGGAAAAAACTTTCTGGCTGACTGCAGAGGCCAGGACAAAGCTGAGTGGTTTCCCTGGTGTCCCCCAGCCCTTGGTGGCCCCAGGGGCTGATGGCATTTGTGCTCCCCCAGGTTCATGTCCCCACACCAACAGCATGGGGGTGCTCCCGCCTGCTGTGTGCAATGCAAACAGGGGCTGCTGAGCCAGTGCTGCCGTGTCTGTGCCTGCAAGGATGGGGCACCTGTGTGAGCTGGGGGAGAGGCCAGGGCTGCAGAGGGGGGATGTTGTTGGCAGCTCCATGAGGACGCTCTGGGAAACTGCCCTGGGCTGTGCAGCACACTGGGGATGGATCAGCCCCTGCTCTGCTGCTCCTTCCTGTCTCCGTCAGGGCCCTTGCAGAGCACCAGCTGTTGCTGCCCTCAGCTGCCATTGCAACCCTCAGGACGAAGCAGTGCCAGGGCTGTTCCAGGTACAATTGCAGTGACACTCGTTGGTGCCACCAGGTGCCATGGCATCAGCGACAGGGCCCGTTTCTTGGTTTGATGCCATGGCAACCAATGCCCAGAGCCGTTGTGATGGGTGGTGGCCATGGAAAGCTGCCCTGGGCCCTTGCTCAGGGCTGGTGTCAGTGTGCAGAGCCAGAGGGGATCCCTTGCTGGGGGCTGTGCCATGGCCACCTGCCCTGTGACGCGCTGGCTGCTCAGGCACCAGGAACCAACAGCCAACAGCACTGCCAGGGCCAAAGGCCAGGTCAGCCAGACAGAAAGGGGCGGGGCTGGGCACTGTTTCCATGGCAACCGGCACTGGGGGGACACCTGGGTCACCTGGCCTGGCAGTTGCCATGGAAACCCCTGGCAGGGACTGAGGGCACAGCCCCTGGCACTGAGACACTGCTGGGCCGGGTGCTGAGCACAGGGCTGAGCACGCAGAGATGGTTTTGTTCTTGCTGAGCTGCAGCACAGCCAAGGCCTGTCCTGCCCCTCATCCAGCCACGCTGGGGAGGGGCTGGGGCTGCAGAGGAGCTGGGCAGGGGACACAGCCAGGACAGGGGACCCCAACTGACCCCGGGCATAGCCCAGACCAGAGCACATCATGCACAGGGTGTAAAGGGGGGAAGAGGGAGGAAGGGGGGAATTTTGGAGTGAGGGCTTTTGCCTTTGCAGGGAATACCTAGGCAAGAGGGGGCCCTGTTTCACCAGTGGGCAGGGTCACTACCAAGGATACAGACACCAACTTAAGGAATTGTGTCATTTATATCATGCACAGCTGCAAAGAGTTACAAAAGGATAAGCTCAGAAAAGCACATCATCATTAGCAAAGAATTACAAAAGAAGCTCAGCAATCCATCATAAGCCACCATTACATTTTGATGACCAATCCCTTGGTGAAACACTAGAGGTGTTTGTGGCAGACAAAGATTCTGGCTGACTATCAAGGAACCTTAAAGACATCAGTAGTACTTTACTGACACCGTTCTTCATTCTTTTTTCTCAATCTCATTCAAGTTAGGAACAAGAATTCTGTTGTCCCTGGAGCTGGCACCTTTTTAATTCCAGAATAATGCCCCCAGGCCCTTTGCTGTTCAGCTTTCCCATGCTGTCTGTGGCTAACAAGGCTTGGGGGGGCCCCTTTCCCTTCTGGCTGGAAGGGGCCGGGTCCCAGTCCCTGAGGGGCACCCAGGCTCCTGGATGGAATTCCTGTCCAAGTCCCTCAGTGTCACAGCAGCCTTCACATGGAGCCCCGTGGATCAGAGCATTTTCCAAAGGAGCCCTTGGGGCAAACAGGGAGATCTGGTCTGGCAGGATGTATAAAACAATATCCTGGCAGATCTACTTGTTCTCACACAGAATCCTTGGCTGCAGGGACACATTCCCATTGTTCCTGCCCAAGGTTCAGGACTCACAGTTGTCTTTCCTAGGAGCTGCTCCTTCAGCTGCCTCGGGAGGGCCTTTTCGCCTCTGGACCCACACTCTGGCTCCATTATTAGGGCTGCTGGATCCAAACCCTTTATCTCCACAAATGGTGGTGACTGGAGGTGGATCTCCTGTTTTCACAATTGTTCTTAAAACTGCAATATCGATAATTGTGCTACTCTGTCATGGGGTTGAAAAATCCAATCCTGGTAACTATTGTTTAACACAATTACTGTAATTTCTCCTTGATATTCTGCATCATTTCCTCCTGCCATGACAGGAACACTTTGGAAGGCCAAGCTCCAAGGAGCAGTTACCAAAGCAAAGTGTCCTGGAGGAATCTGAATTCCTGTTTCATTACTGATAGCTCTCATTTGCTTTGAATTTCTCCTCATTAATTCCAATGCATAAAGGCCCAGCCCTGCAGCCTCTGGGCTGCCCCTGCCAGGGGCCATCACAGCCAGAACAATTTCCCAGGCAGCCCAAGTCTCACTGCCCATGGTTGGATTTGCAAATTGGGGGCAGCCGTGCACAGCCAGGGGGTTTCTATTTCCCCCGTGGGCCATTGTGAAGGGCATGGAGCACATCTGGGAGATGGGTTCTCCATGGTTCCCATCTCCTCATTTGTTCAACTGCTCTTTTAACAACCCCTTCACCCATGCAACCAATCCTGCAGCTTGGGCATAGTCTGGTACGTGAAAAACCCTGCAGGCAAAATCACAGTATTTTTTACAGCAACAGACAAAGCACTCTGCATCACAGTATCAGCACACCCTGTAAAAATCACCAATTTCCTCCCTTCCTCCTTTTTCCATTGTATACAATCTCACAAAGTTGACCACTGACTTTAGGGTCATGGCCAGTCCTGTTCTGTAGGGTATTTAGTATTACATCCCTGAGCAGCCAAAGCTACCAAATTAGCATTGTCAGAACTATTTCACATTATTATTATTTTATATGTACATATTAATATAGAAATATAGATATAGATATGTAGATATAGACATATATATAAATATATAAACATATATTAAGGTCTTATAATACTATAAATCTGTATATAGTTATTTATTATATTGATATTTCACTTGCACAAGTCCATCTGAGCTCAAGATTAAAACCTTCTTCTGTTGCTCCATGTGGGAGCATTCCAACAATCATTGTTCCTTCTGAAGGTGCTGTTTCCTATGTACTCTCAACAAATTCATCTTTGTCTGCCCAAACCCACAAGGTCTTTTCCTTTTCCATGTACAATTTTTGGATGCATTTGAAGCCATCCAGGGGTGCAGCTCCTTTTACCCGACTGCCCCACTGCTCCCACAGGGCTCCGACCTCAGCCCACCCAGAGCCAGGGAACTCCAGGGAAGGGCTTCCCAGCTGGGAATTTCTGATGGCACTGATTCCTCACATTTACATTGAACAAGTGACATTTTGTTGGGATCTGGCCAGACTGTGCCAGTTTTGTTTTACCACTGGGCAGGGTCAGCACCAAAGCCACAGACTCTAACTGAAGGAATCAGTGTCATTTCCTGCAGTTCAGAGCAGCAAAGAATCACAAAAGGAGAAGCTCAGCAATGCACCCAACCATCCCCACCAAAGATTGCCTGCAGAGATTAACAAAGATCCAGCAGCATTTACCCTCAGGCTTTACCATCCCCCAGACCCACACAGCAGCTGGGGAAGCTGTCACAGGCAAGGGCTGCAGAGCCACTCCTGGGCACTGGGAATTCCTGCAGGTGCCTCCAGCCCCAGGTGAGGCTCCAACCCCGCTGGGAGAGGGCCCAGCTCTGACAGTGCTGAACGAACAAACTGACAGCACTGCTAGTGTGGCAACATCTGCTTTCATCCTCCTCTTGAGTTGCTCCCAATGCCTGGCCAGGACTCAAGGAGGAACCAAGGGAGCTGACTTTGACCATACAGCCCCAAACAAGGCCAGATGTCAGATTTCATGGCCTTGTCTGGCTTCTAAATACACAAAGGTCAATCCATGTCTCACTAAGGAGTGGCTACATCTATCTCAGTGCTAATGACCATGCACATTTCATTAGGGAGCAGATACAAAGATAACGTTTGGTTGGAAGGTTCATCCAGAGGCCACCTTTGGCTCAGGGCCTGCTGTCCAGGCCTCACTCAGGGCTGGTGTCCAGGCCTTGGCACTTCAAGAACGTGCTTTAGTGCTGGGCTTGGCACTGCTGGGTGCCTGGCTGCACTGGGTGAGCTCAGAGGGCTTTTCCAACAGAAAGGATTCTGTGATTCCATGATTATATCCACTGTATCCAGCTGGGGCTATTTTAGCAGCATTACTTTGCTCCAAAAGCTCCTTCTTGCCCAGCTCCTGTGGCCTGAGGCTTCAGCTCCTTCAGCTCCTGGTGCTTAGTTGCTCATGCTGAACAAGATGACTCGGAGAGAAGAACAGAGTCCATGCAATTCCTTCTGGGACATGAAGAGGGGAGGCTGTGCAAACAGGAGCATTGTTTGCTGTGGCCTCCTCTCTGCCCTTCACGCCCTTCAGCACTTTGTAACAGCCAAGAGCTTTCTCCAAGAGTGCAATGGAGCAGCTGTTCCTGCTCCCAGGCCTGGCTCTCTCCAGTCTCTGCCCTTGCCTGGTTCTGTCCCTCGTGCTGTGCCCTCTGTTTCCCCAGGGCTCGCTGGGTTCTGCCCAGGACTGTGGCACTGGCACAGATCCAGTGCTCCAGAGCCTCCTTTCTGTGCCCTTGGAGCTGCCTGGGCACAGGAGCCTTTTCCATCTGGAAGCTCCCCATGGACAGGGAGTGCCCAGCTCCGTTCCCTGCACAGCCGCCAGGAGCCCAGGGCTGCCATCTCCAGTCCCTGCTGGCACTGGGGGCTCCCAGGTGCCTCAGGCTGCTGCCAGGTGACACCGCTGCACACGGGAGGGAAGAGGTGCAGGGGCTGTGCTCAAAGTCAGCTCCATCTGCTGCTGCTGCTGCTGCTGCTGCTGCTGTGGGGTCATTTGTGCAGCCCTGGCCCAGAGTCAGGGATCAGATCCTGCCAGTCTCTTCCAGCCCTGGCTGCTCAGAGTTTGGGCCTTGGAGCCTCAGGTGGCCAAAGGTAGCTGCTGCTGGTCCCTCTGTGTGCCCGTGTTCAGCAGTGCTGCTCCATCAGTCTGTGCCCAGCAACGGGGAAAAGCCTCAGCCCTGCAGAGCCAGGAGCTGCCGGGCTCTCCTTGAGCAGCTCAGCCAGCAGGAAGGGAGCTGCTCCACACGGGAATCAGGAGCAAAGGACATTCCTTTTATAGGACATGTTTTCTATTGAAAGGAAAAAAAAGGAAAAAGGAAAAAACTAGGTAAATTGTAAAAGATAGGAATAAAATCCAGGTGTTACTGAAAAAACAAAACATAAAGGAAAAGGTAAATTCTTTGCATTAAGAGGTAAATGATCTTTTTATAAAGAGAACTCAGTTATTTACATTGTAAATGTGCTGATGGCATGGATCCGTCTTACTGACCTCAGCAGCCTTTTAAAAGATTTTGGGCTTTGTTTCCAAACATTTGAAATTTGTATCTGAAATTGTGCTTGAAGCAAGAGGAAATTGCTTTGTGCCCTTCCAGCTCCAAGCAGGACTGGGAATGGAAACCCTGTCAAAGCCCAAATCCTTCAGAAGATGACCTTCCTTCTCAGCCTGGAAATGAGCTGCACATTCTCTTTGAAACTGTCAGGGATTTCTTAGAGACACGAAGTCCCACTGACAGCTTTTTGCTCTGGTTTGGCAGTGCAGAAAGGGAAATTCTCCATCCACCAGCTCCAGACTGCACTGCCTCAGGAGCACGGCCCACTTGCCAGCTTTGGCCCACTCATGGCACTTCTAGAGGAGGAAGAAAGTGCAATTGCACAATTCCAGCCAATCAAGAAGGAAGAATGGGACAGACAAAACACCCTGTACAGATCCAGGCATTCAGCTGGGACTGTGGAGAGTTTGGGTCCTTGCCAGTTGGATGTGTGTCCCCAGCTGCAATCTCTGGGCCTGCAGCAGAGTCTCACTCACCTGCCAAAGCAGAAAGCTCAGGCGCTGCGCTCGCAACGGGCTCGTCTGATGCAGAGCTGTCAGAGCAATGTGAGGGCAGAGCCAGCCCAGCTGGGCCCAGGGCTGAGCCCAGCAGAGCCCTGGCAGAGCCCAGAGCAGCCTCAGCACCCGCAGAGCCCGGCTGCAAGGAGAGAAAGCAGAAACCGCCCGTCAGCTGAGGGCTCCTGTGCCCTTGTGCCAAGGCCTGCGGTGCCCAGGCCATGCTGGCTGTGCCCAGAGCTGTGCCCAGAGCTGCCCATCCCTGCTGCCTTTGGCAGCAGAGCAGGAGGGCAGCACATGTGCCCAGCCTGCAGCCAGCCACGGCACATCCAGCCCTCAGCAGCTGCCCAGAGCAGGATGCTCCTGTGCTCGCTGCCAGCTCCCAAAAGCTCTGATCCCACCCTGCCAAGCACACAGGGACCCACCTCATGCCACCCACGGCTGCAAGAAAAGCTGCTCCCAAACCATGGCCTCAGCCTTCTCCAAGGGCATGGCCCATCCACGCCACAGCTGCTCCCCAGCACTTCCCCATCCACACTGGACCACCTGGAATGCTTCCTCTGGAAAAACAAACAACACATTCTTGAAAAGATATTAGATGCAAAAAGGGAAAACAAGAAAAACGGTAAAAACTCCCATCTCTGTCAGGGCCTTGAGGAAGGCCAAACCCCTGCATGCAAGGGAAAAACCCAGCCATGGGTGAGGGAAGCCTGCACTTTCTCTCTTCCCCTCTGCACTGCCCCCCAAATCACAGTGACCCCAAAGCAAACAAGGGCAGTAGAGCAGCCCAAGCCCTTCCTTGCCTGCACAGCAAAGCAGCTGTGCTCAGGTTCGGGAGTCCCACCTCTGCTCCCACCATGGGGCTTTGTTTGTGTCGGGCTGGCTGCCCCAGCCCCAGCCCCAGCCCGGGGCACGGTGGGTGCTGGGGGCTGTTGGCAGGGCCAGGAGCCCACTCCCATTTCGTACCCACCCCAGCCCATCCTCCAGCCCTGCCAAAAGCAGCTGGGCAGCCACTGAAGAATGAGTTGCATCTGCCCCAGCAAAGGGGGAGCCTTTGGTTCCCAGCCAGGCTGGGCAATGCCCAAATCTGAGAGCATCCCCCTGCATGTGGACTCATCTGCAAATTCACTGTGGAGCCTGGCTTTGAAGAAGGTACCAGAATCAAAGTCCATCATCTTCAGCTGGCCAGGCTGAGGAAGAGCTTGTCATCCTTGGTGTCATCCTCACTCTCTCCAGCAGCAGCATCCCCACCCAGTACAGCTTCTCCAGGGGCTTCTTCTCCTTCCCTGGGGGCAGACCAAGCTCTCAGGGCTCTGCCCAGGGCCCCAGCTGTCAGGGAACCAGGACAAGCAAAACCAGCTTGGATGGCAGCCACCAGTGCTGGGCAGAGCAGCTCAGCTCCAGCACAAGGGCTGTGTGTTCCCATCCCATGACCCCGGTGCAGTGACACAGGCAGCACAAAAAGGGCTGGGTTCCTTTGCTTCTCATTGCCAAGGCACGTGTGGAGCTGGAACTTACCAGGGCCCTGGATCAAAGTGTGCCTGTGCTCTCTCCCTTCTTCTAGGGCAGATGAATATCCTGTATCCAAGGATGACAGAACAGCTCTTCTAATGAGGGCCTTTCCAAGTCCAGCATGGATAAACACCGCTTGATCAGATCTTGGCACTCTGGGCAGAGAAACCAGAAACCACCAGTTAGTTGGAGAAGGCTCCTATTGGCTTTGCCCCACCATTCCCATGCACAGGCCATGCTGGATGTGCTCAGAGGTGGGCCTAAACATTCCCATCCATTCCCTGTTTTGGAGAAGAGCAGGACATGTGCCACCTCCTCAGCAGCTGCCAGAGCAGGATGCCCACAAGCTTGCTGCTGTCTCCCAGCACTGGGATTCCCCCCGTGCCCAGAGATGAGGATCCACCTTGAGAGAGCCGTTGTGGCAGCGAGAGCTGATGGTCCCAGCTGATGTTCTGGCCCCTCCTGAAAGGGTGCTCCCCACAGACCATCTGGTGCAGCAGGATGCCCAGGGACCAGATGGTAGCTGGCTTGCCATAGTACCGGCCAAAGTGGGTCCATTCCGGGGGGCTATATGACCGTGTTCCTATGGAATACAGATGGAGTTCATCAGGGGGAAGCTGGTGCTCCCAGAGCCTGGCCGCAGACCCCCTGGGCATGTGGGGGCTGCCTCAGTGGCACACAGGTGAGCATTGCCCTCTCACCAGCACCTGGGACTTGTGTACAGACTTGGGGTTGGAAAAGAAGCCTCTGGTGTTTCAAGAGGGCAGTGGAAGCCCTGGCAAGGCCTGACCATAACAAGGAAGAACCCACCCAGTGCTGGGAAAAACCATGCTGTCATCCTCCCTGCCTGCATTGCCCCAAAAACCATTATGAACCCCAACAGACCAGGTGAGTGGAGCAGTCCAAGCCCTTTCTCACCTGCACACCAAACCGGCTGGGCACAGGTTCCAGTCCCCCCTCTCTGCTGCCCCCACCCACGGGTGTTTTTGTTGGGCTGGCTGCCCCAGCACCAGTTCTGGGCAGAGTGGGGGGCAAAGGCTGCCAGCAGGGCTGGAAGATGGCTACCCACTCAGCCCTGAGTTTCAAAAGAAACTTGCTGAAGACTCAGTGCCATGAAGGGCCACAAAAGAGAGAATCCCTGCTGCCACAGCCAGCTTGGGCTGGGAGATGTTGGGCCATGAGATGCTGGGCCCAGGAGCCCTGCGTGGGCTCACCTGCAAAGTGAGTGTAGGCTGTGTCTTGCAGGTAGGTGCCACAGCCAAAGTCAATCAATTTGGCCTGCCCGGTGGCCAGATCAACCAGGATGTTCCCTGGTTTGATGTCGCGGTGCAGGACCCCGCAGCTGGTGCAGTGCCGCACGGCCTCCAGCACCTGGCAGAACAGCTCCCGTGCCTCCTCCTCAGGCAGGAACCGCCGTGCCCGAATGAAACGTTGCAGGTCCTGACACTGCTCTGGCCGCTCCAGCACCATCAAGATGTCCTTGGGGAGCTCAAGCCACTCCAGCAGCTGGACCACACCGGGGAAGCCAGTGGACACCTTGGCCAGCAGCACGATCTCCAGGGGTGCGCTGGTGCCGTCGGGCTGTGGGAGGAGCACGATGCCGTCAGTGGAGCCGATACCGTGCCGGGGCTCGTGAAGCCCTCAGCCAGCCCGGGATGCTCTGCACCCTGCTCTGGCCCCACGCCCGCTCTCCCTCGGGGCGTCCTGGCGGCTCCCACCGTGCCGGGCGCCAGCTCATCCCCGCCCGGCAGCCCCGGCTGCTGGCCCCGCTCACTCACCAGCTCGCCCCAGTGCAGGACGCGGTTCCGTGGCACCCTTTTGATGGCCACCTGCAAGTCAAGGGGAGCAGCGGGCTCAGCTCGCCGCCTTCCCTGCCCAGCCTCATTCTCTGCCCTCCGTCCTCCTCCTCCTCCGCCCCCTCCTCCTCGTCCGCCGCTCACCGGGGCGCCGTCCGAGAGCCGCGTGGCCGCGAAGACGCTGCCGAAGCCGCCGCGCCCCAGCAGCGAACCCAGCCTGTACTGCTCCTTCAGGCCCTGCTGAACCTGCCCTGCGGGCGGGACGCGGCGGTCAGCGCTCGGCCCGGGGCCAGCAACGGCCCCCGAGCGCCCCTCACCCGCCCCGGGCCGGCCATGCCCAGGCGTTCGCTCCCGGGAAGGCGGCACGGGAGGCTCGGGGCCGGCGGCCGCGCTGCCGAGAGGCCGAGCTCGGGCCGGGGAAGCCGCAGCGGAAGCGGCGGGAGCGGCCGCGCCGCGTGTGTCCTCCGCGGGCCCCGGGAGGAGCCGGGGCCGGGGCCGGGGTCGGGACTGGACCCTGCCTCGGGTCCGGAGCCGGGCTCGGGCCAGGCGGAGCCGAAGGGCGGCGATGCCCGCCCAGCAGCGCCACCGCCAGTACGGCCAGAGCCAGGCGGAGGCGAGACCGCGGCGGGACGGCCGGGGCCGGGCACGGGGCAGCCCCGCCCAGGGCCGGGGGCATGGCCCAGCCCGGCAGGGGAGAGGGAGGCGGGGAGAGGAGAGGGACGTCGGGCAAGGGACCCCGAGAGAAGGGTGCCCGACAGCGGGAAAGGGAGAGAAGGAGAAAGAAAGAGAGTGAGTGTTGTAGAATATCTGCTTTTTCTGCCGCTGCTGCTGCCGCCGCTGCTGCTGCCGCTGCTGCAACTGAGGCACCGGGGCCGTTCGTCCCCGTGTCCGTTCCCCGCTCGCCCCACGAGCCCCACGTTCGATCCCCCGCGCCCCGGGGCCAGCCCCTCCGTCTGCCCAAACACGGGAACTTTGCAGCCTTGAGCCCAGATGCAGAGCCCTGACTCCTGCACTCTGGCACAGCGATCCCCTCGCCTGCTGCTGTGCATTGTCCTTGCGGAGGGGCAAACACTGTCGGGCCACCTTCCCTTGGGGTAGGATTCCTACCTAAGCCCAGCACTGCACTTACATCTCCAGTGTTGCTTTCCAGTAAAAACAGGGGAAGGAAAACTGTGTGTGGCTCATGGGATTTTAGAGTGTCTAGAAATCACCAAGTCACCAGTCTTAGAGGTGAGGTGCATCTGGAATTACTGGGATGGAGAAGTAGTGCAACATGGAAAAGGACAGCATAGAAATTAACAGAGGAAAACATCTTGGATTGTTTCCTTCATTTTCATTTCCCTTCTGTAAAGCTGTTTCAGTTTTCCAGGAATCTTCTCCTGTCTGCTCTTCCCAAGAATCTCTCATGGAGAACAAGGTCAAGCTTCTGTCACAAGATTTGCCATCAGGAAATTATGTCACTGGTGAAATTTTCATGATGACTGTTTGTGCTGGTTTAGGGCAAATTTTGGGAGGAAATCTCCAAAAGGGGTCCATCTAGAAAGCAAGTTCAAGTGTCCCCTACCCCTACTAGTTCAGGAAAAGAGTTCCCTTGAGAAAAGTGAAAGAAACCCCAGTTTATTTAACAAGTAAAGTATTCGCAAGCATGGAAAATGAATAATATTAAATAAAACCTCTGGCAGGCAGTGCTGAAGCGATGGCAAATTCAGAAAGTCCTTTTTGTGGGTTGTAGTTGGCTCACTTGGTCTCTTCTAAGTCCCTCTGGTTCTGGAATGCAGCGTCCCAGAGCTCGGGGGGCCACAGGTGTGAGCTGCCGGTGTTTGTGTGGGTTTTCAGTCCAGAGCAGGTTTAAACAGTTCCAAGAAAAAGGAAAGTCACAGTCCGAGGAACTTCTCTTCCTAAGCTAGCTAAAACCACATTGCTAGACCTGGGCTGTGAAGGCATCGGGAAATTTCCAAATCTGGGCACTGGCGGTCCCAGCAAACACCAGAGCTGGATGGTGCTGGAGCCAGAACCTGCAAATTTCCAAACTTTGGCTTTCTGTGCCAGCAAATCACTGGGCTTGGGCTGTGCCAGCACCAGGAAGTTTTCAGATCTGGGCGCTGGTGCTGCCAGCAAACACCAGATCTGGGTGGTGTCATTGCCAGCGACAGAAATCTGCCAGATTTGGGCTCTGCTGGCACCAGGAAATTTCCAAATCTGGGTTCTGGTGCAGCAAACACAAGATGTGGGCGGTGCCAGACCCAGTAGCAGGAAGCTGCCACAAGTTTTGGATTTCTGTGCCAGCAAATTGCTGCACTTGGACTGTGCCAAAATAGGGAAATTTCCAGATCTGGGCACTGGCAGTGCCAGCAAACAGCCCATTTCAGGCTCCAGGAAGGACTGGATCTGGATGCCATCCTCTTTTATTTCCTTCTTTCCTTCCTTCTTTCTTGGGATCCTGCTGTCAGCAAACTCCAGATTGGGTGGTGCTGGCAAGGGGAAATTGCCAGGTTTTAGCTTTCTTTGCCAGCAAATTGCTGGACATGGGTGGTGCCCGAAGAGGGAAATTGCCAGATGTGGGCACTGGCAGTGCCAGCGCACACCAGATCTGGGTGGGGAATGTGCCAGCACCAGGAAATTGCCAAATGTGAACTTTCAGTGCCAGCATATTGCTGGAATTATGCTGTGCAGGCATCTGAAAAATTCCGGATCTGGACACTGTGGTGTCAGCAAACACAAGATTGGGTTGCTGTAGGTACCAGGTATTTGCAAGGTTTTGGTTTTCTTTGCCAGAAAATTACTAGACTTGGGCTGTGCTGGCACTGGGAAATTCCCGCATCTGGGCACTGGTGGTGCCAGCCAACACCGGATCTTGGCATTGCCAATGACGGTAGCAGGGAATTGCCAGATTGTGGCTTTCTTTACCAGAAAATCGCTGGACTTGGCTCTGCCAGAACAGGGAAATATCCAGATCTGAGCACTGGCAGTGGCAGCAAACACCAGGTCTGGGCACCTGTACTGGCATCAGGAGACTACCGGCTTTTGGCTTTCTGTGCCAGCAAATTGCTGGACTTGGGCTGTGCCAGCACTGGGAAATTTCCAGATCTGGGCACTTGCGCAGCAAACACCAGACCTGGGTGGTGCTGGTGGCAGCACTGGGAAGCTGCTGGGTTCTGGCTTTCTTTGCCAGAAAATTGCTGCATTTATGTTTTGCTGGCACTGAGAAATTTCCAGATGCTAATTTTGCAGTGCCAGCAAACTGCTGGAATTAGGCTGTGCAGGCATCTGAAACATTCCCGATCTGGGTACTGGCAGTGTCAGCAAACATGAGATCAGTTTGCTGTAGGTACCAGGTCTTTGCTTGGTTTTGGCTTTCTTTGCCAGCAAATTGCTGCACTTGGGCTGTACCAGAATAGGTAAATATCAAGATCTGGGAACTGGCAGTGCCAGCAAAAACCACATTTCAGGAAGGATTTGACCTGGACCTGTTCCCTCCCTGCCTCCCTCCCTCAGCAAGGTGCCAGAGGGGCTGGAGAGCAGCCAGGCAGAAAGGGACCTGCAGGGACTGATGGACAGAAGGCTGGACATGAGCCAGCAGTGTGCCCGGGTGGCCAAGAAGGCCAATGGCTCCTGGCCTGGCTCAGGAATGGTGTGGCCAGCAGGAGCAGGGCAGGGATTCTTCCCCTGTTCTCAGCACTGCTTGGGCAGCACCTCAAGTGCTGTGTTCAGATCTGGAGCCCCCAGTTTAGGAAGAACATGGAGGGGCTGGAGCGTGTCCAGAGAAGGACAACAAGGCTGGGGAGGGGTCTGGAGCACAAGAGCTGTGTTAAGTTTCTGAAGAAGCTGAGGTTGTTTATCCTGGAGAAGAGCAGGCTCAGGGGAGAAAAGGCAGTGTATAGGCAGAGGTTGGACTTGATGATCTCCATGGCCTGTTCCAACCTTGCTGGTTCTGGGATTCTCTGAAACCACCCTTGGAGCAGTTGCAGGATGAGCCCTGGGGCTCCTGTTCAGAAGCTCCAGCAGCCCAGGCCCCTCAGCTTCTCCTGCCAGCCCCAAAGCCCATCCTGTCAGTCCTGCAGAGCCTCTGCAGCTCCTCCTCACTGCCCAGAACACGGAGCCCCAGAGCCAGACACAGCAGCCCAGATGTGCCCCCCTGGCCTGGGGTGCCTCTGGCAAGGGAGCAGCACCAGGCACTGCAGGAGCCTGCAGACAATTCCTGCAGCACTTGTAGGATGATCCTGCTGCCCAAGGGACATTCCCGTGGTGCCAAGTCAGGAACTGCAATGGGGAGTGGGGACAGAGAGGAAAGGGCAAAAAGGGATGGGCTGTTTGCAGGGGAGGGAACAGGGGTGGGCAATGGGAAGAAATTTGCAGCAGGAAGAGGAAAGAAAGCAAAGGTGAAGCCAAGGAAATGCTCAGGGCAGTTTGGGGGTGGCTGCCAGGCAGCCCTGGCTCTGAGCAACAGCATCTGCAGTGGGACAGGAAACTCCTAGCTGATGGGAACAAACTTTCTGGCTGACTGCAGAGGCCAGGACAAAGCTGAGTGGTTTCCCTGGTGTCCCCCAGCCCTTGGTGGCCCCAGGGGCTGATGGCATTTGTGCTCCCCCAGGTTCATGTCCCCACACCAACAGCATGGGGGTGCTCCCGCCTGCTGTGTGCAATGCAAACAGGGGCTGCTGAGCCAGTGCTGCCGTGTCTGTGCCTGCAAGGATGGGGCACCTGTGTGAGCTGGGGGAGAGGCCAGGGCTGCAGAGGGGGGATGTTGTTGGCAGCTCCATGAGGACACTCTGGGACGCTGCCCTGGGCTGTGCAGCACACTGGGGATGGATCAGCCCCTGCTCTGCTGCTGCTTCCCGTCTCCCCCATGGCCCTTGCAGAGCCCCAGCCGTGCTGTTTGCCTCCAGCCTGCCCACGGCCAGCCTGGGGCTGCTCAAGGGGCTTTTCTGTGCTGAGCATTGGCCTGGCCATGTTCTTGAGAGAGCCTGGTCAAGGAGCCTGGAGCCCCCATGGCCTGTCTTGAGCTGTCAGCGCTGCCCCAGCCATGCCCATGGCCTGTCCCTGCTTCAGCCCCGGCACTGCCACACCCAGGACTGCGCCCGGCCCCGAGAGCACTCAGGCCCTACAGCAACACCAGGGCCACCAGGGCAGTCAAGAGAATCTAGACAGCCCTGGCAGCTTTTGTCTGGGAGCCACCTTTGGATATAAGGAATTTTGGAGGCGGATTCTCAGTTTTTGCCATGGATGTCTGGACTTGAAAGTGTTTTTTTCAATGGGAAGAAAAGAACGGGCCCCCAGTGTTTTGAAGGCAGATGAGGAGTGGCCCCCAAGAGGCCAAGGCCAGCCAGAGCTTCTGTCCTGGCAGGTTTCATATGGGAATAATCCTTGGATATAATCAAATTTGGAGGAGGAATCCCAATTTCAGCCTTGAACCCCTGGAGAAGGACAGTTCCTTCCCACAGCAAGGAATGCAAAGAATTCCAGGGTTTCAGGGGTTGATAAGAAGCAACTCTCAACATGCCAAGGCCAGCTGGACCAGTCAAGCAGCCCCCAGGAGGCCCAGCCACCCAGACCTGTTCCATGTTCTTGGATCCTTGGGGCCCTGCAGCATCAAAATTGCCCCTTGGTTCCGTGAGGCCCTGTAGGATCACCACAGATCTTTGTTTCCATGAGGCCCAGTGATATAACAATGGTCTCCTTGCCTCTGCAGTGGCACAGTGGCCCCTTGCTTTCCAAGTGGCCTTGCAGTGTCCAAATGGTTTCCTTCTTGCCATGGGACTGCACAATGCCACAATGGCCCCTTGCTTCCATGAGGTCACAGAGTCTCCAAATGGCCCCTTGGTTCTATTGGGTTCCCTGGGATCACAGTGGCCCTTTGGTTCCAACAGGCCTGGATGTGTTACACTGGCCCCTTTTTCATGGGGACCCACAGTGTCCCAATGGCCCCCTGCTCCCATGAGGCCCTGGGATGTCACAATGGTCTCATCGCTTCCACAAGGCCCTGCTGTTCCACAATGCCCTTGAAGTGTCACAATAGTCCCAGTGGGTTCCCCTGCTGGTTCACACTGGCCTCTTTTATTCTGTAGTGTAACAATGGTATCCTTGGTTCCATGGTCAGAATGGCCCCGTGGTCTCATGGAACCCCACAGCCTCTTATGGAGCTCCACAGCCCCTTATGGAGCCCCACAGTGTCACTTTGATCCCCTTGAGTCCATAAGGCCCTGCCATGCTACAAGGACCCCTTGGTTATACAAGGCCCTGCAGTGTCACAATGGCCCCTTGGTACCAGTGGTCCTGAAGTGTCCTAATGGTCTCCATGGTTCCATGACACCCCACTACGTCACAATGGACTTTTGGTTCCATGAGCTTTCCTACTGCCAACAACAGTCTCCTTGGTTCCACAGTGTCACAATGGACCCTTTGCTCCATGAGGTTCAGTAGTGTATCATGGATGCCTTGATTCCATGAGGTTGTGCAGTGTCACAATGATCTCCTTGGTTCTGGGGCCCTGCTGTGGCTGCTGTGTAACAATGGATCTGTGGTACCATGAGGTTCCATAGTGTCACCATGGTGCCTTTGGTTCCACAAGGTCTTGCTGGGCCACAATGGCCCCTTGGTTCCATGAGGTTCTGTACTGTCAACAATGATTTCCTTGGTACTGCAGTCACAATGGATCCTTGGTTCCATGAGGGGCCTGGCCTCCCACAGCCCCTCACAGACCCTTATGGCCCCTCATGCCCCCTCACAGCCCCTCATGGCTCCCTCACAGTTCCCCATGCCCCCTCACAGCTCCCCATGGCCCCTCATGGCCCCTCACAGCCTCCCACAGCTCATGGCCCCTCACAGTTCCCCGAGATCCCTCACAGCCTCTCACTGAGGATGCCCTGGAAGAGAGAGAGAGAAACAGCAAGTGTTTCTCACAGCAGCATGTGAGAATTTTTAGGGTATGGTAGGGATGTGATAACTTGTTAAGTATAAACAATCTGCAGGTGGTGTTGTTCTACTTCGTCTTTCTGTTTCTCTATAAAAACTGCATGGTTCTCTTGAATAAAACCTTCTTTCACTCTCTCTACACAACTGCCTCCTGCCTAGTTCTGTGACATTCTCGACTCAACAGTGACACCTCACAGCCCCTCATGGCCCCTCACAACACCTTCCCAGTTCCCCATGGCCCCTCACAGCCACTCACAGCCCCTCACGGCCCCTCATGGCCCCTCAGAGCCTCTCATGGCCCCTCACAGCCCCTCACAGTTCCCCATGGCCCCTCACAGCCCCTCATGGCTCCTCACAACCCCTCACAGTTCCCCATGGCCCCTCGCGGCCCCTCACGGCCCCTCACACCCCCTCACAGTCCCTCATGGCCCCTCACAGCCCCAGATGCGGGGCTCCTCCCAAAGGAGAAGGTGTCGGGCACTGATTGCTCTCCTTTCATTTCAGTCCTTTCACAGCCACGAGTGCAGAAAGGCTGAAATGGAGCCTTTGCCCAGTGTTTCCCTCGGGGTTAACTGCGGGCTGAAGCTCTGTGCTGGCGCTGGCCCGAGCGCCACCATCCCTGCAGCCACCAGGCCTTTGCTGTCCCCCCCGTGTCTGTTCCCTGTCCCCGAGTCCCGCCCGGCTCTGGCAGCAGCAGCAGCCACAGCGCAGGGGGCGCCGGCCCGGCCCAGCCAGGGCTCCCGGCCAGGAGCAGCAGCAGTGCCGGCCCCTTCTCGCCTGCTCCTGCCTCTGCTCCCAAGGGCTTTTTCCAGCTCAGTTCTGGCGCAGAGCAGCCAGCACCCACACACAGCCCTGACTGCTCAGGGCCCGCCTGTGCTCCCCTGAGCCAGCCCTCAGAGGAAGAAAGGATTGGGTTCCAGCACTGTTTCCAGCTCTGTTTGACTCACCCTGAGGTGACAGGAGGAGGCGGCTGGTGCCTCTGCCTTGGGAATTGCAGATTATGGCTGCTCTTGGCCCTCTTCTGCTTGCAACCTGAATTTTATCCATAAAAATGCAAGTGCCTCTTTCAGTTGGTGCTACCCACGGTGCTTTCATGACAGTGAAGTCAGTATTTTTGTCACAGGCATAAAGATCAGCAGATACTGGAATGCTTACCAGCCCCTGAACACTAAGATGAGGGGAATTAAAGCTTCACAGGCCACATTTGCAGGGCTCAAACAGAGCCCTGTTGCTAGCACTGTTGAAATAGAACAAGCTGACAGAGGCTGTCACAGAATTCGCCTCCACAGTGTGGAGTTAAATTAAAAAATCAACTAGGGGAAGCAGAAATCAGAACTTCTAAACTCGCTTCATTGTTCCTTCCCAGCAGCAGGAAACGCAGATGCCCAGAGGTGTTTTGCACTGCTGCTGCCCCCAGTTTGAACCCAGGCTCTGCCCAGGCCCAGCGGGAACCTGAGCCCAGCCCAGGGAGCTCAGCGCACGCGGGGCCAGGCCCAGAGCCACAGGCACGGCCCCCATTGTGGGGCAGCGGCGCAGACGGAATGTCCTGTGGCTCAAACCTCCTGCTCCTGCCACACAGCACCAGTCTTCTCCCCCTCCTCCTCCTCTCCCAACACGGCACAAATTCCAGCTCCAAGAAGGCTTCCCCAGACAGCGCTCCGGCTCCTGTTCCAGTTGAATGTCCCTGCAGAGAAACAGGGAATCTTTCAGTCGCTTCCACAAGCTCAGGCTTCGCACTTCATGGGGAATCTGGAATGCAAATGGCCTTGTCAAGAAAGCCAAAGGCCAAGGGAATGGAGTATAGATTACTGATAAAAAATCACCCATCTTCCAGGCAAGGTTTACCAAGGCATTTCCTGCATTTCTTCTTTTCAGATTCTTTCAGTTGGCTGCTCTGGGAAGTCCAGCTTGTACTGGTGCTTATCATGAACTGATTGTGCTCTTGATTTAGGCACCAAGACACCAAATGTGGAATCATCTATATGGAACTGTTATGAATGATCAATCGAAAGCCAAATTATAAAAAATCTGAAAAGATTTCTTTATCTTTTTCTGCTATTAAAACATGGTCTTCAAAACCACCACAGCCAAAGAGACAGTGTCGAGCCCAGGGTTGGTGCGGGGTAAACCTGGATCCCCCCTCTATTGCATCGGACCCTCCACCATTCACGAGAGCCGCTTCTTGCAGGGATGCTTTATACAGTTTATTATGCCTGAGCAAAGAAGTCCCAGTTTCTTTTGTAACTCTGCATATTCATAGTTGGTTCTTTCACTGTGCAGAGCTGGACAATCGCCATTTCCTTGTTGATAGCCAGCACTGATCGGATTCAGGGAAGTCACGTATTCACACGTATCTTTCTGGCGACTTTGACTATCTTGATCGATGTTATCAACAGGGCAATGATCACTCTCAGGCGTCTTCCGATTGACATGACATGTCTTGGGATAATGGTGATCATCGCACTGGGTGTGTCCATTCTTGGGCTAAAGTGCCGATCGTTATCTGGCCACCTTCAGGAATTTCGGAATTTGAATAGATGCCTGTCTCAGGCTGCTTGTGGTCAGAGACTTGTTTGGATTTTGCAATCTTTATGAAATACATGCTTTTATAGCATGAATTATTTCCCAACATATATTACAACATCACTACAATCTCACAGAAGAAGGCAATCATACCGATCAGTGTATAGTCAAATTGCCCCCTAATTCTCATAAAGTCCATCTACTCTGCACACCCTTACTTTGTATTTTTGTTTCTCAGTCATCACAGAACTGAGAGCTTCAAGAAAAAGAGGAAGAAATATTAACAGGTATCCCTTAGGTAAGGGAAATACTGGACTGTCAGGAACTAAAAATAGTTGATAGCATCTGTATCAGGCAATTTTTTTTACCCTCTACCAGTGTCCATTTCAGGCATCCTGTTAGCATGACCTAGGATTTTGCAGCTAAATGCAATGGGCTGCAATTTGAGAGGCCTACAAGAAAAAAAACTTATCAGACTTTTTCCCCCCCCCCCCGAGTGACAGGTGCAAATTACAAAATGAAAGGGCCTACAGAAATTTAAAATTTTCTAATTTTAGAAAAATACAGTATTAGCATCAGATTCCAAGGGCATAGAGATATAGGAGCAGCAAGGAAATGCTCCCAGAAATGTTTTCTAGCCTGAAGAGACAAGCTAGCCACAGGAACAAGAGACAGCCACTTCTTTTAAAATGTGTGAATTACTGAATGCAAGAGCCATTGGCCCTTTCAACTTCTGTTTTTAACAAAAAGTAAGCTATTAACTTGTGTTTATGAAGACTTTAGTTGGACTTCAATGTTTTTGAGACAGCTTCTGAGCAAAATACAAAAAAACTACATTACATATTAGTAAATGCAGCATCTAGAAAAACAACTAAATAGTCCTTTCTCACAGTTAAATGTTCAGTTCTTCATAAATTGTGATTAAGACCATGAAATGCAGTACCTAATCCAGTTAAATCCCACCTACACCTCAGATTTGTATGTGTAACTAATATTTTCCACTCCACTCCCTATCCCTTCTCTCACCTCAGTCCTCAAGCTCTCAGCCAGGCACAAGCCAACTTCTCACCTCAACTGCTGTTAGCAATTACCAAGCACCTGTTGGTAATTGCCTGAGCACCTGCCCCACCCACAGCAGCTGTAGGTCCCTGGCTGCTGGGAGAACAGGTCTGAAGTGCAGACCCGAACACCACCACCCCCCCACAAAAAAAAAAAATTAAAACTTTTCTAAATAATTTGAGACTAGTAAAAGATCAGGACATGGAGGGACTTGTTTATCCCCTTTAGGCCAATCAAGAAAAGGTTTATAGCCTTCTCTGGAAAGGGAAGACTGGGGGGTTTTTCTTGAAGCAGAAGCATGTTTTATCAGCCCAGTTTCCTTCCTCATTTGTTCCTGCTGCCCAGGAGGCCATTCACTAGGCATATATATAAATATCTCTGTCTGAAAACACATCTACAGGAGTGCATGACTTACACTGGTGTGATTTAAAACATAGCTTTTATTGTACAAAAATGCAAAAATCTGTTCTAGGAGAGGCACATCTTGTGGAGCTGTAAGGACCCTGACAGCACATCTGCTACCAAAGCAACAACTCCTGCTCTGCAGTGGCTTAAGCGGGCTGAGATGGAAGTGTTTCTGTGGAGGATTTTATTAAGCGTTGGTTAGCTGAGAAAGGCCATACTGACCTAATGCCGCTGGTTAAGCTCGAAAGGGAGGTCAGCAGTCTCTGATTCAGTGACTGCTGACAGGCAAGAATGCCGGATGGCCTTGCTGCAACATGAGGAAAGGGAGGTGAGATTAGTCCTGAATATCTGCAGAATGTAACAGAAGAATAAGCACAAGAATGTAGAAGTAGGTGTAGTTGCTGATATGTAACTAACCAATCCTGAGCTCAACTTTTGCAATATGTATGAAGCTTATTAAGAACTATATTTAACCCGCCATATTCGATCAATAAATTGGACTTGGATGAACCAACTGGTGTCTGGGTCTCCTTCCTCCGACAAATGGTGGAGAATGCGGGCAAAGGCACTCTGAACGTTCGCTCTCTTGGATTATAAATTCGCCACGGTCGGGAAAGTTGGGTGAGAGTCCTTGCAGCCAGGACGGTGCCGGATTTTAAAAGCACCCTTGAGGATCACAAAAGGTATCTCAAGTCTCTACGTGTCGCCGGAGCCTGGAGGGCTGCAACAGCGCGCGCTGATATATAGGTATGGATAGGCAAGTGACATACGATCCCTTCTCCTCATATTTAGAAAGGCGAGGAGTAAAAGGGGTAGATTTAAAAAAGGAATTACCAGGGTTATTAGCTTATGGTTATTCTAAAGGGATTTTTGCTAACTCACATACAGTTCATGAGATAGTAGAGTGGAAAAGGTTTGGGGATATCCTGTGGGATACAGTGTTAGATGATGATAAGTCAGCAAAGACATTTGGCAAGTTATGGCGGGTGGTATATAATACGTTACTTCAGCAGGTCTCTGAGAGAAAGGCAGCAGAAAGGGCAACAGAAGCTCATAAGAGGAATATAGGGTATGGTCGTGAGGATGATCCCCTGGCACCTTCTGTAACTCAGATACTTATGCCTAAGAGTCCCCAGCAGAGTGGTGTGCAGGATTTTCCTATAGATAGTGTGGAACCGTCTGCACCCTTACTGTTGGGGGAGGAGGGCGAGTTGGATGGTGGAGGTAAGAGCAAGCCAGCTTTGCCTCCGCCGCCAGCTTCAGGCGGGTCGGATGGTGGGGGTGGGAGCAAGCCAGCTGCGCCTCCACCGCCACCTTTGCCTCCGCCGCTTCCCCCGAGCAGGCCGGCTCCCGGGGGGCCACTTCCCCCGCGCGAGTCATCTCCGGTTTCACTGTCAGCTCCAGCAGCGGGGGGGCCGCTTCCCCCGCACGAGCCGGCCTCAGCGGAGGGGCCGCTTTCCCCGCGCGAGCCGGCCCCTGCTCCACCGCCTTCCCCGTGCGAGAGCTCGGTCTCGGTACCGAAGTGCCAGCAGCATAGCACCCTTAAAGAGCCAGATCCCATCCCAGGGGCACACCATGATCTATGGGGGAGGTGGCTAAACAGAGGAGGGAAGCTTGGGCTGCTGTGGCAAAAGAAGTAATGCAAATGGGGGATGGCGAGGCAGTGGAAGTAGCTTCTAATCTTGCATGTCCGGTCACATACACACCACAGTATGATGCACAGGGGAACCTTACACATAATATAGCGGAATATACTCCCTTAGATTGGAAGTTGTTAGCGCAGTTACGTTCTACGGTTAGTCAGTTTGGAGTAAAAAGTGAACCTGTTAGGCAAATGCAAGAGTGTTAGCTACTTTAGGGGCAAATTGGACTATTGAGGAAGCTTTAGAGCGAATGGCATTAATGCCAACAGCTTCACAGGCATTTATAGCAGAAACTTTAAAGGAATTAGGATTAGGGTTACAAAAGCAAGCAGAGTCTACTCAAAATCAGGTGTTAGCTGCTCAGAATCAGGTGTTAGCTGCTCTTGCTCCTCTCCGAAGCGGCTCACTGGCGGACATGCAGAGCTCGAGACCATTCATCAAGTGTTACTGATGCGGCAATGAGGGACATACGCGCCCAGACACAAGTAGCCGCCGTGACATCGGAGACATCAGCTGCCGACGCAACATCGCTGTCACCTCCTGCTTGCAACCAGCAACAGCAGAGAGCCTCGATTTGGATTTATCAGCAGCAGTAGACGTCACACTAATGACGAACCGGCCTGAGAGAATACAAACTGGAGTAAAGGGTCCTCTTATATTAAATGGATAAAGATGTGGAGCATTGTTATTAGGACGTTCTTCAATAACTATGCTGGGATTATTTGTATTACCTGGTGTTATCGATGCGGATTATACAGGGGAAATACAAATCATGGTTTACACCCTTTATCCTCCTATTAGAATAACAAAAGGACAACACATTGCACAATTAATACCACTATCACAAATGACATCTGGTATACCATCATTTACTGGACAAACGCGGGATGAAAAGGGTTTTGGCTCTACTGGTGTTACACTTTTAACTGTGGATTTACAAAATAGACCAAAACAAAAAGTGGAAATTACCCATGGGCATCAAAGCATAACCCTTTATGGATTATTGGATACAGGAGCTATTACAGCTTTTACAGATGCAGGAAAGAAATCAAGGCGTGCTGCTGTCACCTGGCAAGAAAAAGGACAATGGAAGCATCAACTTCTTACAGCAGATCCTGCAGATAGTTTACAAACTTTGGAATTGTTGGCAGTAGTATGGGCAGTGTCTAATTTACAGGAGTCTTTAAATGTGGTCACAGACTCTATGTATGTTGCCGGAGTAGCCAGACGAATAGAGGAAGCAGCAATTAAGGAAGTGAATAATAAACGATTGTATGAGTTATTGATACAATTAAGGAAAGCTTTACGAGAGAGAAATGCACTGTATTCTGAGATTCATATTGGGAGTCATAAATGGTCTGAAGGTTTAGGAGAAGGGAATGAACGTGCAGATAAATTGGTTACCTTACCCATTGATAACTCTTGTCCTATTGATAAGCATACATTGGCCAGAGAAGCACATAGTAAATATCATCAAAATGCAAAAGGATTAGCAAAGCACTTTGAGCTGAGTTTGTCAGAAGCTAAGGCTATTGTTAGAGCATGTCCAACATGTAGTTATCATAATGGTAGAATAAGTTTAGGCATTGGAGTTAATCCTCGAGGTTTAGAAATAAATGAGAAATGGCAAATGGATGTTACACATATAGTCAGATTTGGTAAAGTTAAGTACGTGCATGTCACTGTAGATACATATAGTCACTACATATGGGCTACGGCTTAGGCCGGGGAAAAAGCTACACATGTTATCAGGCACCTGTTAAGTTGCTTTGCTGTCATGGGAGTCCCAAAGAGTATCAAAACGGATAATGGTCGAGCTTATGTGAGTGCTAGGGTCCAGAAATTGTTGAATCAGTGGTCTGTTAGGCATGTGACAGGTATTCCACACTCTCCTACTGGATAGGCAATAGTGGAAAGAGCAAATGGTACCCTTAAGCAGTATATTGAGAAGCATCAAGATTTAACAGACCCACAATCATGCTTAGCTAAGGTTCTGTATGTGATCAATCATTTATGTATTTTTGGGGAAGACGATATCCCTCCTGCAATTAAACATCATCCGAGGTCAGGTCAGGAAATTAAAACTCGACTACAGGATTATGGGAAAAACCTGCAAAAGTATTATACTGGGGTCGGGGATATCTTTGTGTTTCCTCACCTACAGGGCCTTTGTGGGTGCCTGCTAAGTGGACTAAACCTGTTTTTGATGCAGCCTCTGGTGGACTGTCTCACAGAGGAGGACAAGGAGCTACTGGGGAAGAAACTGTTTCTAATCCTACGATCACTACTGTTATAGTTGAAGGGACACTCAAAAGTGTTGGACAGAGCACTGACACGTCACTATCGGACGGCCCAGGAGCTGATTGGTTTTATTGACTCATTATCAACTTTTCGTTTAACAAATCCAGCAAAGGAACATTGCCTTGACTGTCACGATCCACATTGTGCTGCCTGGATAGCCCTACGTTGTGGGGGTTGTGATAGAACTTTTTGGATAGAACAATCATTATTATGGGATTTGTGGTGTCACATTTGTAAGCACGAGCACACGTGGGGTAAAAGCTGGCAAGATGAATTAAGGAGACAAACAGGGCAAAATGCATATATAGCTTTAAATCTTTATGAGTCTCCTGAACAGAAAATTCTTGCTTATTATCGATGGGAAGTACAATGTGTTGTGAATAGAATTAAGGTTCAAGGTAAATCACATATAGTCTCTGTAAGGTGTAGAAAATTAGTACCTTTAACGTAACGTTCTATTGTAGGATCCTTCAGAGGGAATCCTGAAAGAGCACTAGACTGCTGCATTGAAAAGTTGCAAAAAATTAAGTTTGCAAGTAACAGGACCAGTGAAATTAGGAGCAGCAAAACTGAAAACAGATAAGAAAAAGAAGGTAAGATAGGGAACAACCTCATCTAAATAAGGCTATTAGTGATTGCTAATTAGCTTTCTATGATTAGGGCAATTTCACATCTATGGGACCCTGCCTTGTGGGATGATGTAGCTCCATGGGACCCTGCTTCGTGGCATGCTATAGGTGTTGAAGAACAAGAACAGCGATTACGAGATAAGATACATTTTGTATTAAAGAAGGAGCTTGAATTGGTAGCTGTATATAGTAAGAAAGCTGAAGAGGCTTTGCAATCACCACCATTGAACTGGTTGGATTGGATCACACAGACAAACTTTAATACTGATCCTTTCCTATATACACTTCCTTGTTATGTTTGCAAAAGGGATAATGATAAGTGCTATGCTTGGGTAGCTTTGCATTGTGCTGATTGCAATAAGGTTTATTGGTATTCACAGAGGACAGTAGGAATTTTATGGTGTCACCCTTGTTTTGGGAAGTGGATTCAATATTCTTCCTGGTATAGAGCTCTTGAGCAAAGTACTGGCCTGCCAGGAAGGGCAGGATTAAAGCTTTTTGAGAGTGCAGAACAAGTGGCTATAGCACATATAAGGTGGAAATTACAGCAAGTACTTAGAGAGCTTGAAATTACTACATCCTCACGCATCATAGCAGCTCGCTGTAAAGCTGATTTGCCTTTAAACTTACCTCACGCTATACCTGTAAGCAAGGATGCTGATTTGGAATTAGATCAGTGTATTCAGAAATTGACTCAGCCTTACAATAGACATTCTAACAAACCAGGGAAAAGACAACGAAGAAAGGAAAAACAGAGAAAGCAGAAAGAAAAATGAGGTTTGTTTTTATACTGCTCAATGCTGTAGCAAGTGAAGCAGTAGGAATAACGCATTTTAGTCAGCCAAGAGAGAATTTATGGGTAACACTTGCTAAACAGATTAACCAATCATCGCTTTGTCTTAGTCTTGGAGGAGTTACTAATCTATTTCGAACATGCCTGGTAGGACTTCCGGTGTGGTCTCCAGGAGAATTTTGCGGTTTGATAAATAATCAAACCTTATGTATGTCTAACATGTCAAACATCACATTGCCAGTGCAGCAAGGATATACTGCAGGTCAGAGTGATGGCTATCGCCAATGCTTACTAATCCAATCACTTAACACCTCTTTGCATTCTCCTCCTGAGGAATTGGATCTTTTTGGAAGTGCAAATGCCAGTATGCCTAACACCACAGCTGGCGGATGGTTTAGTTTCAAACCCTTAGATGCCCAGAATTTAAATCAACCTAAAGACACATGGGCCACCTTAGATTCATCCCTGAATTTGAGTGAATTCTCTCCACAGTATTACAGTCAATGTAACGGCACAAACATCATGGCACCAATGAAATTACCTACAGGAATATTTCTAATTTTTGGAGACAGGGCGTGGAATGGTGTACCAGCTAAGCCACAGGGTGGACCCTGTTATTTGGGAAAATTGTCCTTGTTTCACCCTAATGTGTCCTTGCTAATGCAGCTCAGTCAAACATCAAACAGGAAAAAGCGTAGTATACATGACTTGGACTGCAGCCAGATTGGAGATCCAAAGTTTTGGGGTACATTCAGACAAGTAGTAGTTTCAACTATCTTACCAGGAGGACCTGCCAATAAGGCTATGAATTTAGCAAAACAATTAGGGTGCTGGACAAGAAATGAGCTGAACCAGACATCCCAAATTCTGGACATGATGACTGCAGATGTGCAAAGTGTTAACCATGCTGTTTTACAAAATAGAGCTGCTGTAGACTTTTTGCTCTTAGCACAAGGGCATGGATGTGAAGAATTTGAGGGAATGTGTTGTATGAATTTGTCTGATCATTCGGTGTCCATTCATACTAAGATAAAAGAACTACAACAGGGACTTCACAATCTCAAAGAAGAAGAAGGTTTAGGAATTGACGAATGGCTTAAAGGCTTAGGGCTTGGACCATGGTTAAGGAACATTGTGACATATGCTATCGGCTTACTGGGTGTGATCTTAATGTTTTTGCTTATTTTGCCTTGTATTTTTACTTGTATTCAAAACATGGTTAGCCGTATGATAGCAAAAACCTGGCAAACTAATCTCCTTGCTCAAGAAGAAAACAGGGGAAATGTGGAGGATTTTATTAAGAGTTGGTTAGCTGAGAAAGGCCATACTGACCTAATGCCGCTGGTTAAGCTTGAAAGGGAGGTCAGCAGTCTCTGATTCAGTGACTGCTGACAGGCAAGAATACCGGATGGCCTTGCTGCAACATGAGGAAAGGGAGGTGAGATTAGTCCTGAATATCTGCAGAATGTAACAGAAAAATAAGCACAAGAATGTAGAAGTAGGTGTAGTTGCTGATATGTAACTAACCAATCCTGAGCTCAACTTTTGCAATATGTATGAAGCTTATTAAGAACTATATTTAACCCGCCATATTCGATCAATAAATCGGACTTGGATGAACCAACTGGTGTCTGGGTCTCCTTCCTCCGACAATCATGGAATCACAGAATCGTTTCTGTTGGAAAAGCCCTCTGAGCTCACCCAGTGCAGCCAGGCACCCAGCAGTGCCAAGCCCAGCACTAAAGCACGTCCCTGAAGTGCCAAGGCCTGGACACCAGCCCTGAGTGGGACCTGGACAGTAGGCCCTGAGCCAAAGGTGGCCTCTGGATGAACCTTCCAACCAAAGGTTATCTTTGTATTTGCTCCCTAATGAAATATGCATGGTCATTAGCCCTGTAATAGATGTAGCCACTCATTAGTGGGACATGTATTGACCTTTGTGTATTTAGAAGCCAGACAAGGCCATGAAATCTGACATCTGGCCTTGTTTGGGGCTGAAGGATCAAAGTCACCTCCCTTGGTTTCTCCTTGAGCCCTGGCCAGGCTTTGGGAGGGACCCAAGAGGAGGATGAAAGCAGATGTTGCCACACTAGCAGTGCTGTCAGTTTGTTCATTCAGCACTGTCAGAGCTGGGCCCTCTCCCAGTGGGGTTGGAGCCTCACCTGGGGCTGGAGGCACCTGCAGGAATTCCCAGTGCCCAGGAGTGGCTCTGCAGCCCTTGCCTGTGACAGCTTCCCCAGCTGCTGTGTGGGTCTGGGGGATGGTAAAGGCTGAGGGTAAATGCTGCTGGATCTTTGTTAATCACTGCAGGTAGTCTTTGGTGGGGATGGTTGGGTGCATTACTGAGCGGCTCCTTTTGTGATTCTTTGCTGCTCTGAACTGCAGGAAATGACACTGATTCCTTCAGTTAGAGTCTGTGGCTTTGGTGCTGACCCTGCCCACTGGTAAAACAAAACTGGCACAGTCTGGCCAGATCCCAACAAAATGTCACTTGTTCAATGTAAATGTGAGGAATCAGTGCCATCAGAAATTCCCAGCTGGGAAGCCCTTCCCTGGAATTCCCTGGCTCTGGAGTGGGCTGAGGTCGGAGCCCCGTGTGAGCAGTGGGGCAGTTGGGTAAAAGAAGCTGCACCCCTGGATGGCTTCAAATGCATCCAGAAATTGCATATGGAAAAGGAAAAGACCTTGTGGGTTTGGGCTGACAAAGATGAATTTGTTGAGAGTACATAGGAAACAGCACCTTCAGAAGGAACAATGATTGTTGGAATGCTCCCACATGGAGCAACAGAAGAAGGTTTTCATCTTGAGCTCAGATGCACTTGTGCAAGTGAAAGATCAATATAATAAAAAACTATATACATATTTATGGGATAATAAGACCTTTATATTTATATTTATAGATTTATGTAGATATGTCTATATCTATATCTATCTATATTTTCATATCAATATGTACATATAAAATAATAATAATGTGAAATAGTGCTGACAATACTAATTTGGTATCTTTGGCTGCTCAGGGATGTAACACTAAATATCCTACAGAACAGGATTGGCCAGGACCCTAATGTCAGTGGTCAACTTTGTGAGATTGTATATAATGGAAAAAGGAGGAAGGGAGGAAATTGGTTATTTTTACAGGGTTTGCTGATACTGTGATGCAGAATGCTTTGTCCATTCCTGTGAAAAACACAGTGATTTTGTCTGCAGGGTTTTTCATGTACCAGACTATGCACAAGCTGCAGGATTCCTTGAATGGGTGAAGGGGTTGTTAAAAGAGCAGTTGAAAAAATGAGGAGATGGGAACTTTCCCATGGAGAACCCATCTCCCGGATGTGCTCCATGCCCTTCACAATGGCCCACTGGGGAAATAGAAACCCCCTGGCTGTGCACGGCTGCCCCCAATTTGCAAATCCAGCCATGGGCAGTGAGACTTGGGCTGCCTGGGAAATTGTTCTGG
The DNA here is from genome assembly GCF_028551555.1 of Melozone crissalis. Taxonomy (NCBI): domain Eukaryota; kingdom Metazoa; phylum Chordata; class Aves; order Passeriformes; family Passerellidae; genus Melozone; species Melozone crissalis. Next base: position 1,556,408 of record NW_026535850.1, on the reverse strand, counting down.
CTGTGATGGCCCCTGGCAGGGCCAGCCCAGAGGCTGCAGGGCTGGGCCTTCATGCATTGGAATTAATTAGGATAAATTCAAAGCAAATGAGAGCTATCAATTCTGAAAGAAGAATTCAGATTCCTCCAGGACACTTTGCTTTGGTAACTGCTCCCTTGGAGCTTGGCCTTGCAAAGTGGTCCTGTCATGGCAGGAGGAATTGATGCAGAATATCAAGGAGAAATTATAGTAATTCTGTAAACAATAATGAACAATATTGGATTATTCAACCCCATGACAGAGTAGCACAATTATCGATTTTGAAATTTTAAGAATGATTGTGAAAAAAGGAGATCCAGCTCCAGTCACCACCATTTGTGGAGATAAAGGGTTTGGATCCAGCAGCCCTAATAATGGAGCCAGAGTGTTGGTCCAGAGGCCAAATGGCCCTCCCGAGGCAGCTGAAGGAGCAGCTCCTGGGAAAGACAACTCTGAGTCCTGAAACCTGGGCAGGAACAATGGGAATGTGTCCCTGCAGCCAAGGATTCTGTGTGAGAACAAGGAGATCTGACAGGATATTGTTTTACACATCCTGCCAGACCAGATCTTCTCTGTTTGCCCCAAGGGCCCCTGTGGAAAATGCTCTGATCCACGGGGCTCCATGTGAAGGCTGCTGTGACACTGAGGGACTTGCACAGGAATTCCATCTAGGAGCCTGGGTGCCCCACAGGGACTGGGACCCGGCACCTTCCAGCCAGAGGGGAAAGGGCCCCCCAAGCCTTGTTAGCCACAGACAGCATGGGAAAGCTGAACAGCAAAGGGCCTGGGGGCATTATTCTGGAATTAAAAAGGTGCCAGCTCCAGGGACAACAGAATTCTTGTTCCTAATTGGAATGAGATTGAGAAAAAAGAACAAAGAATGGTGTCACTAAAGTACTACTGATGTCTGTAAGGTGTACCTTGATAGTCAGCCAGAATCTTTGTCTGCCACAAACACCTCTGGTGTTTCACCAAGGGATTGGTCATCAAAATGTAATGATGGCTTATGATGGATTGCTGAGCTTCTTTTGTAATTCTTTGCTAATGATGATGTGCTTTGCTGAGCTTATCCTTTTGTAAATCTCTGCAGCTGTGCATGATATAAATGACATAATTCCTTAAGTTGGTGTCTGTGTCTTTGGTAGTGACCTTGCCCACTGGTGAAACAGGGCCCCCTCTTGCCTAAGTGTTCCCTGGGAAGGCAAAAGCCCTCCCTCCAAAATTCCCCCCTTCCTCCCTGTTCCCCCCTTTACACCCTGTGCATGATGTGCTCTGGTCTGGGGTATGCCCGGGGTCAGTTGGGCTCCCCTGTCCTGGCTGTGTCCCTGCCCAGCTCCCCCGCAGCCCCAGCCCCTCCCCAGCGTCGCTGGACGAGGGGCAGGACAGGCCTTGGCTGTGCTGCAGCTCAGCAAGAACAAAACCATCTCTGTGTGCTCAGCCCTGTGCTCAGCACCCGGCCCAGCAGTGTCTCAGTGCCAGGGGCTGTGCCCTCAGTCCCTGCCAGGGGTTTCCATGGCAACTGCCAGGCCAGGTGACCCAGGTGTCCCCCCAGTGCCGGTTGCCATGGAAACAGTGCCCAGCCCCGCCCCTTTCTGTCTGACTGACCTGGCCTTTGGCCCTGGCAGTGCCGTTGGCTGTTGGTTCCTGGTGCCTGAGCGGCCAGCGCGGCACAGGGCAGGTGGCCATGGCACAGCCCCCAGCAAGGGATCCCCTCTGGCTCTGGGCACTGACACCAGCCCTGAGCAAGGGGCCAGGGCAGCTTTCCATGGCCACCAACATCACAACGGCTCCAGGCATTGGCTGCTATGGCACCAAACCAAGGAACGGGTCACCGTGGGCGTTGCCGTGGCACCAACATATGTCACTGAATTGTACCTGGAACAGCCCTGGCACCGCTTTGTCCTGAGGGCTGCCATGGCAGCTGAGGGCAGCAACAGCTGGTGCTCTGCAAGGGCCCTGGGGCAGACGGGAAGGAGCAGCAGAGCAGGGGCTGATCCATCCCCAGTGCACTGCACAGCCCAGGGCAGCGTCCCAGAGCGTCCTCATGGAGCTGCCAACAACATCCCCCCTCTGCAGCCCTTGCCTCTCCCCCAGCTCACACAGGTGCCCCATCCTTGTAGGCACAGACACGGCAGCACTGGCTCCGCAGCCCCTGTTTGCATTGCACACAGCAGGCGGGAGCACCCCCATGCTGTTGCTGTGGGGACATGAACCTGGGGGAGCACAAATGCCATCAGCCCCTGGGGCCACCAAGGGCTGGGGGACACCAGGGAAACCACTCAGCTTTGTCCTGGCCTCTGCAGTCAGCCAGAAAGTTTGTTCCCATCAGCTGGGAGTTTCCTGTGCCACTGCAGATGCTGTTGCTCAGAGCCAGGGCTGCCTGGCAGCCACCCCCAAACAGCCCTGAGCATTTCCTTGGCTTCCCCTTTGCTTTCTTTACTCTTCCTGATACAAATGTCTTCCCATTGCCCACCCCTGTTCCCTCCCCTGCAAACAGCTCATCCATGCTTGCCCTTTCATCTCTGGCCCCACTCCCCATTGCAGTTCCTGACTTGGCCCCATGGGTGTTGTTATTATATTTCTAGAGTCCCATACTGTTTCTAAAGTCCCATATTTCTCAAGTCCCATACCTCCTCTCCTCGGTGTTTTCCTATAGCTAAAGACCTACACAGCACAGACTCCTCCTTCTGCAGGTTTTTCCTTCTTAGTCAGGGCACCCACAAGGCTCTCCCTGACTGGCCAACCCACCCCCTTTTATCCCAGTTATCTTCACTAGCCACAGCTGCAGCCCAATGAAGGACATCACAGCTGCAGCCCATCGAGAACAACTGGGACTTACCTGGGCAAGGCCTATATACAGATATTCAAGTACAATACAGATATTTTACTGGGACTCAAAAGCCACCTATACTATACATGGGAACGTCCCTTGGGCAGTAGGATCATCCTGCAAGTGCTGCAGGAATTGTCTGCAGGCTCCTGCAGTGCCTGGTGCTGCTCCCTTGCAGAGGCACCCCAGGCCAGGGGGGCACATCTGGGCTGCTGTGTCTGGCTCTGGGGCTCCCTGTTCTGGGCAATGAGGAGGAGCTGCAGAGGCTCTGCAGGACTGACAGGATGGGCTTTGGGGCTGGCAGGAGAAGCTGAGGGACCTGGGCTGCTGAAGCTTCTCAAGAGGATGCCCAGGGCACATCCTGCAACTGCTCCAAGGGTGGTTTCAGAGAATCCCAGAATCAGCAAGGCTGGAACAGGCCATGGAGATCATCAAGTCCACCCTGTGCCCTGACACCGCCTTGTCTCCCCTGAGCCTCCTCTTCTCCAGGGTAAACAACCCCAGCTCCCTCAGCCACTCCTCACAGACCTTGTGCTCCAGACCCCTCCCCAGCCTTGTTGCCCTTCTCTGGACACGCTCCAGCCCCTCCATGTCCTTCCTAAATTGGGGGCACCAGAACTGCAAACAGCACTCAAGGTGCTGCCCAAGCAGTGCTGAGCACAGGGGAAGAATCCCTGCCCTGCTCCTGCTGGCCACACCATTCCTGATCCAGGCCAGGAGCCATTGGCCTTCTTGCCCACCTGGGCACACTGCTGCCTCATGTCCAGCCTGCTGTCCATCACCCCTGCAGGTCCCTTTCTGCCTGGCTGCTGTGCAGCCACTCTGTCCCCAGCCTATAGAGCTGCAGGAGTTGTTGTGTCCAACATGCAGGACCCAGCACTTGGACTTGTTCAACCTCACATTGTTGGGTTTGGGTCCTGGATCCAGCCTGTCCGGGTCCCTGTGCAGAGCCCTCCTGCCCTCCAGCAGATCCACACTCACACCCACCTTGGTGTCATCTGCAAATTTGCTGATGCTGGACTCAGTCCCCTCATGCAGATCATCAATGCAGACATTGAAATCCATGCTGGCTGGCTCTGACCCCTCGGCCATCCTGTGGGTGCTCTGTGATGGCACTCAAGGTGATCTGTTCCAACACCTTGCCGGGCACCTAGGTCAGGCTGACAGGCCTGGAGTTGCCCAGATCCTCCTTCCAGCCCATCTTGGGGATGAGCTCACATTGGCACCTCCAGTCCTCTGGGACCTCCCTGCTGAGCCAGCACTGATGGTAAATGATGGAGAGCAGATTGGGGAGCTCATCCACCAGCTCCCTCATCCCCCTGGGAAGGATCCCATCTGGTCCTAGAGACACCTGTGAGCATCTGAGTGGCTCAGCAGGTCTCCAGCTGCTTCCTCCTGGATTCCAGGGGGGCTGTTCTGCTCTCTGTCCCTATCTACCAGGCCAGGAGAACACTTGTTCTGGTTGGAAACTGTCTTATTTTTTAAATTACTCTTACTTTTGAAAGCAAAGAAAGGTTAAGTACCTCAGTCTTTTCCTCATCTTTGGTAACCATATCCCCCACAATAAGAAATGGAGGTTGTCCTCAACCCTTCTTTTGCCATGAATGCATTTATAAGATATATTTTGTTATCCTTCAAAGAAGTGGCCTGATTAAGTCCTAATTAATCTTTCACCTCTCTAATTTTCTTTCTAAATGACCTAGCGATATTCTTAAAAATTTCCTGAGTTTCCTGCCTGTCCTGTGTTGGCTACATGATGATTGTATCATGTAATTCGTATAATGTAATTTGCTCCCTGCCCAGTCAGGCCCGTCCTTTCTCATGCTAACTCAGTTTTGGGCACAGAGGTAAAGGCTGTTGCTGCTCCTTTGAAATTTCTATCTTGAAGGGTGTCCATCCTTCCTGGAATCCTTTGTTTTTAAGGGCTGTTTCCCTTTAAAAAATCAGTACCTGATTCAGTACTCTCCAAATCTGCATCCTGAATAGGCTGAAGTCTGCTCTTAAAAATCCAATGCAGAAGATTTGATGATGCCCCTCCTTTCACAGAATATATAAAACCTCAATAATTTCATGGTCATTGTGCCCCAAACAGCCTCTGACCACCACATCTCCCACCAGCCCTTCTCTGTTTGTGACCAGCAGGAGACAGAGCTTTCCTTGGCAGTGGGAATTGCAGGAAACCTCCCCAAAGTGAATCTTGGAGAGTTCAGGCTGGATCTGAGGAGAAAGCAAAGTCCCTCGCAGGGCAGAATGTTGGTGCTGGAGGTGTGGCAGCGTGAGGCTGGGCCATGGCCGGGCTCTGTGTGCCAGGAGCTGGCAGCGCTGGGTGCAGGGAGCCCAGGGAGGGCACAGCAACGCTGGGTGAGAAATGCTGGGGCACAGCGAGATGGGCGAGTGCAGCCAGCCAGGGCAGAGGAGCAGCACGCCCAGGGGGCGCAGCCTGCAGGACAGATGGCCAAGGGCTGGGCAGGGCTGGCAGGGCCACGGGCACCCAGGCCTTTGTGCCCTGGCCTCGGGCAGCGCCTCTGGAGGCCCCACAGGAGGAGCTTTCCTGGCAGGGGCTGCACTTTGCTTCTCCCTCGGCCTCCCTGGGGAGGCTGGCAGGGGCTGCAGGTTTATGACATTTGTCCTTGCTGCCCCTCACATCCCCCTGGCCCACAAACAGCCCCAAGGCAGCTGTGAGGGACAGGCCCTGTTGGCCCAGGCTGGGCTCAGGGCTTGGCCTTTCTGCTTCCCCCAGCCAGCCCAGGCCTTGCTCAGCATTGCAGTTCCCTGCTCAGAGCCTTTGGCTCCCTGCAATCCTTGCCTCAAGGATCTGCTCTCACCAGGCCCTGGGCAGCCTTTGGCACTCCCTGCCCTCACTGGGGCCCAGTGCTGCTCCAAGGGACTTGGAGTTTTGCTGCTGACTCCTTGAGCAGCTTCTTCATCCTTCTCTGAGCGCCTGAGGCTCCTGGACCCAGCCCCAAATCCAGTGTGGGGCTGATTAAAATACAGAAAGCCCTCAGGAGCTCTTTGTCACCCTTCCATTGTCTTTGAGTCTCCAGGGCTTGTGCAGTGACTGGAGTCAGTTTGGAGTTGTCTTCAGGAGGGAGATTCCAGAGTGCACATCATGATTTTTGGTTTTTATTCACGAGTATTTTTTTGTTTTCCAGTTATGAGAAGAGGGGATAGAAGCATTCCCCCAAGAGATCTTTATGCTGAATGACTCCTTAGGAGGTCTGGGCACAGAGAAGAATGAGCCCATTGCAGGCTGAGCCTCTTTGGACAAACTGCTCTTCACCCCCAGCCTCACCATGTCTGACATCACCCACCTGGGACTGACATTCCAAAACATATAAAAATTTAAGCAGTTTTCCTTAAAAATATAAATTATTAATAAAAAAATAATAAACATATTATTCTAATTAATATAATATCCTGCACTTTTTAATAATTTTTTAAATCTATACATTTTTAGCAACCAAGTAAATAATTTATCTCTCTGATTGTCTGACCTGGATCTTTTCCCTTTCCTGACACCATCAGGTCATCAACATACTGCAGGATCTGCACTTCATCTTCAGGGACAAATTGTTCCAACAAATTCTCTAAAGCTTGTTCAAAGAGGTTGGGGGAATCTGTGAACCCTTGTGGCAATCAGGTCCACCTTAGCTGTTGTCTCCTTTTTGTACTCGGGTCCTCCCATTCAAAGGCAAAACAATCTCTACATTCCCTTGCTAGAGGATACGCCCAGAAAGCGTCCTTCAAATCTATAACACTATAAATCTATAATCAGGTCAGACAAACTAGCATTAAGCTTTTGAATTTTCTAGGGGAGAAAGGATTAAAAGTTTCCCAAGAAAAACTACAATTTGTGGAATCAAAAGTAACATACCTGGGGCACATAATAGGAGGGGAGTATAAGAAGTTAAGCCATGACAGAATTTCAGACATTTTAGCTCTCCCGGCCCCAAAAACAAAAAGAGATGTGAAAAAACTCCTGGGCCTGTTTGGATATTGCAAGTTATGGTTAGATCAATACACACAGAGTGTAAAATTTTTATACAATATATTAGTAGCTCCAGATCCCCTGATTTGGACAGCTGAAGATGACCGACAGTTGGAGAACCTAAAAGGCAAATTGCCTTCTGCCCCGGTCCTAAGCTTACCAGACCTCAGGAAGGGCTTTGACCTGTTTGCGAGTGCGGAAGGGGGTATAGCCTATGGTGTACTAACTCAAGAGTGGGGAGGTTGCAGAAAACCCATGGCTTACATCTCCAAATTGTTAGATCCAGTGGCTAGAGGCTGGCCAGTGTGTACACAAGCAGTAGCAGCAACTGCAATCCTGATAGAGGAGACTCAAAAATGGACCTTACAAGGAAAAGTTGAAGTACATACTCCTCATGACCTTAAGGCGGTACCGAGACAGAAGGCTCAGCAGTGGCTAACTGATGCCAGAATATTAAAGTATGAGATAATACTAATGAACACAGAGGACTTAGAATTTATGACTTCCAATGCCCTCAATCCAGCACAATTCCTAATGGGAGAGCCTATAGAGAATTTAGAACATGATTGCCTTGAATTGGTTAACCTCCAAACAAAAGTAAGAGAAGATTTAGAAGATCAGCCTCTAGCAACTGGAAGAATCTTATTCATAGATGGCTCTTTGAGGGTAGTAGATGGAAAAAGGGCTTCAAGTTATGCTATTACAGATGGAGAAACATTGCAAATTGATGAAAAAGGGAAACTACCCCCAAATTGGTCAGCTCAAAGCTGTGAAATATATGCCCTGAAGAGGGGACTGGACTTACTGGAGGGGGACCGGGGAACCATTTATACACACTCCCAATATGCATATGGGATAGTTCACACAGTTGGGAAATATGGGAGGAATGTGGATATTTAAGTTCAAAAGGAAAAAGCTTAGCCCATGAGAGCTTAGAGCAGTGTTAGAAGCTCTACAGAAACCTACAGAAATAGCAGTGGTCCATATAAAGGGGCATCAAAGAGGAGACAGTCTTGAAGTTAGAGGAAACCAACTGGCTGATCAGATAGCAAAAGAAGCAGCTTTAGAACCAGGGGATCCAGTAAAAAATGTTAAAGCAGGAACAACACCTGAAGAAGGAGAAAGAAGAGAAGAACCTGTATTTAGTGAAAAAGAATTGGAGGCTATAAAATATTTAAAGTTACTCCAAGGGCAACGAGGGGAATGGTTAACGTCAGATGGACGGGTGTTTTTGAATAAAGCACTGGCTCGGACAGTGCTAACAGAATTAGATAAATTAACTAATTGGGGAGTTCAAGGACTATGTGATCATTTCTTAAGAAATAACCTATGCATAGGTGTATATGGCCTAGCCAAAGCAATTACAAGAGGGTGTGTCATTTGTCAAAAAGGGAACCAGAAAGTCATGAGAAAAGTAGCACCTGGAGGGAGAGAATTAGCTTTAAGACTTTTCCAAAGCATACAGATAGATTTCACAGAGATGGCCCCAGTGCAAGGATACAAATATTTACTGGTTATAGTAGATCATCTCACCCATTGGGTAGAAGCCTTCCCAACCAGAAGGGAAACAACTCAAGTTGTAGCAAAAGTAATCCTAGACAACATTATCCCCAGATATGGAATGGTGAACACAATAGACTCAGACCGAGGTCCACATTTTGTGTCCCAAACATTGCAAAATATAATTGGAGCTTTAGGAATAAAATGGAAATTACAAACTCCGTGGCACCCCCAGAGTTCTGGGAGGGTGGAGCGGATGAACAAAACTCTCAAAAATGTATTATTTAAATTGATTGAAGAAATAAAAATGAATTGGCGAAAGTGTTTGCCCCTAGCGCTTTTGCGCATCAGAACAAGACCTCGGTCTGACATAAGAATTTCACCTTATGAAATGATGTTTGGACTGCCATTCTTGTTAACACCCCATAGCACAGGAGACTATCTGGAAGGGGAAGAGGCTACCAGAAAGTATTTAGAGATAATTGGAAGAACTCTGGAAGGACTTAGAAAAGGAGGATACCTCCCCCAAACTTCCCCTCTTGACACGAAAGTTGAAGACATAACTTAGCCCAGGAGACTGGGTTTTGATAAAATCATGGAATACAGGACCATTAATGCCTAAATTTGAAGGCCCCTTTCAGGTACTCCTCATCACTAATTCGGCTGTGCGGACCAGACAAAAAGGTTGGACTCACATTACAAGAATAAAAGGGCCAGTCTCATCCCCAGGTATAGGACCAGATCTGACATCAGCTTCTCTCTCTGGCATTGGACCAGATTCTGCATCACTCTCATCTCCGGGCACTGGATAGGATTCAACCACATCACAAGTTAATTCATCCGAGTATACTGCGATAAAAAGACCAAAAGATTTAAAGTTGACTCTCAGAAGGAGGAGTCAAAAAGACTGAACTGTATAGGAAAATAATTGGTATTAGAGCCCTAACATAGCTTAAAATGTTTCTAGACAGTTCTGTGTGTAAAATAAGTTTGTAAAAAGTTTAAGACTGTAAATAAGTAATTCTAGTTAAGTTCCCCAATTTGGCTCTAAAGACTCCAGGTTAATCCCCTACAGAGCACTCCACTAAGAGAAACCAAAATTGGTAGAGAAAAGACCAAGAGAAGTTTAACCAGAGAAGCGGGTAGAAGAGACTCTAAAGAGCTTGGAAGCTTCTTCTCAGTAAAATTCCCCAAGAGGCAAGGCCGGGTGGGCAGGCTCTGCAAGATGACCCATACAGGACTCTTGGGAAGGGTAGTAATGATGACTCTGATTGCTGGTGGTGCTCTGGGGAGCCCAGGAGAGCCGGGCAGTGAGTGCTACCAACCCCTCTATGAGGAGGAAGAAGTGAGCTCCTTGTCTGGAGTCCTCATCAATTCTAACCCTACTTGCGTTAACCTCTCCCAATTGGTCCTTTATCAGAAAAATAAGACAATGCATTAGATGGCCCAGAATACTGCCACTTTTAGGCAGCCACTCCTGGGAGAGTGCCCTATAGGAGAAGCCTGGTTGTGCTTTGAGTGGGATGCTGCTGAAACAAGCTCAGTAGATCTAGTAAAAAGAAAAGAAATTGTAAAAACAGTAAGAAAGATGGTTTGTAACAAGTATTTAGCAGTAAAATATTCAGCTACCCAGGGGATCCCAAGAGATCCAAACAAATTAGAGTCTGTTGAAAAAAAGAAAGAACAAGTGTACCCACTATGAAGTATATGAATGTTATGAGTGTACTGAAAAAGAGATAAACTCGTTTGGAAAATGAAAGAACTGTGTAAATATTGGAAATGCCCAACAGAAACTGATGACACATTTCGGGAGAGCTCTAAACACCTGGTTTTGATCTCTAGTACTACAGCATACACTAAATTGTCAGAAGACTGGTCTGGCAGCTGCACAGCTAGAATAATAAAACCAGCTTTCTTCTTATTACCCAAAGAAACTGGATCAAGTTTAGGAGTGCCTATATGCAATGATTTAGGAGAAACCAAACAGAAGAAGCAAAGTGCAATAGAAATAGAGAAAGTCCAAAATTGTAAAGCCAAGTTCAGACCCCAATATCTATGTTAAATAGAATCATCAGGCTCCAGGGAGTATTAAAGATGAAGGATGCAATTATTAGAAACATTTCAAATGAAATAAAAAAAAAATTAGCGTGTGTAAATAACCAAGAACAAACTCTTGCACTTGATTCCAGTTGGTGAGATAACCTATGGATTTTCAATAAGGATGTATGGGAAAAAGTAGTTTTTCTCACTCTGTGTATACATGGAGGATTGCTCTTTTTACTGTGCTTGTTTTCCTGTCCTGGAGTGACGTTATGATGCTTGTATCCCCATTCATCTGTTCTGTGCCTTTAAGACCGACTCTGAAGAGTGGAAGTTTTGTTTGGGTTTCTCTTATCAGGGACACAGAGACGGGCAGTACTTGGGGCTGTTATTCACTTCTTGCTTTCAGCTTGCTGCTTTGCTTGCTTGCTTTTCTGCTCTTGCTTCTGCTCTCGCTTTTGCTTCTGCTTATTAGCTAGTTCTAGCTAAACAGTTCAAATTCCTTCCCGGACTGTTTCTCCTCTCCTGTTCCTGTGACCATCTCGAACCTGCTCCGGACTGGGACCCGGGAACACCGAAGGTTTGGCTGCAGCAGCTGCCCCAGCGCCGGAGGGACTGAGAACAGAGCAACCACCCCCGAAAGAGACTTTCTGATTTTGTCATCTTTCTCAGAGCAGTGTCATCTGGTATTGTTCATTTTGTGTGCTGGGGGGGTGCTGGGCCAGTCAAATAAACAGGTTCTTTCCACCTCTCTCCGAGGAATTTTTTCCCGAACCGGTTGGGGGGAGGGGCCGTGTGGGTTTTGCTTTCTGGAGGATCCTTTGCAGATTTTTTAACAAATTTGCCCTAAACCAGGACAATTAAAATAGTAGCATTGGCCATGCAGACCAACCTAAAGAAACCAAGAAAGGTAACGAAGTTAAGTAACCACGATTACCAGAGTGCGCAAGAAATTTATAATCAATACCAAAAATTAAAGAAATATGAAGCTCATGGGTCAGAAATTGCAAGTTGATGCAAGCTTAAATTTAAGCTCGATCAAAGAAGAAGAGGGGGGACTGTTATAAACAAAATTCTGCCAATTTTTCTGTAAAAAAAAGTTACAAAAACTAGTCAGACCACTGTTTCTGTGCTGCTAAAGTTTGTTCATATCATAACTTGTTTGTTATGATAATTACAAGTCGTTATCATTAATGGTTCTTTTTTGTATCAGTAAAGGCCCCTGCTGGAGCTAAATTAATGGCTCTTCTCCTGAGAAGGGTGGGGACTTCCCCAAACGGTGAAGAGAAGGGACTGAGACTTGGGAGGGGGTGCATGCAAACTAACTTCAGGACCAGCATGCCATGAGAAGCTACTACTCCAAACTTACTGAAAAGACCCCCAAAACAATGAGCTAACATAAAGTTAGGAAATTAGAGTGATGTGTGAATGTGAGGAGCAGAGTGCTGAGCCTGCAGAGATACTGGAGACCTTTGTAGCCCCTCACCCTGAGCACAAAAGTCATCCTGAAACCAGGACCTGGAGGGGGCGAGGCTGCGAAGATTAACATCTGGCTCCTACGAGGACTGGACCCCCAGCTCTGCTCCTAGTGGATAAAGCTGTGCATATCCTTCTCCTCCTCATCACGCTGGGACAGCCGACGGAGACTGCAGACCCGTCGAGCTGCCCAATTATGAGCTGATCACTTTAATTAAAGGCATTAAAAGGAGAAAAAGTCTCCTGCCATGTTTATTTCATCAGGGAGATAAGACTTCTGTTCCCAGAGATGAAGATGATTTCAGAAATAGATGAAGAGAACCTTTGCTCTTAAACAAGAGAACGTTTGCTCTTAAACAGCTCATCTTTAATATCCCATAAGTTGACATGGCCCATAAACACAGCTGTGGAAAAAGTGGTGATAAAATTGGAGGGACTTGACAATTTCAGATTTTTTAGGCGACTGCTATTTGTGGAATTGAGAGCCACGAGAGAACGGTTTTCTTGTGGAGAAGTCTCCATAGCACAATAGAGAGACTCCTCTCCTTAAGTGAACTGAACAAAACTATTCCAGAGGTGCTAAACTGACTGAAAATTTTACGTTTTGTCTCCTTACATTTTCAGTAAGGAAGAAAAGTTTTTAAGGAGAAGAAGAGTGTTCTGAAAGTTTTGTTCTGATTCTTATTCCTCTTTCTTTTAGTTACCATTGATAAACTTTTCTTATAGCCTTTTATTACTTAATCTTTTAGTTACTATTGTAATTTTTCTTTATACCATTTTAAAGTTTTGAGCCTACTTTGCCTTCCTCCTAATCCTATCTCACAGCAGGAAATGAATAAGTATATTCCAGTGAGTGCACTGGTAATTAGCCAACACTGAACCCATCACAGTAATTAAAGCATTTGCCAAGAAATCTCAAAATGGCAAACCAAAACCACTACAGAAACCTTCCTGATGAACGGCACAAGAATAGAGGGAAATCGAAGGAGAGCCATGGTTTGTCAGGACTTGCCTGATTCTAATGAGCTCCGTGGTGCATTTGGAGCTGAGCCCTTGAACCTCAGGGCTTGAGAGGAGATTGCACAAACCTTGCCAGGAGTCAGAGTCAGAGGAAGCACCCAAACAGTCTCAAAGCATGAATGGCCCCCACTGAGGTCCATCCCCAACACAGACTCCTCATGGACTCCTTGGAGGAGAGAATTGGAGGCCAGAATGGCACAAAAACCTCTCAGAGAATCAGTGTGGAAAAGAAAATCAAAAGTACCTTAAAAACCTTGAGTATCTCAAGGTATTAATAAGCTCCACTGAGTGTCAGTACAAAACTCTCAAGGGACTCATTAAACCAGATAATTGGGGCCATGATTGCACAAATTTGTCATAGAGTTTGTATGAAATGGGGAAACACCAAGTACCTTAAAGTAACCAAAGTACCTTGAAGCATTAATAACCCCATGGACTCTCATTAATGATAAGGCCTCTACAGGGACTAATTAAAGTAGATAATTGGAGGCTGTGACTGCACAATCCTTCTCATAGTCTGTATCAAAAGTAAAACACCAAGTAGCTTAAAAAACTGAAGTACCTTGAAGCATTAATGAGCCCCACTGTCCGTTGTTACTGACAAAGCCTCTCCAGGGACTAATTAAAGTACATAATTGGAGGCTATGATTGCACATCAGTGTCGCTTTTCCAGTCTCCTCAGGGTTGCTCTGACGTTGCCATCTGATCCTGCAGAGCCAGAGCATCCGCTGGGCAGTGCTAGAGCTGAGAGGGGTCTGCAGGGCAGAGCTGAGCCCCCAGGGCTGGGCTGGGCTGGGCTCTGGCAGCACTGGCAGGGCCCAGCCCTGGGCACAGAGAAGCAACTGCTGGCAGGGACAGCTCCAGGCAGCAGAGCCCTGGGCAGGGGGGGAAAGTGCCCCAAGGCTGTGCAGGGATATTTCAAGTCCTCTCCAAACCCAACTATTCCATGGTTACTTTTTGTTACAGATCCCCATGCCAAGACACAGCAAATGTCCAACAGCAGCTCCATCAGGCACTTCCTCCTGCTGGCATTGACAGACATGCGGCAGCTGCAGCTCCTGCACTTCTGCCTCTTGCTGGGCATCTCCCTGGCTGCCCTCCTGGGCAACGGCCTCATCATCAGCGCCGTAGCCTGCGGCCACCACCTGCCCACGCCCATGTTCCTCTTCCTGCTCAACCTGGCCCTCAGTGACCTGGGCTGCATCTGTACCACTGTCCCCAAAGCCATGCACAATTTCCTCTGGGACACCAGGAACATCTCCTACACAGGATGTGCTGCACAGCTCTTTTTCTTTTTGTTCTTCATCTCAGGAGAGCTTTCCCTCCTGACCATCATGTGCTATGACTGCTCCGTGTCCATCTGCAAACCTCTGCACTACGGGACCCTCCTGGGCAGCAGAGCTTGTGCCCACATGGCAGCAGCTGCCTGGGCCAGTGCCTTTCTCACTGCTGCATACAGCCAATACATTTTCCCTGCCCCTGTGCCATGGCAATGCCCTGGGTGTGAGAGTCTGTCAGAATTTTCCCTCATCTGCCTCAGGATCGTCCTTGGGAGACCACTGAAGAGAAGACCCCTCCCGTCTATATCTGGCTCTGAAGGAGAAAAGTCACACGCCACGGGCCCTGAGACCTGAAACCTCAGTGTTGAGCTATTGTTTTCACAGGACTGTTTGCTGTATGCTAGAGAAGGGGGCACCATGCCCCGTTTGCAACAATAGCAGCTCTGGAAGCTGTCCCATCTCTCGGCCTGACTGGACTTCTCCTGAGTTTCAGGTGGTCTCCTACCGAAGACCCTCACCTGTTTTACAACCACCGTGACAGACAGATGGAGATGTGAGAAGCTTCTCCACCAAGGACTGAGACATGAAGCTCCTGAAAGGCCCCTCTGCTCCTTCCAAGGACTGGGACTGAAACCCCCAGCCCGGGGGAGGTGTGTGGGGCAGGCAAGCTGACCGAAGCGAGATGTTTGCCTGCAGATTGTGATCACTGAACCAAGAAAACAATGGCTCTCGCTTACTGCTGAGAACATAGACTACCTGTTACATCTATCAAGCTCATTTACTGCTGAGAACATGGACTACCTGTTACATCTGTTCCCTATTGTATCTGTTTCTCCCCCCCTCACAATTTTCAGTAATAAAAACCTCTGAGTTAGCTAGAGCCTTTGAGATCTCCCCAGCGTAGCAGGCGGACCCTCGGCTGGACTGCACCAAAGGACTTCATCTCTGCGTTGGTAGCTATATCCCCTCTCCCTCCCGCTCTCCCTCTCTCTCTTTCTCTATCTTTTTCTCTCCCTTAATCCCTCTATTGCATTTTTGCTGTGACTATTTCAATAAAATTGCATTTGATTTGATTATCACTGCAAACCCCCTTCTACCGTGTTGGTGTTTTGCACTCTGAGATCATTCCTACGAACCATCAGGTCATCTGTCCACTAGGACGGACCCTGACAGGCCAAAGGCTTTTCCCTCAGGAGGTTGGACTGTCCCTCTCTCTGTGGACTCAATTTCCATTTTGTGGGATGGGAGAAGCCGGCTCTACCTTGGAAAGGTCTGGAATGGTCTCTACACTGCAGTGGGAGCTGCTGGCTCGGTGCATTCCTGGTGTTCTGCTCACCAAAGGCGCTGCTGGGAATTCACCCCAGGAACAGGCAGTGGGAATTTCCTTGTCCAGAAGCTCTGAGGGGTCTTTAACCTTAGAAAATTTAGGAAATGGATTGGAAGTGGAAGCTAAAATCCCTTTGATCCACAGCTGATTCCTCTTCCCATTCTTTTCTTTCCGCTTTTCCCCTTTCCCCCTCCTTTTCCCTCCCCTCTCCTTCTCTTCCCTCTGGAATTTTTCAGATCCTTCATGCACCCCATCCATTCCCAGGGGCCTCCATCTCCAGGATTCTTCTTGCCCAGCTCCTCACAGTGAATTCCCCTGACAGACCCTAAGTCAGGGAATTTTCCCAAATCCTGGTGGAAAATGACTCAATCCCTGTCAGAACAGGAACCCCAGAAATTTTTCCGTGTCATGGGGCCCTTGCTCATCCGTGTTGGCCTGATGGGAATTCTGCTTCATTCTCACGCTTTGCCAGCAGCTCTGCTCTTCCCAATGGAAGATTCCCAGATCCCAGGATCTCCCAGCCTTTGCCAGCAGCTCCGTTTTTCCCAATAGAAGAATTCCAGATCCCGCCCCAGCTGGTGGATGAGATGTTTTCCACACTGCCTCCATTATATCCAGGGAATATTGCGCTGGGCTGAGGAGCTTCTTTCCAGCTCCCTGGAAAAGGGGTGGGAGAGGAATTCCATGAGCTTCCACCCACTGAATCCAAAGCTTTTCACATGGTAATTTCCCATAGAATGAAGGAAAAAGAGGCTATTCCATCCTGTATTGGGAAATGCCAGAACCTCCTGCTCTGGGTAGAGCCCCTTCCACATTCTCAAAAAAAGGGATTTATCAGAGGAAGTTGCTCCTGGAATGCTGCTGGGAATGGCTCTCCTCAATTTCCCATCCATCTCTAAAGCTGCCAGAATCAAAGGCAAGGGGGCAGGGAGGACCCTCAGGTGCTGGCTGCCACCTGGGGCTGGGCAGAGCAGGGCTGGGCAATGGCCATCCCTGTGCAGTGGGGCTGGGCCATGACTGGGCCCCACACATGGATGGCCACCCCAACAACATCAGCCACTCCACAATGCACATCACTGTCCCAACAACATCACAATATTTAATCAACAATATAATCAATAATGTTATATCAATTTGTAAAATATCCAGCGAAAGTCAACTTCCATTAACTTATTTCTCACAATACATACCAGTGAAGAACTGTTATTCCTGTTCCCACATCTTTGCCTAAAAGCCCCATAATTTTAAAGTTACAATAGTTCAGACAGAAGGGGGTCATATTTTCCATTCCGAGGGAGGTTCCCACCTTGTTCAGCTTCCTTGACAGAGCTGAACAAAGAAACACCATTTCTGCCAGGTTAACCAAAGAGCTGCATTTTTGTCCCAGGAGCAAAGAACCAGGTCCTGTGCCCCCTTGGAACTGGGACGGGCACCAGTAAGCCACCTTAGCGGGAGCACTGGGAGGGGGATTGCAGAGCCACTAAGCACATGGGGGTTAAGAGGAACAAATCTGGTTTTGATTTATGTCTCAACATATGCTACACATGAGGTGGAAAATGACTCTGTGGATTGTACATGTGCTGGGAACCCTGTCCCTGGCTAGGCTTCACATAACAGAGAATCAGGGGAGAGAAAGCTTCAGTGATTGGGTTGTGAGTGACCCCCACTGGCTGGTGGGACAGATGGCCAGGAAAAATGTGTGGGGAAAAATGCCTGGGAAAATCGGGCTCTGGAAGGACCCTTTGCAAATAAAAGCAGCAGACTGTGACACAACAGGAGCGTTTTGCTTTGGGTTTCTTGGAGGGATCAGGGGCTCGCTCAGAGGGTCAGCTTCACCCTCCTTCCCTGTGCGATTCACATTCTCTGAACCTGGGAGAAGTATTGAGAGAAGCAAAGAATGATCCAAACAATTCTTATCTCATTTACTGCTCCTGTGTTCTTTGCAAGTAGAATGAATTGTGGAAGATTGTTTACCTGAAGGGAATTAATAATTGGATTCTGGTGTGAGTGTTTTGATTCACTGACCAGTTGAATCCAGGTGTGTGTCTGTGTGGGTACTGTCGGCTGAAAGTCATGAGACTGTGCAGTGGAGTGCAGTTGAGTGCTTGTCAGATTCCGTTTAAATGTAATGTAATATCATATAGAATAATTTAGTATACTAATTATTAGCCTTCTGATAAGATGGAGTCAGATGCATCATTCCTCCTAGTCGTCAGGCAAAAATATCACTGGTACTCCCCCCGCCTCAACTTTTCCTCCCGGTGGTCCTTCTTCCCTGCCTGCATCCATTCTTCCCTGCTTTGCTGCTTCCCCGAGGCAGCTCATTCCTGTTCGTCCTGGATGTTCCTTCATTGCTCCCCAATGGAGCAGATGCTGCCTGCACCCACCCACCGCCTCTGCCGCATTTCCCGTGCTGCCCACAGCACCGAGCCTGCTGCACCTGCCCACTGCAGCCCCAGCCCACAGCAGCCAGCCCAGAGCCACCAGTGCCGCAGCACCAGCCAGCAGCCAGCCCGCAGCAGCCAGCCTGCAGCCATCGCTCGCCCATGCCAGAGACACGCAGGTGCCCTCCTTGGAAATCACGCCCAGCCACTCACAAAAGCCATGTGGGCTCGCCCTGGCTTGCAGCACACACACTCCATCTGCTTAGCTGATGCCCACAGAGCGCCCGGGCTCCTTGCGGTAACGCTGTCCCTGTCTTCTGTTTCTGTCTCTATCCTTTTCCCGTTCTACTCCCTTCTCTTCCCCTTCGGTACAAACGCTTATCCTCCTTTATCAAGAATCTGTTCTCAGATATAATATTGCCACTTTTGTGCTTCATTTTCATCTGAGAAACCTTTCAGCAAAATCTTCCCCGACTCCCCCTTTTACAGCGGGATGGGACAGGGGTAGTGGGAGGGGGAATGGGGAAGGCCTGGGTGTACTGCAAGCACTGTGGGGAGAGAATGGGGCAGTCCCTGAGGGTACTTGGGCACTTGGATGGGGCTGGGGAGCCCCTGCAGGTAGCAGCAAAGGGATGGGGGAGCCCTTGGGGGTACTGGGAGAGGAAATGGGGAGCACAGGGTGCCCTGTGTAGCCTCCCCCTGACTCATGACCACCTCCCTTGGAAGGATGGGCAACCACAGGAGGCATGGAGGGAGCACCCCCAGTGTCACCCAGTTCCTCCCACTTCCCAGAGCATCACAACTTTTGGTGTAGATTTTCATAGATGTCACTGGGTTCCCACGGTTGCCTGTGCAGCTCCATGTACGTTGCCTGAGGATCCTCCACTGGGAGTGCCAGGGGGTCTAGGGGGGGCCTGTGGGAATAAGGGGGTGTGTGGAAGGGGATGGGAGGTGCTGGGAGTTTGGGTAAAAGGTGTATCATGGCTGGAGGCTGCACTCACCTTTCCTGGTGCTTCCTGGCATCTGCAAAGGAAAACTGGAGGGGTGAGTTTGGAGACCCAGGGGCTCCCATCCACCCTTGGGAATGCTGAACCACCACCAGACACACAATTCCTCCCAGGGTCCCCCAGTATCCCTGATGCACCCCCAGTATCCCTGACCCACGCCACTTGCACCAACACCCTGAGCTCCCAGAACCCCGTGCCTGGCAGGGAGGGGGACCCCTGATAGAACCCCCAACATTCCTGCAGGACCCTCCAACAGCTCCCAGAGCTCTGAGCCATGGTCACTGGGGGCTCAGCCCCTCCCAAGTCAGGGGCTGTGTGTGCAGCCCTATGGCCCCCTTCTCTGGGGGCCTTCCCACTGATCTCCAGGACCCCTGTTCCCCTATTGTCACCTACCCAGGCAGTGCGAGTGGTACCAAGCCACAATGACACCCATAAGCAGGAGCAGGAACAAAAAGGCCCCACTCACCCCTGCGGCCGCTGCAAGTAACAGAGGGAGACACATCAGGCTCACCCATCACCCCAGGGGTCCTGCACTCCCTGGTGACACTGTGTGACCCCACCTGTGTCCCTGTGTGTCCCTGTGTCCCGTGGTGTCAGCTCCAGGACACCGGGTGTGATGGTGGCATTGTCCACAGGCACTGCGGGGACACAGACAGGGCTGAGGCCACAGCGAGGGGCTGGCAGCCAGTGTGAGGGGATAGGGAGGGGGGGGATGGGTGTGGTGGGGGATGTCAGGAATGGGGTCACACCACAGAGGGGAGAGGGGACACTGGGCAGAGGGACCCAACAATGTGTCTGGGGGACATGGAGGTGCCCAACCAGAGCGCTCAAGGAGGCTGTGGGGGCTCCCAGTGCCCATCCCCGCTTTCACTGCGCACCGTGACGTGGAGCCGGGCGCTGCTCTTCAGCACAGCCCCCCCCTCAGAGCGCACCTGGCAGCTGTAATTCCAAGAGTGGGAGACCCCCACGGTGGGCACCAGCAGATGTGGGGACCCCTGTGGGCCCCCCATCACCTGCCCGTCCCAATAGAACATGTGCAGGAGGGGGGCTCGGGGCCACAGGGGGCTGGGGGTGCTGAGGCAGCTGAGAGTCAGGGGGGACCACAGAGTGGGTTTGGGGGAATCCTCCAGCACTTGCACAGGGAAGAGCTCAGGGAAGGAGAGGGGAGGTGAGGACTGTCACTCTGAGTCTGCTGGGAGGTATTTTTGGGGGTATGAGGAGATTGGAGTTCCAGCCATGGGGGTGCTCACCATGCACTGTCACTGTCACTGGTGCTGACCGTGATGGCCAGGACCTCAGAAAGCCCTCGCAGAGGTAGTGGCCGCTGTGGTGCCGCTGCAGGGGTTGCAGGGACAGCTCGGTCCCTCTGAGGGACTCTGTCAGGTCCTTCTCGTCCTGGTAAAATCGCATCCTGGGTACTGGGCTGTTCCACCGGCCCCGGCAGCGCAGTGTCACTGTGTCCCCCTCCAGCAGTGCCCATGCTGGCATCTGCAGCACCAGCTCGTCTGTAGGACAGGAGACTACCATCTCACTGAGGGGCTTGAGAGAGGTCCTAGGTGGGTCCCCACGGCACCGAGGACATCTGGGTGCACTGAGGTGCACTGGGGTGCAATGGGATTTCCCTGTGTGCAGGGCACAGGCTCTCGCCATGCGGGGGATGTGAGGCCACCTACGAAATGGAGCCCACCCAGACCTATCGAGGGCCACCGTGATGAGTTAAGATTCCCCCTTACCATCTACGACTCTCACGGGGGGGCTGCGCCCACTGCCAGGCCTGTCACATGTGTAGGTGCCACTCTCGGTGACATTGAGGTGGTTGCATTCCACCTGCCCCCAGTGCTTCCCATCCTTGTACCAGGTGGTGGCACCAATGGTCCCCGAGCCCTGACAGGTCAGTGTCACCCGGTCCCACAGCACCGCCGGCCTCCAGGGGGGCTCCACGAGGAGCTGGGTGGTCTGGGCACCTGTGGGTGACAGGAGACACCAGCCTGCCAGGCCCAGTGTGGGACTGGGGACAGCAGGGTGGGGACATGGCATCCCAAGGACTCACCAGTGAGGCCAAGGGTCTGGGCTGGAAGGCAGAAGGGACATGGCTCAGTGGGGGTGGCACCATGGGGACAGAGGCACAGGGGTAGGGGGGGTGGGGGGCTGTCCCCACCTGTCCTTGTATGACATGGACTCCTTGTGGACAGGGACACTGCAGCCACCCCTTGCTCAGGCAGGACATAGGGACACTGTGGACACCTCTGAACTGAGGATGCCACGGCCACCCTGTGCTGGCACAGGTCACCCCCACCAGCCCCATGATGCCTCCCCAAACCCTTGTCCTGCCTTTTTTGTCCCCATGTTCCTGTCCCCCTTCTCCTGTCTCCATGACCTCTCCACGACCCTAGCAGACCCCATGCTTTGGCTCTGCTGGCATTGAGGACATCAGGGGACCCCACAGCCCCCCTGTGCCCCCTCCCCTCCCCATCCCTGGGGTGTCAGGCCCGTGCCCAGGGCACTCACGCCACAGGAGCAGTGGCACCTTCCCGGCCATCCCGGTGTCCCCCGCCATGTGCACTGGCTGTCACTTGCTGCAGGGGGTGGCTGTCCCCTGGGTGGTGGCTCTTCAGCCAAAGGGGAAAGAAGCGAGGTCAGGTCTCATCCCCATGCGTAGGTGGCCCTTGGTGGGGGCAGGATGGCCACAAGCTGGGCACAGGCTGTGAGCAGGGCGGGGACAGGATGGGGACAAGCCTGGGTGGGACAAGGTGGGACATGGGGTTCCCAGGACTGGGGGGCTCAGGGCCTTTGGGGGACATGGACATGACTGTCCAGGGGAACGGGGGGTCCCTGGGAATGGGGGTGCTGATGAGGGGGAATCACTGGGGATTCACTGGGCTGGGGGGACTCAGGGATGGGAGTTCCAGGGGAACGTGGGCTCCAGGGATTTGGGGTCATGAGATGGGGATGCTGGGGAAATGAGGGATCCCGTGGGAATAGGGGTTCCTTAGAGAATCAAGGTCCTGGGGAAAGGGGCCTTTCAGGGGTTGGAATGAACAGGAGAGGGTTCCTTAAGAATCGGGTGCTGGGACAGGGAGGTCCTGGGGAATGGGAGTACAAGGATGGGAGGCCCAGGGGAGGGCGGATGGAAGGAATCGGGGTCCCATGATTGGGATCCCTGGGGAATGAGGGTGCCAGGAATGGGCAGTGGCTTGGTGAGCCTGTGGGTCAAAGCTCCTTCCCTGGCTGGATCAGATTTTGGTGTGACCCAGGGCTCAGCAAAGTCCCCCCAGGGTGCTTGTGGTTTGGGAGGGTCATGGCAGGGAGATTCTGACAGGGGCTGGGTCTGTGTTCCCCCAGCCCCCAAGGGCTTTTTCCCCTCTTTATTTCCATTTCCATTATTTTTCTCAATTTCTCTCAATTTCACAAGACCCTAGTTCATCCCTTCATGATCCTGGGGGGCACCTGAGCAGGGAACAGATTGAGGGAAGCCCAGCGTGGGGGAAGCCGAGTTGAAGGGTCTGCAGGGAGAGCTGGGGAGGCTGTGGGGGATGTGGGTGTCTGACAGTGCCCCCCCAACACTTTCTCTTTCCTGCACAGAAGAAGGAAGAGGCCTTTTGTGCTGAGTGCCACACGGGGGAGGGCAGATTCTGTCCTGGGAGGGCACAACCAGGGGGTACCTGTCCTGGGGGGATCCTGTCCCAGGGGCGACACATGCTGGACAAGGCACTCCTGTCCTGGTGCATGGCAGCTCCAGGGGGGTCCAGACTTCTCCATTCTTGCTCGTCCCCTGCCGGATCTGAGCCGGCAAGAGCCGCTGGGGAATGGAGCCCCTGGGCAGGAAGGAGCTCCCAAACTCCTGCTCTGTGAAGCCAGTGGCCATCCAAGGGTGGGGCCGAGCCATGGCCCAGCCCCACTGCACAGGGATGGCCATTGCCCAGCCCTGCTCTGGCCAGCCCCAGGTGGCAGCCAGCACCTGAGGGTCCCCCCTGCCTTCCTGGCTTTGATTCTGGCAGCTTTAGAGCTGCTGCAGAGGTGAGAATTCTGTGGGTGGAAAAAGGCCTGGCTGTGGTTTGCTCAGCTCTGCAAGAAGCACAAAACCCAAAGGGAGCCGAAGCAGAGGCTCTGGGAGGGCCTTTGATGGTTTTCAGAGCAGGGCTGGCTGCAAACTGCCGCTGCAGGGGGGCATGTGGGGGAACCAGTCCAGAAATGCAGCAATATATAATTTTGTACCTGTCCCCAAGACACTGAGAGAGCCCCAGCACTACTGCAAATCCCACACCAGTCTGCTCAACAACCTGACCTGGACCCTCCTCCTCCTCCCTGCCTGGCTGTGGATGGACAGTGGCCGGATGCCCTGCACCCACCACAGCCTCTCTCTCACTGTTCTCCACACCTGGATGGGGAGAGAAAATTGAGCAAAGGCTTCCTGGGTTGAGACAAGGACTAGGAGAGATCACTCATCAAATCCTGTCACGGGTAAAACTGCTTATGATTTAGAGATATGAATTGAATTTATTGATGATAAAATCAGAGTAGGATAAGAAGAAGTTAAATAAATCCTCCAGTACACCTTTTCTCTGTTATGAAGGACTACGTAGTCATTGGCTTTCACTATTATATTGGTTATTGCAAATTATTCTGATATAATGCACTTTCTAGTCACTTTTTAACTGTTTTGATACACTAAAAATTGTCAGCCTTTTTACCCTAATCTCAGTGTAGAAAATATATTTTAATGTGATAAATATTTTATAGTTTAGTGTAGGAAACACATTCTGTGCTGTTCTTGTGAGCCGGCAAAGGCTTCCTGATTATAAGGAAAGTCCTCTATCTCTCCTGAGGAAGACACAATGGTTGTCATCATGGAGACATGATGAAGGAGAGAAAGACAAGAGATACAGACTCTAGCTGGCTTACAGAATGATGTAGCTCCTTGGTCACTCACTGAGAACTTTGTTTCTCTCTTATGACCTACGGGCACTGAATGTGTCTCAAGTAAATGTAAATATCTTGAAAAACTACAAAAGCAACATGTTGCTCTAATAAATCTCTCTTTCACACTCTTCTGATGGAGTTGTGGTGTTTTGCTCTGTGTCGCGCTCTATAGCCATATCTGGTGCCTGCCCCCCGTGATTGAAACTGGACTGTAAAAAATGGAAAGAAAAAAGAGAGAAAAAAGGTGAAGTGTACCCTAAAACTGAGTGAAGGCAGCAAGGATGCTGCAGAGGTCCAGACCTAATTCAGACATCTGATTCGAGGTGAATAATTGGGAAAAATAATGGGACATAATTTATCAAACAAGGAAAGGACTATTTTGTCCACATGGAAATCTTTATTGAAAAGGAAAAATGTTAAAGCTTCTGATTATGCTCTTTGTAGCTTACTGATATGGTGTAAATCACAGGACTTTGAAGCTGATGCCGACAATGCCTTCAGTGTCTGGGCATGGAAAGAGGTTTGGAAGAGACTAGGGGAAGTGATATCTAAGGGGGATAAGACGGTTGTCGATTTGGCTACTACCTGGAGACTGTTGTATGAGGCATTGAAGGAATGGAAAGCAGAACAAGATAGCGGGGAGGAACTGGAGGAGCAGGAATTAGAGCAAGAAACTGAAGGAGAGGAACAGGTGGAAGATGAGGCTGAGCCTGTCAATGTATCTCCCCCTGAGGAGGCTGCTGCAGCTGCTGTGGAGGTTCCCCCAGGGTTTGCTATTGTGAGAATCAAACAGCAGGCTAAGACTGTTTCTTGGTATTTATCTCCAGAAGACCATGTTAAACCTGTGCATAGTTCACCTGCTCAGCTGTTAATTGAACTGAGTACAAAACCAAAGTCTCTTACACCTGCACAGCAGTTAGCAAAAATGAAGTTACAGAAGTGAAGTGAAAAACAGGCTGGGTCATTGGCCCTTTTGTCTCCCCCTGGGCCATCTGCTCCCCCCTCACCCTCCTCTTGGTCGGCTGCTCCAGCCCCTGCTTTTCCTTGAGCCATCCACCCCTTCTCTGCCCTCCTTCGAGTCATCTGCCTCTGCTCAGTCCCCTGTTGCACCGTCTGCCCCCCTCCTCCCTCCTGAACTGGTTGAAAAATGCAATCCTTAACATTGTGTCCTTCTTTGTCTAGTGATAGTTCTGACAATGAACTGCCAGTTGAAAGTACACCTAAAAAGACGCAGGAATTTGTTAGACCTCGTAGCAGATCCAGGCCAGTTATTTCTTGTGCTCTGCCTCCCTGCCAGGTGGCTGTGACTCCTTTACACTCTTTACAATTTTGGGAGCATGTGAGAATGAAAGCAGCTGAAGTGGGAGATTGGAATTTGTTAGAGAAAATAGGTCCACCTAAAAGGATGGAGATGGCTGCTGCTGCTGCTGCTTCTGGTGGGCTTGTGGCTTTTCCTGTTTTCAAAGCTGCTCCTAATTCAGGACAACAAGATAGTCATCAGGTTTTTGCATGGAGGGTTGTACAGGACTTTCAGTCAAAAGTAGATCAGTATGGTGTTAACTCTTCACAGGTGATGCAAGTGATTCGTGTTTTAAATGCTGATGTACTCGCCCCTTATGATATTGTTCACCTTTCTAGGATTCTGTTTCAGCCAGTGCAGTATGGTGTGTCTCAAGCTACCTGGAAACAAATGGTTGAAAGAATAGCATTGGACAATATGCAGTTACCTCAGCACGATCCACGTCATGCTTTGGGAGTTGATGCCTTGCTGGGCAATGGAACATTCTCTAACCTGGATTTGCAGGCAAGAAGGGACCCCCTGGTTCTGGCACAGGCCCAGCAGCTGGGTATGAGTGCCTTACTTAAAACAATGGAGATGGCAGCTCCTAAAACAAGGTATATTACCATCCAGCAAAGGGTGAAGGAACTTTTTCTGCAGTTTTTGGAGAGGGTTGCTGCAGCCCTTGAGAAGCAAGTAGAAGATGATAAGTTGAGGTAAATTTTATGCAGACAGCTAGCACAGGAAAATGCGAACGATGATTGCAGGGGAATTATTGATTCTTTACCGGGAGATCCCTTGCTGTCTGATCTTGTAGTTGCTTGCTCAAAGGTTGGTTCGGTTGAGCATAAAATGACCGCTTTGGCAAAGTCATAAAGTCCTCACCCAGATGTTCAGCTTGTGAAGAATCAGGGCATGTGAAGACCCAATGCCCTCAAACTGCTGGATGATGTGTACACTCTAGTTGGTTTGGTTATCGCCCCAGAGGAAGTTCAAAGACAGATGCCTTGGAAATATTTGGGGTTGATAGTCACCAATACACAAATTGTGCCTTAACCTGTAAAATTGGACATTGAAATTAAAACCTCTGCTGATGTGCAGAAATTGGTTGTTGCAATAGGTTGGCTTAGGCCATACTTGGGGATAACTAATCACCAACTACAACCTTTGTATGACTTACTATCAGAGAAAACTTCCTCTACCGATGAGAGACATTTGACCACTGCAGCAAAAAAGGCTGTAGAAGTTGAATTAGCCTTGACATCTGGATTTGTTACAAGGATAGATGTTTCTGTTGGTGTGCAATTCTTTATTTTGAGAGATGATGAAATATCATGCAGATTGTTGTGTCAATAGAATGATAAAAGGGAAGAAAAATTGCATATCTTTTGGACTGGATATTTTTATCTTTCAGGTCCTGAAAAACAGCTCCAGGTCTGTACAAGCTTTTTGCAGATATCATTATCAAAGGTCGCAGACGCTGCCATGACACCTTAGGCCGTGGTCCTGTAACTATTGTCATACCAGTACAACAATGGTATTTTGAGTGGTGTTTTCACTACTCAATCATGAGCTACAATCTGCTTTATCTTCCTTTACAGGTCAAATAGTATATCATTTACTTTCTGTCATGGTTGGACTCTGACACAACGCTAGTGCCTCTATGAGAATACCTTCTCTCTGGTGTCTGCTGTGTGATGTGACTAGGAATAAGCAAAGCAGACTCTTCAGACTCTTGCTTAGAAATAAAGAAAACTTTATTAACTAAACTACAAGAAAAGAAGAAAAAAAATACAAGGAAAATGAAAACCTTACAAAAGTAATTTTCTCCTCCCCCCCCCCCCCCCCCCCCAATTTCTCAAAGCAATACATTCTCCTAAATCACTCAGTCTGGCACCACTCTTTAGAATACTCAATCCTCAGTTCATGAAGAGGAGAGGAGTCCTTCTTGCACTATAGGCTTCTCCTGGAAACACGTTGAAACTTCGTGTGCTTCTATGTCACTCAGCACTGCTCGGAAAGTTCTTTGCTATTGTGACACCTTCCTTCTATGCTTAGTGCTTTCACTACTGTGCATGGACCAGAACTGCTTCTAGGGTTGTCTTTCAAGGATGTCTTGTTTCACTCTAAAAAAGGCACAGTCTTTCCTTCCGGACATCTGTCCCCTCTAGTTTTTCCACCCCCTGGGGCTGAGGGGTACCCACACTGAACCCTCCTGGTTCTGAGGCACTGCCTCCCCCTAAATGCAGTCTCTATGTCACAGGAAAAAAAATGGTTCAGTCTATGGCTACACAAAAAAAGTCCAGCCAAAAGGCTATTCTATCATCTCTCCCTTCATTCAAGAGTCTTCTCTACTTTCTTCATGGCTAATCCCTTCTTATCTCATCGCTTATCTCTCTTCTCATTCAGCTTCAGGAGGATCAGCATTTGCAAGGTCTCAATCATGCAAGAAAAGGGTTAAAAATTTCAGTCTCTGCTTGTCTTAGAGCTCCGGAACTCCCACGCTGCTCTGGCCGGACACCTTCTCCCCACGCTCCCCCCTCTTCTCGTTCCGGGCCAGCCGCTATCAAATTCAGATGCCGGCTCTCCCTCTCTCTCTCTCCTGGGGATGGGGGGAGGGGAGGCTGCCCGATGTCTCTTGGTGCTCCTCCACCCTTCTATCTTCAAGGGCCTCCTCTCCCCCCCATCTCTGTCCAGGCCCAGGCCTACCACATGGCTGCCTCTCCCCCACCCAGCAGCAGCAGCTGGACGGTGGAGGGAGATCTGACTTCTTTCCCTCGAAGTCTCAAGACAGCTTCCCAGGGGCGCAGCTCTGGTTTTTAACTCCTGTGTGTTCTCAGAGGTGTGTCCAAACCTCACTGGCTACATCAGGTGCCAATATTAAAATCTGAGCACACATTGGTTTGACTACAGCATCCCAGAATTTCCATTTCCCCATCAAACCAGCACACCTTCTCATCCTATTTTGAATTTCACTAAGAGGATTCCTTTTCAGGGGAAACAACTTTGCTCTTCTGTGCCAGGGGAAGTTGTGACAGTTTTTAGCTGTGCCAGTTTTTACAGATGGATCAGGAAGAACTGGAAAAGCTGCTGTAGCCTGGAAGAAAGATGACCACTAGGAATATGAAGTAATGGTTCAACAAGAGTCTCCTCAATTAATTGAACTTTGTGCCATACTCTTAGCCTTTACCTTATTTCCTAGTTCCGTAAATATAGTTACTGATTCTGTTCATGATGCTAATTTAGTAATACAGTTGGATCAAGCTGTGTTTTATAATGTAAAGGAGAAACCATTATTTGTTATGTTGTTGAAATTGTGGACTGTTATTCATAATTAAAAGCATTCTTATTTCATTATGCATATTTGTAGCCATACATCGCTACCTGGATTCTTTGTTGAAGGTAACGCCTATGTGGATTCCCTTGTGGCTGCCTCAGCAGTAAAAATGGTGCCTAATGTGTTATAGCAAGCTGTTCTATCTCACCAAATTTTCATCACGGTGCTCAGACACTACAGCAGCAATTTAAATTATCACATAGTGAAGCAAAGTCAATTATTTCTTCTTGCCCTCATCGTCATACATCTCATGTTTCACAATATTACGGTACTAATCCTAGAGGCTTACTCCCTTTGCAAGAATGGCAAACAGATGTTACAAAAATGCCTGAATTTGGCTGTCAAAGTATGTTCATGTTACAATTGACACCTTTTCTCATGCCATGGTTGCCTCAGCGTTGGCAGGTGAAACATCTCGGGATGTTATTTATCATTTTTGCCACACCTTTTCCATCTTAGTTGTTCCATCACATGTAAAGATGGATAACGGCCCGGCATATGTTTCAAAGAAATTCCAGGTGGTTTTTTGTGCCTGGGGTGTTGATCATTCCACTAGTATTCCTTATGCCTCAACAGGCCAAGCAATTATTGGACGTGATCATGGTGTGTTGAAGTGCTAGGTACAAAAACAAAAATGGGGAATGCAAAGGGAATTGCCTCAAGTGAGATTAGACAAAGCCATTTATGTCTTAAACTTTTTGCGTCCTTTACCTGGCTTACATGTGTCTCCTATATTCTATCATTTTCTGTCTTTGAATTCAAAACAGCCAAGCTTTAAGAAAGGTATTAAGGTATGGGTAAAAGACTTAATCACAGAAAGGTGGACTGGCCCAGTGGAATTAGTAACATGGGGAAGAGGATATGCATGCATTTTAACAGAAAATGGACATCGTTGTGTCTCTGTCCATTTCGTTAAACCTTATTTGGAACCCAAAGAAAAGGACAGGATAAGTAGTTCTACAGAAGAAGTAAAATGAGTAGGTAATTGCGTTGATTATTAGGTGGATGGAAGCATGGACCCTCAAGGAATGTATGGTAAAGATGGTAATTCAAGACAGAGTAAAGGGAGTTACAGGCTTACGCTGAAAATCAAAAATTTAAGGTAATGGATGTTACTTTTGCTTCTTTTCTTTGAATTCTCCTATAGAGAGGTTGGTAGTACTGAGAAATGTGTCTTGTACCATTTCCTTTTGCAGGGCACACACAGTTCCAAAAATAGGGGAATTTGATGTACCTCAGGGAGAAATGTTGCCTTTGCATAAGGGTTGAATTAGTTGCTGAAGTCCAGACTTCGAGCAATTAGGTTGGTTATGAGAGCAGCAACCAATTGTAAAGTTAAGTGGATGCTACTTGGTTCTAAGTGGTGACTAGGCAGATGACTTGGTCTCTGATTCTGTGTGGGAGAAAGTTATTTGATTAGAGGTGAAGGTGTCATTCTGCTACAAATGTGTCATCTGAAAATTGTGAGGTCTGTAACGGTATTTGAAGATCTGTTTTTATGGACCTTGTTTGTATATGAATGTTAGGATTGTGAGGGTGTGTGTTGTGGAGTTGGAAGAAGTTGGTTATCTGTAAGTGAATGAAGAATGGATCCTCTGTCTGCTTGGATTATTGCAAGGACCCTGCAAAAGTCCTTAGCAGTTGTGTTTCTGGGTCAAATACAAAAAGGGGGAATTGTAGGAAAGGCATTTTGTGCTGTTCTTGTGCGTCAGTAAAGGCTTCCTAAAGATAAGGAAAGCCTCGTATCTCTCCCGAGGAAGACGCCGAGGCTGTCACCACGGAGACATGATGAAGGAGAGAAAGCTAAAAGATACGGACTCTAGCTGGCTCACAGAATGACGTGGCTCCTTGTACACCTACTGAGAACTTTGTTTCTCTCTTACGACCAATGGGCACTGAATGTGTCTTTTAAGTAAATGTAAATATCTTGAAAAACTATTAAAAAAACTATAATAAATCTCTCTTTTACACCCTTCTGATGGAGTTGTGGTGTTTTTTGCTCTGTTGTGCTCTATAGCGACACCCCCACAGTGCCCCAAACCAACCCCTTCCTGAGGTCCCCCCTCTTCTTCTCCAAGTGTCCTCTCCCTGAACCCGCATCCTTCTTCAGAGTTCCTTTCCATACCCCTCATCTCTGCACCCCCTTGCCCTCACTGGGGTTCCCCTGCCCCTCCCTGACAGCCCCCCAGGTCCCTCACTGTCCCCTGCTGTCCCCCCCTCCTGCAGAGGTCCCACACTCAGGGGTCCCCCAGTGGGCGCAGTCCCCCAGGGGCACAGGTGGCACTCAAGGATCGCCTGGTGCTGAGCTGTGCGGTGGCTGCTGGGACAGGTCCTCTGTCCTCCTGGCACCGGGAGGGCTCAGGGGCACTGCCAGGCACCGGCCCCCACCTGGAGCTGCGCCATGTTGGGGACAATGACAGTGGTCAGTACCAATGCCAGGACAGTGTGGCTGAGTGTCCTCCTGAATGTCACCATCCTGGGTGAGCAGGACCCTCGGGCTGGGGGTGACTCCACCCACAGCACCGCTATTCCACCTTGCCCAGTGCCCTCAGCCCTGTCTCTGTCCTCGCAGTGCCCGTGGCCAATGCCACCATCGCCCCTGGTCCCCTGGCACACCAGGTGCATGCAGGTGATGCCGTGACCCTGCGCTGCTCAGTGCAGGTGGGCTCAGCACTTGTCACCTGGCTGCACAAGGGGCACGAGGTGGCTCGGGGTCCCCTCCTGGAGCTTGGGGACATCGATGTGAGACATTCAGGCACCTACCAGTGCATGGCCACCAACCTGCTGGGACAGGACGGGCACTACGCGTTCAAGGCACTCACACCTTAGGTGGTCCTGGAGGTGACATCTGGCTCACCCTGGGTCACAGGTGGAGTCACGCAGGGTCGCCGGGATGTTCAGGACTCCCAGGGTCGAAGGTGTGTCCCCTCTGGCCCCAGTAGTGGCTGTGAATATTGGCAGGACCCCCCTGTTCCTGCTCGTGGCTGTCAGTAGGGGCTGTCACTGGTGGCACCACGGAGTGAGTGACAATGGAGGGGATGGGCGTCCTGAGTGAGGAAAAGCCCTCAGAGTGGGGAAAGAGACTGGCAGCACCCAGGTCTCCTGAGCTCGGGGAAACTGAGCCCACAGTGGCTTGGCTGGGCGTTCTAGAGGAATATAGAGGGTCTTGGTTCTGCTTCAGGGTCATCCAGAGTGGGCTTTGAGGAAAATTGGGATGGCACTGGGATGTCCTGCAGGGTTTGGAGAGCTTCCGGAGGGCTGTACAGAGATGTGGGGGATCATTTTGGAGTCCTGGGAGTGTTCGGGGATCTGAACTTATTTGGGTTCGACTTATTTCCTAGCTTCCAATCTTCAACGGTATTGCTTTCTGACTGCCCTAACTCTTGTCTGTAGCTCAATTTTCATAGGGTCTGCTCGTTTGGATTTTCCTGGGCTATCAGTATCCCATACTCTTGGGTATACCTGATTCAATACTTCCTCTAACTAGTTCTTCTTGTTTGTTGGTCTGGTGTCAATTGTCAGTCCTACTGCTAAAACCGCACATTTGTCTTCAGGTACCTTCCATTGAAGTTTTCTTTTTCTAAATGGAACTGTTGCTTCCAAATTTTCAAGCAAATCCCTGCATAGGACAGATTTGGGTGAGTTTGGTAAATAAAGAAACTGATGTATTCCCATTTTCTTCTGGATTTTATATCGAAGTGGTTTCAGGAAGAATGCATTTTATGGATGCTCTATAGTTGCTCCTAGTGCTTGACGATAGTTTTCACTTTTGGGTATCAGTGCTTGATTCAAGAGTGAAAATGTGTTTCCACTATTTCTTAAAATTTCAACTTCTTCATCATTCTTTAGCTGTATTTTAAACAGTGGCCTGCCAGGGTAAGAACTGCCAGTCTCGGTCATTTCTTATCATCTAGAGTGGCTGCAAGAGTTTAGTGTACTTTGTCTGCTAACTCTGGGCACTGGCCCTATTTCCAGTGTCCTGATTTCTTACAAGATGCACATTGATTTGGCCCCAGCTTGGTCTGTGGCTGCTTTGAACCTCCTCTGCCTCTGCTATTTTCGCCCCTGCCTCTGCTTCAACCACGCCTACATCAGTCCTCTCCCTGGTGCCGATCCAGAGCTGCCACCATGGCTGCAGGGAGCTCTTTTTCCCGCTCTTGACTATCGTACACTTTCTACTTTTGATGTAGTGTCTAAAAGCTTGCGTGACTGCTCCAAGTTGTTCAAACACTTCTCAAAGTCAGACGGGATTGATGCTGTGCCCATTTTCCTGGGGTGTTCCGGTTCGTGTTTATTTATCAGTTATGGTAGAATGGTTTCTTTTCATGTACCCCGTATTTTCCCCAAGTTGGTTTACCCCTAGGTTTTGCCCTCCCTCAAAGCTGTCCCTCATGCCATTCCCCGCTCTTTGTTCCAGCTCCTTCCCTGCCTCTCAAGATAATCCAGCTCTTTATTCCTGAACCTTCCCTGTCACTTTTGCCTTGGACCAATCCCTGACTGCACCACCCCTTTGGAATTCCCTATTGCTGGAAGTCCCTCTGGCCCATGTGACCTACCCTTTCCTCTCATCTGTCCTAATTAGTGCCAAGCAACTGATGGAATCCCCTCGCTCCTCCCCTGCAGATTCCTTTTTGCTCAATCCTTTGTATCCGCCCCCCTGAGTTGTACCCCGATAAAATCTCATGAACACAAGTGCGGGTGGATCTATGCTGCTGAATCCTTCCCTTGGGATAAACCTTTGCCTGTGGAACCTCACAACTGAGGAGCCTCCTCCTTCTTTTTGGCTGCTCCGTGCTGCAGTTAGTAGATCCTGAACCACTGAGCAGTGGCTCAGCAGGGTCAGCCGCAGGCAGGACCCACGCCTTGGCCGTTCCCCACTCCTGGCGCAGCGCCGCAGTTTTCCCAAGAGCCAGCCCGGGCTCCGCTGGGCTGCGTCCATGGGGAACCCGTCCCAGTGCCCGACCGTGCTGCAGCGTGCTACCCAGGGCCCTTGCACACACTGCCTTCTGCCCTGGGCCCGCCCCCAGCCCAGCCAAAGTGGCCCAGGCTGGAAGGAATGCCTGGCCCCAGGTGTCTAAGACAGCCCGCACAGGATCTTTGGGAAGGGCTCAGACCACCAGCAAACGCTGCCCGGCTCTGCGGGCACAGTCCTATCCCCATATCTTTCCCTGAGAGCATTTGAATTACTAAATGAGAATCATTTGAAGGGAGGACATTTACATTTTCCATTTCAGAGAAGGCTTCTGCCTTCCTTAGCAGGCACCTCTCTCTTCAAACCAAGACAATTGTTTATCATCTTGCAGATGCGCAGTTGCTGGGGAGCCCCGTTTTACACCAGGGACCCGGAGAACCATTCCCAGCAATTGGGAAAATCCTAGGTGGTCCATCCACCCACAGATGAGGTCTCCAAATGTGCCTGAAATTGGGTCCAGCTCTTAGAGGCCTAAAAGAGCAAGTCCAAGTGACTTGATGATATTTTTAGCCCAGAAAGCCCTGCAGCTGATGGCACACTTCACAATCAGCAGGGGACACAGCTAGGCCAAAGCCCAGGCCTCTGCTGGGAGCCTTTCTCCTCAAATACCCTTCAAACAAACCTCCATGCAAGTCACTTGGAAAGTTTCTTCAAATGATCCATTTCTGGCACATGACTACACAGGGTTAAGTGAAAGATTCTAAAGCAGCTGCTGTGGAGTCAAAGAGCCAGCACTAAGGGTCCTTGTCATCTCTTTGTAGCTAAATGCCACTTTGGGGGATTTGAGGGAGTTTGGAACGAGCTAGAGAGCAGACCTCCGAGTTTTTTAGATGATGCCATTGCTTTTTCTTCTCTTCTACATAGACAGGACAGGTGAGTTTGGCTCACATCTGCACTGCATGGCTCACAAGGCCCGCAAGACTTGTACTTACAAGAGCTTTGAAGGATTTCTTGGCCAAGAAGACACTGCCAACAATAATCTTTATGTTTTGCCACCAATCCTTCAATATTTCGTCTTAGGGACTCATGCTACAGTGTAAGCTTCCTTAGCCAATTATGACACACAAACTCAAAGCACTGCATCCTAAGCTTCTTGTTTACCATTGTTACTACTTTCATTTTTTCTAGATCTTCAGCACTAAAACTCTAAACTTTCCTCCACTTCAACGTTCCTCCCCGTGTCTCTGCTATAATAAACTAGAAATCCACATTCTCGCTTCTAGCACCTAGCTTTGGAAGCCCTTTCCAAGGTCTCCCTTCAAATCCTGTGTTTAATTCAAAGCTTTGCTGACAAGACCAAAGGTCTGAGATTTCCCTGCGTTTGGATTTCCAACAACACTGATGCTGTTAGTTCCAGAGTGCCCGGGATCCCTCTTGCAAGTCAGCTCTGGTAGGAACAAGACGGCTGGCAGGGGGCTGCTTGTGGCCTCTGACAGCCCATTGCTTAGGGCTTGCCAGCGCCCCAGCCCCTCAGGGGCTGCCCCAGCCCGGCCAAGCTGCCTGGCAGCAGCGCCGCAGCCCCACAGCAGCTCCAGAGCAGCCCTATCCAGAGGCACCTGGGAGCCCTCAGCAAGGCAGCCAGCAGCACACGGGCAGGAGGACACGGATGCGCTTTCTGCCCGGCACAGGGCATGTGGCCATCTCCAGGCACTGCTCTCACAGGGATCCCCGCAGCCCCGGCCCCTGCCCACCCGCTCTGTCACCAGCACAAAGGCTTCAGCAGAACCACCAAAGGCCAAGGGGCTTCTGGCCATTTTCCCTGCAACACTGCACGCCTGGGCAGCTTGCTGAGCCATGGCACCCTTCTCCCCCTCTTCCCCAATGCCCTGCAGACCCTGGGCAGCAAAAGAAAGCTCCTGGGAGTCTGTGTATTATAACATACTCTATATTTATACACTAAAGAAAAAACAAATAGAAGAAAAGAAACAGAACAATCTTTCAGAAATGGAAAATTCCCGCTGGCTCAGGTGGCCTCAGCAGACAGAGCCTCTGGGATCAGCTCTCTGCAGAGCTCCAGCAGCGCAACCAGCCGAGCCCCGACAGACGAGGCCGTGTCCTCCATGCCCTGCGGAGCTGATCTTGCAGCCTCGGGAAGACGGAATATCGCTCACTCTGCAGTGCCTGGATGACATACAATGTTTCAAGTGCCAGATCTGACACGGCACTGCTGATGTCCTCTGTCAGGTGTTCCAGGGCTGAAAGAGAAGGGAACAGAGCCATGGTCAGATCACGGATCTGCGGGGAGCCGAGGAGAGCCCCCTGCCAGGGCCATCGCAGCCGGCTCTAGCCATGGCCAGGAGGGAGCAGGGACCAACGGGACCAGCCCAAAGCTGCTGGCCAGGAATCGCCCAGGTGGCCCTGAAATCTCTGTGTGCTCTCCCCATGCCGCCCCTCGTCCGCACAGGGAGCAGAGCCCTCTGCAGCCGGGCCAGGGCTTGCAGCTCCCCCGGCAGCCCCCGCTGCCAGCCCGCTGCCCTCACTCACCGTGGCAGATGAGCCAGAGCTCTTCCTTCTTCCCCCTCAGGTGCCGCACGGCCATGCCTGTGAACACAGAGCCTGTCACGGACCCAGCGGCACAGCTCCCTGCCAGCGGCGCTGCCGGCGCTGTGGCCACACGGGCTGCTGGCCCGGCAGGACTCAGCCCGGGCCCTTGCCGCACGCTGCCGCCCCAGGGCACGGCTGCCAGAGGGCGGCGGCAGCAATGCCCGGGCCAGGCGGGGCTTCACGGCGCCGGGTCGGGCTGGCGCTGCCGGGGCAACAGGCGGGGCCGGGGCCGAGCTGCGCCGGCCGGGCCGGGGAGGGAGCCCGGGCTCGGGACTCACCCGCGAACCTGACGGCCGCCGCTCGCAGGGGCTCCTGTGGGCTCTGCAGGTAGGGCAGGACCCGGCGCAGGTGCTCGGCCGCTCGGCTCCTGTCCTCTGCCAGCTGCAGAGAGCGGCAGGAGGGAAGGGTTGGCGCGGGCTCAGCCCCTGGGCCAGGCGCTGCCTGCGCCCCGCCCTGGCCTCCCCTGCCCGCACAGCCCTGAGGCGCGGCCAGCAGCCGCTGGCGCTGGGCTCCCGAGGGGAGAGGCAGAGGGCCGGCTGCTGCCGGGGAGCCGCAGTGCCGGCCCGCAGCCCCGCAGCCCCGCCGGGCCGGGGCTCCATCGGCCCCCGGTTCGGGCCCAAGGGAGCCTGGAGCAGAGCCTTCACGGCTTCTGGGTGCAGCACCGGGCAGGGGCACAGCTGCCAGCCCCACACACTGAGCACCGCACTCAGGGGGCTTCTCCGGGCTGAGGCTGGGGCTTGCAGGCCCTCCTTACCAGGCACTCGCTGAACTTCCACAGATTCTGCCTCTTCACCAGTCTCTCAAGATTCCTCCTCTTCAGGAACTCGGCCACACAAAGCAGAGTTTCCTGAGAAGCCTGGAGAAGAGCAGAAACGCAGAGATGGAGAGATGGCCCCACAGCCCAGGGTGCAAGGCCCGTGTCCCCTGTGCCAAGGCCTGGAGGAGGCTGCAGCCCGGCAGGTACCAGGGCAGGAGGCAGACGAGCCCCCTGCCAGGGGGACAGCAGCAGCCCACGAGCCCTCACCTGTGCCACAAGCCGCTTCTCATTGTGGCAGTGAAAGAAGAGGGGCAGCAGGCTCTGGTGCAGGGGTGTCTTCAGGGCCTTTTTTTCCTTTTCCCCTTCTGAAAGAGTCACCAGTGTTCGGAAGAGCAGTATGGAGAGCAGCTGCACCTGCCAATTGTTCTGTATGGAAGGAAGAAAAAAAGACCTCAGCATTGCGGCTGCATGGGGCTCAGCTTGGCGCAGGCCTGCAAATCCACAGGGCACAAAGTGTCCGGGCGGCACCCAGTGGCCGTGGCTGGGAGCAGTGAGCCTTACGTGGTCAAAGAGTGGCAGGAGCGCCTCAAGCAGCTGCAGTGTGATGGGGCCGGGCATCAGCATGTCTTTGTCCAAGATGATAAAGCTGAGTAGCATGACTGTCATGAAAACGATCTCTCCATCTGCATCCCACAGGAAGTCCACAAGACTTTCAGTCAGGCTCCACATTTTTTTGGTCTGTGCGGAACACAAGTTTGAGAAACGCCATCCTGCTGCCGCAGGGCCCAGAGGCCAAAGGCCTGTCCTGGAGCACTGGGGCAGCTGAACTGGGAGGCAGGAGGGGTGGGAGCAGCTGCCCCAGCACCCAAAGCCCAGCCAAGCCCAAGCGACCACATTCCCCGACTCAGCCTCAGCCACTGCCCCCTTCTCACCATTGAGGGCTCCTCAATGAGCTCAAGAAGGGCCCTGAGCGCCAGGCGACGCCTCTCCCTGCACTCGCTCTGCAGCTGCCTTGACAAAATTTGCAGGACTCTGTTAGCACCACGTTCACTCAAGTCCAGGAACTCGAGGACCTGAAAGGTACAGGGCAGTGACAGGGACCCGGCCGGCAGGAGCCCGGAGACGCACGGGGCCGGGCCCAGGCAGCAGCACGGGGCCGGGCCCAGGCAGCAGCACAGGGCACGGGCACCGTGCCAGGCAGCTGCGGCTCCGAGAGGGCAGAGAGCTGGGAGGCAGCTCAGCCAGGCAGCGCTGGCCGTCAGGCTCACCTCTGCAAGGAACGCCATGGCGGGCAGCTCCCAGCGTGGCTCCTGTGTGCTGAGCAGCTGGAGCAGGTAGCAAGCGATCCGGGAACACAAGGGGATGGAGACACAGCACATCTCCCTGGCAGGAGGAAAAGGAACCAAGACTGTGGGCCAGGGGGACAAACCTTTGCCAGGACTGACACACAGAGGTCTGGTCTTTCCCCAGCATCCTGCAAGGGGCCCTGGGCTATTTGGGAGGCAGCTCCTGGTGGGCGCCCTCCTC
Organism: Melozone crissalis; assembly: GCF_028551555.1. Lineage (NCBI taxonomy): Eukaryota > Metazoa > Chordata > Aves > Passeriformes > Passerellidae > Melozone > Melozone crissalis. The sequence continues at coordinate 1,518,202 of NW_026535850.1, read as the reverse complement.
TCCCAGCCTTTCGCAGTCTGCTTGGCCATCCCTCGGTGACAAGGCCTTCTGGGCCACGACCTCGGGGACTGTGTGGAGCTCCCTGGACACAGAGCACAAATGTCAGAGGCAGCAGTGGGGAGAAGGGGGTCTCACCTGGCCAGCAGAGCCACGGCATAGTGGTGGGTGTCAGCGCACAGCAGCGTGTCCCAGGCACAATTGCGTCCCATTGCCACCACCACATCCTCGTGCTGCATTCGGCAGAGCAGGGACTTCAGGGTGCGCACTGCAAACCTGCGTGCACAGCAAAGCCCAGGTGACGCTGGGAACACTGGCTCCTGCCCGGGGACGTAGCAGGGAAAGGAGGATTGGGATGGAGCACCTGTTGGGGCTGGTGGCAAGGCCGTATTCCTCCTGGCATCCCTTCCAGAATGCATCGACCTCCTCTGGCGTATCCAGAGTGCTGGAAAACACTTGGGAGAGCAGATGTAGAAAGAGGCGGGGCAAATACACCGTCACCATATGTGGGACGCAGGGCATCTGGAAGATCTTCCACATAACCACGGTTGCCTGCAAAAGACAAAGCCCCCCGAGACAGGGCTCAGTGCCGAGGTGTCGGTGTGGCAGGGCCCGAGCAGGGCAGGGAGAGGCTCAGACAGACGCAGGGGGAGCACGGGGCCTGGTGGGCCTGAAGCTGCCCCTGGGCCGGGTTTCCACCCGGTGCCTAAGGCAGGGAGATGCAGTGGGGGAAGGAGGACGGAGAGCTGCTGGAGAGGCAGCCTTGGGGCCAGCAAAGGCCAGTTACAGAAACTCACAGCCAGGACAAAGACACCCGTTTTGTCCCCATCCGAGGTGCACATGCTGTGCTCTGGCCAGCTGCCCAGCACATCCAGGAGTATCAGCAGCGCTGGCTCTGCAGTCCTGGGCGAGCACATGATGCTCTTCCACATGGTCAAAGCAGCTCTGTGGGGTTAGAGCTCTGTCTCATACACAGCACCGTGGCCTGGGCAGCAGTGGGGACCTGAGCTGGCTGCCAGCTCTGCCTGTGCCCATTGCCACTCGCCAGCAGCACCCAGGCAGCCCAGGCCACTGGGGACAGGCCCCTGAGGGGCAGCGAGGGAGCACGGCAGCAGGCTCGGGGGCTGACGTGCCGGGGCTGGCCAAGGGAGCAGCCAGAAGGCCCTGGAACTCTCTGTTGGTCACACACCTGGGCCAGGCTTTACAGGCTGATGGGCTGGCAAGCCCTGAGCCCTCTGGGCATTTTGGCCCCATACCTGTCACAGGACGGGGCCACACGCAGGAGCGTCATGACTACGTCAGCAGGCTGTGCTTCGGTGAGATCCAGCAGGGTCCTGTTCAGCCTGTGCTCAGCAAACTGATTGGCCAGGAGCCACTGGTGGATGTACCTGACCAGGGCAGGAACCTGGAGAAGGCACGGGGAGACTTGGAAAGCTGCCAGAGGGAGCAATGTCACCAGCTTCCCCACAGAAGTGCCTCCCTTCCCACCACACTGCCATGGCCTCAAAGAGTTCCAGTGACCAGCAGGCGTGGCTTGGGAGACCAAGCAATTCCTTGGGAGGATGAAACGCTGGCCACAGGCTGCTTACTTGCTTTGGACTGGAGAAGCCCTCCTCTACGAGCATATCCAGCAGGGCAGCACTGGTCTTGGTTTTGAAGATGTGCGAATATGCTCTGAGCCCAGTACCCATGGTGCTGGCCTCTTCCGCCCGAATTTTCTTGATGAATTTGCAAACCAGTGTTGGAGATGAAGGGAGAATCGACCATAGTTATGCATCGAAACTCAACTTTATTGATCAATCAATCACCTTATATAACAATACTAACGAACTTCATGAATATTCTGTAATCCAACTCCATGATAGGCTAACAGAGAAAACTGTAACCACACCTTTTGTTTTAGAATACCTACAATTGTTTATCATAAGCAGAAACCAAAACAGAAACCCGAAACTACAACAGAAACTAGTGTTCCCAAAACCTCTGCATCTGTTCCCAGGATAACAGGCCTTCCCAAGGACGGTGTTCTGCTTGCCATGGGAAGACAAGCTGAGAACTCCATTGTTTATAGAATGATGCCTGAGAGAGTCTAATTGTTTACACAAATCAGAAGGCTGAGAGCTGTTAGAAACTGCTTTTACTTTTACCTCTTACTTTTCTCTCAATTGTATGTTTCATGGCCTTTTTCTTTAAGCCATTCTTGAACTAACCTCTCCACATCTCCCCCGCTTTTTTCTTCGAGAGAAAAGAGGTTAGTTTGCCAGGTCTTCTCAGTAGTTCTACTGATCATATTTTGGATACAGCTGCAGAAGCAAGGCAAGATAAATAAAAGCAATAGAAGTACACCTAATATCCCTATAGCATATATTACATGATTTCTTAACCATGGTCCCAATCCTAAACTCTTAAGCCATTCATCAATTCCCAATCCTTCTTCTTCCTTAAGGCTGTTAAGCCCTAGTCGTAGCTCTTTTAACTTAGCATGAATAGATACAGAATGATCAGATAAGTTCATGCAACACATCCCTTCAAACTCTTCACAACCATGGCCTTGTGCTAGCAGTAAAAAATCTATAGCAGCTCTATTTTGTAAAACAGCATGATTAACACTTTGTACATCTGCAGTTAGCATATCTAATATCTGTGATGTCTTATTTAATTCACCCTTAGTCCAACACCCTATTTGTTTTGCTAAAGTCATTGCTTTGCTTGCAGCACCCCATGGTAGGAGAGCTGAAACCATCACTTGTTTACATTTACTCCAGAACAACGGATCTCCTATTTGACTACAGTCTAAGTTATGTAAGCTGTGCCTTTCCCTGCTTGTCTTATGACTTAGCTGCATTAGCACAGATATGTTAGGGTGGAATAATGATAACTTGCCTAAATAACAAGATCTAACCTTTTTTTAAAAAAGTGTTCTGGAAGATATAAACTTAGAAAGCAGCAATAAATTAATGCTCTAAGAACTTTAGAATATATGAAAGTAATTTACAGAATTAGCTGCTTTGAGGAAATTATGCCTAAAATAAATATACTAAACAGAATTATTAAAATAAAATTAATTTCAGTTACTCATTCATCCTCTGTGAAGCCTAACAAGACTAATTATAGCAGACTTATTTGCAAAACATGTAAAATCACTTAAATCTAATTCAAATTTATCTATAACAAAATTTACCTGACTTTAAATTCTACACACCTCAACCCAATATAATCCAAACAGAATCTAGCTTTACCCAGACTTAATAACACTCAAACTAAACAGAAACCAATTTCAACAGAACTTAACTGGCTTCAAATCCCACACAACTTAAATCTATATATAATTTAAGCTTTAGCAGACCTCGAACTTGACCAAAAATAAACTTAACAATTTTAACTTTAATAATATTTAACTTTTAACGGCACTTAATTCAAACTTAACAGAATCTATCACTTACTTAACAGGAGATAATTAACAAAACTAAACCTTAACAGTATTTAACATTTAATGGCACTTGATAGATAACTTAACTCAAACTACTTAATAACAGATAAAACTTACTATAGAAATAATATATAGCATTTACTATAACTTACTTACAGGCCTGATTCTAAAATATTAAGCTAAAATAACTTTTCTTCACGTATTTGCTATAGCATTTTTATACTTAAATACACTTAAACAGAAGTTTATTCAAGGTATACCTGCGAAAAAATTCTTTTGAATTCAGTGCTTGCTTTTACCTCTATCACATTTAAACAAAGCTTAAAGAATACAAAAACACAGTCATTACATCTCATACAATCATTCTAACACATCTTAACATCTTCAACGTTTTCAAAACACAGCCCCAGAGTCTGACGTTTCATCAACCCAGCCATCCAGACTTCTGATGTTCAAAGTCTCTGGTAATACAGGTGTTTCCAAGACAGCATAACTAATGCCGAGTCAAACCAGCCGAAATCTGACTCTTGCATCCATTTACGCTGATTTCTGTTTTACAGTCTGTGCTGGGCTTTTGTTTCACAGCGTGTGCTAGGGAGAACAAAAGATCTTCCCAACTTAGGTGAAGAACATCCTGACAGCAATAGTCCTTGGTGTTGTTTGTTTAGTTTCGCTGGTCTTTCAATTGCAATAGGAATCTTTTCTTTTGCTGACAAAAGTTCACAATTATTACGACTGTTAAGTCTTAAACTGTAGCTTTTGTTGGCTGCAGGGCGGAGGGAGAAACGCTCCCGCTTGAAAAAGTGCTCCGGTCCTGCGGCGCTCGTGTCGGAGCGGGCGAAAACTCCCCCCCCGCGCTGCGCTCTTTGTTCACTTCCGGCGCGGCGCGGCTTGGTTTCTGCGGCGGCGGCTCCGCTCTCGGGGCGGCGCAGCCGCTCCCGCGCGGCGGCTCCTGCGGCGGCGGCTTTTGATCTTCCCGCCGCTGCCTCCGGTGCGCCCATGCCGAGTTTGGAGTAGCACAGCACCGCAATTCTACCATAAATCACCGAATTCACACATTTCCGTTAATCCGTAAACCATATGGAAAATCCCTTTACCGTAACTATAAGTCCAAAGTCCTGTTGAATCCTTCTGCTAATTCATCTCTGCTTTGCGCTGCGGGTTACTCCCTTCGCGGCCGTTCAGCTTCGCCCGCGGTGGCTCCCTGTGGTGTCGGGTTAGGGGCAGGAAAGAGCACCGATGATGCAGCAATGGCTTCTGAAGGTGCTTGGCATTCCCGGCGCAAGTGGTCCTCTTTATTTGATGCTGTAAGTGCAGCCGATGTTTGAAGGGGTGCAAGAGCGGCCAACACCTGATTCTGAGCGGATTTTGCCTGTTCTTGTAAACCTACTCCTAACTGTTTTATGGCATCTACTACAAGAGCCTGTTGTCGGGTTCGTATAAGGGCCATCCGTTCTAATGCCTCCTCTATAGTCCAATTTGCACCTAAGGTATTAAGTACATTTCTAGTAGCCGAATTGCAATTTTGAATTGAACACTGTTTGAGAAGAGCCCCGCGCATAAATTCTGCGACACCTGCTCTCTCAATCGCGGCAGCAACTCTATCTATGAAAGCACCAAATGATTCGTCTCTACCTTGCTTAATTCCCATATATACAGGTATACCTCCTGGTTCCTTTACTCTATCTATTGCGAGTCTGACTAACCTCATTGCTTCCCGGCACTTTTCTTGACCTATTAAAGCTTGTGCATCAGTACGAAGAAAAGGTCCCAGACCCATGAGCTCATTTACAGTGACACCATGCAAAGGGTCACCTGGCTGTCTTTGAACAGCTACGCACTCATTTACGAGTCCTTGCCAGTGGGCATTAAATAACAATTGTTGATGTTGGGTAAAAATTAATTTTACTATACCACGGCAATCATTAACAAGGAGAATGCTAGTGTCAAAAATATAGTCTAGCATTTGCCTAGCTGGCTCGCTTTTAAAACCAAACTGGCTGACAGTCGCTCGTAACTGAGATAACATTTTCCAGTCAAGAGCACTGATCGTCGCCTGAAGGCCCCCCCCCGCCTGGGGGGTAAAGACAACTGGACAAGCCAGCTCGTTAGCCATGCTCATTAGCTCCCGGTCTCCCTTGTCCATGGCATCTTTGGCCAGGGCTGCCCATGCATCTCTTCTATCCCGAGCAATCGTCACCGCCAAGTCGTTTTCCGACCCAGGGACCGACTGATTGCTTTTTGGGAACGGAGTATGCATTTGTGGCCCCGGCTGCTGTGATATAGCAGACACAGGAGAGGCAGAGGCGCTCTGTGTAGCCTGCGGCAACGCGGGCAATAAAGCACCCTGCTGAGCAGCCTGCTGAGCTTGGCTCGTTAAGGGTAATAAAGCGTTTTGCGAAGCTTGACTTATTGGGGGAGGCTGACTTGTTAAAGGAGGCGGCGAAACAGATAATACAGCGCTCTGCAAAGCGTGACTCACCGGAGCCTGGCCCGAAACCTGGCTCGCAGCTTGGCTCGCAGAAGGAGGCGGCGAGGCTGGTAATAAAACCGTCCTCGATGCAGGGCCAAGAGGAGTGCGGGAGTCCTTATCAAACTCCCTATCTCGATCGTATTCTGCATTACGATCATGAGCGGCAGTAGCCTGGCGGGCAGCCCTTTTTTCAGCTTGAAATTGTAAGAGCTCAGTGTTAATGACCCGCCATAATTTACCCAACCTCCTGGCAGTTTTATCATCATCCAAAGTAGCCTGCCACAATAAATCACAAAATTTACCCCACTCAGATAATTCATGGATAGTATGAGGATTAACAAAGATTCCCCTCTCTACACCGTATGTTAAGAGCCCTGGTAACTCTTTCTGTAAATCAATTCCCTTAATCTGCCTCTTTTGCAGAAAAGTTATAAAAAGATCATATGCGGCTTGTCGGTCCATCTCTAAATAAAATTGAGCGCTCTTTGCAGCACCTCCCGACCTCGGCCACACGTACCAAGCTAGGACCCGTCTTTACGGTCGCCTAGGGCCGGCACGAATCGACAGACTCCGTCCGCTCCGTCGGCAGACTCCGTCCGTTTTTTTATCGTGCTTATTGCCGTTCCGCTGCTGCACCTCGGAACCTGGACACCTTCCTCACCTCCCGTGGTATTCCGTTATCCCCAAGAGCGCTCCTCGTAATTCGGCACGTCCGAATTCGACTATCACGTCCGGGGTCGACCATTTGTTGGAGATGAAGGGAGAATCGACCATAGTTATGCATCGAAACTCAACTTTATTGATCAATCAATCACCTTATATAACAATACTAACGAACTTCATGAATATTCTGTAATCCAACTCCATGATAGGCTAACAGAGAAAACTGTAACCACACCTTTTGTTTTAGAATACCTACAATTGTTTATCATAAGCAGAAACCAAAACAGAAACCCGAAACTACAACAGAAACTAGTGTTCCCAAAACCTCTGCATCTGTTCCCAGGATAACAGGCCTTCCCAAGGACGGTGTTCTGCTTGCCATGGGAAGACAAGCTGAGAACTCCATTGTTTATAGAATGATGCCTGAGAGAGTCTAATTGTTTACACAAATCAGAAGGCTGAGAGCTGTTAGAAACTGCTTTTACTTTTACCTCTTACTTTTCTCTCAATTGTATGTTTCATGGCCTTTTTCTTTAAGCCATTCTTGAACTAACCTCTCCACAAACCAGCTGTAGGAGAAGGGCAAGAAGCCAGGGATGTTGCAGGGAATGCTCCAAGCGCGGTGCCAGCAGGCCCAGCTCAGGTGGGGATGGCTGCAGGTACCTGGGCTGTGCTGCGGAAGAGGCCACGGCTGGACTCCTGCTCCTGTGTGCGCTGCAGGGCTGCACCTGGCAAAGAGCGAGCGCAGCCAGAGCTGAGGGGCTGCGGGAGAGGCCGGAGAACACGGCCCAGCCCTGCGCTCCCCAGGCAGGGACAGCCCCGGGGTTCCCCAGGGGATGGAGCATGGCCCCTGCGGGGTGTCTGCCCGGCCCCACTTCCGTCCTGTCCGTGGGTATGGGATAGGAGAAACTGGGATGGGATAAAATGGGATGAGATGGAATGGCACCAAGTTGGCTGCAGGCACCAACCCTGTGGCCCAGCTCTGCCACTCACCCTCCTGCGGCAGCTCAGACGGCACCACCGCTTTGGTTTCATGTGCACGGGCAGCTCCAGGGCTTTCTTCCTCCTCTTCCCCCCAGGCCACCTTGGGCGCTTTCAGGGGTCTCTGCTCCATGAAAATGACTGGATTTGTGAGGGCACCTGCAGAAGAGAAGCCTTGGGAAGGCCACAGGTCACCAAGTCCTGTGGTCTGGCCTCGAGCTCAGCTGCAGGAATAACGCCTTGGAAAGGCTCCGGGTAAGACAGGACCGAGTGTGCTGTGTGGGGGCTCCTCACGGCACCGCTCTGTCCCGTTCTGCCCCGTTGTGCCTTCCCAGCAGCTGGGCAAGCTTCTATTTCCCACGTGTCACAAAGGGCCCTTGGTCACCGGGTTCCGTTCCATGGCACCGAGACCGTGCTGCAGCGTGCCACCCAGGGCCCTTGCACACACTGCCTTCTGCCCTGGGGCCACCCCCAGCCCAGCCAAAGTGGCCCAGGCTGGAACGAATGCCTGGCCCCCCCAGGTGTCTAAGACAGCCCGCACAGGATCTTTGGGAAGGGCTCAGACCACCAGCAAACGCTGCCCGGCTCTGCGGGCACAGTCCTATCCCCATATCTTTCCCTGAGAGCATTTGAATTACTAAATGAGAATCATTTGAAGGGAGGGCATTTACATTTTCCATTTCAGAGAAGGCTTCTGCCTTCCTTAGCAGGCACCTCTCTCTTCAAACCAAGACAATTGTTTATCATCTTGCAGATGCGCAGTTGCTGGGGAGCCCCGTTTAACACCAGGGACCCGGAGAACCATTCCCAGCAATTGGGAAAATCCTAGGTGGTCCATCCACCCACAGATGAGGTCTCCAAATGTGCCTGAAATTGGGTCCAGCTCTTAGAGGCCTAAAAGAGCAAGTCCAAGTGACTTGATGATATTTTTAGCCCAGAAAGCCCTGCAGCTGATGGCACACTTCACAATCAGCAGGGGACACAGCTAGGCCAAAGCCCAGGCCTCTGCTGGGAGCCTTTCTCCTCAAATACCCTTCAAACAAACCTCCATGCAAGTCAGTTGGGAAAGTTTCTTCAAATGATCCATTTCTGGCACATGACTACACAGGGTTAAGTGAAAGATTCTAAAGCAGCTGCTGTGGAGTCAAAGAGCCAGCACTAAGAGTCCTTGTCATCTCTTTGTAGCTAAATGCCACTTTGGGGGATTTGAGGGAGTTTGGAACGAGCTAGAGAGCAGACCTCCGATTTTTTTACATGATGCCATTGCTTTTTCTTCACTTCTCCACAGACAGGAAGGTTGAGTTTGGCTCACATCTCCACCGCATGGCTCACAGGGCCGCAAGACTTGTAGTTACAAGAGCATTGAAGGATTTCTTGGCCAAGAAGACACGGCCAACATGGATATTTGTGTTTTGGACCCAATCTCCAATATCTCATCTTATGGAGTCGTGCTCTCGGGGTCTCTAGCTGGTCAGAGTGACCCCGAGATATGTTAGAAAGTCTCTTTTCCCAGTCCGGTGGTTGAAGAAGGAGTCAGAGCTCTTCATTTCTCGGTCTCCAGGTTGTTTATTGTATCTTATCTATAAAATTCTTTCTCCTGTCTTTCGAGGTCCGCACAGCCAGACAGTCTAAGGCACTCTGCCTCCCGTGGGGCGGTGTTATCTTTTTATACTAAAAACAACTACGTGTACAATATTTGCCATTACTTTCCCATAACTATCATCTACGTTAGACAGTGAGCTTCTACTCTAAACCAGCCTAAATGTGCCAACATCACAGCAGCAGATGGTGGCCAAAAACAAAAAGGAGAAAGGCTGGACATACCCAGATTCCTAATCTTCCCCCCTGAAGTCCCATTCTAAAACGCCCCAAAATCTATTTTTCCACTCGGTGATAAATTCACTGTCATTCTGCTTAAACCTTTGTGGCTTGTCATTCTTCCTACAAGGTTGGTAATTGGTATTTCCAAGGGCTAAATCAAAGGCACAGTGGTCTCGGGCTCTGTGACAAAGCCTCTGAGCCCTCTGACAGGGTCTCAAGTCTTGCAGGGCAGCCAGAGGAATTTCCTGGGTTCCCACATCCTGCCACAGTGTAAGCCTCCTTAGCCAATCATGCTATGACACACAAACCTACAGCACTGCATCCTAAACTTCTTGTTTACCACTGTAACTGATTTGATTTTTTCTAGATCTTGAACTCTGAAACTCTAAACTTTCCTCCACTTCAACGTTCCTCCCCGTGTCTCTGCTATAATAAACTAGAAATCCACATTCTCACTTCTAGCACCTAGCTTTGGGAGCCCTTTCCAAGGTCTCCCTTCAAATCCTGTGTTTAATTCAAAGCTTTGCTGACAAGACCAAAGGTCTGAGATTTCCCTGCATTTGGATTTCCAGCAACACTGATGCTGTTAGTTCCAGAGTGCCCAGGGTCCCTCTTGCAAGTCAACTCTGGAAGGATCAAGGCGGCTGCTGGGGGGCTGCTTGTGGCCTCTGACAGCCCATTACTCAGGGCTTGCCAGCGCCCCAGCCCCGCCAAGCTGCCTGGCAGCAGCGCCGCAGCCCCACAGCAGCTCCAGAGCAGCCCCATCCAGAGGCTCCTGGGAGCCCTCAGCAAGGCAGCCAGCAGCACACGGGCAGGAGGACACGGATGTGCTTTCTGCCTGGCACAGGGCTTGTGGCCATCTCCAGGCACTGCTCTCACAGGGATCCCCGCAGCCCCGGCCCCTGCCCACCCGCTCTGTCACCAGCACAAAGGCTTCAGCAGAACCACCAAAGGCCAAGGGGCTTCTGGCCATTTCCCCCTGCCCACTGCACGCCTGGGCATCTGGCTGAGCGCAATCATCCTTTTCCCTCTCCTCCCCTATGCCCTGCGGACCCTGGGCAGCAAAAGAAAGATCCTTGCAGTCTGTGTATTATAACATACGTTCTATTTACATTGTAAAGGAAAAGAAAGAAATGAAAAGAGCAATCTTGAAGAAAAAGAAAATTCCTCCTGACTCAGGAGGCCCAAACAAATAAAGCTTCTGGGATCAGCTCTCCACAGAGCTCCGGCCTGGCAGGCAGGCAGCTGAGCCATGACAGACGAGTCCTTGTCTTCCATGCCCTGCGCAGGTGATTTCGGAGCTACTGGAACCTCGAGATGGCAGCCCGCTCTCCTGACTTGAAGATGCACAGTGTTTGAATTGCTAGGCTTCCGACGGCGAGGCTGATGTCTTTTTTTTTGTCTTCAAGGGCTGCGAGAGAGAGGAACAGAGGCACGGTCAGAAGCTGGAGCTGCGGGGAGCCGAGGAGAGCCCCCTGCTAGGGCCATCCCAGCTGGCTCCTGCCGTGGCCAGGAGGGAACAGGGAGCAAGGGGATCAGCCCCAAGCTGCTGACCACCAATGGCCCACGTGGCCCTGAAAGCTCTGTGTGCTCTCCCCACGGGAGCAGAGCCCTCCGCAGCCGGGGCAGAGCTTCCAGCTTTTCCCCCTGGCAGCCCCCGCTGCCAGCCCGCTGCCCTCACTCACCGTGGCAGATGAGCCAGAGCTCTTCCTTCTTCCCCCTCAGGTGCCGCGCGGCCATGCCTGTGAACACAGAGCCTGTCACGGCCCCAGCGGCACAGCTCCCTGCCAGCGGCGCTGCCGGCGCTGTGGCCACACGGGCTGCTGGCCGGGCAGAGCTCAGCCCGGCCCTTGCCGCACGCTGCCGCCCCAGGGCACGGCTGCCAGAGGGCGGCGGCAGCAATGCCCGGGCCAGGCGGGGCTCCACGGCGCCGGGCCCCGCTGGCACTGCTGGGGCAGCAGACGGGGCTGGGGCCCAGTTGCGGCGGGCCGCGAAGGGAAAGGGCAGCCTGGGCTCATGGCTCACCCATGAGACTGATGGCTGTTTTGCGGAGAAAAGAAGAGAACCCCACATTTTTGTAGAAGTTGTAAAGCTGGTATTGTTATTACAGCGCTGGACGCATGTGGAGATTGTTCTCCTAAGAAAAGGCATGCGTACCTCTGAGAACTTCAGGTCTCTTTTTATCTCTCTCTTAAATACATACGCATACAATTTCACAATAGGGTCATACATGATCATTTTTATGGGTTTCGCGTGACATTTACTGCTAGTTCCTTTTTATCAGAAAAAAATCCGAGGTCAGGTTGACTTGCCCTTACAGCAGTTCCTGTCTCTCTCTATCATCTTCTGTCTCCCCCCTTTATCTCTGTCCTTCACTGCAGTAACTTCACTGAGCTTAGGCCTTGCAATCTGGCTGAATAACTATGGTTTCTAACCACAGACTCAACTCAAAAATGTACATTTCACCTAAATTAAAATGGATTTCTGTCCTGGAAAATTTTTGCTTTGCCTCAGCGTCCTGATGGGATTAGAGTACACTGTGCACCAGTGTTGACAAAAGCCTTGTATATCTATGGCTCTGGTGTGTCAGGGATCCACACAGCCCAAGAGACACAATTTTCCCTGGCCTCCACCTGTCTAGAGGCAGGGCCTCTCTAGTCCTGGCTACCATTCCCTCCCTGGGTGTATGTTCTGGATGTTCCTTCAAGGAGATCTGACATATCATCCTCCCTTCTGCTATACCTGGCAGCTCGGTCACAGGGAGCTGGGGTTTCATTCATTTGGGTGGAAATCTCTCTTCTAGTAGGTTCCTCTTTTAGCTCTCATACCCATGCTGCTAGGACAGAGATGAGTTTTCCATTCCACCCTCTCATGTCTTGCCCATGTTCATACAGGAAGAACCACAGGTCCACTCGTGGGGTGTACTCTCTCTCCCTAGCTGGGGGGTGTTGAGCTCTGACACTGGGGCCTCTGGTTTGCACTGGTGCCACATGGGAACTGTCCTTGCTCATCTCCTTCCTCATCTTTTCTCTGAATTTTTCCTGTTCATCTTTGAGACAACCACAGCAGAGACATGAGTGTGCATCAGGCCATGGATGATGGTCTCATCATTCCTGAGTTTGCTTGCTACAGAACTCACTGTCTCTTGGTCATCCACGAAATGCTTTGTTCACATGAAGCTGGAGTATTCAGATGGCCCCTGTTGTGAACGGCTCCACCACATTTGCACTGTGCACCTGACCTTGTCAGGCTCAATGTGTTGTCCATTCCCTGCAAAACGTTATCTCCAATACGGCCATTTGTTTTAGTGTTGGAGGTCAGAATTTTTCCTTTATTTTTCTTGGGCAGCACCCACCCCTCTGCCCCCTCCAGCCCCGGCCCCAGTGGCTGCTGGCTGCCTCACAGGGCTGTGTGGGCAGGGGAGGCCAGTGCTGGCCACAGGGACAGCCCGGTCAAGGGGCTGAGTCTGCACCAGCTGCACCCTCCTGGCACTCTCCAGCTGGCAGAGGACAGGAGCAGAGCAGTCGAGCACCTGCGCCGGGCCCTGCAGTGCTAGGACAGCCCACAGGAGGCCCTGCAAGAGGCGGCCATCAGGTTCATGGGTGAGCCACGAGCCCGGGCTCTCTGCATGCCCCACCCTCCTTAGCACCACCCAGCCCCACCCTTCCCCACCTTGCCCAACCTCTGTCTGCCCAGCCCTGCCCCACCCCACAGTGCTCTGCCCCGCACTGCTCCACACAATCCAGCCCCTCCCTACCCCACCCTGCTCACCCCTGCGCCATCCTGCCCCACCCTACTCTGCCCCACCCTACCACACCTTGCACCAGCCTGCCACACCGTGCCCCTCCCCTCCCCACCCTGCTGCAGCCCGGCTGTACCTCACCATGCTCCACCCTATACTGCGCCATCCAACCCGGCCCTGCCCTGCCCCACCCTGCCCCACCCTGCCACAGCTCGGCCCTATCATTGCCTGGGGGTCTTTGCACAAATCACCTACGGGATGGGACTGCTGGGGAACGCGTCTTGAGCTGTTCATTTTCCAGCATCAGTCTCATTACATGGTTATGACAATGGGTAAATGCCAGCAGCTCACATCTGTCGCAGACGTCTTTTGTGAAAAATCCTTTCTTAGGATTTTTCTCCTTTCTGAGAAGCTGCAGTTTCAGCAACAAGATGTAAACAATGATTATCTGCTGATGTAGAATGCAACAGGTCCACCTGTGATTAGCCCCTCTTAGATGTTTATAATTAATGGCCAATCAAGATGGAGCTGTCTCGGACAGGGTCTGAGAGAGCTGCCTGTGTTATCATTCTTTTCTATTCTATTCTTAGCAGAGCTAGCTTCTGAGGAAACCTTTTCCTTTCTTTTCTTTTAGTATAGGTTTAATGTAAAATATATATATAAAATAAAATAATAAATCAAGCCTTCTGAACATGAAGTCAATATTCTCGTCTCTCCTTTCACCTGAAAACCCCTGTGACCACAGTCACACACATCCCCAGAAGCAGACAAAGAACTTCATGTTAGAATTTACTTTAAAAGTTTTTGACCAATCACACAACGCAGAAGCATAATGACAAGAGTTCTATCCAAGCACTGTAAGCACATGTACTTTCAGTCAAACAATGCTCGCTTATTTTGAATATAATACCTGCTTGTTAGCATTAACATACAATCCACAGGTCTCCATTATTAAGCTTAAAACTTCCTAATATCTTGGTAGATGAACTTTTCTGTAGCATAGGGAGGTATTCTAGCCAAGCATTAATACTCAGACCATTGTCCTATTTTTCCGTAGTTTTCTACTTCTTATAAAAACTTTCTGCTGACAAATCTTATGGCTACTGCCTAACTCTAATTGCACTTCTGCTGTCTCTGAGGCCTGCCTTTTGTAGCATTCCTAAAACGCTCTGATTTTCCGGATTCCCACAGGCCCCAGCCCCGCCTGCTGTCCCCGCAGCGCCAGCCGGGCGCGGCGCCGTGGAGCCCCGCCTGGCCCGGGCATTGCTGCTGCCGCCCTCTGGCAGCCATGCCCTGGGGCGGCAGCGTGCGGCAAGGGCCGGGCTGAGCCCTGCCGGGCCAGCAGCCCGTGTGGCCACAGCGCCGGCAGCGCCGCTGGCAGGGAGCTGTGCCGCTGGGGCCAAGATGAACTCTTTTTTCTCAGAGATGGCCGGATTTCCCATGATGAATGAGCAGCAGGAAAAGTTCCAGGATCTCAGTCAGGGTGAGTGAGGGCAGCGGCCTGGCCAGGCGAGCTGCAAAGCCTGAGCAGGGAGCTTCAATCCTTGTCCCACGTGCAGTGGGAAAAACTCCACTGCAGAGGAGGATGTGTCAGCCCTGATTCCGGGCTGGAGGGATGAAAAGGACAAAATGCCCATCCTTTTAATGCACGGGATGCCCTGAATGTGGGAGGCCTGCCTGCCCTTCCCACTGGAGCGCCATGCTGAGATACCCTGAGAGCAGCCCAGTGCTCCTCGCTCCTCTCTGCTGGCACGTGAGCATTTCTCTGCTTTCAGGATGGCCCTGGCTCTGTCCGGGCTGCTATGTGGACACGAGACAGCCGGCCCTGTACTGCTGGGCCGCAGCAGTGCCTCGCAGCAGCCCTGCACCCACGCCAGGATGCTGGCCAAGAGAGGCCCTGGAAGCTGAGGCAGCTGATTTGAAGCTTTTGCAGATCCACACAGGGGATGGCCGCACACAGGGGATGGCCAACAGCTGTCCTGAGGGGTCTCCCTAATTCAAAGAAATCGGCAGACAAATGCATTGTCCGCCAAAAGCCCTTTTATTGAGCTGGCAGGAGGGCAGGGTCTGCACGCGACTAAAATGCTTCTCTGCCACATGTACATTTCAGTGGGATGATGTCAGAAATTGATCTCAAAATTACCATCCATCTTGACTCTGCTGAGGTGATTCGATAGGCAGGGCGTTAGAAATACATTCTGTCAGGTTCCTGTACTTGAAGCTGATGTCCAGGCGCTGGCCAGGAGCGGCCTCCATGCCCTAAAGCAGCACTTCTTCCTCATGGCTTCCCTGCACAGGGCTCATTTTACACTTGCCCTTAGTTCTTCTGGTGGAATGTGTCTAAAGCTTTTTGTCAAGTCCCTCTCCTGTCAAGTTAGGCCAGCCAGGTTTTTCTTATGCTAACTGGTGCTAAGTGCTTGTGTAGGTCTGTGCCAAGTACTTGTTTACTTATGTGAATTGCTTGTGCTTATGTCAAACAAAGGCCTTGTTTCATTCAGCTCTTCTCTTTATCCTGATGCAAATTCTTTTGCAAGATCCTCTGGACAGTTCACAGTACATATGTACTGCTCTGCTGCTGTTTTAATTTTCTACCAAATCCATAGATTTATGATGCTTCAGAGGAGGGTTAATTTTTTTAAAATTAGAACTGGTTTGCTGAGGAAGCTAAAAATCTGAGGAGCTGTTGGTGGTTCCAGATTTGTCCATATCACAAGAAGATATCTGACTCATGATGTTCTCTTTCTTTCTCTCTTTTGGTGATGATTTCGATAACAACTTTGATACCGGATTTGAGTGTCCATCAGGCTCTGTGAGATGCATTTTTGACTTCTGCCACTAGCCATTCTATATTAGGCTGGTAGGGCATTTGCTTTAGAATGTGAGCGTCCCGTGCAGTTTGGAATTTGGGCACTTGGTGATACCCATCATGTGCATTCTGCAGAATCTCAAGAGAAGTTCTTGTGTGGTGCAGCTGAAGTCGCATCCACTTTTGGTTGTTGTGAAATTACAAATAGAGAAGTTAGTACCATTAGGAGTTTCCTTAAAAGACTCTATTGTAATAGTTGTGCAAGCAGATCTCACACAGGCACAGCCCCTTCCCACATAACACACCTGTGATTGTGCACGGGTAACTGGGCTCATTTCAAAAATACAACTGCTGCCCTCAGCATGCAGACACCGATCCTCTCTTTCAAGCACCGCATTTTTGCACACAAAATTCAGTGCGTCCCTTGGCACACATGCTTTGATACTAAGAGTTTGTCAGCTTCTAGTTTTCTTGTTGAAAATGGCCCAGACATTATGCTGAATGGGTCTGACAGTTATGTGAGTTCTTATAACTCCAAGGGCCAAAATTGGAATGACACGGTATTTTGTTGCATTCTCAATGGGTTATACAAAAGACTGCAGGGTTTTGTTCATTCTATGTGAAATGGACCAATTGCAACCAAGTGTGGAAGTCTTTTTCCAAATTGCTTTGTGGTTTCATTTTTAGCCATGATTTAGTTAATTCTTGTGGCAATTTCCCCAGCTCTCCTTTTTTGAAGTTTTCCTGAGATTACAGACCATAGCCACACACAGTTGAGCTTGTAAACATTGAAATACTTAAGAAATGTTACTCTGTAGTTTTCCCATAAAGCCAACAACTGCTTGAAAATCCTGCAGTGTATTGTTGGCCAGGGTGCTTAATAGGTTAGCTGCCGGGCTTTGGTTTTGGGCAAGTGACAGCAGGGTTGATCTGAGAGGAGTTTGTATCTGTCCAATATAAGAACTCACAGTGCTTACTGTCTTGAATAAGACTTCTTAATCAATAGAATTTAATACTCCCAGTTCAGACCCAAACCATCCCCTTAAGTCTTTTTCATACCTATGATTTGGTGTCTGGGAATGTATCCACAGCTCCCATTCTTTTAGGCTTGCTGTATGAGTGGGCAGAATTGCTGTTTAATTATGGAAATATTAGCTTGTACTCTTCACCTCCAGCTTTTTCAGAGAGTACTGTGGATTTAGAGGCAACAATTCTTCATTTGTTTGTCTTACCCCAGAGTGAAAGACTCTATTATTTCACATATGGGTCCTATTCTACGGAGTTGTTTGCTGATGTAAAGTTGTTTGTTTTGATTTTAATTTTAAATGTCTGTGGTGTGACCCATTCCGTTTCGCTCCTTGTTGCGTACCCAAGGCATGGTAAGTGGTTTCTTCAGATACATTGCCAGCCTTTAGGGAGGCATTTCGGAAACCTCCAGAAACCTTACACTGGCCCCTGGTAGTATTACAAAGGATACTTTACCAAGTTCCCAGTGCAAATAGTTGAGTATCCTGAGTACCTCAGCCCATTAGAGGATGCAGTTGAGCTATTGGATTCAATGCATACTTGGGTTGCCATCACATGGTCATGGAATTAGGCATGATATACCCGAACAGGCTGATTGTGCTCCTGGCTACCCCTCCAACTTGACACGCTACTACTTCTGATGGCCTGAAATATCCCAAGAATGAAATTCAATTCTCAAAAGCAGATCCTGTATGAGACCTGTTCCATGTTGTAAGGGTACAAGCAGGACAATTTATAACTCTAGTCCCACAATAGCTGCCGGTTGGAAACAATATTTGTTGGGTCAGATTGCTGGCGGGCTCCATTCCTGTATCTCTGTGTGATGATGGTCTCCCACCCCACCTGTGCGCCACAGAAGAAGGGAACTATCTTGGCTAGGTTATAGTCTCCCATTTTAATTTGCATAGGGCAAAAATCCTGATAGGATTCACATGAAAATGAATCCACACACTACTTGTTAGAAAGGTCGCAGATGCGCATGATCACTCGGGCAATCTTCTCTGAAAGAGGTTTGTCAGTTTCCAATTTACAAGCCATAGAGATCTTGCTTTCATGTGGGACAAGAAAGGCAAGCATGGAGTCAGGGTTTCCTCAATCTTTAACTGCTCAGTCATTAATCCTTAAAATGGCATAAAGTATTTTTACCTTTTTAATCCCTTTTAGCCAGTTAGGTCCTGAATATTTTTGAGTGTTCCATCTACCAGGATCTTGCAGGCCAAGGAGATCATTATGGTAGTGACAGTCATCTGCTGTGGCTTGGATTCTGATTAGAAGTATCGGGAAGACAATGATCATGTGAAATGTATCTTGGTTTCTCCTGTTCTTTCTGAGGTCCACTTTTGGACTCCACTTGCCTTTTGCAGAAGTATTTTATTTCTGGAATAATGTATCCAAGAGATTAATGCTTTAAGCTTTAAAGGCTGTGTAAGTGATTAAAAGTACTAAATAGACTCCTTTCCATTTTGGGATAAGAGGCTTTCTACCTGGTCTACCTGGTCCCCAGGCTGGATTGTGGAGAGGAGCATCCTCTTGCTCAAAATGTGTTGGTTTATTTTCTGCAGCTGTAGTGTTAGTTGGACAACATGGTTCTGGAGATACCCCTCTCCACCTTGTACAGTATCCTCCCCTTGCTAGTTTTGCTTCCATGGTCTTCTGTACAGTATTTCAAAGGGATTCAGATTTTCTTTTGCTCTTGGTCTTATCAAATCCATTATAAAGCCAAAGGCTGGGCCTGGGGCCAAGGTATGTTGGCCTCTGGTACAGTTTTGACTATCTGTTGTTTGACTGGATAATTCATCTTTTCCACCTGGCTACTGGCCTGGGGCCAATACAGTGTGTGTAGGTGCCAGTTGATTTGGAGATTATTGCAAAGTTGCTGTGCAATATTTGCTAGGAAACATGGTCCTCAGTCAGAGGAGATGTCTAAAGGCACTCTGAACCAGGGCATGATATTGTTTAACAAAATGTTGAAAACTTTGGCTTTTTTTGTTTGGGTTGGGAATGCCTCAGGTCATGCTGAGAAGGTATCAGTTAAAGGCAGAAGGTATTTATACCCCCCTTTTCTTGGCAATTCAGAAAAGTCAGCTTGCCAGTGCTGTCCAGGATATTGTCCCTTGTCTACTGGGCCAAGCTCAAGTCTAGTCCTGGTTTGTGGATTGGCTCTAAGACGTTATTTCACACCCTTGGGTTACCTGCTTTACACTAAAGTACGGGTTGCATCTTACTGTTGTCCTTATCCAATAATTATGTAAGACATCTCCTTCCTAGTGTATACAATTATGTTCATCTTTAATTAGTTTTCATGATGTTCTTTCTGGCATAACTCTCCCTCCCTGAGGAGTTGAAAAAAACACAGTGTTTTCATTCTGCTTGCAAATTCTTTGTTAATTCTAGATCTTTCTGATTATACAGCATACATCATTGTCATATTGTTCCTTACCTTTGGGAATTAGTGCCTGAATCTCAGCATGGCTTTGTTCTGCTACTCTTTTTGCAACCTGTTCCCTCTTTTGGGGTCGGTTTCTCCTTTCTGTTGTCCCTTTCAGTGCAGAATTGCAACCTCTTGAGGTAGTAGTACTGCCTGCAGCAATTTTAAGATTTCTTCTGAATGCTTCAACTGCTTTCCTTGAGCTGCCAATAGTCCTTTACCTTTCTAAACTGCTTCATGGGCATCTATTACGCTGAAGGCATTCTTGGAATCTTTTCATGTATTAATCCTTTTTCCTCAGGGTGGTCAGAGGGTACGGGTTAAAGTGATTATCTCTGTCTTCTGAGCTGACTTGTGTAGGGCTTCTATCCCCTATTGCTCCGTGCTAATTGTATATCCTGATTTTCACTGATCTGCTCTTACAAAGCCACTCCCATCTGTGTACTGAGATTCTGCTCTTGGAATTGGGGTTTCTTTAAGATCTGGGCAGCTGGAATAAAGTGGGCTGAATGGTTTTGATCCAGTCATGCTACAAAGGCTCCTTGTCTGTCTAGTGAGTAGCTGGGAATGGTGCTGGGTTAACTAGAGAAGAGATTTGTTTTGTAACGCTGCATTGTTCCACCAAAATTGCCTGATATTTAAGGAATCTGGAGAGGGAAAGCCAATGCCCATCCTGTTGGTCAAGAATTGCTGCTACTGGATGTGAGATAAACACAATTATTTGTTGACCTAGAGTGAATTTCCAGGCTCCTTGGATGTCTGAAATAAGAGCAGCAACTGCTTACAGTCAGGCTGTCCCCTACTTACTTCATCCAGTTGTTTTGAAAATGATGCTATTGCTCTCTTCTATGGTCCAGCTGTTTGAGCTAGTGCACCTAATGCCATCCCTTGCCTCTCATAAGAGAAAAGCTGAAAGGGTTCCAAGACATCTGGCAAGCCCAGAGCAGGTGCTCTTCTCAAGTCCTCCTTTAGCTTTTGAAGGCTTTCTTACTTTTGGGTGTCCATTTCAGGTCTCTGGGATTGTCTTCTAACAGCTGCTACAGTGGCTTAACCAGCAGCCCAAAGTCACTACCATGGTTAATACAGCATCCAGTCATTCCCAGAAAGGTTCTCAGTTCTTTGGCAGTAGTAGGGAGTGGGGTTCGGTTATGGTCCCTTTGCCATCCTGTCTTAGTCCCTGCTGCGCTTGGGATATTTTGTATCCTTGGTAAATGACTTCCTGTTTGATTATTTGAGCTTGATTTCTGGATACCTTGTATCCACTTAATCCCAGGTCATTTCAGAGGCTTACTGTCCATTCCAGTCTTTTTAAGTTTCAGTGGCTAAAAGTAGATCATCTACCTATTATAACACAATTCCATTTGTGGACGGGCTTACCCAACTTTCAAGGTCCTCAGCAAACTGTTTTCCAAACATGGTTGGACTATTGTTGAATCCTTGTGGTCCTCCAGTCCAGGTAATTTGACTTGTCCTTCCAGTCTCTGCGTTTCCCCATTCAAAGGCAAAGTGGTTTTGGCTGCCAGGGTCCAAGGGTATACAGAAGAAAGCATCCTTGAGATCTGAAATGGTAAACCATCCATATTCACCTTTTAGTTTGATTAGCAAAGCATATGGATTTGCAACCACTGGGTGGAGATCTCCAGCTATTTTGTTAATATAGCCTGTAGGTATTGAACCAGACTGTAGTTCAAACCATCAGGCTTTTGTATGGGTAAAATGGGTGTATTCTATTCAGATTCACATTCCAGTAACAACCCAAATTTTAGAAAATTTTCTATGATAGGCTTAACACTTTTTATTTTTTCCATCTTAAGTGGATATTGTTTAATTCTTATTGGTCATGTTCCAGGTTTAAGTTTAATGATTACAGGTTGTGCTGCTTTGGCCTTACCAGGGGTCCCATCCACCCAGACTTTAAGACAAACCTGACTAAGAACTTCTTCTATGTCTCTTCTGATTCGGAAAATCTGTAAGGAGAGCTAGACTTAGAACATGATATTTGTTTGTCATTGACTTTGATCCGTACTCCTCCAGGGGTAAACTACATTTCAGCCTGTTGGAACATGTTACAACATTCTCATGTCTCCAACAAATCCTTCCAATGAGGCGTTTTGGGAGGCGTAGGCATATCTAGGATCTGATGTATTCCTACTGTGTTTCCCAGTTCATAAGATCGTGGTTTTAAAAAGATACCTTCTGCTGTTGACTTGTGGTTCCAATAACATTCACAACTTTACCAGGATCAATTTCCTCCAATTTTATATCTAACACAGAATGTGTTGCCCCTGCATTCACCAGACATTTCATTTTCCTCATCTTTTCCCCCAGTTCTCTTTGGACCAGAGTGTTTTCTGGGGGGATGCCCTCCAGCCAACCCTTGCATTGATTCAGTTCTTCAACCACCTTGGCTTTGAGTTGCAGGCAGTCTCTCTTCCAATGCCTTTCTTTCTTACAATAGGCACATGGAGTGGTCCAGAGTTTAGGGATAGGTTTCTGCCCACCCCAGCCATTTCTTTGTCCTGAGTGTAAGGAGTAAAAAGTTGTCCATTTTTAAAAGTTAGAGAGTCAACAAGTTAAACCAATTGCTACTAAGTTCGATCTTTAATTACTTATTGTTAATAGTTTGATGTTGTAATTACCTGTTGTTAATAGTTTTATTCTTTAATTATCTGTTGTTAATAGTTTAATTGTTAGAAACCCCTCTCGGGTACCACCCCTGCTGCTTCCTGGAAAATGGCACCCGGGACTGTGAGGAGGGAGTCACGTCAGAGCTTGGATGCGAATGTAGAAACACTTGGCCAAGTCCAGCAAAGAAAACCCCTAAAACAACGAGCCACCACAGAATTAAACAATCTAAGTGACGTCTAAGGGTAAGCAACTGAATCCAGGGTCTGCTAAGACTTTTGAACCTCTCACCCTAACCCGGAGATGTCAGCTAGAAAGTAGACCTCAAATGTTAAATCTAAAATGGGAATCTCCTGGTGCTCTGGCGAGGACGGAAGCTCCGGCTCTGCCTGCGCACCAGCGGACAGAGCTGCACACCTCCTCCTCCCTGCCACTCCTGGCAGCAGTGGCGGTGGCGTGCGCACGACCCGTCGAGCCCCCACCCAAGCTGACCTTCATAAAGGCATTAAAAAGGAGAGAAATCTCCTGCCCTTTTCATTTATTTCAGCAAGACCTCCCAGCTGATTCCAATGTCTCCTACTTGCTTCTGGCTTGGATGGCCCTGTTCAGAAGGTCTTGTAGGATTCCCACAGATCTGGGCTGTTGCCATGGCTCGGTTCTTCTCTCTTTCAGTCCTTCAAGCCCGGAGGCAATGTGCCAGCCCATCCTGCTCTGACCTGGAAAATTAAGCCGAGTTTCCCCAAAGAGCTCAAGAATTAGGGACATCTTCTGGATCCAGTGAACCAGTATCCCAAGAACAGCACATGGAGACACTAAAGATGACATCACTGCTCAGCGCTGCTGGAAGTCCTGGCACAGCTGATGCTGGGCACAGTTCTTGTGGCTTCAGCCCTCTCCCTGCCTGTCCTGTAGACAACTCCCTCCCTCCAGCCCTCATACACTGCCCATCACCTTTATTTCTCTCCACTCTCCCTCCCTTTTGATAGCTCTGCCCTCAGCCTGTCCATCACCATTTTCTCCCTCCACTCTCCCTCCCTGTTGACAGCTCCCTCCCTCCAGCCCTCAGACACTGCCCATCCCCTTTTTTCCCTTCCAGCTCATCCCTTTGCTTTGCCTTTCATTAATAAACAGTTTGGCTTCTTCACTTTGCCTGCATCCCTGTGGAGCTGAAGCAAACCCGGGGCCCTGGGACACATAGACCCCTGCTGCCGTTCTCTTCCAGGCCCTGTTTTGTGCCCAGACCCAGAGGAACAAGGGCAGGTCAGGCTGGAAAGGTGCCTGTGCTGAAGGTGCAGTTCCACAGCACCGTGCAGTTCCAGATCTTGCTGAGCACCTCAGAGTTCCTGGATTTTGGAAGAGACAACCTGAATATGCTGTGAACCCAGCTGTGAGGGATTCCATGGCAAGCATCTATGGAGGGTCACTGAGCTTGGAATGCTGGAAGTTTTCAAGAATATCTTCCTGAAAGCACAGCAGTGCTCCTTCCCTGCACAGGATGAGGAAGAGGGCAGAACCAGAGACCATCCAGGCTTAGCAGGGAGCTCTGGGTGTGCCTAGGGGCAAATGAAGCAGCAGCACAGTGCCCGAGACTCGGATGTGTGACTGTGCCAGTGCCCGGAGTGCTGGCAGGCAGTGCCGGGATCCTGGCTGTGCTTCTGGTCCCCACAAGTGAGGAATGGCAGCCCTAGGCTCAGACGCAGTCAGAAAGGCAAGCAAGGGAGACCAGAGGGAGGGCACCCTTCCAGTTTCTCTTGGGCATGGCCGCAAAACAACCCCTGCTGCTTCTTCCTCTGCCTGTGTTTGGGCTGTGCTGGTGGCAGAGCCAGCCAGGTTGGGCTCTGCATTCCAAAGCCTGTTGGGAGCAGGCATGAAAAGCGCTGTGTGCACAGCAGAGAGTCCTGGAAGGTGCTGGCAAGAGCGTCCTGCAGGAACAGGGCTCTGGTCCCTGACTGGGAACAGCCTGGTTTTGGTGCTGTGAGCACAGACAGGAGTTAAGGCAGGTGAAGAGGCAGTGGGCAGCTTGTGTTTGTGGAGGGCCTGGGGCTGCACATTTGAACCTGCACCTGGAAACTCACTTGGGGGAATAGGAGCTAGAGCTGGAGTGCCTGTCCTGAAAGGACCTGAAGTCATTCAGCCTTAACACCAAAGGCCAAGGGCTGTTTGGCCACTTTCCCTTCCACACCGCACGCTTGAGCAACTGGCTCAGAGCAAGCAGCCTTTTTCCCCTCTTCCCCATTGGCCTGAAGACACTCTGCACCAAGAGAAAGCTCCTGGACACCCGACTATGCAACAACAGCAATTTAATGTTCCTCTAGTGGGTGAAGGGAAAGGAAGTGCTGGCAGAGGAGAGCTGTTCCCCGCAGGCTCAGGTGGCCCCAGCAGACGCAGCCTCCCGGATCCGTTCTCCGCAGCGCCGCGGCAGGACACTCAGCCACGGCCACACAGGAAAGGCCGTGACTTCCAGAGGCGGCGCAGTTGGTCTCGCATCCTCTGCACTCAGGAGGAGGGAACGCTCCGTACAGCTAAAAGGATGTACAGAGCTTGAAGCGCCAGGCATGAGATGGCAGGGCTGCTGTCATCCGTCATGACCTGAAGGGCTGCAGAGAGAGAAACAGAGGCACAGTCAAAGGCTGGATCAGTGGGGAGCTGGGCAGAGCCTCCAGCCTCGTCCATGGCACGCAGCTCCTGGCACAGCCTGGAGGAGGCAGGAGCCAAGAAGGATGAGCTGGCAGCTGCTGGCCAGGAATGTGCCGCAGGCCCCTGCAAAGTGTCTGTGCTGTGGCCACGCTGCCCTTGGGGCACGCAGGGAGCGGAGCCATCGGCGGGCATGCCAGGGAGGGCAGCTGCAAGCGGCAGACCCCGCTGAGAGCCCGCGGGCCTCACTCACCGCTGCAGATGATGCGGAACTCCGGCCGCTGCCCTGTCAGGTAGCGCCCAGCCATCCCTGGGGAACACAGAGCGTGTCCTGCCTTCAGAGCCACAGCTGCCGCACACGGCCGCTGCCAGCCCTGAGGCCACACGCCCTGTTGGCCCGGCAAGGCTCAGCCCAGGCCCCTGGTGCACGCTGGTGCCCCAGGGCATGGCTGCCAGAGGGTGGCAGCAGCAATACCCAGGCCAGCGGGGGCTGCCCATGCCCACGCCCGGATCCTGCTGCCGGCACAGCAGGTGGGGCTGAGGCCCAGCTGCGGCAATGGGGCGGGCCGGGGAGGGAGCCAGGCTTGGGACTCACCCATGAACCTGACGGCCGCCTCTCGCAGGGGCTCCTGTGCGCTCCGCAGGTACGGAAGGGCCAGGCGCAGGTGCTCGGATGCTCGGCTCTTGTCCTCTGCCAGCTGCAGAGAGCGGCAGGGCACGGAGGGAAAGGGTTGATGGGGGCCCTGCCCCTGGGCCGGGCGCTCTCTAGGGCCAGCGCCACTGGCCCTGCCCAGAGAGCCCTGAGGCGCGACCAGTAGATGAAGGCGCCGGGCTCGGGACGGGGCGGAGGGCCCGCCGAGCCGCGGTGCCGCCCCGCAGAAGAGCCCAGCTGGCTCGGGGCTCCGTCGGCACCGCGCTTGGGGCCGGAGGAGCCTGGAGAAGGGCCCGCACGGCCCAGGGAAGGGAGCGGCGTGTGGGGCGCAGGCTGGTGCCCCTGCCTGCGGCACTGGGCAGGAGCCACAGCCGCCAGCCCCACAGACTGGGCGCCGTGGGCAGGCGGCTTCTGCAGGCATCGGGTTGGGGATTACAGCCTGTCCTTACCAAGCGCTCGGCAAATCTCCACATCTGATCGGTCTTCAGCAGCTACTTGAGATCCTTCCTCTTCAGGACCCTTAGTGGAGAAAGCAGCGTTTCCCGAGAGGCCTGCAGAACAGCAGAGAGCCAGAGATGGCAGCGCAGCCCAGGGCACAGGAGCCGCATCTCTGTGCCCAGGCCAGGAGGAGGCTGGAGCCCGTCAGGTGCCAGGGCGTGGGGAGACAGCTGAGCCCCGTGCCATGGGGACGCCCAGGAGGCCTCACCTGTGCCACAGGCCGGTCCTCATGGTGGCAGTGGAAGAAGAGTGGGAGCAGGCTCTGGCTCACATGCTTCTTCAGGGCCTTTTCTCCCTTTGCCACGACCCGCGTGATCACCTCTTGGAAGAGGCGAATGGAGAGCAGCTGCACAAGGCTGTTGTCCTGTTGGAAAGGAAGCAAAAGGCCTCCACATCAGCTGCTGCAGGCCCCCCTGTGGCCAGGCCCAAGGCACCACCCAAGTGCCCGTGGCTGGGGGCACAGAGCCTCACATTGTCAAAGTGGTGCCAGAGCGCCTCAGTCAGCTGCAGGGCGATGGGGCTGGCTATTGCCAGGTCTTTCTGCAGCAGCAGGAGGCGTAGCACAACGAGGGTCATCTCAACGATGTCTCCATCCCTATCCCACAGTAGCTTCCCAAGGCTTTCAGTCAGGCTGTACATGCTTGGATTCTGTATGCAAAACAAGGCTGGGCAACCCCACACTGCTGCTGCTGCTGCTGCAGGGCTCAGAGGCCAAAGGCCTGTCCCGAAGCACTCAGGCAGCTGAAGAGTGACCCTGGAGAGCTGGGAGCAGCTGCCACAGCTGCCAAAGCCCAGCTAAGCCCAAGGGGCTGCTTGCCCCAGCCCCACGCTGCCAGCACAGCTTCAGCTGCTGCTTCCTTCTCACCATGGAAGTGAGCACCACGAGGCCTCGGAGCGCGACGCAACGCATCTGCCTGGACTGGCTCTGCAGGTGCCTCGTCAAGATCTCCAGGACTTTTTCACCGCATTCGCTCAAGTCCAGGCAATCCAGGACCTAAAAGGCACACAGCAGGCACAGAGGTGCCCAGCTGGCAGGAGCTCAGAAGTGCACAGGGCTGAGTCAAGGCAGCAGCACAGGGCACAGGCAGCGTCCCAGGCAGCTGCAGCTCCGAGAGGGCAGAGGGCTGGGAGGCAGCTCAGCCAGGCAGCGCTGGCCATGGGGCTCACCTCCACCAGGAAGGCCAGGGCGGGCAGTTCCCAGTCTGAAATGCCTTGGCTGAGCAGGTCCAAGAGGCAGGATGCCATTTCGCAACACCAGCCGATGGAGACATGGTGCATCTCCCTGGCAGGGAGGAAAAGGCACCATTGCTCCTGGGCCGGGCAGGCAAACCTCTCTCAGGGCTGACTGGCAGAGCTCTGGTCTGCTCCCGAGCAGCCCGGGGGCACTTTGGGAGGCGGCTGTTCCCGGGCACCCTCCTCTGCCGGCCTTTTCCAGTCTGCTCATCCCTCCCTTGGTGACAAGGCCCTGCTGCCCATGACCACAGGAACTGTGTGGGGCATTGCGGGCACGAAGGAGAGGGGCGGTGGGGAGAACGAGGTCTCACCTGGCCAGCAGACCCATGGCGCAGTGGTGGGTGTCGGCACAGAGCAGCGTGTCCCAGGCACGCTTGCGTTCCATGGACAGCACCACGTGCTCATAGCGCATTTGGCAGAGCAGGGCCTTCAGGGTCTGCAGCGCAAAGCTGTGGGCAGAGCAAAGGCCAGGTCAAGCTGGGAGCCCTGGCTCCTGCCCTGGGGGCATGGGAGGGATGGGGAGACTGGGAGGACTGGCATGGAGCACCTGTTGGGGTTGGTGGAGAGGCCGTGTTGCTCCTGGCATCCCTTCCAGAAGGTCTCAACCTCTTCTGGCATCTCCTGCGTGCTGATGTAAGTTTGGTAGAGCAGACGCAGAAAGAGATTAGGGAAATACTCCAGGACGACACGTGAGCGCCAGGCCAGATTGAAAACTCTCCACAGCGCCACGATTGCCTGCAAGAAATAAACCAGCCAGAGACAAGGCTCAGTGGCCAAGACATGCACGTGGCAGGGCCTGAGCGTGCGAGGGAGAGGCCGGGGGAGACACGGGTGGAGCAGCTGGCCTTGGTCCCCTGAAGCCTGCCCCTAAGGCGGGATTCAGCGCAGTGTCTGAGGCAGAAGGATGCGGCTGGGGGGAGCACAGAGAGCTGGCTGCTGGAGAGGCAGCCTAGGGGCTGGCAAAGGCCAGCTCCAGAAACTCACAGCCAGGGCAAAGACCCCTGCGTCGTCCCCATCGGAGGTGTACACGCTGTGCACTGGCCAGGCGCTCAGCACATCGAGGAGCAGCTGCAGCGCAGGCTCCGCAGTCCTGCTCGAGGACATGATGGATGCCCACATGGTGGCGGCAGCTCTGTGGGGTCAGAGGTCTGTGTCAGGGCTGTCTCGGCCACAGCGCCGTGGCCTGGGCAGCTGCAGGGGCCCGCACTGGCCCTCAGCCCTGCCCCTGCCCACTGCCCCTGGCCGGCAGCAGCCAGCCAGCCCATGTGGGTACAGGGGCCGCGAGGGGCAGGGAGGGAGCATGGCACCAGGCTCAGGAGCTGACATGGCAGCACTGGAAAACAGAGGAGCCAGAGGATCCTGGAACTCCCTGCCTGTCTGGCACTCAGCAGGGACAGGCTCTACAGGGTGCCAGGCCGCTGAACTCCAAGCCCTCCAGGCAGGTGGGGCTGCCCTACCTGTCATACGATGGGGCCCAGCGCAAGAGGGTGATCAGCACGTCACAGGGGTATTCCTGGGTCAGCTCCAGAAGGGCCTTGTCCAGCCTGTGCCCAGCAGACTCATTGGCCGTGAGCCGCTGTGGTAGACAGGGAAAGGCGCTGCGGAAGATCTCGCGATGTCACGGAAAGCCAGGACCCTCAGATCCCCTCAGATAAGACCATCTGCTTCCCATAGATAAGAAACTAACATAGGAATGTAACCCCCCTAACCGAATTCCAGTAACTTTCCATCCCCTACCCAGTAACAGTCCACCTCTTACTAACCATAGATGGTAAAGACAGACCCACATTGACGTAGAGACCCCTTAGACTATAAAAACCCAAGAGATGAGACAATAAACGCCTTTTGACCGTCCATCACATTGATGTCTGCGTGTGTCATTGGCCCGAGTAGCCCTAGTGAGAGGGCTGCCGTGCCGTTTCCTCAGAACCAGGTCGCCTGCCTTGCTTCAGAAGGCAACATAGTGGTGCCGAAACCCGGGACTGCTGCAGCGCCCGGGGAACGGGAATTCTCCTGGTCAGAGGGCGGCGGCTGTAGCGGCGGGTCCGACTACAGCGGGAGGGACGCCTCCGGACCAGCGTGGACCATGGAATCCACAGCGAAGGTCGTAAGTCAAGCTCATGAGCAATGAAGAATTAAAGGTGAGCTCAGGAACTCTAATCTTGCTATTGCAAGGCTCCTAGAGCTGGGGACGATCGGACGTCCGGTAAAAATATTATATTCGGGAGCGCGGGAGAAGTGCACTGCCGCCTCAGCAGAGGACTCTAAGTCCGCAGGCAGAGGTAAAAACCTCAGAGCGTGGGGGAAAGTAGAAGAGACCCTACGCGAGACGTTAGAAGAACAGGAGACGCGGAAAGCCGCGTGTACAGGTTTATTAGCCACACCAAAGCTGGGGTGGGGGCCGCGACACAAACCGCCTCAGAGAGCGATCGGATTGAAGGCGGGAACATGCGGGGGCCGGGCGCGTTCCATCCCTTTCCGAGCCCGAGCCCAGACCCCCCGGAGCCCCCAGGAGACCCCCCGGAACCCCCAGGGGACCCCCCGACCTTCCCACGGAGCCCGCCGGGTCCTAGCCCCCCCGCGGAACCATCCGAGAAAACCGCAGTTTCTCTATCCGTCCCTTCCCCGCCAGTCGCCAATCCAGCAGAAGAGGCAGAGCAGCGCACGCGATGCTTCTGGCAGGGACCCGCGGAGAAGGCGCAGAACGCGGCCGGATGGTCGGACCCTGCCGGGATCGGTAAAAACTCACCCCCGCCATGTGCGTTTAAAAATGGCGCCGAACCACATGGCGAGGGCGGAAAGGGAGGAGGAGAAGGGCGGAAATGCCGTCAGGCTGCTTAACAACGCATGCGCGGGCGAGCGGGGAGGGGGGACGGTCCCCGCGGTAGAGTGTCAGACCAACCAGAGCGCTCTATTCAAATTAGGTCTTTATAGAGCAAGGACCTCCCCCGGCAGGAGGCGGGGGGACCCCAGGGGGAGAGAGCGGCACCACCCCCAAAGGGAGGAGCGGGGTCGGAGCCGCACAAAACGGCACGGAGCGCCGGAAGTGTACCGGCAGTCAGCTTCCGGCTCAGAGTCAAGTAACAGCTGCTCAGACAGCTCGGAAGTGCCGACCGAGCCCGGCTGGGACTCGGAAACCGAGAGAGCAGAATTAATGCGGTTTCGAGCGAAACCGAATAAAGCTTTAAACAATATCGGGAAACAATCGCAACACAAACTCACCGATTGGAGAAAAATAAAAGCAGCCTGTGGGGACCGGGCACCGGCAGCCTCCATGCACGCTTTCCCAGGGGGGGTTGCCGGAGCGCGGGGGAACCAACAAAGGGCATATACCCCAGTTAACCCAAAAGAAGCCAAAGGGATTTCAGAAATAGGGATCAACTCAGTTGTAGTACCCACTCCTGAAGACGGCCTTTCTAGCAATAACGATCTGCTCAATTTTGATATTACGCAAATAAGCCGCATGCTTTTGATGGGGCGGGGCGGATTGCATTTAAGCAGGAATGGCAAGACGACCGTGTTAGCCCAGGCTTCCGGGGAAGGACAGCTAGTCAGCGAGCACAGCTTTCCCTGGCAGCACCCTCACTCCAACCATCCCAGACCCGGAGAAACGGGAGAGGGAGGGGGCGCGCGGGCCACACTCAGCCCCCTCCCGCTGCAAATGCGAGACGGCCCAGCTACAGCAACCCCCAGTGGGGCAGGGGACCCTCATACCCTATGCCCCCACAGGGAGCAGTCAATTTTGCAGAATTCTCCACCCCTGTTAGGAAGGGACGTTCTCTCCTTGCTCGGATTTCGGATCACAAATTTACCACAAGGGCCACCGCTGTACACCCCCCGCTGCCAATCATACTGACTTGGAAATCATCAGACCCTGTATGGGTTGAGCAGAGGCCCCTGACAGAGCCTCGAATAGCAGCCTTGCTGGAACAGGTCGATCGAGAACTGCAAAAGGGTCACATAGAACCCTCCACCAGCCCATGGAACACCCCTGTATTCGTGATCCCCAAAAGGTCCAGACAATGCTATCGTCTCGTCCACGACCTGAGAGAGGTGAACAAGATGACCAGACCCATGGGTCCAGTCCAGACACTGCTACCCACGAACTCAGCCATCCCCGCAGGGCAGCCATGCGCAGTACTGGATATCAAGGACAGCTTCTTTTCAATACCCCTGCACCCTGAGGACCGAGAGCGATTCACCTTTTCCGGGGCATTTCGGAACGGCGAGCGGCCCAACCTTCGCTTCCAATGGAGAGTACTTCCGCAAGGCCGGGTCGACAGCCCGACCATATGCCAAATCACCGTGGACAAAGCACTGACGCCAGTCCGACACTCCTACCCCACCGCAACCATCATCCAGTACAAGGGCGACATCCTGGTCGCAGCACCATCGACAAGCCAAGTAGATCACCTGGTGACCACAGTCACGGAAACCCTTCAAGCCAACGGCTTCGAGATCGCGAGCGCAAAGATCAAGAGAGGACCCTGCGTGACCTTCCTGGGAGTAGGCATCACAAGCTCCCACGTGACACCCCCCGAGATGAAGATCAACCGAGACATCGAGACACTCCACAACGTGCAACGCCTGGTGAGATCGCTGCAGTGGCTTCGCAACATCGTCCAGATTCCTCCCGAAGTCATAGACCCTCTGTACGACCTCCTGAAAGGAAAGAACCCCTAGAGACCCAAGGAGCTGACACCGCAAGCAACGAGCTCCCTCGACTTCATCGACAACGGCTCCAACTTCACCTCCAAACAAGTACAAGAATTCGCCTCGAAATGGGGTATCACGCTAGTGCAAGGCATCCCATATAACAGTACCAGACAGGCCATAGTTGAGAGAGCAAACCAGACCATGAAAGCCAAGATAGAAGTGTTGGCAAAAGCAGAAGGCTTTGCCAATGCCATTCCCCCAGGAGATCAGGCACGTATGCTGGCAACCGCCTTGCTGGCACTGAATCAATCCCCTAGGGGAGATGAAACAAACAGTCCCGTTCAAAAACACTGGGCCACTCGAACGCTAGAAGAGGGCCCACAGGCAGTAATCAGAAACGAGCTAGGCGAGTGGGAACGGGGTTGGAGGCTGATGCTCACGGGGCGAGGGTACGCAGCGGTCAAAAAAGACGGCAAAATCAGGTGGTGTCCACTTAAGTCGATTAAACCGGACCTTCAGGGCGAGCAGAATGAGACTGACGAGAATTGCGAGTATTTGTTTACAGGACCTGCTCGCGAGACGTCCTCATGACGTGTACATCCCCATTCCAGAAGAAAGCGACAGACCACCAAGCCGCCAAGCAGCACCCGAGAGACCCGCACGGGTGAGACCCAAGCACCAAGGGAGTTTCTGTGAGATTTTGCTGTTGGGGCTAGTTGCCAGGGGGCAAGCCAGCCCGGACCACTACCCCCATCAGCCCTTCAGGCGGGTCATGCGACACCTTAGTAGGGGCAAAGCACTCAGAGAAATCGCCACACCGTGCTCCGCATCACCGACAGGTTTCCAGGACAGCCAAAGGTACACCCCTATTCCCCACACGTCAAACACTCGTACCTATCCTACTGGTGCCCAGCTTCAAACCCTAGGAAAAGCTACTGCAATCACCCAGGGTGGGGACATTGTGGGCACTGGGGCTGCGAAACCATAGTTACAGATGCCAGGCCATCGGGGCCTGGGTGAGATCCACAAGAGCCACACAAATTCTTACAGTTCACCAGGGCACCCATCGGTTGCAAAGCACCCCTCTTCTCTCACAGGAACTTCCATCGAAACCAGCATAAAATCCCTAGATTTCGGGCATGCACCGATTACAACAAGACGGTCTTGCAGCCAGATCACCCTAGCTGGGCCACAGGCAGAACGTGGACAGTAGTCCTTCAAGGGTCAAAAGAGAGGGGGAACGTGCAAATTATCAGGCTTCAACCGTCAGCACCCCGAGCAGTCAGACCCAACAAAGCGATTAAAAGCGTGCCGAAAGGGAGAAACATAACCTACCCCAAAACCTTACCCACAAGGGTCAGCAATGTCCCGACCGGTCAAGCGGAGACCTTTCAGATGAGCCGCTTAACCGAGCCAGACTCAAACCCAATCCTTCGCATGTTAGAAGCTACCTTTGTATCCCCGAACGAATCCAACCCTAACCTAACCGAATCCTGCTAGCTTTGTTACGATGTCAAACCCCCCTTTTTCGAAGGAGTCGCCTTAAACACTCCCTTCAGTTACTCCTCAGCCGACGCCCCTCACCAGTGCAGATAAGACACCCCTCGCAAAGGAATCACCCTGAGTCAAGTCACAGGCCGAGGCAGATGCTTTGGCAATGCAACCCTAGCTAAGCGGGGAGGCAACATCTGCACCAAAATGGTCAAGCCTAACAAGAAAAACAATAAGTGGGCAGTCCCATCCGCATCTGGGAGGTGAGTTTGCCAGCGATCCGGAGTGAGTCCTTATGAGTTCCTTCCCAAATTCAATGACTCTAACGACTTCTGTGTCCAAGTTCAGATTGTTCCTAGGGTCCTGTACCACTCAGACGAAGAAGTGCACCATCTTCTTGAGGGACCCAGCCAGATTCACAAAAGAGAAATATAGACAGGTTTCTAACAGTCACCTTCGGACCATGCCTGCTGAACAAGCTGGTCTCGTTCGTTCACACCCGCCTGGAACAGACCAACATCCGGTACCTAAGCCGACGACAATTGCTGTGAATTCAACCAGAGAATTCAACCAGAGAATTCAACCAAGGGACACCGTCAGTCACAAGATCCTCCGAACTTGTCCAGCAAAAGCTTACTCAAGTTTCCCAAGACTCCTTTCCCTTGTCCAGTTACAACCTCATACCTCACTTCAGTACCTATGTATATGACTACCTCATTCATTTGTGAAAAGGGGGGGGGAGATGTGGTAGACAGGGAAAGGCGCTGCGGAAGATCTCGCGATGTCACGGAAAGCCAGGACCCTCAGATCCCCTCAGATAAGACCATCTGCTTCCCATAGATAAGAAACTAACATAGGAATGTAACCCCCCTAACCGAATTCCAGTAACTTTCCATCCCCTACCCAGTAACAGTCCACCTCTTACTAACCATAGATGGTAAAGACAGACCCACATTGACGTAGAGACCCCTTAGACTATAAAAACCCAAGAGATGAGACAATAAACGCCTTTTGACCGTCCATCACATTGATGTCTGCGTGTGTCATTGGCCCGAGTAGCCCTAGTGAGAGGGCTGCCGTGCCGTTTCCTCAGAACCAGGTCGCCTGCCTTGCTTCAGAAGGCAACAGCCGCTGGTGGATGTACCTCACCATGGCGGGCACCTGCAGAAGGCACGGGCAGACTCACAGAGCTGCCAGAGCAGCACCTTCCCCTGAGAAGTGCTTCCCTTCCAAGCGCAGCATTGGGTCGGGCCTCAAAGGCCGAGGGAGCCCCCAGAGCCGGCTCGAGTTGCCACACCACTGCTGGGGCCATCGAGCCCTTGCCCCAGGCTGCTTACTTGCGTTGCATTGGAGACACCCTTCTCCACAAGCAAATCCAGCATGGCAGCACCGGTCTCAGCATCGAGGAACGGAAGGTTCTCCAAGATGCCCGTGCCGGCACCGGCAGTCTCTTCCTGCAAAAGACACGTGATGAATTCACAGAGGGTGTTCCAGAGAAGGGCAGCAAGGGAGGGAGAATCCATGGGGCGCTCCAAGCCTGGTGCTTGGCTGAGCAGTGCCCGCAGGCCCAGCCCAGGTGGGGATGGCTGCAGGTACCTGCGCCGTTCTGCCAAAGCGGCCATGGGCGGCCTCTTCTTCCTCTGTCCGGTCCTTGGCTGCATCTGGCAAAGAGCGAGCGCAGCCAGAGCTGAGGGGCTGCAGGAGAGGCCGGAGAACACAGCCCAGCCCTGCGCTGCCCAGGCAGGGAGAGCCTCAGGATGCCCCGGGGGATGGAGTGCAGCACCACGTGCTCCAGCCCAGCTTCTGTCCTATCCATGGATGTGTCCACAGGGATGGAATGGGATGGGATGGGATGGGATGGGGCCAAACTGGCTACAGGCACCAGCCCTGCAGCCCATCTCAGACACTCACGCTCCTGCAGCAGCTGGAACTGCTCCAGTTCTTCCGGCTGCTGTGCTGAGGTAGCTCCAGCCTCTTCCTCCTCCAGCCAGGCCAACTTGGGCACGCTGGGGGCTCTCTGCTCCATGTCACTCCTTGCAGTTAGGAGCGCTTGCTGAAGCAGAGAGGCCTCGGAAGGGCTGAAGATGAGCAAATGCTGCAGTTGTGCCTTGAAGGCACCTGCAACAGAGGAGCCTCGGGAAGGCTACAGGATAGGAAGTCCTGCAGTACGTCCTCAAAGGCACCAGCAACAGAGAAGTTTCAAGAAGGAAAAAGGACTGCAAGTCCCGCAGTCTGTCCTCAAGGGCACTGGCTGCAGGGATGGGAGACGCTTAGGAAATGCTCCACGTCATCGAGTCCTGCAGCCTGGCCTCGAGGTCACCTGCACAGGGAATGCCTGGGAAAAGCTCCGGGTCAGCAAGGAACAAGCTGGCTGTGGGGGGGCTCCTCACAGCACTGCTTTGTCCCGTCCTGTCCCGTCGCATGCACCGAGCACTGTGGCGTGGCCGTGGCGCCACCAGCACCTATGTCACGGCGTGTCACAAAGGGTCACCCTTGCACACTCTGTCCCTTTCCATCCCACAGTGACCACGGTGCACTGTGTCACAGAGAGCCCCAGGACACATCTCCACGTGCCCTGGGGACACCCCCACCCCACCCAAACTGCACCAGCTTGCAGGCAAGACCTTGCCCCAAGTGTTGAAGCCCAGCATGAACTTTAGCAAGGGCCCAAACAAGAAGCAGCTGCTCCTCTGCTCTGCCTGCTCAAGGCAGCAGAATGAGCCCTCACGGCTGCACACACAGCAGAGCAGGAAGGGCACCGGGGCCTTCCACAGGCCCTGCCACGACCTCTTTGGGACCAGTCCCGGTGCTGGGTGGCCGGCACACTCGCAGGGGCATGTCACAGGCACGGGACCTGTGGCCCAGAGCACCAATGCTGCTCTGTCCTCTGGGCAGCGCTTACAGCAGCAGCTGTGGAAGAGTCCCTGCCAAAGGAGATTTGCCATCCCCAAGGCCTGCCAATGCTGGTGCCTGTCTCCTGCCACAGAGACCTGTGGCCCCGGGGGACATCTCTGCCAGAGGACAGCCAAAGCCAACGTGCCTTGGTGTCTGTGCAATCTTTCCTGCCAACAGGTGGCTGTTGGCAGGAGCACCTGGAGCAATTGGTGGCCACACTGGGTATCCGTCAGAAGGCAGAAGCTGTCCCTTCTTGGAATGATGTTTGCTGGGAAGTCATTATCTGCAGCACAAAACCACCATCCACTATTGAGTTTCACAGGACAATGACATTCTTACAGAAATACCGTCAAGTTGCCTTCTGGCTATTTTTTTTGCTCTCTGGATAAAATCATCAGCCTAGACTCTGATGGCCAATGCTGCGGGCGCTGCCTTTCTGGCTGTGGCCAGCAGCTGGTGTCCAAACACAAGTGGGTGCTTTCTGGGCAAGGGAATGGAGTGGCACGAGCAGCCATTTTCCCTGGTGAAGCTGGCAGGAACCTGGGCAAGGGCAGAAGGTTTTCCTGCTTGTGCGCTTAGTACATGGAACAGGTCTCATACAGGATCTGCTTTTGAGAATTGAGTTTCATTCTTGGGATATTCCAGGCCATCATAAATAGTAAGCAATCAAGCTGGAGGGGTAGGCAGGAGCACAATCAGCCTATTAGGGTATATCATGTCCGATTTCATGGCCACATGATTGCAACCCAGATATGCATGGAATCCAATAGCACAACTTCATCCTCTAATGGGCTGAAGTACTCAGAATACTCAACTATTTGTACTGGGAACTTGGTAAAGTATCTTTTGTAATACTACCAGGGGCCAGTGTAAGGTTTCTGGAGGTTTCCGAAATGCCTCCCTAAAGGCTGGCAATGTATCTGAAGAAACCACTTACCATGCCTTGGGTACGCAACAAGGAGCGAAACGGAATGGGTCACATCACAGACATTTAAAATTAAAATCAAAACAAACAACTTTACATCAGAAACAACTCCGTAGAATGGGACCCATATGTGAAATAATAGAGTCTTTCACTCTGGGGTAAGACAAACAAATGAAGAATTGTTGCCTCTAAATCCACAGTACTCTCTGAAAAAGCTGGAGGTGAAGAGTACAAGCTAATATTTCCATAATTAAACAGCAATTCTGCCCACTCATACAGCAAGCCTAAAAGAATGGGAGCTGTGGATACATTCCCAGACACCAAATCATAGGTATAAGAAAGACTTAAGGGGATGGTTTGGGTCTGAACTGGGAGTATTAAATTCTATTGATTAAGAAGTCTTATTCAAGACAGTAAGCACTGTGAGTTCTTATATTGGACAGATACAAACTCCTCTCAGATCAACCCTGCTGTCACTTGCCCACACCCAAAGCCTGGCAGCTAACCTATTAACCAACCTGGCCAACAATACACTGCAGGATTTTCAAGCAGTTGTTGGCTTTATGGGAAAACTACAGAGTAACATTTCTTAAGCATTTCAATGTTTACAAGCTCAACTGTGTGTGGCTATGGTCTGTAATCTCAGGAAAACTTCAAAAAAGGAGAGCTGGGGAAATTGCCACAAGAATTAACTAAATCATGGCTAAAAATGAAACCACAAAGCAATTTGGAAAAAGACTTCCACACTTGGTTGCAATTGGTCCATTTCACATAGAATGAACAAAACCCTGCAGTCTTTTGTATTAACCATTAAGAATGCAACAAAATACCGTGTCATTCCAATTTTGGCCCTTGGAGTTATAAGAACTCACATAACTGTCAGACCCATTCAGCATAATGTCTGGGCCATTTTCAACAAGAAAACTAGAAGCTGACAAACTCTTAGTATCAAAGCATGTGTGCCAAGGGACGCACTGAATTTTGTGTGCAAAAATGCGGTGCTTGAAAGAGAGGATCGGTGTCTGCATGCTGAGGGCAGCAGTTGTATTTTTGAAATGAGCCCAGTTACCCGTGCACAATCACAGGTGTGTTATGTGGGAAGGGGCTGTGCCTGTGTGAGATCTGCTTGCACAACTATTACAATAGAGTCTTTTAAGGAAACTCCTAATGGTACTAATTTCTTTATTTGTAATTTCACAACAACCAAAAGTGGATGCGACTTCAGCTGCACCACACAAGAACTTCTCTTGAGATTCTGCAGAATGCACATGATGGGTATCACCAAGTGCCCAAATTCCAAACTGCACGGGACGCTCACATTCTAAAGCAAATGCCCTACCAGCCTAATATAGAATGGCTAGTGGCAGAAGTCAAAAATGCATCTCACAGAGCCTGATGGACACTCAAATCCGGTATCAAAGTTGTTATCGAAATCATCACCAAAAGAGAGAAAGAAAGAGAACATCATGAGTCAGATATCTTCTTGTGATATGGACAAATCTGGAACCACCAACAGCTCCTCAGATTTTTAGCTTCCTCAGCAAACCAGTTCTAATTTTAAAAAAATTAACCCTCCTCTGAAGCATCATAAATCTATGGATTTGGTAGAAAATTAAAACAGCAGCAGAACACAACATATGTACTGTGGACTGTCCAGAGGATCTTGCAAAAGAATTTGCATCAGGATAAAGAGAAGAGCTGAATGAAACAAGGCCTTTGTTTGACATAAGCACAAGCAATTCACATAAGTAAACAAGTACTTGGCACAGACCTACACAGGCACTTAGCACCAGTTAGCATAAGAAAAACCTGGCTGGCCTAACTTGACAGGAGAGGGACTTGACAAAAAGCTTTAGACACATTCTATCAGAAGAACTAAGGGCAAGTGTAAAATGAGCCCTGTGCAGGGAAGCCATGAGGAAGAAGTGCTGCTTTAGGGCATGGAGGCCGCTCCTGGCCAGCGCCTGGACATCAGCTTCAAGTACAGGAACCTGACAGAATGTATTTCTAACGCCCTGCCTATCGAATCACCTCAGCAGAGTCAAGATGGATGGTAATTTTGAGATCAATTTCTGACATCATCCCACTGAAATGTACATGTGGCAGAGAAGCATTTTAGTCGCGTGCAGACCCTGCCCTCCTGCCAGCTCAATAAAAGGGCTTTTGGCGGACAATGCATTTGTCTGCCGATTTCTTTGAATTAGGGAGACCCCTCAGGACAGCTGTTGGCCATCCCCTGTGTGCGGCCATCCCCTGTGTGGATCTGCAAAAGCTTCAAATCAGCTGCCTCAGCTTCTAGGGCCTCTCTTGGCCAGCATCCTGGCGTGGGTGCAGGGCCGCTGCAAGGAACTGCTGGGACCCAGCGGGACAGGACCGGCTGTCTCATGTCCACATAGCAGCCCTGACACAGCCAGGGCTATCCTGAAAGCAGAGAAACACTCGCAGGTCAGCAGAGAGGAGCGAGGAGCACTGGGCTGCTCTCAGGGTATCTCAGCATGGCGCTCCAGTGGGAAGGGCAGGCAGGCCTCCCACATTCAGGGCATCCCCTGCATCAAAAGGATGGGCATTTTGTCCTTTTCATCCCTCCAGCCCGGAATCAGGGCTGACACATCCTCCTCTGCAGTGGAGTTTTTCCCACTGCACGTGGGACAGGGATTGAAGCTCCCTGCTCAGGCTTTGCAGCTCGCCTGGCTAGGCCGCTGCCCTCAGTCACCCTAACCGAGATCCTGGAACTCTTCCTGCTGCTCATTCATCATGGGAAACCCGGCCATCTCTGAGAAAAAAGAGTTCATCTTGGCCCCAGCGGCACAGCTCCCTGCCAGCGGCGCTGCCGGCGCTGTGGCCACACGGGCTGCTGGCCCGGCAGGGCTCAGCCCGGCCCTTGCCGCACGCTGCCGCCCCAGGGCACGGCTGCCAGAAGGCAGCAGCAGCAATGCCCAGGCCAGGCGGGGCTCCACGGCGCCGGGCCCAGCTGGCGCTGCGGGGACAGCAGGCGGGGCTGGGGCCTGTGGGAATCCGGAAAATCAGAGCGTTTTAGGAATGCTACAAAAGGCAGGCCTCAGAGACAGCAGAAGTGCAATTAGAGTTAGGCAGTAGCCATAAGATTTGTCAGCAGAAAGTTTTTATAAGAAGTAGAAAACTACGGACAAATAGGATAATGGTCTGAGTATTAATGTTTGGCTAGAATACCTCCCTAAGCTACAGAAAAGTTTATCTACCAAGATATTAGGAAGTTTTAAGCTTAATAATGGAGCCCTGTGGATTGTATGTTAATGCTTACAAGCAGGTATTATATTCAAAATAAGCGAGCATTGTTTGACTGAAGGTACATGTGCTTACAGTGCTTGGATAGAACTCTTGTCAATATGCTTCTGCTTTGTGTGATTAGTCAAAAACATTTAAAGTAAATTCTAACATGAAGTTCTTTGCTTCTGGGGATGTGTGTGACTGTGGTCACAGGGGTTTTCAGGTGAAAGGAGAGACGAGAATATTGACTTCATGTTCAGAAGGCTTGATTTATTATTTTATTTTATATATATATTTTACATTAAACCTATACTAAAAGAAAAGAAAGGAAAAGGTTTCCTCAGAAGCTAGCTCTGCTAAGAATAGAATAGAAAAGAATGATAACACAGGCAGCTCTCTCAGACCCTGTCCGAGACAGCTCCATCTTGATTGGCCATTAATTATAAACATCTAAGAGGGGCTAATCACAGGTGGACCTGTTGCATTCTACATCAGCAGATAATCATTGTTTACATCTTGTTGCTGAAACTGCAGCTTCTCAGAAAGGAGAAAAATCCTAAGAAAGGATTTTTCACAAAAGACGTCTGCGACAGATGTGAGCTGCTGGCATTTTCCCATTGTCATAACCATGTAATGAGACTGATGCTGGAAGATAAACAGCTCAAGACGCGTTCCCCAGCAGTCCCATCCCGTAGGTGATTTGTGCAAAGACCCCCAGGCAATGATAGGGCCGAGCTGTGGCAGGGTGGGGCAGGGTGGGGCAGGGCAGGGCCGGGTTGGATGGCGCAGTATAGGGTGGAGCATGGTGAGGTACGGCCGGGCTGCAGCAGGGTGGGGAGGGGAGGGGCACGGTGTGGCAGGCTGGTGCAAGGTGTGGTAGGGTGGGGCAGAGTAGGGTGGGGCAGGATGGCGCAGGGGTGAGCAGGGTGGGGTAGGGAGGGGCTGGATTGTGTGGAGCAGTGCGGGGCAGAGCACTGTGGGGTTGGGCAGGGCTGGGCAGACAGAGGTTGGGCAAGGTGGGGAAGGGTGGGGCTGGGTGGTGCTAAGGAGGGTGGGGCATGCAGAGAGCCCGGGCTCGTGGCTCACCCATGAACCTGATGGCCGCCTCTTGCAGGGCCTCCTGTGGGCTGTCCTAGCACTGCAGGGCCCGGCGCAGGTGCTCGGCTGCTCTGCTCCTGTCCTCTGCCATCTGGAGAGTGCCAGGAGGGTGCAGCTGGTGCAGACTCAGCCCCTTGACTGGGCTGTCCCTGTGGCCAGCACTGGCCTCCTCTGCCCACACAGCCCTGTGAGGCAGCCAGCAGCCACTGGGGCCGGGGCTGGAGGGGGCAGAGGGGTGGGTGCTGCCCAAGAAAAATAAAGGAAAAAATCTGACCTCCAACACTAAAACAAATGGCCGTATTGGAGATAACGTTTTGCAGGGAATGGACAACACATTGAGCCTGACAAGGTCAGGTGCACAGTGCAAATGTGGTGGAGCCGTTCAAAACAGGGGCCATCTGAATACTCCAGCTTCATGGGAACAAAGCATTTCGTGGATGACCAAGAGACAGTGAGTTCTGTAGCAAGCAAACTCAGGAATGATGAGACCATCGTCCATGGCCTGATGCACACTCATGTCTCTGCTGTGGTTGTCTCAAGGATGAACAGGAAAAATTCAGAGAAAAGATGAGGAAGGAGATGAGCAAGGACAGTTCCCATGTGGCACTAGTGCAAACCAGAGGCCCCAGTGTCAGAGCCCAACAACCCCAGCGAGGGAGAGGGAGTACACCCCACGAGTGGACCTGTGGTTCTTCCTGTATGAACATGGGCAAGACATGAGAGGGTGGAATGGAAAACTCATCTCTGTCCTAGCAGCATGGGTATGAGAGCTAAAAGAGGAACCTACTAGAAGAGAGATTTCCACCCAAATGAATGAAACCCCAGCTCCCTGTGACCGAGCTGCCAGGTATAGCAGAAGGGAGGATGATATGTCAGATCTCCTTGAAGGAACATCCAGAACATACACCCAGGGAGGGAACGGTAGCCAGGACTAGAGAGGCCCTGCCTCTAGACAGGTGGAGGCCAGGGAAAATTGTGTCTCTTGGGCTGTGTGGATCCCTGACACACCAGAGCCATAGATATACAAGGCTTTTGTCAACACTGGTGCACAGTGTACTCTAATCCCATCAGGACGCTGAGGCAAAGCAAAAATTTTCCAGGACAGAAATCCATTTTAATTTAGGTGAAATGTACATTTTTGAGTTGAGTCTGTGGTTAGAAACCATAGTTATTCAGCCAGATTGCAAGGCCTAAGCTCAGTGAAGTTACTGCAGTGAAGGACAGAGATAAAGGGGGGAGACAGAAGATGATAGAGAGAGACAGGAACTGCTGTAAGGGCAAGTCAACCTGACCTCGGATTTTTTTCTGATAAAAAGGAACTAGCAGTAAATGTCACGCGAAACCCATAAAAATGATCATGTATGACCCTATTGTGAAACTGTATGCGTATGTATTTGAGAGAGAGATAAAAAGAGACCTGAAGTTCTCAGAGGTACGCATGCCTTTTCTTAGGAGAACAATCTCCACATGCGTCCAGCGCTGTAATAACAATACCAGCTTTACAACTTCTACAAAAATGTGGGGTTCTCTTCTTTTCTCCGCAAAACAGCCATCAGGCTCATGGGTGAGCCATGAGCCAAGGCTGCCCTTTCCCTTCGCGGCCCGCCGCAGCTCGGCCCCGGCCCCGCCTGCTGCCCCGGCAGCGCCAGCCCGGCCCGGCGCCGTGGAGCCCCGCCTGGCCCGGGCATTGCTGCTGCCGCCCTCTGGCAGCCGTGCCCTGGGGCGGCAGCGTGCGGCAAGGGCCCGGGCT
This sequence comes from Melozone crissalis, assembly GCF_028551555.1. Taxonomy (NCBI): domain Eukaryota; kingdom Metazoa; phylum Chordata; class Aves; order Passeriformes; family Passerellidae; genus Melozone; species Melozone crissalis. The sequence continues at coordinate 1,475,132 of NW_026535850.1, read as the reverse complement.
GAGCTCTGCCCGGCCAGCAGCCCGTGTGGCCACAGCGCCGGCAGCGCTGCGGGCAGGGAGCTGTGCCGCTGGGGCCGTGACAGGCTCTGTGTTCACAGGCATGGCCGGGCGGCGCCTGAGGGGGCAGCAGCAAGAGCTGCAGCTGATTTGCAGCGGTGAGTGAGTGAGGGCAGCGGGCTGACAGCGGGGGCTGCCAGGGGGAGAGCTGCAAGCCCTGCCCCGGCTGCGGAGGGCTCTGCTCCCGTGGGGAGAGCACACGGAGCTTTCAGGGCCACGTGTGCCATTGGTGGTCAGCAGCTTCGGGCTGATCCCCTTGCTCCCTGTTCCCTCCCTGCCATGGCAGGAGCCGGCTGCGATGGCCATTGCAGGGGGCTCTCCTCGGCTCCCCGCAGCTCCAGCTTCTGATCGTGGCTCTGTTCCTCTCTCTCGCAGCCCCTAAAGACAAAACAGAAGACATCAGCCTCGCCGTCGGAAGCCTGGCAATTCAAACACTGTGCATCTTCAAGTCAGGAGAGCGGGCTGCCATCTCGAGGTTCCAGTGGCTCCGAAGTCATCTGCGCAGGGCATGGAAGACAAGGACTCGTCTGTCATGGCTCGGCTGCCTGCCTGCCAGGCCGGAGCTCTGTGGAGAGCTGATCCCAGAAGCTCCATTTGCTGGGGCCTCCTGAGTCAGGCGGAATTTTCTTTTTCTTCAAGATTGCTCTTTTCATTTTTTCTTTTCCTTTACAATGTAAATAGAGACTATGTTATAATACACAGACTGCAAGGATCTTTCTTTTGCTGCCCAGGGTCCGCAGGGCATAGGGGAGGAGAGGGAAAAGGATGATTGCGCTCAGCCAGATGCCCAGGCGTGCAGTGGGCAGGGGGAAATGGCCAGAAGCCCCTTGGCCTGTGGTGGTTCTGCTGAAGCCTTTGTGCTGGTGACAGAGCGGCTGGGCAGGGGCCGGGGCTGCGGGGATCCCTGTGAGAGCAGTGCCTGGAGATGGCCACAAGCCCTGTGCCGGGCAGAAAGCGCATCCGTGTCCTCCTGCCCGTGTGCTGCTGGCTGCCTTGCTGAGGGCTCCCAGGTGCCTCTGAATAGGGCTGCTCTGGAGCTGCTGTGGGGCTGCGGCGCTGCTGCCGGGCAGCTTGGCCGGGCTGGGGCAGCCCCTGAGGGGCTGGGGCGCTGGCAAGCCCTAAGCAATGGGCTGTCAGAGGCCACAAGCAGCCCCCTGCCAGCCGTCTTGTTCCTACCAGAGTTGACTTGCAAGAGGGATCCCGGGCACTCTGGAACTAACAGCATCAGTGTTGTTGGAAATCCAAATGCAGGGAAATCTCAGACCTTTGGTCTTGTCAGCAAAGCTTTGAATTAAACACAGGATTTGAAGGGAGACCTTGGAAAGGGCTCCCAAAGCTAGGTGCTAGAAGCGAGAATGTGGATTTCTAGTTTATTATAGCAGAGACACGGGGAGGAACGTTGAAGTGGAGGAAAGTTTAGAGTTTCAGAGTTCAAGATCTAGAAAAAATCAAATCAGTTACAGTGGTAAACAAGAAGTTTAGGATGCAGTGCTGTAAGTTTGTGTGTCATAGCATGATTGGCTAAGGAGGCTTACACTGTAGCAGGATGTGGGAACCCAGGAAATTCCTCTGGCTGCCCTGCAGGACTCGAGACCCTGTCAGAGGGCTCAGAGGCCTTGGCACAGAGCCCAAGACCCGTGTGCCTTTGATTTAGCCCTTGGAAAAAACAATTCCCAACCTTGTAGGAAGAATGACAAGCCACAAAGGTTTAAGCAGAATGACAGTGAATTTATCACCGAGTGGAAAAATAGATTTTGGGGCGTTTTAGAATGGGGCTTCAGGGGGGAAGATGAGGAATCTGGGCATGTCCAGCCTTTCTCCTTCTTCTTCTTGGCCTCCATCTGCGGCTGTGATGTTGGCACTTTTAGATTGGTTTAGAGAAGAAGCTCACTGTCTAACGTAGATGATATGTATGGGAAAGTAATGGCAAATATTGTACACATAGTTGTTTTTAGTATAAAAAGATAACACCGCCCCACGGGAGGCAGAGTGCCTTAGACTGTCTGGCTGTGCGGACCTCGAAAAACAGGAGAAAGAATTTTATAGATAAGATACAATAAACAACCTGGAGACCGAGAAATGAAGAGCTCTGACTCCTTCTTCAACCGCCGGGCTGGGAAAAGAGACTTTCTAACATATCTCGGGGTCACTCTGACCAGCTAGAGACCCCGAGAGCACGACTCCATAAGACGAGATATTGGAGACTGGGTCCAAAACATAAATATTATTTTTGGCAGTGTCTTCTTGGCCAAGAAATCCTTCAAAGCTCTTGTAACTACAAGTCTTGCGGGCCTTGTGAGCCATGCAGTGCAGATGTGAGCCAAACTCACCTTTCCTGTCTATGTAGAAGAGAAGAAAAAGCAATGGCATCATCTAAAAAACTCGGAGGTCTGCTCTCTAGCTCGTTCCAAACTCCCTCAAATCCCCCAAAGTGGCATTTAGCTACAAAGAGATGACAAGGACTCTTAGTGCTGGCTCTTTGACTCCACAGCAGCTGCTTTAGAATCTTTCACTTAACCCTGTGTAGTCATGTGCCAGAAATGGATCATTTGAAGAAACTTTCCAAGTGACTTGCATGGAGGTTTGTTTGAAGGGTATTTGAGGAGAAAGGCTCCCAGCAGAGGCCTGGGCTTTGGCCTAGCTGTGTCCCCTGCTGATTGTGAAGTGTGCCATCAGCTGCAGGGCTTTCTGGGCTAAAAATATCATCAAGTCACTTGGACTTGCTCTTTTAGGCCTCTAAGAGCTGGACCCAATTTCGGGCACATTTGGAGACCTCATCTGTGGGTGGATGGACCACCTAGGATTTTCCCAATTGCTGGGAATGGTTCTCCGGGTCCCTGGTGTAAAACGGGACTCCCCAGCAACTGCGCATCTGCAAGATGATAAACAATTGTCTTGGTTTGAAGAGAGAGGTGCCTGCTAAGGAAGGCAGAAGCCTTCTCTGAAATGGAAAATGTAAATGTCCTCCCTTCAAATGATTCTCATTTAGTAATTCAAATGCTCTCAGGGAAAGATATGGGGATAGGACTGTGCCCGCAGAGCCGGGCAGCGTTTGCTGGTGGTCTGAGCCCTTCCTAAAGATCCTGTGCAGGCTGTCTTAGACACCTGGGGGGGCCAGGCATTCCTTCCAGCCTGGGCCACTTTGGCTGGGCTGGGGGCGGCCCCAGGGCAGAAGGCAGTGTGTGCAAGGGCCCTGGGTGGCACGCTGCAGCACGGTCTCGGTGCCATGGAACGGAACCCGGTGACCAAGGGCCCTTTGTGACACGTGGGAAATAGAAGCTTGCCCAGCTGCTGGGAACGCACAACAGGGCAGAACGGGACAGAGCGGTGCCGTGAGGAGCCCCCACACAGCACACTCGGTCCTGTCTGACCCGGAGCCTTTCCAAGGCGTTATTCCTGCAGCTGAGCTCGAGGCCAGACCACAGGACTTGGTGACCTGTGGCCTTCCCAAGGCTTCTCTTCTGCAGGTGCCCTCACAAATCCAGTCATTTTCATGGAGCAGAGACCCCTGAAAGCGCCCAAGGTGGCCTGGGGGGAAGAGGAGGAAGAAAGCCCTGGAGCTGCCCGCGCACATGAAACCAAAGCGGTGGTGCCGTCTGAGCTGCCGCAGGAAGGTGAGTGGCAGAGCTGGGCCACAGGGTTGGTGCCTGCAGCCAACTTGGCACCATTCCATCTCATCCCATTTTATCCCATCCCAGTTTCTCCCATCCCATACCCACGGACAGGACAGAAGAGGGGCCGGGCAGACACCCCGCAGGGGCCATGCTCCATCCCCTGGGGCGTCCCGGGGCTGTCCCTGCCTGGGGAGCGCAGGGCTGGGCCGTGTTCTCCGGCCTCTCCCGCAGCCCCTCAGCTCTGGCTGCGCTCGCTCTTTTCCAGGTGCAGCCCTGCAGCGCACACAGGAGCAGGACCCCACCCGTGGCCTCTTCCGCAGCACAGCCCAGGTACCTGCAGCCATCCCCACCTGGGCTGGGCCTGCTGGCACCGCGCTTGGAGCATTCCCTGCAACATCCCTGGCTTCTTGCCCTTCTCCTACAGCTGGTTTGCAAATTCATCAAGAAAATTCGGGCGGAAGAGACCAGCACCATGGGTCCTGGGCTCAGAGCATATTCGCACATCTTCAAAACCAAGACCAGTGCTGCCCTGCTGGATATGCTCGTAGAGGAGGGCTTCTCCAGTCCAAAGCAAGTAAGCAGCCTGTGGCAAGGGTTTCATGCTCCCAGGAAATTGCTTGGTCTCCCAAGCCACGCCTGCTGGTCACTGGAACTCTTTGAGGCCATGGCAGTGTGGTGGGAAGGGAGGCACTTCTGTGGGGAAGCTGGTGACATTGCTCCCTCTGGCAGCTTTCCAAGTCTCCCCGTGCCTTCTCCAGGTTCCTGCCCTGGTCAGGTACATCCACCAGTGGCTCCTGGCCAATCAGTTTGCTGAGCACAGGCTGAACAGGACCCTGCTGGATCTCACCGAAGCACAGCCTGCTGACGTAGTCATGACGCTCCTGCGTGTGGCCCCGTCCTGTGACAGGTATGGGGCCAAAATGCCCAGAGGGCTCAGGGCTCGCCAGCCCATCAGCCTGTACAGCCTGGCCCAGGTGTGTGACCAACAGAGAGTTCCAGGGCCTTCTGGCTGCTCCCTTGGCCAGCCCCGGCACGTCAGCCCCCGAGCCTGCTGCCGTGCTCCCTCGCTGCCCCTCAGGGGCCTGTCCCCAGTGGCCTGGGCTGCCTGGGTGCTGCTGGCGAGTGGCAATGGGCACAGGCAGAGCTGGCAGCCAGCTCAGGTCCCCACTGCTGCCCAGGCCACGGTGCTGTGTATGAGACAGAGCTCTAACCCCACAGAGCTGCTTTGACCATGTGGAAGAGCATCATGTGCTCGCCCAGGACTGCAGAGCCAGCGCTGCTGATACTCCTGGATGTGCTGGGCAGCTGGCCAGAGCACAGCATGTGCACCTCGGATGGGGACAAAACGGGTGTCTTTGTCCTGGCTGTGAGTTTCTGTAACTGGCCTTTGCTGGCCCCAAGGCTGCCTCTCCAGCAGCTCTCCATCCTCCTTCCCCCACTGCATCTCCCTGCCTTAGGCACCGGGTGGAAACCCGGCCCAGGGGCAGCTTCAGGCCCACCAGGCCCCGTGCTCCCCCTGCGTCTGTCTGAGCCTCTCCCTGCCCTGCTCGGGCCCTGCCACACGGACACCTCGGCACTGAGCCCTGTCTCGGGGGGCTTTGTCTTTTGCAGGCAACCGTGGTTATGTGGAAGATCCTCCAGATGCCCTGCATCCCACATATGGTGACGGTGTATTTGCCCCGCCTCTTTCTACATCTGCTCTCCCAAGTGTTTTCCAGCACTCTGGATACGCCAGAGGAGGTCGATGCATTCTGGAAGGGATGCCAGGAGGAATACGGCCTTGCCACCAGCCCCAACAGGTGCTCCATCCCAATCCTCCTTTCCGTGCTACGTCCCTGGGCAGGAGCCAGTGTTCCCAGCGTGACCTGGGCTTTGCTGTGCACGCAGGTTTGCAGTGCACACCCTGAAGTCTCTGCTCTGCCGAATGCAGCATGAGGATGTGGTGGTGGCAATGGAGCGCAGGTGTGCCTGGGACACGCTGCTGTGCGCTGACACCCACCACTATGCCGTGGCTCTGCTGGCCAGGTGAGACCCCCTTCTCCCCACTGCTGCCTCTGACATTTGTGCTCTGTGCCCAGGGAGCTCCACACAGTCCCCGAGGTCGTGGCCCAGAAGGCCTTGTCACCGAGGGATGGCCAAGCAGACTGGGAAAGGCTGGGAGAGGAGGGCGCCCACCAGGAGCTGCCTCCCAAATAGCCCAGGGCCCCTTGCAGGATGCTGGGGAAAGACCAGACCTCTGTGTGTCAGTCCTGGCAAAGGTTTGTCCCCCTGGCCCACAGTCTTGGTTCCTTTTCCTCCTGCCAGGGAGATGTGCTGTGTCTCCATCCCTTTGTGTTCCCGGATCGCTCGCTACCTGCTCCGGCTGCTCAGCACACAGGAGCCACGCTGGGAGCTGCCCGCCATGGCGTTCCTTGCAGAGGTGAGCCTGACGGCCAGCGCTGCCTGGCTGAGCTGCCTCCCAGCTCTCTGCCCTCTCGGAGCCGCAGCTGCCTGGCACGGGGCCCGCGCCCTGTGCTGCTGCCTGGGCCCGGCCCCGTGCGTCTCCGGGCTCCTGCCGGCCGGGTCCCTGTCACTGCCCTGTACCTTTCAGGTCCTCGAGTTCCTGGACTTGAGTGAACGTGGTGCTAACAGAGTCCTGCAAATTTTGTCAAGGCAGCTGCAGAGCGAGTGCAGGGAGAGGCGTCGCCTGGCGCTCAGGGCCCTTCTTGAGCTCATTGAGGAGCCCTCAATGGTGAGAAGGGGGCAGTGGCTGAGGCTGAGCTGGGGAATGTGGTCGCTTGGGCTTGGCTGGGCTTTGGGTGCTGGGGCAGCTGCTCCCACCCCTCCTGCCTCCCAGTTCAGCTGCCCCAGGGCTCCAGGACAGGCCTTTGGCCTCTGGGCCCTGCGGCAGCAGGATGGCGTTTCTCAAACTTGTGTTCCGCACAGACCAAAAAAATGTGGAGCCTGACTGAAAGTCTTGTGGACTTCCTGTGGGATGCAGATGGAGAGATAGTTTTCATGACAGTCATGCTACTCAGCTTTATCATCTTGGACAAAGACATGCTGATGCCCGGCCCCATCACACTGCAGCTGCTTGAGGCGCTCCTGCCACTCTTTGACCACGTAAGGCTCACTGCTCCCAGCCACGGCCACTGGGTGCCGCCCGGACACTTTGTGCCCTGTGGATTTGCAGGCCTGCGCCAAGCTGAGCCCCATGCAGCCGCAATGCTGAGGTCTTTTTTTCTTCCTTCCATACAGAACAATTGGCAGGTGCAGCTGCTCTCCATACTGCTCTTCCGAACACTGGTGACTCTTTCAGAAGGGGAAAAGGAAAAAAAGGCCCTGAAGACACCCCTGCACCAGAGCCTGCTGCCCCTCTTCTTTCACTGCCACAATGAGAAGCGGCTTGTGGCACAGGTGAGGGCTCGTGGGTTGCTGCTGTCCCCCTGGCAGGGGGCTCGTCTGCCTCCTGCCCTGGTACCTGCCGGGCTGCAGCCTCCTCCAGGCCTTGGCACAGGGGACGCGGGCCTTGCACCCTGGGCTGTGGGGCCATCTCTCCATCTCTGCGTTTCTGCTCTTCTCCAGGCTTCTCAGGAAACTCTGCTTTGTGTGGCCGAGTTCCTGAAGAGGAGGAATCTTGAGAGACTGGTGAAGAGGCAGAATCTGTGGAAGTTCAGCGAGTGCCTGGTAAGGAGGGCCTGCAAGCCCCAGCCTCAGCCCGGAGAAGCCCCCTGAGCGCGGTGCTCAGTGTGTGGGGCTGGCAGCTGTGCCCCTGCCCGGTGCTGCACCCAGAAGCCGTGAAGGCTCTGCTCCAGGCTCCCTTGGGCCCGAACCGGGGGCCGATGGAGCCCCGGCCCGGAGGGGCTGCGGGGCTGCGGGCCGGCACCGCGGCTCCCCGGCAGCAGCCGGCCCTCTGCCTCTCCCCTCGGGAGCCCGGCGCCAGCGGCTGCTGGCCGCGCCTCAGGGCTGTGCGGGCAGGGGAGGCCAGGGCGGGGCGCAGGCAGCGCCTGGCCCAGGGGCTGAGCCCGCGCCAACCCTTCCCTCCTGCCGCTCTCTGCAGCTGGCAGAGGACAGGAGGCGAGCGGCCGAGCACCTGCGCGGGGTCCTGCCCTACCTGCAGAGCCCACAGGAGCCCCTGCGAGCGGCGGCCGTCAGGTTCGCGGGTGAGTCCCGAGCCCGGGCTCCCTCCCCGGCCCGGCCGGCGCAGCTCGGCCCCGGCCCCGCCTGCTGCCCCAGCAGTGCCAGCGGGGCCCGGCGCCGTGGAGCCCCGCCTGGCCCGGGCATTGCTGCCGCCGCCCTCTGGCAGCCGTGCCCTGGGGTGGCAGCGTGCGGCAAGGGCCGGGCTGAGCCCTGCCGGGCCAGCAGCCCGTGTGGCCACAGCGCCGGCAGCGCCGCTGGCAGGGAGCTGTGCCGCTGGGGCCGTGACAGGCTCTGTGTTCACAGGCATGGCCGCGCGGCACCTGAGGGGGAAGAAGGAAGAGCTCTGGCTCATCTGCCACGGTGAGTGAGGGCAGCGGGCTGGCAGCGGGGGCTGCCGGGGGAGCTGCAAGCCCTGGCCCGGCTGCAGAGGGCTCTGCTCCCTGTGCGGACGAGGGGCGGCGTGGGGAGAGCACACAGAGATTTCAGGGCCACCTGGGCGATTCCTGGCCAGCAGCTTTGGGCTGGTCCCGTTGGTCCCTGCTCCCTCCCGGCCATGGCTAGAGCCGGCTGCGATGGCCCTGGCAGGGGGCTCTCCTCGGCTCCCCGCAGATCCGCGATCTGACCATGGCTCTGTTCCCTTCTCTTTCAGCCCTGGAACACCTGACAGAGGACATCAGCAGTGCCGTGTCAGATCTGGCACTTGAAACATTGTATGTCATCCAGGCACTGCAGAGTGAGCGATATTCCGTCTTCCAGAGGCTGCAAGATCAGCTCTGCAGGGCATGGAGGACACGGCCTCGTCTGTCGGGGCTCGGCTGGCTGCGCTGCTGGAGCTCTGCAGAGAGCTGATCCCAGAGGCTCTGTCTGCTGAGGCCACCTGAGCCAGCGGGAATTTTCCATTTCTGAAAGATTGTTCTGTTTCTTTTCTTCTATTTGTTTTTTCTTTAGTGTATAAATATAGAGTATGTTATAATACACAGACTCCCAGGAGCTTTCTTTTGCTGCCCAGGGTCCGCAGGGCATTGGGGAAGAGGGGGAGAAGGGTGCCATGGCTCAGCAAGCTGCCCAGGCGTGCAGTGTTGCAGGGAAAATGGCCAGAAGCCCCTTGGCCTGTGGTGGTTCTGCTGAAGCCTTTGTGCTGGTGACAGAGCGGGTGGGCAGGGGCCGGGGCTGCGGGGATCCCTGTGAGAGCAGTGCCTGGAGATGGCCACAAGCCCTGTGCCGGGCAGAAAGCGCATCCGTGTCCTCCTGCCCGTGTGCTGCTGGCTGCCTTGCTGAGGGCTCCCAGGTGCCTCTGAATAGGGCTGCTCTGGAGCTGCTGTGGGGCTGCGGCGCTGCTGCCGGGCAGCTTGGCCGGGCTGGGGCAGCCCCTGAGGGGCTGGGGCGCTGGCAAGCCCTAAGCAATGGGCTGTCAGAGGCCACAAGCAGCCCCCTGCCAGCCGTCTTGTTCCTACCAGAGTTGACTTGCAAGAGGGATCCCGGGCACTCTGGAACTAACAGCATCAGTGTTGTTGGAAATCCAAATGCAGGGAAATCTCAGACCTTTGGTCTTGTCAGCAAAGCTTTGAATTAAACACAGGATTTGAAGGGAGACCTTGGAAAGGGCTCCCAAAGCTAGGTGCTAGAAGCGAGAATGTGGATTTCTAGTTTATTATAGCAGAGACACGGGGAGGAACGTTGAAGTGGAGGAAAGTTTAGAGTTTTAGAGTTCAAGATCTAGAAAAAATCAAATCAGTTACAGTGGTAAACAAGAAGTTTAGGATGCAGTGCTGTAAGTTTGTGTGTCATAGCATGATTGGCTAAGGAGGCTTACACTGTAGCAGGATGTGGGAACCCAGGAAATTCCTCTGGCTGCCCTGCAGGACTCGAGACCCTGTCAGAGGGCTCAGAGGCCTTGGCACAGAGCCCAAGACCCGTGTGCCTTTGATTTAGCCCTTGGAAAAAACAATTCCCAACCTTGTAGGAAGAATGACAAGCCACAAAGGTTTAAGCAGAATGACAGTGAATTTATCACCGAGTGGAAAAATAGATTTTGGGGCGTTTTAGAATGGGGCTTCAGGGGGGAAGATGAGGAATCTGGGCATGTCCAGCCTTTCTCCTTCTTCTTCTTGGCCTCCATCTGCGGCTGTGATGTTGGCACTTTTAGATTGGTTTAGAGAAGAAGCTCACTGTCTAACGTAGATGATATGTATGGGAAAGTAATGGCAAATATTGTACACATAGTTGTTTTTAGTATAAAAAGATAACACCGCCCCACGGGAGGCAGAGTGCCTTAGACTGTCTGGCTGTGCGGACCTCGAAAGACAGGAGAAAGAATTTTATAGATAAGATACAATAAACAACCTGGGGACCGAGAAATGAAGAGCTCTGACTCCTTCTTCAACCGCCGGGCTGGGAAAAGAGACTTTCTAACATATCTCGGGGTCACTCTGACCAGCTAGAGACCCCGAGAGCACGACTCCATAAGACGAGATATTGGAGACTGGGTCCAAAACATAAATATTATTTTTGGCAGTGTCTTCTTGGCCAAGAAATCCTTCAAAGCTCTTGTAACTACAAGTCTTGCGGGCCTTGTGAGCCATGCAGTGCAGATGTGAGCCAAACTCACCTTTCCTGTCTATGTAGAAGAGAAGAAAAAGCAATGGCATCATCTAAAAAACTCGGAGGTCTGCTCTCTAGCTCGTTCCAAACTCCCTCAAATCCCCCAAAGTGGCATTTAGCTACAAAGAGATGACAAGGACTCTTAGTGCTGGCTCTTTGACTCCACAGCAGCTGCTTTAGAATCTTTCACTTAACCCTGTGTAGTCATGTGCCAGAAATGGATCATTTGAAGAAACTTTCCCAACTGACTTGCATGGAGGTTTGTTTGAAGGGTATTTGAGGAGAAAGGCTCCCAGCAGAGGCCTGGGCTTTGGCCTAGCTGTGTCCCCTGCTGATTGTGAAGTGTGCCATCAGCTGCAGGGCTTTCTGGGCTAAAAATATCATCAAGTCACTTGGACTTGCTCTTTTAGGCCTCTAAGAGCTGGACCCAATTTCGGGCACATTTGGAGACCTCATCTGTGGGTGGATGGACCACCTAGGATTTTCCCAATTGCTGGGAATGGTTCTCCGGGTCCCTGGTGTAAAACGGGACTCCCCAGCAACTGCGCATCTGCAAGATGATAAACAATTGTCTTGGTTTGAAGAGAGAGGTGCCTGCTAAGGAAGGCAGAAGCCTTCTCTGAAATGGAAAATGTAAATGTCCTCCCTTCAAATGATTCTCATTTAGTAATTCAAATGCTCTCAGGGAAAGATATGGGGATAGGACTGTGCCCGCAGAGCCGGGCAGCGTTTGCTGGTGGTCTGAGCCCTTCCTAAAGATCCTGTGCGGGCTGTCTTAGACACCTGGGGGGGCCAGGCATTCCTTCCAGCCTGGGCCACTTTGGCTGGGCTGGGGGCGGCCCCAGGGCAGAAGGCAGTGTGTGCAAGGGCCCTGGGTGGCACGCTGCAGCACGGTCTCGGTGCCATGGAACGGAACCCGGTGACCAAGGGCCCTTTGTGACACGTGGGAAATAGAAGCTTGCCCAGCTGCTGGGAACGCACAACAGGGCAGAACGGGACAGAGCGGTGCCGTGAGGAGCCCCCACACAGCACACTCGGTCCTGTCTGACCCGGAGCCTTTCCAAGGCGTTATTCCTGCAGCTGAGCTCGAGGCCAGACCACAGGACTTGGTGACCTGTGGCCTTCCCAAGGCTTCTCTTCTGCAGGTGCCCTCACAAATCCAGTCATTTTCATGGAGCAGAGACCCCTGAAAGCGCCCAAGGTGGCCTGGGGGGAAGAGGAGGAAGAAAGCCCTGGAGCTGCCCGCGCACATGAAACCAAAGCGGTGGTGCCGTCTGAGCTGCCGCAGGAAGGTGAGTGGCAGAGCTGGGCCACAGGGTTGGTGCCTGCAGCCAACTTGGCACCATTCCATCTCATCCCATTTTATCCCATCCCAGTTTCTCCCATCCCATACCCACGGACAGGACAGAAGAGGGGCCGGGCAGACACCCCGCAGGGGCCATGCTCCATCCCCTGGGGCGTCCCGGGGCTGTCCCTGCCTGGGGAGCGCAGGGCTGGGCCGTGTTCTCCGGCCTCTCCCGCAGCCCCTCAGCTCTGGCTGCGCTCGCTCTTTTCCAGGTGCAGCCCTGCAGCGCACACAGGAGCAGGACCCCGCCCGTGGCCTCTTCCGCAGCACAGCCCAGGTACCTGCAGCCATCCCCACCTGGGCTGGGCCTGCTGGCACCGCGCTTGGAGCATTCCCTGCAACATCCCTGGCTTCTTGCCCTTCTCCTACAGCTGGTTTGCAAATTCATCAAGAAAATTCGGGCGGAAGAGACCAGCACCATGGGTCCTGGGCTCAGAGCATATTCGCACATCTTCAAAACCAAGACCAGTGCTGCCCTGCTGGATATGCTCGTAGAGGAGGGCTTCTCCAGTCCAAAGCAAGTAAGCAGCCTGTGGCAAGGGTTTCATGCTCCCAGGAAATTGCTTGGTCTCCCAAGCCACGCCTGCTGGTCACTGGAACTCTTTGAGGCCATGGCAGTGTGGTGGGAAGGGAGGCACTTCTGTGGGGAAGCTGGTGACATTGCTCCCTCTGGCAGCTTTCCAAGTCTCCCCGTGCCTTCTCCAGGTTCCTGCCCTGGTCAGGTACATCCACCAGTGGCTCCTGGCCAATCAGTTTGCTGAGCACAGGCTGAACAGGACCCTGCTGGATCTCACCGAAGCACAGCCTGCTGACGTAGTCATGACGCTCCTGCGTGTGGCCCCGTCCTGTGACAGGTATGGGGCCAAAATGCCCAGAGGGCTCAGGGCTCGCCAGCCCATCAGCCTGTACAGCCTGGCCCAGGTGTGTGACCAACAGAGAGTTCCAGGGCCTTCTGGCTGCTCCCTTGGCCAGCCCCGGCACGTCAGCCCCTGAGCCTGCTGCCGTGCTCCCTCGCTGCCCCTCAGGGGCCTGTCCCCAGTGGCCTGGGCTGCCTGGGTGCTGCTGGCGAGTGGCAATGGGCACAGGCAGAGCTGGCAGCCAGCTCAGGTCCCCACTGCTGCCCAGGCCACGGTGCTGTGTATGAGACAGAGCTCTAACCCCACAGAGCTGCTTTGACCATGTGGAAGAGCATCATGTGCTCGCCCAGGACTGCAGAGCCAGCGCTGCTGATACTCCTGGATGTGCTGGGCAGCTGGCCAGAGCACAGCATGTGCACCTCGGATGGGGACAAAACGGGTGTCTTTGTCCTGGCTGTGAGTTTCTGTAACTGGCCTTTGCTGGCCCCAAGGCTGCCTCTCCAGCAGCTCTCCGTCCTCCTTCCCCCACTGCATCTCCCTGCCTTAGGCACCGGGTGGAAACCCGGCCCAGGGGCAGCTTCAGGCCCACCAGGCCCCGTGCTCCCCCTGCGTCTGTCTGAGCCTCTCCCTGCCCTGCTCGGGCCCTGCCACACGGACACCTCGGCACTGAGCCCTGTCTCGGGGGGCTTTGTCTTTTGCAGGCAACCGTGGTTATGTGGAAGATCCTCCAGATGCCCTGCGTCCCACATATGGTGACGGTGTATTTGCCCCGCCTCTTTCTACATCTGCTCTCCCAAGTGTTTTCCAGCACTCTGGATACGCCAGAGGAGGTCGATGCATTCTGGAAGGGATGCCAGGAGGAATACGGCCTTGCCACCAGCCCCAACAGGTGCTCCATCCCAATCCTCCTTTCCGTGCTACGTCCCTGGGCAGGAGCCAGTGTTCCCAGCGTGACCTGGGCTTTGCTGTGCACGCAGGTTTGCAGTGCACACCCTGAAGTCCCTGCTCTGCCGAATGCAGCATGAGGATGTGGTGGTGGCAATGGAGCGCAGGTGTGCCTGGGACACGCTGCTGTGCGCTGACACCCACCACTATGCCGTGGCTCTGCTGGCCAGGTGAGACCCCCTTCTCCCCACTGCTGCCTCTGACATTTGTGCTCTGTGCCCAGGGAGCTCCACACAGTCCCCGAGGTCGTGGCCCAGAAGGCCTTGTCACCGAGGGATGGCCAAGCAGACTGGGAAAGGCTGGGAGAGGAGGGCGCCCACCAGGAGCTGCCTCCCAAATAGCCCAGGGCCCCTTGCAGGATGCTGGGGAAAGACCAGACCTCTGTGTGTCAGTCCTGGCAAAGGTTTGTCCCCCTGGCCCACAGTCTTGGTTCCTTTTCCTCCTGCCAGGGAGATGTGCTGTGTCTCCATCCCTTTGTGTTCCCGGATCGCTCGCTACCTGCTCCGGCTGCTCAGCACACAGGAGCCACGCTGGGAGCTGCCCGCCATGGCGTTCCTTGCAGAGGTGAGCCTGACGGCCAGCGCTGCCTGGCTGAGCTGCCTCCCAGCTCTCTGCCCTCTCGGAGCCGCGGCTGCCTGGCACGGGGCCCGCGCCCCGTGCTGCTGCCTGGGCCCGGCCCCGTGCGTCTCCGGGCTCCTGCCGGCCGGGTCCCTGTCACTGCCCTGTACCTTTCAGGTCCTCGAGTTCCTGGACTTGAGTGAACGTGGTGCTAACAGAGTCCTGCAAATTTTGTCAAGGCAGCTGCAGAGCGAGTGCAGGGAGAGGCGTCGCCTGGCGCTCAGGGCCCTTCTTGAGCTCATTGAGGAGCCCTCAATGGTGAGAAGGGGGCAGTGGCTGAGGCTGAGCTGGGGAATGTGGTCGCTTGGGCTTGGCTGGGCTTTGGGTGCTGGGGCAGCTGCTCCCACCCCTCCTGCCTCCCAGTTCAGCTGCCCCAGGGCTCCAGGACAGGCCTTTGGCCTCTGGGCCCTGCGGCAGCAGGATGGCGTTTCTCAAACTTGTGTTCCGCACAGACCAAAAAAATGTGGAGCCTGACTGAAAGTCTTGTGGACTTCCTGTGGGATGCAGATGGAGAGATAGTTTTCATGACAGTCATGCTACTCAGCTTTATCATCTTGGACAAAGACATGCTGATGCCCGGCCCCATCACACTGCAGCTGCTTGAGGCGCTCCTGCCACTCTTTGACCACGTAAGGCTCACTGCTCCCAGCCACGGCCACTGGGTGCCGCCCGGACACTTTGTGCCCTGTGGATTTGCAGGCCTGCGCCAAGCTGAGCCCCATGCAGCCGCAATGCTGAGGTCTTTTTTTCTTCCTTCCATACAGAACAATTGGCAGGTGCAGCTGCTCTCCATACTGCTCTTCCGAACACTGGTGACTCTTTCAGAAGGGGAAAAGGAAAAAAAGGCCCTGAAGACACCCCTGCACCAGAGCCTGCTGCCCCTCTTCTTTCACTGCCACAATGAGAAGCGGCTTGTGGCACAGGTGAGGGCCCGTGGGTTGCTGCTGTCCCCCTGGCAGGGGGCTCGTCTGCCTCCTGCCCTGGTACCTGCCGGGCTGCAGCCTCCTCCAGGCCTTGGCACAGGGGACGCGGGCCTTGCACCCTGGGCTGTGGGGCCATCTCTCCATCTCTGCGTTTCTGCTCTTCTCCAGGCTTCTCAGGAAACTCTGCTTTGTGTGGCCGAGTTCCTGAAGAGGAGGAATCTTGAGAGACTGGTGAAGAGGCAGAATCTGTGGAAGTTCAGTGAGTGCCTGGTAAGGAGGGCCTGCAAGCCCCAGCCTCAGCCCGGAGAAGCCCCCTGAGCGCGGTGCTCAGTGTGTGGGGCTGGCAGCTGTGCCCCTGCCCGGTGCTGCACCCAGAAGCCGTGAAGGCTCTGCTCCAGGCTCCCTTGGGCCCGAACCGGGGGCCGATGGAGCCCCGGCCCGGAGGGGCTGCGGGGCTGCGGGCCGGCACCGCGGCTCCCCGGCAGCAGCCGGCCCTCTGCCTCTCCCCTCGGGAGCCCGGCGCCAGCGGCTGCTGGCCGCGCCTCAGGGCTGTGCGGGCAGGGGAGGCCAGGGCGGGGCGCAGGCAGCGCCTGGCCCAGGGGCTGAGCCCGCGCCAACCCTTCCCTCCTGCCGCTCTCTGCAGCTGGCAGAGGACAGGAGCCGAGCGGCCGAGCACCTGCGCCGGGTCCTGCCCTACCTGCAGAGCCCACAGGAGCCCCTGCGAGCGGCGGCCGTCAGGTTCGCGGGTGAGTCCCGAGCCCGGGCTCCCTCCCCGGCCCGGCCGGCGCAGCTCGGCCCCGGCCCCGCCTGCTGCCCCAGCAGTGCCAGCGGGGCCCGGCGCCATGGAGCCCCGCCTGGCCCGGGCATTGCTGCCGCCGCCCTCTGGCAGCCGTGCCCTGGGGCGGCAGCGTGCGGCAAGGGCCGGGCTGAGCCCTGCCGGGCCAGCAGCCCGTGTGGCCACAGCGCCGGCAGCGCCGCTGGTAGGGAGCTGTGCCGCTGGGGCCGTGACAGGCTCTGTGTTCACAGGCATGGCCGCGCGGCACCTGAGGGGGAAGAAGGAAGAGCTCTGGCTCATCTGCCACGGTGAGTGAGGGCAGCGGGCTGGCAGCGGGGGCTGCCGGGGGAGCTGCAAGCCCTGGCCCGGCTGCAGAGGGCTCTGCTCCCTGTGCGGACGAGGGGCGGCGTGGGGAGAGCACACAGAGATTTCAGGGCCACCTGGGCGATTCCTGGCCAGCAGCTTTGGGCTGGTCCCGTTGGTCCCTGCTCCCTCCCGGCCATGGCTAGAGCCGGCTGCGATGGCCCTGGCAGGGGGCTCTCCTCGGCTCCCCGCAGATCCGCGATCTGACCATGGCTCTGTTCCCTTCTCTTTCAGCCCTGGAACACCTGACAGAGGACATCAGCAGTGCCGTGTCAGATCTGGCACTTGAAACATTGTATGTCATCCAGGCACTGCAGAGTGAGCGATATTCCGTCTTCCAGAGGCTGCAAGATCAGCTCTGCAGGGCATGGAGGACACGGCCTCGTCTGTCGGGGCTCGGCTGGCTGCGCTGCTGGAGCTCTGCAGAGAGCTGATCCCAGAGGCTCTGTCTGCTGAGGCCACCTGAGCCAGCGGGAATTTTCCTTTCTGAAAGATTGTTCTGTTTCTTTTCTTCTATTTGTTTATTCTTTAGTGTATAAATATAGAGTATGTTATAATACACAGACTCCCAGGAGCTTTCTTTTGCTGCCCAGGGTCCGCAGGGCATTAGGGAAGAGGGGGAGAAGGGTGCCATGGCTCAGCAAGCTGCCCAGGCGTGCAGTGTTGCAGGGAAAATGGCCAGAAGCCCCTTGGCCTGTGGTGGTTCTGCTGAAGCCTTTGTGCTGGTGACAGAGCGGGTGGGCAGGGGCCGGGGCTGCGGGGATCCCTGTGAGAGCAGTGCCTGGAGATGGCCACAAGCCCTGTGCCGGGCAGAAAGCGCATCCGTGTCCTCCTGCCCGTGTGCTGCTGGCTGCCTTGCTGAGGGCTCCCAGGTGCCTCTGAATAGGGCTGCTCTGGAGCTGCTGTGGGGCTGCGGCGCTGCTGCCGGGCAGCTTGGCCGGGCTGGGGCAGCCCCTGAGGGGCTGGGGCGCTGGCAAGCCCTAAGCAATGGGCTGTCAGAGGCCACAAGCAGCCCCCTGCCAGCCGTCTTGTTCCTACCAGAGTTGACTTGCAAGAGGGATCCCGGGCACTCTGGAACTAACAGCATCAGTGTTGTTGGAAATCCAAATGCAGGGAAATCTCAGACCTTTGGTCTTGTCAGCAAAGCTTTGAATTAAACACAGGATTTGAAGGGAGACCTTGGAAAGGGCTCCCAAAGCTAGGTGCTAGAAGCGAGAATGTGGATTTCTAGTTTATTATAGCAGAGACACGGGGAGGAACGTTGAAGTGGAGGAAAGTTTAGAGTTTCAGAGTTCAAGATCTAGAAAAAATCAAATCAGTTACAGTGGTAAACAAGAAGTTTAGGATGCAGTGCTGTAAGTTTGTGTGTCATAGCATGATTGGCTAAGGAGGCTTACACTGTAGCAGGATGTGGGAACCCAGGAAATTCCTCTGGCTGCCCTGCAGGACTCGAGACCCTGTCAGAGGGCTCAGAGGCCTTGGCACAGAGCCCAAGACCCGTGTGCCTTTGATTTAGCCCTTGGAAAAAACAATTCCCAACCTTGTAGGAAGAATGACAAGCCACAAAGGTTTAAGCAGAATGACAGTGAATTTATCACCGAGTGGAAAAATAGATTTTGGGGCGTTTTAGAATGGGGCTTCAGGGGGGAAGATGAGGAATCTGGGCATGTCCAGCCTTTCTCCTTCTTCTTCTTGGCCTCCATCTGCGGCTGTGATGTTGGCACTTTTAGATTGGTTTAGAGAAGAAGCTCACTGTCTAACGTAGATGATATGTATGGGAAAGTAATGGCAAATATTGTACACATAGTTGTTTTTAGTATAAAAAGATAACACCGCCCCACGGGAGGCAGAGTGCCTTAGACTGTCTGGCTGTGCGGACCTCGAAAGACAGGAGAAAGAATTTTATAGATAAGATACAATAAACAACCTGGAGACCGAGAAATGAAGAGCTCTGACTCCTTCTTCAACCGCCGGGCTGGGAAAAGAGACTTTCTAACATATCTCGGGGTCACTCTGACCAGCTAGAGACCCCGAGAGCACGACTCCATAAGACGAGATATTGGAGACTGGGTCCAAAACATAAATATTATTTTTGGCAGTGTCTTCTTGGCCAAGAAATCCTTCAAAGCTCTTGTAACTACAAGTCTTGCGGGCCTTGTGAGCCATGCAGTGCAGATGTGAGCCAAACTCACCTTTCCTGTCTATGTAGAAGAGAAGAAAAAGCAATGGCATCATCTAAAAAACTCGGAGGTCTGCTCTCTAGCTCGTTCCAAACTCCCTCAAATCCCCCAAAGTGGCATTTAGCTACAAAGAGATGACAAGGACTCTTAGTGCTGGCTCTTTGACTCCACAGCAGCTGCTTTAGAATCTTTCACTTAACCCTGTGTAGTCATGTGCCAGAAATGGATCATTTGAAGAAACTTTCCCAACTGACTTGCATGGAGGTTTGTTTGAAGGGTATTTGAGGAGAAAGGCTCCCAGCAGAGGCCTGGGCTTTGGCCTAGCTGTGTCCCCTGCTGATTGTGAAGTGTGCCATCAGCTGCAGGGCTTTCTGGGCTAAAAATATCATCAAGTCACTTGGACTTGCTCTTTTAGGCCTCTAAGAGCTGGACCCAATTTCGGGCACATTTGGAGACCTCATCTGTGGGTGGATGGACCACCTAGGATTTTCCCAATTGCTGGGAATGGTTCTCCGGGTCCCTGGTGTAAAACGGGGCTCCCCAGCAACTGCGCATCTGCAAGATGATAAACAATTGTCTTGGTTTGAAGAGAGAGGTGCCTGCTAAGGAAGGCAGAAGCCTTCTCTGAAATGGAAAATGTAAATGTCCTCCCTTCAAATGATTCTCATTTAGTAATTCAAATGCTCTCAGGGAAAGATATGGGGATAGGACTGTGCCCGCAGAGCCGGGCAGCGTTTGCTGGTGGTCTGAGCCCTTCCTAAAGATCCTGTGCGGGCTGTCTTAGACACCTGGGGGGGCCAGGCATTCCTTCCAGCCTGGGCCACTTTGGCTGGGCTGGGGGCGGCCCCAGGGCAGAAGGCAGTGTGTGCAAGGGCCCTGGGTGGCACGCTGCAGCACGGTCTCGGTGCCATGGAACGGAACCCGGTGACCAAGGGCCCTTTGTGACACGTGGGAAATAGAAGCTTGCCCAGCTGCTGGGAACGCACAACAGGGCAGAACGGGACAGAGCGGTGCCGTGAGGAGCCCCCACACAGCACACTCGGTCCTGTCTGACCCGGAGCCTTTCCAAGGCGTTATTCCTGCAGCTGAGCTCGAGGCCAGACCACAGGACTTGGTGACCTGTGGCCTTCCCAAGGCTTCTCTTCTGCAGGTGCCCTCACAAATCCAGTCATTTTCATGGAGCAGAGACCCCTGAAAGCGCCCAAGGTGGCCTGGGGGGAAGAGGAGGAAGAAAGCCCTGGAGCTGCCCGCGCACATGAAACCAAAGCGGTGGTGCCGTCTGAGCTGCCGCAGGAAGGTGAGTGGCAGAGCTGGGCCACAGGGTTGGTGCCTGCAGCCAACTTGGCACCATTCCATCTCATCCCATTTTATCCCATCCCAGTTTCTCCCATCCCATACCCACGGACAGGACAGAAGAGGGGCCGGGCAGACACCCCGCAGGGGCCATGCTCCATCCCCTGGGGCGTCCCGGGGCTGTCCCTGCCTGGGGAGCGCAGGGCTGGGCCGTGTTCTCCGGC
The DNA here is from genome assembly GCF_028551555.1 of Melozone crissalis. Lineage (NCBI taxonomy): Eukaryota > Metazoa > Chordata > Aves > Passeriformes > Passerellidae > Melozone > Melozone crissalis. The sequence continues at coordinate 1,455,218 of NW_026535850.1, read as the reverse complement.
CTCTCCCGCAGCCCCTCAGCTCTGGCTGCGCTCGCTCTTTTCCAGGTGCAGCCCTGCAGCGCACACAGGAGCAGGACCCCACCCGTGGCCTCTTCCGCAGCACAGCCCAGGTACCTGCAGCCATCCCCACCTGGGCTGGGCCTGCTGGCACCGCGCTTGGAGCATTCCCTGCAACATCCCTGGCTTCTTGCCCTTCTCCTACAGCTGGTTTGCAAATTCATCAAGAAAATTCGGGCGGAAGAGACCAGCACCATGGGTCCTGGGCTCAGAGCATATTCGCACATCTTCAAAACCAAGACCAGTGCTGCCCTGCTGGATATGCTCGTAGAGGAGGGCTTCTCCAGTCCAAAGCAAGTAAGCAGCCTGTGGCAAGGGTTTCATGCTCCCAGGAAATTGCTTGGTCTCCCAAGCCACGCCTGCTGGTCACTGGAACTCTTTGAGGCCATGGCAGTGTGGTGGGAAGGGAGGCACTTCTGTGGGGAAGCTGGTGACATTGCTCCCTCTGGCAGCTTTCCAAGTCTTCCCGTGCCTTCTCCAGGTTCCTGCCCTGGTCAGGTACATCCACCAGTGGCTCCTGGCCAATCAGTTTGCTGAGCACAGGCTGAACAGGACCCTGCTGGATCTCACCGAAGCACAGCCTGCTGACGTAGTCATGACGCTCCTGCGTGGGGCCCCGTCCTGTGACAGGTATGGGGCCAAAATGCCCAGAGGGCTCAGGGCTCGCCAGCCCATCAGCCTGTACAGCCTGGCCCAGGTGTGTGACCAACAGAGAGTTCCAGGGCCTTCTGGCTGCTCCCTTGGCCAGCCCCGGCACGTCAGCCCCCGAGCCTGCTGCCGTGCTCCCTCGCTGCCCCTCAGGGGCCTGTCCCCAGTGGCCTGGGCTGCCTGGGTGCTGCTGGCGAGTGGCAATGGGCACAGGCAGAGCTGGCAGCCAGCTCAGGTCCCCACTGCTGCCCAGGCCACGGTGCTGTGTATGAGACAGAGCTCTAACCCCACAGAGCTGCTTTGACCATGTGGAAGAGCATCATGTGCTCGCCCAGGACTGCAGAGCCAGCGCTGCTGATACTCCTGGATGTGCTGGGCAGCTGGCCAGAGCACAGCATGTGCACCTCGGATGGGGACAAAACGGGTGTCTTTGTCCTGGCTGTGAGTTTCTGTAACTGGCCTTTGCTGGCCCCAAGGCTGCCTCTCCAGCAGCTCTCCGTCCTCCTTCCCCCACTGCATCTCCCTGCCTTAGGCACCGGGTGGAAACCCGGCCCAGGGGCAGCTTCAGGCCCACCAGGCCCCGTGCTCCCCCTGCGTCTGTCTGAGCCTCTCCCTGCCCTGCTCGGGCCCTGCCACACGGACACCTCGGCACTGAGCCCTGTCTCGGGGGGCTTTGTCTTTTGCAGGCAACCGTGGTTATGTGGAAGATCCTCCAGATGCCCTGCGTCCCACATATGGTGACGGTGTATTTGCCCCGCCTCTTTCTACATCTGCTCTCCCAAGTGTTTTCCAGCACTCTGGATACGCCAGAGGAGGTCGATGCATTCTGGAAGGGATGCCAGGAGGAATACGGCCTTGCCACCAGCCCCAACAGGTGCTCCATCCCAATCCTCCTTTCCGTGCTACGTCCCTGGGCAGGAGCCAGTGTTCCCAGCGTGACCTGGGCTTTGCTGTGCACGCAGGTTTGCAGTGCACACCCTGAAGTCTCTGCTCTGCCGAATGCAGCATGAGGATGTGGTGGTGGCAATGGAGCGCAGGTGTGCCTGGGACACGCTGCTGTGCGCTGACACCCACCACTATGCCGTGGCTCTGCTGGCCAGGTGAGACCCCCTTCTCCCCACTGCTGCCTCTGACATTTGTGCTCTGTGCCCAGGGAGCTCCACACAGTCCCCGAGGTCGTGGCCCAGAAGGCCTTGTCACCGAGGGATGGCCAAGCAGACTGGGAAAGGCTGGGAGAGGAGGGCGCCCACCAGGAGCTGCCTCCCAAATAGCCCAGGGCCCCTTGCAGGATGCTGGGGAAAGACCAGACCTCTGTGTGTCAGTCCTGGCAAAGGTTTGTCCCCCTGGCCCACAGTCTTGGTTCCTTTTCCTCCTGCCAGGGAGATGTGCTGTGTCTCCATCCCTTTGTGTTCCCGGATCGCTCGCTACCTGCTCCGGCTGCTCAGCACACAGGAGCCACGCTGGGAGCTGCCCGCCATGGCGTTCCTTGCAGAGGTGAGCCTGACGGCCAGCGCTGCCTGGCTGAGCTGCCTCCCAGCTCTCTGCCCTCTCGGAGCCGCAGCTGCCTGGCACGGGGCCCGCGCCCTGTGCTGCTGCCTGGGCCCGGCCCCGTGCGTCTCCGGGCTCCTGCCGGCCGGGTCCCTGTCACTGCCCTGTACCTTTCAGGTCCTCGAGTTCCTGGACTTGAGTGAACGTGGTGCTAACAGAGTCCTGCAAATTTTGTCAAGGCAGCTGCAGAGCGAGTGCAGGGAGAGGCGTCGCCTGGCGCTCAGGGCCCTTCTTGAGCTCATTGAGGAGCCCTCAATGGTGAGAAGGGGGCAGTGGCTGAGGCTGAGCTGGGGAATGTGGTCGCTTGGGCTTGGCTGGGCTTTGGGTGCTGGGGCAGCTGCTCCCACCCCTCCTGCCTCCCAGTTCAGCTGCCCCAGGGCTCCAGGACAGGCCTTTGGCCTCTGGGCCCTGCGGCAGCAGGATGGCGTTTCTCAAACTTGTGTTCCGCACAGACCAAAAAAATGTGGAGCCTGACTGAAAGTCTTGTGGACTTCCTGTGGGATGCAGATGGAGAGATAGTTTTCATGACAGTCATGCTACTCAGCTTTATCATCTTGGACAAAGACATGCTGATGCCCGGCCCCATCACACTGCAGCTGCTTGAGGCGCTCCTGCCACTCTTTGACCACGTAAGGCTCACTGCTCCCAGCCACGGCCACTGGGTGCCGCCCGGACACTTTGTGCCCTGTGGATTTGCAGGCCTGCGCCAAGCTGAGCCCCATGCAGCCGCAATGCTGAGGTCTTTTTTTCTTCCTTCCATACAGAACAATTGGCAGGTGCAGCTGCTCTCCATACTGCTCTTCCGAACACTGGTGACTCTTTCAGAAGGGGAAAAGGAAAAAAAGGCCCTGAAGACACCCCTGCACCAGAGCCTGCTGCCCCTCTTCTTTCACTGCCACAATGAGAAGCGGCTTGTGGCACAGGTGAGGGCTCGTGGGTTGCTGCTGTCCCCCTGGCAGGGGGCTCGTCTGCCTCCTGCCCTGGTACCTGCCGGGCTGCAGCCTCCTCCAGGCCTTGGCACAGGGGACGCGGGCCTTGCACCCTGGGCTGTGGGGCCATCTCTCCATCTCTGCGTTTCTGCTCTTCTCCAGGCTTCTCAGGAAACTCTGCTTTGTGTGGCCGAGTTCCTGAAGAGGAGGAATCTTGAGAGACTGGTGAAGAGGCAGAATCTGTGGAAGTTCAGCGAGTGCCTGGTAAGGAGGGCCTGCAAGCCCCAGCCTCAGCCCGGAGAAGCCCCCTGAGCGCGGTGCTCAGTGTGTGGGGCTGGCAGCTGTGCCCCTGCCCGGTGCTGCACCCAGAAGCCGTGAAGGCTCTGCTCCAGGCTCCCTTGGGCCCGAACCGGGGGCCGATGGAGCCCCGGCCCGGAGGGGCTGCGGGGCTGCGGGCCGGCACCGCGGCTCCCCGGCAGCAGCCGGCCCTCTGCCTCTCCCCTCGGGAGCCCGGCGCCAGCGGCTGCTGGCCGCGCCTCAGGGCTGTGCGGGCAGGGGAGGCCAGGGCGGGGCGCAGGCAGCGCCTGGCCCAGGGGCTGAGCCCGCGCCAACCCTTCCCTCCTGCCGCTCTCTGCAGCTGGCAGAGGACAGGAGCCGAGCGGCCGAGCACCTGCGCCGGGTCCTGCCCTACCTGCAGAGCCCACAGGAGCCCCTGCGAGCGGCGGCCGTCAGGTTCGCGGGTGAGTCCCGAGCCCGGGCTCCCTCCCCGGCCCGGCCGGCGCAGCTCGGCCCCGGCCCCGCCTGCTGCCCCAGCAGTGCCAGCGGGGCCCGGCGCCGTGGAGCCCCGCCTGGCCCGGGCATTGCTGCCGCCGCCCTCTGGCAGCCGTGCCCTGGGGCGGCAGCGTGCGGCAAGGGCCGGGCTGAGCCCTGCCGGGCCAGCAGCCCGTGTGGCCACAGCGCCGGCAGCGCCGCTGGCAGGGAGCTGTGCCGCTGGGGCCGTGACAGGCTCTGTGTTCACAGGCATGGCCGCGCGGCACCTGAGGGGGAAGAAGGAAGAACTCTGGCTCATCTGCCACGGTGAGTGAGGGCAGCGGGCTGGCAGCGGGGGCTGCCGGGGGAGCTGCAAGCCCTGGCCCGGCTGCAGAGGGCTCTGCTCCCTGTGCGGACGAGGGGCGGCGTGGGGAGAGCACACAGAGATTTCAGGGCCACCTGGGCGATTCCTGGCCAGCAGCTTTGGGCTGGTCCCGTTGGTCCCTGCTCCCTCCTGGCCATGGCTAGAGCCGGCTGCGATGGCCCTGGCAGGGGGCTCTCCTCGGCTCCCCGCAGATCCGCGATCTGACCATGGCTCTGTTCCCTTCTCTTTCAGCCCTGGAACACCTGACAGAGGACATCAGCAGTGCCGTGTCAGATCTGGCACTTGAAACATTGTATGTCATCCAGGCACTGCAGAGTGAGCGATATTCCGTCTTCCAGAGGCTGCAAGATCAGCTCTGCAGGGCATGGAGGACACGGCCTCGTCTGTCGGGGCTCGGCTGGCTGCGCTGCTGGAGCTCTGCAGAGAGCTGATCCCAGAGGCTCTGTCTGCTGAGGCCACCTTAGCCAGCGGGAATTTTCCATTTCTGAAAGATTGTTCTGTTTCTTTTCTTCTATTTGTTTTTTCTTTAGTGTATAAATATAGAGTATGTTATAATACACAGACTCCCAGGAGCTTTCTTTTGCTGCCCAGGGTCCGCAGCGCATTGGGGAAGAGGGGGAGAAGGGTGCCATGGCTCAGCAAGCTGCCCAGGCGTGCAGTGTTGCAGGGAAAATGGCCAGAAGCCCCTTGGCCTGTGGTGGTTCTGCTGAAGCCTTTGTGCTGGTGACAGAGCGGGTGGGCAGGGGCCGGGGCTGCGGGGATCCCTGTGAGAGCAGTGCCTGGAGATGGCCACAAGCCCTGTGCCGGGCAGAAAGCGCATCCGTGTCCTCCTGCCCGTGTGCTGCTGGCTGCCTTGCTGAGGGCTCCCAGGTGCCTCTGAATAGGGCTGCTCTGGAGCTGCTGTGGGGCTGCGGCGCTGCTGCCGGGCAGCTTGGCCGGGCTGGGGCAGCCCCTGAGGGGCTGGGGCGCTGGCAAGCCCTAAGCAATGGGCTGTCAGAGGCCACAAGCAGCCCCCTGCCAGCCGTCTTGTTCCTACCAGAGTTGACTTGCAAGAGGGATCCCGGGCACTCTGGAACTAACAGCATCAGTGTTGTTGGAAATCCAAATGCAGGGAAATCTCAGACCTTTGGTCTTGTCAGCAAAGCTTTGAATTAAACACAGGATTTGAAGGGAGACCTTGGAAAGGGCTCCCAAAGCTAGGTGCTAGAAGCGAGAATGTGGATTTCTAGTTTATTATAGCAGAGACACGGGGAGGAACGTTGAAGTGGAGGAAAGTTTAGAGTTTTAGAGTTCAAGATCTAGAAAAAATCAAATCAGTTACAGTGGTAAACAAGAAGTTTAGGATGCAGTGCTGTAAGTTTGTGTGTCATAGCATGATTGGCTAAGGAGGCTTACACTGTAGCAGGATGTGGGAACCCAGGAAATTCCTCTGGCTGCCCTGCAGGACTCGAGACCCTGTCAGAGGGCTCAGAGGCCTTGGCACAGAGCCCAAGACCCGTGTGCCTTTGATTTAGCCCTTGGAAAAAACAATTCCCAACCTTGTAGGAAGAATGACAAGCCACAAAGGTTTAAGCAGAATGACAGTGAATTTATCACCGAGTGGAAAAATAGATTTTGGGGCGTTTTAGAATGGGGCTTCAGGGGGGAAGATGAGGAATCTGGGCATGTCCAGCCTTTCTCCTTCTTCTTCTTGGCCTCCATCTGCGGCTGTGATGTTGGCACTTTTAGATTGGTTTAGAGAAGAAGCTCACTGTCTAACGTAGATGATATGTATGGGAAAGTAATGGCAAATATTGTACACATAGTTGTTTTTAGTATAAAAAGATAACACCGCCCCACGGGAGGCAGAGTGCCTTAGACTGTCTGGCTGTGCGGACCTCGAAAGACAGGAGAAAGAATTTTATAGATAAGATACAATAAACAACCTGGAGACCGAGAAATGAAGAGCTCTGACTCCTTCTTCAACCGCCGGGCTGGGAAAAGAGACTTTCTAACATATCTCGGGGTCACTCTGACCAGCTAGAGACCCCGAGAGCACGACTCCATAAGACGAGATATTGGAGACTGGGTCCAAAACATAAATATTATTTTTGGCAGTGTCTTCTTGGCCAAGAAATCCTTCAAAGCTCTTGTAACTACAAGTCTTGCAGGCCTTGTGAGCCATGCAGTGCAGATGTGAGCCAAACTCACCTTTCCTGTCTATGTAGAAGAGAAGAAAAAGCAATGGCATCATCTAAAAAACTCGGAGGTCTGCTCTCTAGCTCGTTCCAAACTCCCTCAAATCCCCCAAAGTGGCATTTAGCTACAAAGAGATGACAAGGACTCTTAGTGCTGGCTCTTTGACTCCACAGCAGCTGCTTTAGAATCTTTCACTTAACCCTGTGTAGTCATGTGCCAGAAATGGATCATTTGAAGAAACTTTCCCAACTGACTTGCATGGAGGTTTGTTTGAAGGGTATTTGAGGAGAAAGGCTCCCAGCAGAGGCCTGGGCTTTGGCCTAGCTGTGTCCCCTGCTGATTGTGAAGTGTGCCATCAGCTGCAGGGCTTTCTGGGCTAAAAATATCATCAAGTCACTTGGACTTGCTCTTTTAGGCCTCTAAGAGCTGGACCCAATTTCGGGCACATTTGGAGACCTCATCTGTGGGTGGATGGACCACCTAGGATTTTCCCAATTGCTGGGAATGGTTCTCCGGGTCCCTGGTGTAAAACGGGACTCCCCAGCAACTGCGCATCTGCAAGATGATAAACAATTGTCTTGGTTTGAAGAGAGAGGTGCCTGCTAAGGAAGGCAGAAGCCTTCTCTGAAATGGAAAATGTAAATGTCCTCCCTTCAAATGATTCTCATTTAGTAATTCAAATGCTCTCAGGGAAAGATATGGGGATAGGACTGTGCCCGCAGAGCCGGGCAGCGTTTGCTGGTGGTCTGAGCCCTTCCTAAAGATCCTGTGCGGGCTGTCTTAGACACCTGGGGGGGCCAGGCATTCCTTCCAGCCTGGGCCACTTTGGCTGGGCTGGGGGCGGCCCCAGGGCAGAAGGCAGTGTGTGCAAGGGCCCTGGGTGGCACGCTGCAGCACGGTCTCGGTGCCATGGAACGGAACCCGGTGACCAAGGGCCCTTTGTGACACGTGGGAAATAGAAGCTTGCCCAGCTGCTGGGAACGCACAACAGGGCAGAACGGGACAGAGCGGTGCCGTGAGGAGCCCCCACACAGCACACTCGGTCCTGTCTGACCCGGAGCCTTTCCAAGGCGTTATTCCTGCAGCTGAGCTCGAGGCCAGACCACAGGACTTGGTGACCTGTGGCCTTCCCAAGGCTTCTCTTCTGCAGGTGCCCTCACAAATCCAGTCATTTTCATGGAGCAGAGACCCCTGAAAGCGCCCAAGGTGGCCTGGGGGGAAGAGGAGGAAGAAAGCCCTGGAGCTGCCCGCGCACATGAAACCAAAGCGGTGGTGCCGTCTGAGCTGCCGCAGGAAGGTGAGTGGCAGAGCTGGGCCACAGGGTTGGTGCCTGCAGCCAACTTGGCACCATTCCATCTCATCCCATTTTATCCCATCCCAGTTTCTCCCATCCCATACCCACGGACAGGACAGAAGAGGGGCCAGGCAGACACCCCGCAGGGGCCATGCTCCATCCCCTGGGGCGTCCCGGGGCTGTCCCTGCCTGGGGAGCGCAGGGCTGGGCCGTGTTCTCCGGCCTCTCCCGCAGCCCCTCAGCTCTGGCTGCGCTGGCTCTTTTCCAGGTGCAGCCCTGCAGCACACACAGGAGCAGGACCCCACCCGTGGCCCCTTCCGCAGCACAGCCCAGGTACCTGCAGCCATCCCCACCTGGGCTGGGCCTGCTGGCACCGCGCTTGGAGCATTCCCTGCAACATCCCTGGCTTCTTGCCCTTCTCCTACAGCTGGTTTGCAAATTCATCAAGAAAATTCGGGCGGAAGAGACCAGCACCATGGGTCCTGGGCTCAGAGCATATTCGCACATCTTCAAAACCAAGACCAGTGCTGCCCTGCTGGATATGCTCGTAGAGGAGGGCTTCTCCAGTCCAAAGCAAGTAAGCAGCCTGTGGCAAGGGTTTCATGCTCCCAGGAAATTGCTTGGTCTCCCAAGCCACGCCTGCTGGTCACTGGAACTCTTTGAGGCCATGGCAGTGTGGTGGGAAGGGAGGCACTTCTGTGGGGAAGCTGGTGACATTGCTCCCTCTGGCAGCTTTCCAAGTCTCCCCATGCCTTCTCCAGGTTCCTGCCCTGGTCAGGTACATCCACCAGTGGCTCCTGGCCAATCAGTTTGCTGAGCACAGGCTGAACAGGACCCTGCTGGATCTCACCGAAGCACAGCCTGCTGACGTAGTCATGACGCTCCTGCGTGTGGCCCCGTCCTGTGACAGGTATGGGGCCAAAATGCCCAGAGGGCTCAGGGCTCGCCAGCCCATCAGCATGTACAGCCTGGCCCAGGTGTGTGACCAACAGAGAGTTCCAGGGCCTTCTGGCTGCTCCCTTGGCCAGCCCCGGCACGTCAGCCCCCGAGCCTGCTGCCGTGCTCCCTCGCTGCCCCTCAGGGGCCTGTCCCCAGTGGCCTGGGCTGCCTGGGTGCTGCTGGCGAGTGGCAATGGGCACAGGCAGAGCTGGCAGCCAGCTCAGGTCCCCACTGCTGCCCAGGCCACGGTGCTGTGTATGAGACAGAGCTCTAACCCCACAGAGCTGCTTTGACCATGTGGAAGAGCATCATGTGCTCGCCCAGGACTGCAGAGCCAGCGCTGCTGATACTCCTGGATGTGCTGGGCAGCTGGCCAGAGCACAGCATGTGCACCTCGGATGGGGACAAAACGGGTGTCTTTGTCCTGGCTGTGAGTTTCTGTAACTGGCCTTTGCTGGCCCCAAGGCTGCCTCTCCAGCAGCTCTCCGTCCTCCTTCCCCCACTGCATCTCCCTGCCTTAGGCACCGGGTGGAAACCCGGCCCAGGGGCAGCTTCAGGCCCACCAGGCCCCGTGCTCCCCCTGCGTCTGTCTGAGCCTCTCCCTGCCCTGCTCGGGCCCTGCCACACGGACACCTCGGCACTGAGCCCTGTCTCGTGGGGCTTTGTCTTTTGCAGGCAACCGTGGTTATGTGGAAGATCCTCCAGATGCCCTGCGTCCCACATATGGTGACGGTGTATTTGCCCCGCCTCTTTCTACATCTGCTCTCCCAAGCGTTTTCCAGCACTCTGGATACGCCAGAGGAGGTCGATGCATTCTGGAAGGGATGCCAGGAGGAATACGGCCTTGCCACCAGCCCCAACAGGTGCTCCATCCCAATCCTCCTTTCCGTGCTACGTCCCTGGGCAGGAGCCAGTGTTCCCAGCGTGACCTGGGCTTTGCTGTGCACGCAGGTTTGCAGTGCACACCCTGAAGTCTCTGCTCTGCCGAATGCAGCATGAGGATGTGGTGGTGGCAATGGAGCGCAGGTGTGCCTGGGACACGCTGCTGTGCGCTGACACCCACCACTATGCCGTGGCTCTGCTGGCCAGGTGAGACCCCCTTCTCCCCACTGCTGCCTCTGACATTTGTGCTCTGTGCCCAGGGAGCTCCACACAGTCCCCGAGGTCGTGGCCCAGAAGGCCTTGTCACCGAGGGATGGCCAAGCAGACTGGGAAAGGCTGGGAGAGGAGGGCGCCCACCAGGAGCTGCCTCCCAAATAGCCCAGGGCCCCTTGCAGGATGCTGGGGAAAGACCAGACCTCTGTGTGTCAGTCCTGGCAAAGGTTTGTCCCCCTGGCCCACAGTCTTGGTTCCTTTTCCTCCTGCCAGGGAGATGTGCTGTGTCTCCATCCCTTTGTGTTCCCGGATCGCTCGCTACCTGCTCCGGCTGCTCAGCACACAGGAGCCACGCTGGGAGCTGCCCGCCATGGCGTTCCTTGCAGAGGTGAGCCTGACGGCCAGCGCTGCCTGGCTGAGCTGCCTCCCAGCTCTCTGCCCTCTCGGAGCCGCAGCTGCCTGGCACGGGGCCCGCGCCCTGTGCTGCTGCCTGGGCCCGGCCCCGTGCGTCTCCGGGCTCCTGCCGGCCGGGTCCCTGTCACTGCCCTGTACCTTTCAGGTCCTCGAGTTCCTGGACTTGAGTGAACGTGGTGCTAACAGAGTCCTGCAAATTTTGTCAAGGCAGCTGCAGAGCGAGTGCAGGGAGAGGCGTCGCCTGGCGCTCAGGGCCCTTCTTGAGCTCATTGAGGAGCCCTCAATGGTGAGAAGGGGGCAGTGGCTGAGGCTGAGCTGGGGAATGTGGTCGCTTGGGCTTGGCTGGGCTTTGGGTGCTGGGGCAGCTGCTCCCACCCCTCCTGCCTCCCAGTTCAGCTGCCCCAGGGCTCCAGGACAGGCCTTTGGCCTCTGGGCCCTGCGGCAGCAGGATGGCGTTTCTCAAACTTGTGTTCCGCACAGACCAAAAAAATGTGGAGCCTGACTGAAAGTCTTGTGGACTTCCTGTGGGATGCAGATGGAGAGATAGTTTTCATGACAGTCATGCTACTCAGCTTTATCATCTTGGACAAAGACATGCTGATGCCCGGCCCCATCACACTGCAGCTGCTTGAGGCGCTCCTGCCACTCTTTGACCACGTAAGGCTCACTGCTCCCAGCCACGGCCACTGGGTGCCGCCCGGACACTTTGTGCCCTGTGGATTTGCAGGCCTGCGCCAAGCTGAGCCCCATGCAGCCGCAATGCTGAGGTCTTTTTTTCTTCCTTCCATACAGAACAATTGGCAGGTGCAGCTGCTCTCCATACTGCTCTTCCGAACACTGGTGACTCTTCCAGAAGGGGAAAAGGAAAAAAAGGCCCTGAAGACACCCCTGCACCAGAGCCTGCTGCCCCTCTTCTTTCACTGCCACAATGAGAAGCGGCTTGTGGCACAGGTGGGGGCTCGTGGGTTGCTGCTGTCCCCCTGGCAGGGGGCTCGTCTGCCTCCTGCCCTGGTACCTGCCGGGCTGCAGCCTCCTCCAGGCCTTGGCACAGGGGACGCGGGCCTTGCACCCTGGGCTGTGGGGCCATCTCTCCATCTCTGCGTTTCTGCTCTTCTCCAGGCTTCTCAGGAAACTCTGCTTTGTGTGGCCGAGTTCCTGAAGAGGAGGAATCTTGAGAGACTGGTGAAGAGGCAGAATCTGTGGAAGTTCAGCGAGTGCCTGGTAAGGAGGGCCTGCAAGCCCCAGCCTCAGCCCGGAGAAGCCCCCTGAGCGCGGTGCTCAGTGTGTGGGGCTGGCAGCTGTGCCCCTGCCCGGTGCTGCACCCAGAAGCCGTGAAGGCTCTGCTCCAGGCTCCCTTGGGCCCGAACCGGGGGCCGATGGAGCCCCGGCCCGGAGGGGCTGCGGGGCTGCGGGCCGGCACCGCGGCTCCCCGGCAGCAGCCGGCCCTCTGCCTCTCCCCTCGGGAGCCCGGCGCCAGCGGCTGCTGGCCGCGCCTCAGGGCTGTGCGGGCAGGGGAGGCCAGGGCGGGGCGCAGGCAGCGCCTGGCCCAGGGGCTGAGCCCGCGCCAACCCTTCCCTCCTGCCGCTCTCTGCAGCTGGCAGAGGACAGGAGCTGAGCGGCCGAGCACCTGCGCCGGGTCCTGCCCTACCTGCAGAGCCCACAGGAGCCCCTGCGAGCGGCGGCCGTCAGGTTCGCGGGTGAGTCCCGAGCCCGGGCTCCCTCCCCGGCCCGGCCGGCGCAGCTCGGCCCCGGCCCCGCCTGCTGCCCCAGCAGTGCCAGCGGGGCCCGGCGCCGTGGAGCCCCGCCTGGCCCGGGCATTGCTGCCGCCGCCCTCTGGCAGCCGTGCCCTGGGGCGGCAGCGTGCGGCAAGGGCCGGGCTGAGCCCTGCCGGGCCAGCAGCCAGTGTGGCCACAGCGCCGGCAGCGCCGCTGGCAGGGAGCTGTGCCGCTGGGGCCGTGACAGGCTCTGTGTTCACAGGCATGGCCGCGCGGCACCTGAGGGGGAAGAAGGAAGAGCTCTGGCTCATCTGCCACGGTGAGTGAGGGCAGCGGGCTGGCAGCGGGGGCTGCCGGGGGAGCTGCAAGCCCTGGCCCGGCTGCAGAGGGCTCTGCTCCCTGTGCGGACGAGGGGCGGCGTGGGGAGAGCACACAGAGATTTCAGGGCCACCTGGGCGATTCCTGGCCAGCAGCTTTGGGCTGGTCCCGTTGGTCCCTGCTCCCTCCCGGCCATGGCTAGAGCCGGCTGCAATGGCCCTGGCAGGGGGCTCTCCTCGGCTCCCCGCAGATCCGCGATCTGACCATGGCTCTGTTCCCTTCTCTTTCAGCCCTGGAACACCTGACAGAGGACATCAGCAGTGCCGTGTCAGATCTGGCACTTGAAACATTGTATGTCATCCAGGCACTGCAGAGTGAGCGATATTCCGTCTTCCAGAGGCTGCAAGATCAGCTCTGCAGGGCATGGAGGACACGGCCTCGTCTGTCGGGGCTCGGCTGGTTGCGCTGCTGGAGCTCTGCAGAGAGCTGATCCCAGAGGCTCTGTCTGCTGAGGCCACCTGAGCCAGCGGGAATTTTCCATTTCTGAAAGATTGTTCTGTTTCTTTTCTTCTATTTGTTTTTTCTTTAGTGTATAAATATAGAGTATGTTATAATACACAGACTCCCAGGAGCTTTCTTTTGCTGCCCAGGGTCCGCAGGGCATTGGGGAAGAGGGGGAGAAGGGTGCCATGGCTCAGCAAGCTGCCCAGGCGTGCAGTGTTGCAGGGAAAATGGCCAGAAGCCCCTTGGCCTGTGGTGGTTCTGCTGAAGCCTTTGTGCTGGTGACAGAGCGGCTGGGCAGGGGCCGGGGCTGCGGGGATCCCTGTGAGAGCAGTGCCTGGAGATGGCCTCAAGCCCTGTGCCGGGCAGAAAGCGCATCCGTGTCCTCCTGCCCGTGTGCTGCTGGCTGCCTTGCTGAGGGCTCCCAGGTGCCTCTGAATAGGGCTGCTCTGGAGCTGCTGTGGGGCTGCGGCGCTGCTGCCGGGCAGCTTGGCCGGGCTGGGGCAGCCCCTGAGGGGCTGGGGCGCTGGCAAGCCCTAAGCAATGGGCTGTCAGAGGCCACAAGCAGCCCCCTGCCAGCCGTCTTGTTCCTACCAGAGTTGACTTGCAAGAGGGATCCCGGGCACTCTGGAACTAACAGCATCAGTGTTGTTGGAAATCCAAATGCAGGGAAATCTCAGACCTTTGGTCTTGTCAGCAAAGCTTTGAATTAAACACAGGATTTGAAGGGAGACCTTGGAAAGGGCTCCCAAAGCTAGGTGCTAGAAGCGAGAATGTGGATTTCTAGTTTATTATAGCAGAGACACGGGGAGGAACGTTGAAGTGGAGGAAAGTTTAGAGTTTTAGAGTTCAAGATCTAGAAAAAATCAAATCAGTTACAGTGGTAAACAAGAAGTTTAGGATGCAGTGCTGTAGGTTTGTGTGTCATAGCATGATTGGCTAAGGAGGCTTACACTGTAGCAGGATGTGGGAACCCAGGAAATTCCTCTGGCTGCCCTGCAGGACTCGAGACCCTGTCAGAGGGCTCAGAGGCCTTGGCACAGAGCCCAAGACCCGTGTGCCTTTGATTTAGCCCTTGGAAAAAACAATTCCCAACCTTGTAGGAAGAATGACAAGCCACAAAGGTTTAAGCAGAATGACAGTGAATTTATCACCGAGTGGAAAAATAGATTTTGGGGCGTTTTAGAATGGGGCTTCAGGGGGGAAGATGAGGAATCTGGGCATGTCCAGCCTTTCTCCTTCTTCTTCTTGGCCTCCATCTGCGGCTGTGATGTTGGCACTTTTAGATTGGTTTAGAGAAGAAGCTCACTGTCTAACGTAGATGATATGTATGGGAAAGTAATGGCAAATATTGTACACATAGTTGTTTTTAGTATAAAAAGATAACACCGCCCCACGGGAGGCAGAGTGCCTTAGACTGTCTGGCTGTGCGGACCTCGAAAGACAGGAGAAAGAATTTTATAGATAAGATACAATAAACAACCTGGAGACCGAGAAATGAAGAGCTCTGACTCCTTCTTCAACCGCCGGGCTGGGAAAAGAGACTTTCTAACATATCTCGGGGTCACTCTGACCAGCTAGAGACCCCGAGAGCACGACTCCATAAGACGAGATATTGGAGACTGGGTCCAAAACATAAATATTATTTTTGGCAGTGTCTTCTTGGCCAAGAAATCCTTCAAAGCTCTTGTAACTACAAGTCTTGCGGGCCTTGTGAGCCATGCAGTGCAGATGTGAGCCAAACTCACCTTTCCTGTCTATGTAGAAGAGAAGAAAAAGCAATGGCATCATCTAAAAAACTCGGAGGTCTGCTCTCTAGCTCGTTCCAAACTCCCTCAAATCCCCCAAAGTGGCATTTAGCTACAAAGAGATGACAAGGACTCTTAGTGCTGGCTCTTTGACTCCACAGCAGCTGCTTTAGAATCTTTCACTTAACCCTGTGTAGTCATGTGCCAGAAATGGATCATTTGAAGAAACTTTCCCAACTGACTTGCATGGAGGTTTGTTTGAAGGGTATTTGAGGAGAAAGGCTCCCAGCAGAGGCCTGGGCTTTGGCCTAGCTGTGTCCCCTGCTGATTGTGAAGTGTGCCATCAGCTGCAGGGCTTTCTGGGCTAAAAATATCATCAAGTCACTTGGACTTGCTCTTTTAGGCCTCTAAGAGCTGGACCCAATTTCGGGCACATTTGGAGACCTCATCTGTGGGTGGATGGACCACCTAGGATTTTCCCAATTGCTGGGAATGGTTCTCCGGGTCCCTGGTGTAAAACGGGACTCCCCAGCAACTGCGCATCTGCAAGATGATAAACAATTGTCTTGGTTTGAAGAGAGAGGTGCCTGCTAAGGAAGGCAGAAGCCTTCTCTGAAATGGAAAATGTAAATGTCCTCCCTTCAAATGATTCTCATTTAGTAATTCAAATGCTCTCAGGGAAAGATATGGGGATAGGACTGTGCCCGCAGAGCCGGGCAGCGTTTGCTGGTGGTCTGAGCCCTTCCCAAAGATCCTGTGCGGGCTGTCTTAGACACCTGGGGGGGCCAGGCATTCCTTCCAGCCTGGGCCACTTTGGCTGGGCTGGGGGCGGCCCCAGGGCAGAAGGCAGTGTGTGCAAGGGCCCTGGGTGGCACGCTGCAGCACGGTCTCGGTGCCATGGAACGGAACCCGGTGACCAAGGGCCCTTTGTGACACGTGGGAAATAGAAGCTTGCCCAGCTGCTGGGAACGCACAACAGGGCAGAACGGGACAGAGCGGTGCCGTGAGGAGCCCCCACACAGCACACTCGGTCCTGTCTGACCCGGAGCCTTTCCAAGGCGTTATTCCTGCAGCTGAGCTCGAGGCCAGACCACAGGACTTGGTGACCTGTGGCCTTCCCAAGGCTTCTCTTCTGCAGGTGCCCTCACAAATCCAGTCATTTTCATGGAGCAGAGACCCCTGAAAGCGCCCAAGGTGGCCTGGGGGGAAGAGGAGGAAGAAAGCCCTGGAGCTGCCCGCGCACATGAAACCAAAGCGGTGGTGCCGTCTGAGCTGCCGCAGGAAGGTGAGTGGCAGAGCTGGGCCACAGGGTTGGTGCCTGCAGCCAACTTGGCACCATTCCATCTCATCCCATTTTATCCCATCCCAGTTTCTCCCATCCCATACCCACGGACAGGACAGAAGAGGGGCCGGGCAGACACCCCGCAGGGGCCATGCTCCATCCCCTGGGGCGTCCCGGGGCTGTCCCTGCCTGGGGAGCGCAGGGCTGGGCCGTGTTCTCCGGCCTCTCCCGCAGCCCCTCAGCTCTGGCTGCGCTCGCTCTTTTCCAGGTGCAGCCCTGCAGCGCACACAGGAGCAGGACCCCACCCGTGGCCTCTTCCGCAGCACAGCCCAGGTACCTGCAGCCATCCCCACCTGGGCTGGGCCTGCTGGCACCGCGCTTGGAGCATTCCCTGCAACATCCCTGGCTTCTTGCCCTTCTCCTACAGCTGGTTTGCAAATTCATCAAGAAAATTCGGGCGGAAGAGACCAGCACCATGGGTCCTGGGCTCAGAGCATATTCGCACATCTTCAAAACCAAGACCAGTGCTGCCCTGCTGGATATGCTCGTAGAGGAGGGCTTCTCCAGTCCAAAGCAAGTAAGCAGCCTGTGGCAAGGGTTTCATGCTCCCAGGAAATTGCTTGGTCTCCCAAGCCACGCCTGCTGGTCACTGGAACTCTTTGAGGCCATGGCAGTGTGGTGGGAAGGGAGGCACTTCTGTGGGGAAGCTGGTGACATTGCTCCCTCTGGCAGCTTTCCAAGTCTCCCCGTGCCTTCTCCAGGTTCCTGCCCTGGTCAGGTACATCCACCAGTGGCTCCTGGCCAATCAGTTTGCTGAGCACAGGCTGAACAGGACCCTGCTGGATCTCACCGAAGCACAGCCTGCTGACGTAGTCATGACGCTCCTGCGTGTGGCCCCGTCCTGTGACAGGTATGGGGCCAAAATGCCCAGAGGGCTCAGGGCTCGCCAGCCCATCAGCCTGTACAGCCTGGCCCAGGTGTGTGACCAACAGAGAGTTCCAGGGCCTTCTGGCTGCTCCCTTGGCCAGCCCCGGCACGTCAGCCCCCGAGCCTGCTGCCGTGCTCCCTCGCTGCCCCTCAGGGGCCTGTCCCCAGTGGCCTGGGCTGCCTGGGTGCTGCTGGCGAGTGGCAATGGGCACAGGCAGAGCTGGCAGCCAGCTCAGGTCCCCACTGCTGCCCAGGCCACGGTGCTGTGTATGAGACAGAGCTCTAACCCCACAGAGCTGCTTTGACCATGTGGAAGAGCATCATGTGCTCGCCCAGGACTGCAGAGCCAGCGCTGCTGATACTCCTGGATGTGCTGGGCAGCTGGCCAGAGCACAGCATGTGCACCTCGGATGGGGACAAAACGGGTGTCTTTGTCCTGGCTGTGAGTTTCTGTAACTGGCCTTTGCTGGCCCCAAGGCTGCCTCTCCAGCAGCTCTCCGTCCTCCTTCCCCCACTGCATCTCCCTGCCTTAGGCACCGGGTGGAAACCCGGCCCAGGGGCAGCTTCAGGCCCACCAGGCCCCGTGCTCCCCCTGCGTCTGTCTGAGCCTCTCCCTGCCCTGCTCGGGCCCTGCCACACGGACACCTCGGCACTGAGCCCTGTCTCGGGGGGCTTTGTCTTTTGCAGGCAACCGTGGTTATGTGGAAGATCCTCCAGATGCCCTGCGTCCCACATATGGTGACGGTGTATTTGCCCCGCCTCTTTCTACATCTGCTCTCCCAAGTGTTTTCCAGCACTCTGGATACGCCAGAGGAGGTCGATGCATTCTGGAAGGGATGCCAGGAGGAATACGGCCTTGCCACCAGCCCCAACAGGTGCTCCATCCCAATCCTCCTTTCCGTGCTACGTCCCTGGGCAGGAGCCAGTGTTCCCAGCGTGACCTGGGCTTTGCTGTGCACGCAGGTTTGCAGTGCACACCCTGAAGTCTCTGCTCTGCCGAATGCAGCATGAGGATGTGGTGGTGGCAATGGAGCGCAGGTGTGCCTGGGACACGCTGCTGTGCGCTGACACCCACCACTATGCCGTGGCTCTGCTGGCCAGGTGAGACCCCCTTCTCCCCACTGCTGCCTCTGACATTTGTGCTCTGTGCCCAGGGAGCTCCACACAGTCCCCGAGGTCGTGGCCCAGAAGGCCTTGTCACCGAGGGATGGCCAAGCAGACTGGGAAAGGCTGGGAGAGGAGGGCGCCCACCAGGAGCTGCCTCCCAAATAGCCCAGGGCCCCTTGCAGGATGCTGGGGAAAGACCAGACCTCTGTGTGTCAGTCCTGGCAAAGGTTTGTCCCCCTGGCCCACAGTCTTGGTTCCTTTTCCTCCTGCCAGGGAGATGTGCTGTGTCTCCATCCCTTTGTGTTCCCGGATCGCTCGCTACCTGCTCCGGCTGCTCAGCACACAGGAGCCACGCTGGGAGCTGCCCGCCATGGCGTTCCTTGCAGAGGTGAGCCTGACGGCCAGCGCTGCCTGGCTGAGCTGCCTCCCAGCTCTCTGCCCTCTCGGAGCCGCAGCTGCCTGGCACGGGGCCCGCGCCCTGTGCTGCTGCCTGGGCCCGGCCCCGTGCGTCTCCGGGCTCCTGCCGGCCGGGTCCCTGTCACTGCCCTGTACCTTTCAGGTCCTCGAGTTCCTGGACTTGAGTGAACGTGGTGCTAACAGAGTCCTGCAAATTTTGTCAAGGCAGCTGCAGAGCGAGTGCAGGGAGAGGCGTCGCCTGGCGCTCAGGGCCCTTCTTGAGCTCATTGAGGAGCCCTCAATGGTGAGAAGGGGGCAGTGGCTGAGGCTGAGCTGGGGAATGTGGTCGCTTGGGCTTGGCTGGGCTTTGGGTGCTGGGGCAGCTGCTCCCACCCCTCCTGCCTCCCAGTTCAGCTGCCCCAGGGCTCCAGGACAGGCCTTTGGCCTCTGGGCCCTGCGGCAGCAGGATGGCGTTTCTCAAACTTGTGTTCCGCACAGACCAAAAAAATGTGGAGCCTGACTGAAAGTCTTGTGGACTTCCTGTGGGATGCAGATGGAGAGATAGTTTTCATGACAGTCATGCTACTCAGCTTTATCATCTTGGACAAAGACATGCTGATGCCCGGCCCCATCACACTGCAGCTGCTTGAGGCGCTCCTGCCACTCTTTGACCACGTAAGGCTCACTGCTCCCAGCCACGGCCACTGGGTGCCGCCCGGACACTTTGTGCCCTGTGGATTTGCAGGCCTGCGCCAAGCTGAGCCCCATGCAGCCGCAATGCTGAGGTCTTTTTTTCTTCCTTCCATACAGAACAATTGGCAGGTGCAGCTGCTCTCCATACTGCTCTTCCGAACACTGGTGACTCTTCCAGAAGGGGAAAAGGAAAAAAAGGCCCTGAAGACACCCCTGCACCAGAGCCTGCTGCCCCTCTTCTTTCACTGCCACAATGAGAAGCGGCTTGTGGCACAGGTGGGGGCTCGTGGGTTGCTGCTGTCCCCCTGGCAGGGGGCTCGTCTGCCTCCTGCCCTGGTACCTGCCGGGCTGCAGCCTCCTCCAGGCCTTGGCACAGGGGACGCGGGCCTTGCACCCTGGGCTGTGGGGCCATCTCTCCATCTCTGCGTTTCTGCTCTTCTCCAGGCTTCTCAGGAAACTCTGCTTTGTGTGGCCGAGTTCCTGAAGAGGAGGAATCTTGAGAGACTGGTGAAGAGGCAGAATCTGTGGAAGTTCAGCGAGTGCCTGGTAAGGAGGGCCTGCAAGCCCCAGCCTCAGCCCGGAGAAGCCCCCTGAGCGCGGTGCTCAGTGTGTGGGGCTGGCAGCTGTGCCCCTGCCCGGTGCTGCACCCAGAAGCCGTGAAGGCTCTGCTCCAGGCTCCCTTGGGCCCGAACCGGGGGCCGATGGAGCCCCGGCCCGGAGGGGCTGCGGGGCTGCGGGCCGGCACCGCGGCTCCCCGGCAGCAGCCGGCCCTCTGCCTCTCCCCTCGGGAGCCCGGCGCCAGCGGCTGCTGGCCGCGCCTCAGGGCTGTGCGGGCAGGGGAGGCCAGGGCGGGGCGCAGGCAGCGCCTGGCCCAGGGGCTGAGCCCGCGCCAACCCTTCCCTCCTGCCGCTCTCTGCAGCTGGCAGAGGACAGGAGCCGAGCGGCCGAGCACCTGCGCCGGGTCCTGCCCTACCTGCAGAGCCCACAGGAGCCCCTGCGAGCGGCGGCCGTCAGGTTCGCGGGTGAGTCCCGAGCCCGGGCTCCCTCCCCGGCCCGGCCGGCGCAGCTCGGCCCCGGCCCCGCCTGCTGCCCCAGCAGTGCCAGCGGGGCCCGGCGCCGTGGAGCCCCGCCTGGCCCGGGCATTGCTGCCGCCGCCCTCTGGCAGCCGTGCCCTGGGGCGGCAGCGTGCGGCAAGGGCCGGGCTGAGCCCTGCCGGGCCAGCAGCCTGTGTGGCCACAGCGCCGGCAGCGCCGCTGGCAGGGAGCTGTGCCGCTGGGGCCGTGACAGGCTCTGTGTTCACAGGCATGGCCGCGCGGCACCTGAGGGGGAAGAAGGAAGAGCTCTGGCTCATCTGCCACGGTGAGTGAGGGCAGCGGGCTGGCAGCGGGGGCTGCCGGGGGAGCTGCAAGCCCTGGCCCGGCTGCAGAGGGCTCTGCTCCCTGTGCGGACGAGGGGCGGCGTGGGGAGAGCACACAGAGATTTCAGGGCCACCTGGGCGATTCCTGGCCAGCAGCTTTGGGCTGGTCCCGTTGGTCCCTGCTCCCTCCCGGCCATGGCTAGAGCCGGCTGCGATGGCCCTGGCAGGGGGCTCTCCTCGGCTCCCCGCAGATCCGCGATCTGACCATGGCTCTGTTCCCTTCTCTTTCAGCCCTGGAACACCTGACAGAGGACATCAGCAGTGCCGTGTCAGATCTGGCACTTGAAACATTGTATGTCATCCAGGCACTGCAGAGTGAGCGATATTCCGTCTTCCAGAGGCTGCAAGATCAGCTCTGCAGGGCATGGAGGACACGGCCTCGTCTGTCGGGGCTCGGCTGGCTGTGCTGCTGGAGCTCTGCAGAGAGCTGATCCCAGAGGCTCTGTCTGCTGAGGCCACCTGAGCCAGCGGGAATTTTCCATTTCTGAAAGATTGTTCTGTTTCTTTTCTTCTATTTGTTTTTTCTTTAGTGTATAAATATAGAGTATGTTATAATACACAGACTCCCAGGAGCTTTCTTTTGCTGCCCAGGGTCCGCAGGGCATTGGGGAAGAGGGGGAGAAGGGTGCCATGGCTCAGCAAGCTGCCCAGGCGTGCAGTGTTGCAGGGAAAATGGCCAGAAGCCCCTTGGCCTGTGGTGGTTCTGCTGAAGCCTTTGTGCTGGTGACAGAGCGGGTGGGCAGGGGCCGGGGCTGCGGGGATCCCTGTGAGAGCAGTGCCTGGAGATGGCCACAAGCCCTGTGCCGGGCAGAAAGCGCATCCGTGTCCTCCTGCCCGTGTGCTGCTGGCTGCCTTGCTGAGGGCTCCCAGGTGCCTCTGAATAGGGCTGCTCTGGAGCTGCTGTGGGGCTGCGGCGCTGCTGCCGGGCAGCTTGGCCGGGCTGGGGCAGCCCCTGAGGGGCTGGGGCGCTGGCAAGCCCTAAGCAATGGGCTGTCAGAGGCCACAAGCAGCCCCCTGCCAGCCGTCTTGTTCCTACCAGAGTTGACTTGCAAGAGGGATCCCGGGCACTCTGGAACTAACAGCATCAGTGTTGTTGGAAATCCAAATGCAGGGAAATCTCAGACCTTTGGTCTTGTCAGCAAAGCTTTGAATTAAACACAGGATTTGAAGGGAGACCTTGGAAAGGGCTCCCAAAGCTAGGTGCTAGAAGCGAGAATGTGGATTTCTAGTTTATTATAGCAGAGACACGGGGAGGAACGTTGAAGTGGAGGAAAGTTTAGAGTTTTAGAGTTCAAGATCTAGAAAAAATCAAATCAGTTACAGTGGTAAACAAGAAGTTTAGGATGCAGTGCTGTAAGTTTGTGTGTCATAGCATGATTGGCTAAGGAGGCTTACACTGTAGCAGGATGTGGGAACCCAGGAAATTCCTCTGGCTGCCCTGCAGGACTCGAGACCCTGTCAGAGGGCTCAGAGGCCTTGGCACAGAGCCCAAGACCCGTGTGCCTTTGATTTAGCCCTTGGAAAAAAACAATTCCCAACCTTGTAGGAAGAATGACAAGCCACAAAGGTTTAAGCAGAATGACAGTGAATTTATCACCGAGTGGAAAAATAGATTTTGGGGCGTTTTAGAATGGGGCTTCAGGGGGGAAGATGAGGAATCTGGGCATGTCCAGCCTTTCTCCTTCTTCTTCTTGGCCTCCATCTGCGGCTGTGATGTTGGCACTTTTAGATTGGTTTAGAGAAGAAGCTCACTGTCTAACGTAGATGATATGTATGGGAAAGTAATGGCAAATATTGTACACATAGTTGTTTTTAGTATAAAAAGATAACACCGCCCCACGGGAGGCAGAGTGCCTTAGACTGTCTGGCTGTGCGGACCTCGAAAGACAGGAGAAAGAATTTTATAGATAAGATACAATAAACAACCTGGAGACCGAGAAATGAAGAGCTCTGACTCCTTCTTCAACCGCCGGGCTGGGAAAAGAGACTTTCTAACATATCTCGGGGTCACTCTGACCAGCTAGAGACCCCGAGAGCACGACTCCATAAGACGAGATATTGGAGACTGGGTCCAAAACATAAATATTATTTTTGGCAGTGTCTTCTTGGCCAAGAAATCCTTCAAAGCTCTTGTAACTACAAGTCTTGCGGGCCTTGTGAGCCATGCAGTGCAGATGTGAGCCAAACTCACCTTTCCTGTCTATGTAGAAGAGAAGAAAAAGCAATGGCATCATCTAAAAAACTCGGAGGTCTGCTCTCTAGCTCGTTCCAAACTCCCTCAAATCCCCCAAAGTGGCATTTAGCTACAAAGAGATGACAAGGACTCTTAGTGCTGGCTCTTTGACTCCACAGCAGCTGCTTTAGAATCTTTCACTTAACCCTGTGTAGTCATGTGCCAGAAATGGATCATTTGAAGAAACTTTCCCAACTGACTTGCATGGAGGTTTGTTTGAAGGGTATTTGAGGAGAAAGGCTCCCAGCAGAGGCCTGGGCTTTGGCCTAGCTGTGTCCCCTGCTGATTGTGAAGTGTGCCATCAGCTGCAGGGCTTTCTGGGCTAAAAATATCATCAAGTCACTTGGACTTGCTCTTTTAGGCCTCTAAGAGCTGGACCCAATTTCGGGCACATTTGGAGACCTCATCTGTGGGTGGATGGACCACCTAGGATTTTCCCAATTGCTGGGAATGGTTCTCCGGGTCCCTGGTGTAAAACGGGACTCCCCAGCAACTGCGCATCTGCAAGATGATAAACAATTGTCTTGGTTTGAAGAGAGAGGTGCCTGCTAAGGAAGGCAGAAGCCTTCTCTGAAATGGAAAATGTAAATGTCCTCCCTTCAAATGATTCTCATTTAGTAATTCAAATGCTCTCAGGGAAAGATATGGGGATAGGACTGTGCCCGCAGAGCCGGGCAGCGTTTGCTGGTGGTCTGAGCCCTTCCTAAAGATCCTGTGCGGGCTGTCTTAGACACCTGGGGGGGCCAGGCATTCCTTCCAGCCTGGGCCACTTTGGCTGGGCTGGGGGCGGCCCCAGGGCAGAAGGCAGTGTGTGCAAGGGCCCTGGGTGGCACGCTGCAGCACGGTCTCGGTGCCATGGAACGGAACCCGGTGACCAAGGGCCCTTTGTGACACGTGGGAAATAGAAGCTTGCCCAGCTGCTGGGAACGCACAACAGGGCAGAACGGGACAGAGCGGTGCCGTGAGGAGCCCCCACACAGCACACTCGGTCCTGTCTGACCCGGAGCCTTTCCAAGGCGTTATTCCTGCAGCTGAGCTCGAGGCCAGACCACAGGACTTGGTGACCTGTGGCCTTCCCAAGGCTTCTCTTCTGCAGGTGCCCTCACAAATCCAGTCATTTTCATGGAGCAGAGACCCCTGAAAGCGCCCAAGGTGGCCTGGGGGGAAGAGGAGGAAGAAAGCCCTGGAGCTGCCCGCGCACATGAAACCAAAGCGGTGGTGCCGTCTGAGCTGCCGCAGGAAGGTGAGTGGCAGAGCTGGGCCACAGGGTTGGTGCCTGCAGCCAACTTGGCACCATTCCATCTCATCCCATTTTATCCCATCCCATTTTCTCCCATCCCATACCCACGGACAGGACAGAAGAGGGGCCGGGCAGACACCCCGCAGGGGCCATGCTCCATCCCCTGGGGCGTCCCGGGGCTGTCCCTGCCTGGGGAGCGCAGGGCTGGGCCGTGTTCTCCGGCCTCTCCCGCAGCCCCTCAGCTCTGGCTGCGCTCGCTCTTTTCCAGGTGCAGCCCTGCAGCGCACACAGGAGCAGGACCCCACCCGTGGCCTCTTCCGCAGCACAGCCCAGGTACCTGCAGCCATCCCCACCTGGGCTGGGCCTGCTGGCACCGTGCTTGGAGCATTCCCTGCAACATCCCTGGCTTCTTGCCCTTCTCCTACAGCTGGTTTGCAAATTCATCAAGAAAATTCGGGCGGAAGAGACCAGCACCATGGGTCCTGGGCTCAGAGCATATTCGCACATCTTCAAAACCAAGACCAGTGCTGCCCTGCTGGATATGCTCGTAGAGGAGGGCTTCTCCAGTCCAAAGCAAGTAAGCAGCCTGTGGCAAGGGTTTCATGCTCCCAGGAAATTGCTTGGTCTCCCAAGCCACGCCTGCTGGTCACTGGAACTCTTTGAGGCCATGGCAGTGTGGTGGGAAGGGAGGCACTTCTGTGGGGAAGCTGGTGACATTGCTCCCTCTGGCAGCTTTCCAAGTCTCCCCGTGCCTTCTCCAGGTTCCTGCCCTGGTCAGGTACATCCACCAGTGGCTCCTGGCCAATCAGTTTGCTGAGCACAGGCTGAACAGGACCCTGCTGGATCTCACCGAAGCACAGCCTGCTGACGTAGTCATGACGCTCCTGCGTGTGGCCCCGTCCTGTGACAGGTATGGGGCCAAAATGCCCAGAGGGCTCAGGGCTCGCCAGCCCATCAGCCTGTACAGCCTGGCCCAGGTGTGTGACCAACAGAGAGTTCCAGGGCCTTCTGGCTGCTCCCTTGGCCAGCCCCGGCACGTCAGCCCCCGAGCCTGCTGCCGTGCTCCCTCGCTGCCCCTCAGGGGCCTGTCCCCAGTGGCCTGGGCTGCCTGGGTGCTGCTGGCGAGTGGCAATGGGCACAGGCAGAGCTGGCAGCCAGCTCAGGTCCCCACTGCTGCCCAGGCCACGGTGCTGTGTATGAGACAGAGCTCTAACCCCACAGAGCTGCTTTGACCATGTGGAAGAGCATCATGTGCTCGCCCAGGACTGCAGAGCCAGCGCTGCTGATACTCCTGGATGTGCTGGGCAGCTGGCCAGAGCACAGCATGTGCACCTCGGATGGGGACAAAACGGGTGTCTTTGTCCTGGCTGTGAGTTTCTGTAACTGGCCTTTGCTGGCCCCAAGGCTGCCTCTCCAGCAGCTCTCCGTCCTCCTTCCCCCACTGCATCTCCCTGCCTTAGGCACCGGGTGGAAACCCGGCCCAGGGGCAGCTTCAGGCCCACCAGGCCCCGTGCTCCCCCTGCGTCTGTCTGAGCCTCTCCCTGCCCTGCTCGGGCCCTGCCACACGGACACCTCGGCACTGAGCCCTGTCTCGGGGGGCTTTGTCTTTTGCAGGCAACTGTGGTTATGTGGAAGATCCTCCAGATGCCCTGCGTCCCACATATGGTGACGGTGTATTTGCCCCGCCTCTTTCTACATCTGCTCTCCCAAGTGTTTTCCAGCACTCTGGATACGCCAGAGGAGGTCGATGCATTCTGGAAGGGATGCCAGGAGGAATACGGCCTTGCCACCAGCCCCAACAGGTGCTCCATCCCAATCCTCCTTTCCGTGCTACGTCCCTGGGCAGGAGCCAGTGTTCCCAGCGTGACCTGGGCTTTGCTGTGCACGCAGGTTTGCAGTGCACACCCTGAAGTCTCTGCTCTGCCGAATGCAGCATGAGGATGTGGTGGTGGCAATGGAGCGCAGGTGTGCCTGGGACACGCTGCTGTGCGCTGACACCCACCACTATGCCGTGGCTCTGCTGGCCAGGTGAGACCCCCTTCTCCCCACTGCTGCCTCTGACATTTGTGCTCTGTGCCCAGGGAGCTCCACACAGTCCCCGAGGTCGTGGCCCAGAAGGCCTTGTCACCGAGGGATGGCCAAGCAGACTGGGAAAGGCTGGGAGAGGAGGGCGCCCACCAGGAGCTGCCTCCCAAATAGCCCAGGGCCCCTTGCAGGATGCTGGGGAAAGACCAGACCTCTGTGTGTCAGTCCTGGCAAAGGTTTGTCCCCCTGGCCCACAGTCTTGGTTCCTTTTCCTCCTGCCAGGGAGATGTGCTGTGTCTCCATCCCTTTGTGTTCCCGGATCGCTCGCTACCTGCTCCGGCTGCTCAGCACACAGGAGCCACGCTGGGAGCTGCCCGCCATGGCGTTCCTTGCAGAGGTGAGCCTGACGGCCAGCGCTGCCTGGCTGAGCTGCCTCCCAGCTCTCTGCCCTCTCGGAGCCGCAGCTGCCTGGCACGGGGCCCGCGCCCTGTGCTGCTGCCTGGGCCCGGCCCCGTGCGTCTCCGGGCTCCTGCCGGCCGGGTCCCTGTCACTGCCCTGTACCTTTCAGGTCCTCGAGTTCCTGGACTTGAGTGAACGTGGTGCTAACAGAGTCCTGCAAATTTTGTCAAGGCAGCTGCAGAGCGAGTGCAGGGAGAGGCGTCGCCTGGCGCTCAGGGCCCTTCTTGAGCTCATTGAGGAGCCCTCAATGGTGAGAAGGGGGCAGTGGCTGAGGCTGAGCTGGGGAATGTGGTCGCTTGGGCTTGGCTGGGCTTTGGGTGCTGGGGCAGCTGCTCCCACCCCTCCTGCCTCCCAGTTCAGCTGCCCCAGGGCTCCAGGACAGGCCTTTGGCCTCTGGGCCCTGCGGCAGCAGGATGGCGTTTCTCAAACTTGTGTTCCGCACAGACCAAAAAAATGTGGAGCCTGACTGAAAGTCTTGTGGACTTCCTGTGGGATGCAGATGGAGAGATAGTTTTCATGACAGTCATGCTACTCAGCTTTATCATCTTGGACAAAGACATGCTGATGCCCGGCCCCATCACACTGCAGCTGCTTGAGGCGCTCCTGCCACTCTTTGACCACGTAAGGCTCACTGCTCCCAGCCACGGCCACTGGGTGCCGCCCGGACACTTTGTGCCCTGTGGATTTGCAGGCCTGCGCCAAGCTGAGCCCCATGCAGCCGCAATGCTGAGGTCTTTTTTTCTTCCTTCCATACAGAACAATTGGCAGGTGCAGCTGCTCTCCATACTGCTCTTCCGAACACTGGTGACTCTTTCAGAAGGGGAAAAGGAAAAAAAGGCCCTGAAGACACCCCTGCACCAGAGCCTGCTGCCCCTCTTCTTTCACTGCCACAATGAGAAGCGGCTTGTGGCACAGGTGAGGGCTCGTGGGTTGCTGCTGTCCCCCTGGCAGCGGGCTCGTCTGCCTCCTGCCCTGGTACCTGCCGGGCTGCAGCCTCCTCCAGGCCTTGGCACAGGGGACGCGGGCCTTGCACCCTGGGCTGTGGGGCCATCTCTCCATCTCTGCGTTTCTGCTCTTCTCCAGGCTTCTCAGGAAACTCTGCTTTGTGTGGCCGAGTTCCTGAAGAGGAGGAATCTTGAGAGACTGGTGAAGAGGCAGAATCTGTGGAAGTTCAGCGAGTGCCTGGTAAGGAGGGCCTGCAAGCCCCAGCCTCAGCCCGGAGAAGCCCCCTGAGCGCGGTGCTCAGTGTGTGGGGCTGGCAGCTGTGCCCCTGCCCGGTGCTGCACCCAGAAGCCGTGAAGGCTCTGCTCCAGGCTCCCTTGGGCCCGAACCGGGGGCCGATGGAGCCCCGGCCCGGAGGGGCTGCGGGGCTGCGGGCCGGCACCGCGGCTCCCCGGCAGCAGCCGGCCCTCTGCCTCTCCCCTCGGGAGCCCGGCGCCAGCGGCTGCTGGCCGCGCCTCAGGGCTGTGCGGGCAGGGGAGGCCAGGGCGGGGCGCAGGCAGCGCCTGGCCCAGGGGCTGAGCCCGCACCAACCCTTCCCTCCTGCCGCTCTCTGCAGCTGGCAGAGGACAGGAGCCGAGCGGCCGAGCACCTGCGCCGGGTCCTGCCCTACCTGCAGAGCCCACAGGAGCCCCTGCGAGCGGCGGCCGTCAGGTTCGCGGGTGAGTCCCGAGCCCGGGCTCCCTCCCCGGCCCGGCCGGCGCAGCTCGGCCCCGGCCCCGCCTGCTGCCCCAGCAGTGCCAGCGGGGCCCGGCGCCGTGGAGCCCCGCCTGGCCCGGGCATTGCTGCCGCCGCCCTCTGGCAGCCGTGCCCTGGGGCGGCAGCGTGCGGCAAGGGCCGGGCTGAGCCCTGCCGGGCCAGCAGCCTGTGTGGCCACAGCGCCGGCAGCGCCGCTGGCAGGGAGCTGTGCCGCTGGGGCCGTGACAGGCTCTGTGTTCACAGGCATGGCCGCGCGGCACCTGAGGGGGAAGAAGGAAGAGCTCTGGCTCATCTGCCACGGTGAGTGAGGGCAGCGGGCTGGCAGCGGGGGCTGCCGGGGGAGCTGCAAGCCCTGGCCCGGCTGCAGAGGGCTCTGCTCCCTGTGCGGACGAGGGGCGGCGTGGGGAGAGCACACAGAGATTTCAGGGCCACCTGGGCGATTCCTGGCCAGCAGCTTTGGGCTGGTCCCGTTGGTCCCTGCTCCCTCCCGGCCATGGCTAGAGCCGGCTGCGATGGCCCTGGCAGGGGGCTCTCCTCGGCTCCCCGCAGATCCGCGATCTGACCATGGCTCTGTTCCCTTCTCTTTCAGCCCTGGAACACCTGACAGAGGACATCAGCAGTGCCGTGTCAGATCTGGCACTTGAAACATTGTATGTCATCCAGGCACTGCAGAGTGAGCGATATTCCGTCTTCCAGAGGCTGCAAGATCAGCTCTGCAGGGCATGGAGGACACGGCCTCGTCTGTCGGGGCTCGGCTGGCTGCGCTGCTGGAGCTCTGCAGAGAGCTGATCCCAGAGGCTCTGTCTGCTGAGGCCACCTGAGCCAGCGGGAATTTTCCATTTCTGAAAGATTGTTCTGTTTCTTTTCTTCTATTTGTTTTTTCTTTAGTGTATAAATATAGAATATGTTATAATACACAGACTCCCAGGAGCTTTCTTTTGCTGCCCAGGGTCCGCAGGGCATTGGGGAAGAGGGGGAGAAGGGTGCCATGGCTCAGCAAGCTGCCCAGGCGTGCAGTGTTGCAGGGAAAATGGCCAGAAGCCCCTTGGCCTGTGGTGGTTCTGCTGAAGCCTTTGTGCTGGTGACAGAGCGGGTGGGCAGGGGCCGGGGCTGCGGGGATCCCTGTGAGAGCAGTGCCTGGAGATAGCCACAAGCCCTGTGCCGGGCAGAAAGCGCGTCCGTGTCCTCCTGCCCGTGTGCTGCTGGCTGCCTTGCTGAGGGCTCCCAGGTGCCTCTGAATAGGGCTGCTCTGGAGCTGCTGTGGGGCTGCGGCGCTGCTGCCGGGCAGCTTGGCCGGGCTGGGGCAGCCCCTGAGGGGCTGGGGCGCTGGCAAGCCCTAAGCAATGGGCTGTCAGAGGCCACAAGCAGCCCCCTGCCAGCCGTCTTGTTCCTACCAGAGTTGACTTGCAAGAGGGATCCCGGGCACTCTGGAACTAACAGCATCAGTGTTGTTGGAAATCCAAATGCAGGGAAATCTCAGACCTTTGGTCTTGTCAGCAAAGCTTTGAATTAAACACAGGATTTGAAGGGAGACCTTGGAAAGGGCTCCCAAAGCTAGGTGCTAGAAGCGAGAATGTGGATTTCTAGTTTATTATAGCAGAGACACGGGGAGGAACGTTGAAGTGGAGGAAAGTTTAGAGTTTCAGAGTTCAAGATCTAGAAAAAATCAAATCAGTTACAGTGGTAAACAAGAAGTTTAGGATGCAGTGCTGTAAGTTTGTGTGTCATAGCATGATTGGCTAAGGAGGCTTACACTGTAGCAGGATGTGGGAACCCAGGAAATTCCTCTGGCTGCCCTGCAGGACTCGAGACCCTGTCAGAGGGCTCAGAGGCCTTGGCACAGAGCCCAAGACCCGTGTGCCTTTGATTTAGCCCTTGGAAAAAAACAATTCCCAACCTTGTAGGAAGAATGACAAGCCACAAAGGTTTAAGCAGAATGACAGTGAATTTATCACCGAGTGGAAAAATAGATTTTGGGGCGTTTTAGAATGGGGCTTCAGGGGGGAAGATGAGGAATCTGGGCATGTCCAGCCTTTCTCCTTCTTCTTCTTGGCCTCCATCTGCGGCTGTGATGTTGGCACTTTTAGATTGGTTTAGAGAAGAAGCTCACTGTCTAACGTAGATGATATGTATGGGAAAGTAATGGCAAATATTGTACACATAGTTGTTTTTAGTATAAAAAGATAACACCGCCCCACGGGAGGCAGAGTGCCTTAGACTGTCTGGCTGTGCGGACCTCGAAAGACAGGAGAAAGAATTTTATAGATAAGATACAATAAACAACCTGGAGACCGAGAAATGAAGAGCTCTGACTCCTTCTTCAACCGCCGGGCTGGGAAAAGAGACTTTCTAACATATCTCGGGGTCACTCTGACCAGCTAGAGACCCCGAGAGCACGACTCCATAAGACGAGATATTGGAGACTGGGTCCAAAACATAAATATTATTTTTGGCAGTGTCTTCTTGGCCAAGAAATCCTTCAAAGCTCTTGTAACTACAAGTCTTGCGGGCCTTGTGAGCCATGCAGTGCAGATGTGAGCCAAACTCACCTTTCCTGTCTATGTAGAAGAGAAGAAAAAGCAATGGCATCATCTAAAAAACTCGGAGGTCTGCTCTCTAGCTCGTTCCAAACTCCCTCAAATCCCCCAAAGTGGCATTTAGCTACAAAGAGATGACAAGGACTCTTAGTGCTGGCTCTTTGACTCCACAGCAGCTGCTTTAGAATCTTTCACTTAACCCTGTGTAGTCATGTGCCAGAAATGGATCATTTGAAGAAACTTTCCCAACTGACTTGCATGGAGGTTTGTTTGAAGGGTATTTGAGGAGAAAGGCTCCCAGCAGAGGCCTGGGCTTTGGCCTAGCTGTGTCCCCTGCTGATTGTGAAGTGTGCCATCAGCTGCAGGGCTTTCTGGGCTAAAAATATCATCAAGTCACTTGGACTTGCTCTTTTAGGCCTCTAAGAGCTGGACCCAATTTCGGGCACATTTGGAGACCTCATCTGTGGGTGGATGGACCACCTAGGATTTTCCCAATTGCTGGGAATGGTTCTCCGGGTCCCTGGTGTAAAACGGGACTCCCCAGCAACTGCGCATCTGCAAGATGATAAACAATTGTCTTGGTTTGAAGAGAGAGGTGCCTGCTAAGGAAGGCAGAAGCCTTCTCTGAAATGGAAAATGTAAATGTCCTCCCTTCAAATGATTCTCATTTAGTAATTCAAATGCTCTCAGGGAAAGATATGGGGATAGGACTGTGCCCGCAGAGCCGGGCAGCGTTTGCTGGTGGTCTGAGCCCTTCCCAAAGATCCTGTGCGGGCTGTCTTAGACACCTGGGGGGGCCAGGCATTCCTTCCAGCCTGGGCCACTTTGGCTGGGCTGGGGGCGGCCCCAGGGCAGAAGGCAGTGTGTGCAAGGGCCCTGGGTGGCACGCTGCAGCACGGTCTCGGTGCCATGGAACGGAACCCGGTGACCAAGGGCCCTTTGTGACACGTGGGAAATAGAAGCTTGCCCAGCTGCTGGGAACGCACAACAGGGCAGAACGGGACAGAGCGGTGCCGTGAGGAGCCCCCACACAGCACACTCGGTCCTGTCTGACCCGGAGCCTTTCCAAGGCGTTATTCCTGCAGCTGAGCTCGAGGCCAGACCACAGGACTTGGTGACCTGTGGCCTTCCCAAGGCTTCTCTTCTGCAGGTGCCCTCACAAATCCAGTCATTTTCATGGAGCAGAGACCCCTGAAAGCGCCCAAGGTGGCCTGGGGGGAAGAGGAGGAAGAAAGCCCTGGAGCTGCCCGCGCACATGAAACCAAAGCGGTGGTGCCGTCTGAGCTGCCGCAGGAAGGTGAGTGGCAGAGCTGGGCCACAGGGTTGGTGCCTGCAGCCAACTTGGCACCATTCCATCTCATCCCATTTTATCCCATCCCATTTTCTCCCATCCCATACCCACGGACAGGACAGAAGAGGGGCCGGGCAGACACCCCGCAGGGGCCATGCTCCATCCCCTGGGGCGTCCCGGGGCTGTCCCTGCCTGGGGAGCGCAGGGCTGGGCCGTGTTCTCCGGCCTCTCCCGCAGCCCCTCAGCTCTGGCTGCGCTCGCTCTTTTCCAGGTGCAGCCCTGCAGCGCACACAGGAGCAGGACCCCACCCGTGGCCTCTTCCGCAGCACAGCCCAGGTACCTGCAGCCATCCCCACCTGGGCTGGGCCTGCTGGCACCGTGCTTGGAGCATTCCCTGCAACATCCCTGGCTTCTTGCCCTTCTCCTACAGCTGGTTTGCAAATTCATCAAGAAAATTCGGGCGGAAGAGACCAGCACCATGGGTCCTGGGCTCAGAGCATATTCGCACATCTTCAAAACCAAGACCAGTGCTGCCCTGCTGGATATGCTCGTAGAGGAGGGCTTCTCCAGTCCAAAGCAAGTAAGCAGCCTGTGGCAAGGGTTTCATGCTCCCAGGAAATTGCTTGGTCTCCCAAGCCACGCCTGCTGGTCACTGGAACTCTTTGAGGCCATGGCAGTGTGGTGGGAAGGGAGGCACTTCTGTGGGGAAGCTGGTGACATTGCTCCCTCTGGCAGCTTTCCAAGTCTCCCCGTGCCTTCTCCAGGTTCCTGCCCTGGTCAGGTACATCCACCAGTGGCTCCTGGCCAATCAGTTTGCTGAGCACAGGCTGAACAGGACCCTGCTGGATCTCACCGAAGCACAGCCTGCTGACGTAGTCATGACGCTCCTGCGTGTGGCCCCGTCCTGTGACAGGTATGGGGCCAAAATGCCCAGAGGGCTCAGGGCTCGCCAGCCCATCAGCCTGTACAGCCTGGCCCAGGTGTGTGACCAACAGAGAGTTCCAGGGCCTTCTGGCTGCTCCCTTGGCCAGCCCCGGCACGTCAGCCCCCGAGCCTGCTGCCGTGCTCCCTCGCTGCCCCTCAGGGGCCTGTCCCCAGTGGCCTGGGCTGCCTGGGTGCTGCTGGCGAGTGGCAATGGGCACAGGCAGAGCTGGCAGCCAGCTCAGGTCCCCACTGCTGCCCAGGCCACGGTGCTGTGTATGAGACAGAGCTCTAACCCCACAGAGCTGCTTTGACCATGTGGAAGAGCATCATGTGCTCGCCCAGGACTGCAGAGCCAGCGCTGCTGATACTCCTGGATGTGCTGGGCAGCTGGCCAGAGCACAGCATGTGCACCTCGGATGGGGACAAAACGGGTGTCTTTGTCCTGGCTGTGAGTTTCTGTAACTGGCCTTTGCTGGCCCCAAGGCTGCCTCTCCAGCAGCTCTCCGTCCTCCTTCCCCCACTGCATCTCCCTGCCTTAGGCACCGGGTGGAAACCCGGCCCAGGGGCAGCTTCAGGCCCACCAGGCCCCGTGCTCCCCCTGCGTCTGTCTGAGCCTCTCCCTGCCCTGCTCGGGCCCTGCCACACGGACACCTCGGCACTGAGCCCTGTCTCGGGGGGCTTTGTCTTTTGCAGGCAACTGTGGTTATGTGGAAGATCCTCCAGATGCCCTGCGTCCCACATATGGTGACGGTGTATTTGCCCCGCCTCTTTCTACATCTGCTCTCCCAAGTGTTTTCCAGCACTCTGGATACGCCAGAGGAGGTCGATGCATTCTGGAAGGGATGCCAGGAGGAATACGGCCTTGCCACCAGCCCCAACAGGTGCTCCATCCCAATCCTCCTTTCCGTGCTACGTCCCTGGGCAGGAGCCAGTGTTCCCAGCGTGACCTGGGCTTTGCTGTGCACGCAGGTTTGCAGTGCACACCCTGAAGTCTCTGCTCTGCCGAATGCAGCATGAGGATGTGGTGGTGGCAATGGAGCGCAGGTGTGCCTGGGACACGCTGCTGTGCGCTGACACCCACCACTATGCCGTGGCTCTGCTGGCCAGGTGAGACCCCCTTCTCCCCACTGCTGCCTCTGACATTTGTGCTCTGTGCCCAGGGAGCTCCACACAGTCCCCGAGGTCGTGGCCCAGAAGGCCTTGTCACCGAGGGATGGCCAAGCAGACTGGGAAAGGCTGGGAGAGGAGGGCGCCCACCAGGAGCTGCCTCCCAAATAGCCCAGGGCCCCTTGCAGGATGCTGGGGAAAGACCAGACCTCTGTGTGTCAGTCCTGGCAAAGGTTTGTCCCCCTGGCCCACAGTCTTGGTTCCTTTTCCTCCTGCCAGGGAGATGTGCTGTGTCTCCATCCCTTTGTGTTCCCGGATCGCTCGCTACCTGCTCCGGCTGCTCAGCACACAGGAGCCACGCTGGGAGCTGCCCGCCATGGCGTTCCTTGCAGAGGTGAGCCTGACGGCCAGCGCTGCCTGGCTGAGCTGCCTCCCAGCTCTCTGCCCTCTCGGAGCCGCAGCTGCCTGGCACGGGGCCCGCGCCCTGTGCTGCTGCCTGGGCCCGGCCCCGTGCGTCTCCGGGCTCCTGCCGGCCGGGTCCCTGTCACTGCCCTGTACCTTTCAGGTCCTCGAGTTCCTGGACTTGAGTGAACGTGGTGCTAACAGAGTCCTGCAAATTTTGTCAAGGCAGCTGCAGAGCGAGTGCAGGGAGAGGCGTCGCCTGGCGCTCAGGGCCCTTCTTGAGCTCATTGAGGAGCCCTCAATGGTGAGAAGGGGGCAGTGGCTGAGGCTGAGCTGGGGAATGTGGTCGCTTGGGCTTGGCTGGGCTTTGGGTGCTGGGGCAGCTGCTCCCACCCCTCCTGCCTCCCAGTTCAGCTGCCCCAGGGCTCCAGGACAGGCCTTTGGCCTCTGGGCCCTGCGGCAGCAGGATGGCGTTTCTCAAACTTGTGTTCCGCACAGACCAAAAAAATGTGGAGCCTGACTGAAAGTCTTGTGGACTTCCTGTGGGATGCAGATGGAGAGATAGTTTTCATGACAGTCATGCTACTCAGCTTTATCATCTTGGACAAAGACATGCTGATGCCCGGCCCCATCACACTGCAGCTGCTTGAGGCGCTCCTGCCACTCTTTGACCACGTAAGGCTCACTGCTCCCAGCCACGGCCACTGGGTGCCGCCCGGACACTTTGTGCCCTGTGGATTTGCAGGCCTGCGCCAAGCTGAGCCCCATGCAGCCGCAATGCTGAGGTCTTTTTTTCTTCCTTCCATACAGAACAATTGGCAGGTGCAGCTGCTCTCCATACTGCTCTTCCGAACACTGGTGACTCTTTCAGAAGGGGAAAAGGAAAAAAAGGCCCTGAAGACACCCCTGCACCAGAGCCTGCTGCCCCTCTTCTTTCACTGCCACAATGAGAAGCGGCTTGTGGCACAGGTGAGGGCTCGTGGGTTGCTGCTGTCCCCCTGGCAGGGGGCTCGTCTGCCTCCTGCCCTGGTACCTGCCGGGCTGCAGCCTCCTCCAGGCCTTGGCACAGGGGACGCGGGCCTTGCACCCTGGGCTGTGGGGCCATCTCTCCATCTCTGCGTTTCTGCTCTTCTCCAGGCTTCTCAGGAAACTCTGCTTTGTGTGGCCGAGTTCCTGAAGAGGAGGAATCTTGAGAGACTGGTGAAGAGGCAGAATCTGTGGAAGTTCAGCGAGTGCCTGGTAAGGAGGGCCTGCAAGCCCCAGCCTCAGCCCGGAGAAGCCCCCTGAGCGCGGTGCTCAGTGTGTGGGGCTGGCAGCTGTGCCCCTGCCCGGTGCTGCACCCAGAAGCCGTGAAGGCTCTGCTCCAGGCTCCCTTGGGCCCGAACCGGGGGCCGATGGAGCCCCGGCCCGGAGGGGCTGCGGGGCTGCGGGCCGGCACCGCGGCTCCCCGGCAGCAGCCGGCCCTCTGCCTCTCCCCTCGGGAGCCCGGCGCCAGCGGCTGCTGGCCGCGCCTCAGGGCTGTGCGGGCAGGGGAGGCCAGGGCGGGGCGCAGGCAGCGCCTGGCCCAGGGGCTGAGCCCGCACCAACCCTTCCCTCCTGCCGCTCTCTGCAGCTGGCAGAGGACAGGAGCCGAGCGGCCGAGCACCTGCGCCGGGTCCTGCCCTACCTGCAGAGCCCACAGGAGCCCCTGCGAGCGGCGGCCGTCAGGTTCGCGGGTGAGTCCCGAGCCCGGGCTCCCTCCCCGGCCCGGCCGGCGCAGCTCGGCCCCGGCCCCGCCTGCTGCCCCAGCAGTGCCAGCGGGGCCCGGCGCCGTGGAGCCCCGCCTGGCCCGGGCATTGCTGCCGCCGCCCTCTGGCAGCCGTGCCCTGGGGCGGCAGCGTGCGGCAAGGGCCGGGCTGAGCCCTGCCGGGCCAGCAGCCTGTGTGGCCACAGCGCCGGCAGCGCCGCTGGCAGGGAGCTGTGCCGCTGGGGCCGTGACAGGCTCTGTGTTCACAGGCATGGCCGCGCGGCACCTGAGGGGGAAGAAGGAAGAGCTCTGGCTCATCTGCCACGGTGAGTGAGGGCAGCGGGCTGGCAGCGGGGGCTGCCGGGGGAGCTGCAAGCCCTGGCCCGGCTGCAGAGGGCTCTGCTCCCTGTGCGGACGAGGGGCGGCGTGGGGAGAGCACACAGAGATTTCAGGGCCACCTGGGCGATTCCTGGCCAGCAGCTTTGGGCTGGTCCCGTTGGTCCCTGCTCCCTCCCGGCCATGGCTAGAGCCGGCTGCGATGGCCCTGGCAGGGGGCTCTCCTCGGCTCCCCGCAGATCCGCGATCTGACCATGGCTCTGTTCCCTTCTCTTTCAGCCCTGGAACACCTGACAGAGGACATCAGCAGTGCCGTGTCAGATCTGGCACTTGAAACATTGTATGTCATCCAGGCACTGCAGAGTGAGCGATATTCCGTCTTCCAGAGGCTGCAAGATCAGCTCTGCAGGGCATGGAGGACACGGCCTCGTCTGTCGGGGCTCGGCTGGCTGCGCTGCTGGAGCTCTGCAGAGAGCTGATCCCAGAGGCTCTGTCTGCTGAGGCCACCTGAGCCAGCGGGAATTTTCCATTTCTGAAAGATTGTTCTGTTTCTTTTCTTCTATTTGTTTTTTCTTTAGTGTATAAATATAGAATATGTTATAATACACAGACTCCCAGGAGCTTTCTTTTGCTGCCCAGGGTCCGCAGGGCATTGGGGAAGAGGGGGAGAAGGGTGCCATGGCTCAGCAAGCTGCCCAGGCGTGCAGTGTTGCAGGGAAAATGGCCAGAAGCCCCTTGGCCTGTGGTGGTTCTGCTGAAGCCTTTGTGCTGGTGACAGAGCGGGTGGGCAGGGGCCGGGGCTGCGGGGATCCCTGTGAGAGCAGTGCCTGGAGATAGCCACAAGCCCTGTGCCGGGCAGAAAGCGCGTCCGTGTCCTCCTGCCCGTGTGCTGCTGGCTGCCTTGCTGAGGGCTCCCAGGTGCCTCTGAATAGGGCTGCTCTGGAGCTGCTGTGGGGCTGCGGCGCTGCTGCCGGGCAGCTTGGCCGGGCTGGGGCAGCCCCTGAGGGGCTGGGGCGCTGGCAAGCCCTAAGCAATGGGCTGTCAGAGGCCACAAGCAGCCCCCTGCCAGCCGTCTTGTTCCTACCAGAGTTGACTTGCAAGAGGGATCCCGGGCACTCTGGAACTAACAGCATCAGTGTTGTTGGAAATCCAAATGCAGGGAAATCTCAGACCTTTGGTCTTGTCAGCAAAGCTTTGAATTAAACACAGGATTTGAAGGGAGACCTTGGAAAGGGCTCCCAAAGCTAGGTGCTAGAAGCGAGAATGTGGATTTCTAGTTTATTATAGCAGAGACACGGGGAGGAACGTTGAAGTGGAGGAAAGTTTAGAGTTTCAGAGTTCAAGATCTAGAAAAAATCAAATCAGTTACAGTGGTAAACAAGAAGTTTAGGATGCAGTGCTGTAAGTTTGTGTGTCATAGCATGATTGGCTAAGGAGGCTTACACTGTAGCAGGATGTGGGAACCCAGGAAATTCCTCTGGCTGCCCTGCAGGACTCGAGACCCTGTCAGAGGGCTCAGAGGCCTTGGCACAGAGCCCAAGACCCGTGTGCCTTTGATTTAGCCCTTGGAAAAAAACAATTCCCAACCTTGTAGGAAGAATGACAAGCCACAAAGGTTTAAGCAGAATGACAGTGAATTTATCACCGAGTGGAAAAATAGATTTTGGGGCGTTTTAGAATGGGGCTTCAGGGGGGAAGATGAGGAATCTGGGCATGTCCAGCCTTTCTCCTTCTTCTTCTTGGCCTCCATCTGCGGCTGTGATGTTGGCACTTTTAGATTGGTTTAGAGAAGAAGCTCACTGTCTAACGTAGATGATATGTATGGGAAAGTAATGGCAAATATTGTACACATAGTTGTTTTTAGTATAAAAAGATAACACCGCCCCACGGGAGGCAGAGTGCCTTAGACTGTCTGGCTGTGCGGACCTCGAAAGACAGGAGAAAGAATTTTATAGATAAGATACAATAAACAACCTGGAGACCGAGAAATGAAGAGCTCTGACTCCTTCTTCAACCGCCGGGCTGGGAAAAGAGACTTTCTAACATATCTCGGGGTCACTCTGACCAGCTAGAGACCCCGAGAGCACGACTCCATAAGACGAGATATTGGAGACTGGGTCCAAAACATAAATATTATTTTTGGCAGTGTCTTCTTGGCCAAGAAATCCTTCAAAGCTCTTGTAACTACAAGTCTTGCGGGCCTTGTGAGCCATGCAGTGCAGATGTGAGCCAAACTCACCTTTCCTGTCTATGTAGAAGAGAAGAAAAAGCAATGGCATCATCTAAAAAACTCGGAGGTCTGCTCTCTAGCTCGTTCCAAACTCCCTCAAATCCCCCAAAGTGGCATTTAGCTACAAAGAGATGACAAGGACTCTTAGTGCTGGCTCTTTGACTCCACAGCAGCTGCTTTAGAATCTTTCACTTAACCCTGTGTAGTCATGTGCCAGAAATGGATCATTTGAAGAAACTTTCCCAACTGACTTGCATGGAGGTTTGTTTGAAGGGTATTTGAGGAGAAAGGCTCCCAGCAGAGGCCTGGGCTTTGGCCTAGCTGTGTCCCCTGCTGATTGTGAAGTGTGCCATCAGCTGCAGGGCTTTCTGGGCTAAAAATATCATCAAGTCACTTGGACTTGCTCTTTTAGGCCTCTAAGAGCTGGACCCAATTTCGGGCACATTTGGAGACCTCATCTGTGGGTGGATGGACCACCTAGGATTTTCCCAATTGCTGGGAATGGTTCTCCGGGTCCCTGGTGTAAAACGGGACTCCCCAGCAACTGCGCATCTGCAAGATGATAAACAATTGTCTTGGTTTGAAGAGAGAGGTGCCTGCTAAGGAAGGCAGAAGCCTTCTCTGAAATGGAAAATGTAAATGTCCTCCCTTCAAATGATTCTCATTTAGTAATTCAAATGCTCTCAGGGAAAGATATGGGGATAGGACTGTGCCCGCAGAGCCGGGCAGCGTTTGCTGGTGGTCTGAGCCCTTCCCAAAGATCCTGTGCGGGCTGTCTTAGACACCTGGGGGGGCCAGGCATTCCTTCCAGCCTGGGCCACTTTGGCTGGGCTGGGGGCGGCCCCAGGGCAGAAGGCAGTGTGTGCAAGGGCCCTGGGTGGCACGCTGCAGCACGGTCTCGGTGCCATGGAACGGAACCCGGTGACCAAGGGCCCTTTGTGACACGTGGGAAATAGAAGCTTGCCCAGCTGCTGGGAACGCACAACAGGGCAGAACGGGACAGAGCGGTGCCGTGAGGAGCCCCCACACAGCACACTCGGTCCTGTCTGACCCGGAGCCTTTCCAAGGCGTTATTCCTGCAGCTGAGCTCGAGGCCAGACCACAGGACTTGGTGACCTGTGGCCTTCCCAAGGCTTCTCTTCTGCAGGTGCCCTCACAAATCCAGTCATTTTCATGGAGCAGAGACCCCTGAAAGCGCCCAAGGTGGCCTGGGGGGAAGAGGAGGAAGAAAGCCCTGGAGCTGCCCGCGCACATGAAACCAAAGCGGTGGTGCCGTCTGAGCTGCCGCAGGAAGGTGAGTGGCAGAGCTGGGCCACAGGGTTGGTGCCTGCAGCCAACTTGGCACCATTCCATCTCATCCCATTTTATCCCATCCCAGTTTCTCCCATCCCATACCCAAGGACAGGACAGAAGAGGGGCCGGGCAGACACTCCGCAGGGGCCATGCTCCATCCCCTGGGGCGTCCCGGGGCTGTCCCTGCCTGGGGAGCGCAGGGCTGGGCCGTGTTCTCCGGCCTCTCCCGCAGTCCCTCAGCTCTGGCTGCGCTCGCTCTTTTCCAGGTGCAGCCCTGCAGCGCACACAGGAGCAGGACCCCACCCGTGGCCTCTTCCGCAGCACAGCCCAGGTACCTGCAGCCATCCCCACCTGGGCTGGGCCTGCTGGCACCGTGCTTGGAGCATTCCCTGCAACATCCCTGGCTTCTTGCCCTTCTCCTACAGCTGGTTTGCAAATTCATCAAGAAAATTCGGGCGGAAGAGACCAGCACCATGGGTCCTGGGCTCAGAGCATATTCGCACATCTTCAAAACCAAGACCAGTGCTGCCCTGCTGGATATGCTCGTAGAGGAGGGCTTCTCCAGTCCAAAGCAAGTAAGCAGCCTGTGGCAAGGGTTTCATGCTCCCAGGAAATTGCTTGGTCTCCCAAGCCACGCCTGCTGGTCACTGGAACTCTTTGAGGCCATGGCAGTGTGGTGGGAAGGGAGGCACTTCTGTGGGGAAGCTGGTGACATTGCTCCCTGTTATGGTTTAAGGCCTGGCAAAGCCAAGGCCCCCATAAATATACCTTTTACCTGATATCTGCTGTGAGATGTGGCCAGGAAATAAGCAAAGCAGGCTCCAACTTAAACATAAAGAGAAGTTTATTAACTAAACTACACACACAATTACTAAACTACACACACAATTACTAACCTACACACACACACAGGGAAAAAAACAAGGAGAATGAGAACTACACAGAAACACTTCCTTATCCTCCTCCCACCAAATTCCCAAACACATTTACATTTCCCAAAAAATTATCCACACTCGGTCTGGCACCACCCTTTGGAAAAAAAAATCAAATCTTCAGCTCATAAGGGATAGACGGAGTCCTTCCTTGTGCCACGGACTTCTTGTCACAATCAGCAATCCGCCCGGTATCTTGCTACCTCGTGACATCTCCTTTCCATGCCGAGGTGCTCTCACCACCTGGCATGGGATGGGGCAGGGGCCTGCCTTCAGGGCCTTTTAAGAATGCCTCGTCTCGTTCCAAGCAGAGTACAGTCACAATCCTGGGACCTCTGTCCCCCCCATGTCTTCTATTCCCCCTGGGGCCGAGGGGTCTCAAAACCAAACTCTCTTGACGCCGAGCCTCCGCTTCCCCCTGCAATACAGCCTCTGCCTCACCAGGAAACAGTCCATGGAAATACAACAAAAAAGAGTCCAGCAAAAACTGCCACTCCATCTTCCTCCATTCCTTCAACATCTCTCTTCTCCCTTTGCCAGACCCTCCTTACTGGCCTGATTTTCTTCCTTCATCTTCCACTCCTGTCCCTTTCCCAGGAAAGGCAATGTTCTGCGAAGCCTTCATTCCCCGAAGGGTTAAAGCTCTGCCAGGCGGCCGGACTGCCCGCTGCCCCCCCCTTTCTCCTCCCAGCCGTGCTGCCTGCCGGCACATGATATCAAGTTTCAAGATATAGAGTTCGAGCACGGGCTGCATTCTCTGGGGGGGGGAATAAACAGGTCGCTCAAGGGTCCGCCACCCTTCCTCCGAACCCGGGCCTACCGTGGCGTAGATGGGCCACGTGGCTCTCCCCTCCCCCAGCCCAGCCAGCAACTGGGCCGGGGGAGAGACTTCTTCACGCCGGAAATCCCAAGAGAGCTCCGAAGGCCAAGAGCCCTGCTTTTAACCCCTTGAGTTCGTAGCCTCAAGAGGCGGATCCAAATGTCCCACTGGTCAAACTAAGTGCCCATCTTAAATTCCAATTACCCATTGGTAATCACAGCAAAACAAAATATCCCAG
The DNA here is from genome assembly GCF_028551555.1 of Melozone crissalis. Taxonomy (NCBI): domain Eukaryota; kingdom Metazoa; phylum Chordata; class Aves; order Passeriformes; family Passerellidae; genus Melozone; species Melozone crissalis. The sequence continues at coordinate 1,413,386 of NW_026535850.1, read as the reverse complement.
ATGTCCCATTTCCGGTCAAACCACGACACTCCCTCTGGCAGCTTTCCAAGTCTCCCCGTGCCTTCTTCAGGTTCCTGCCCTGGTCAGGTACATCCACCAGTGGCTCCTGGCCAATCAGTTTGCTGAGCACAGGCTGAACAGGACCCTGCTGGATCTCACCGAAGCACAGCCTGCTGACGTAGTCATGACGCTCCTGCGTGTGGCCCCGTCCTGTGACAGGTATGGGGCCAAAATGCCCAGAGGGCTCAGGGCTCGCCAGCCCATCAGCCTGTACAGCCTGGCCCAGGTGTGTGACCAACAGAGAGTTCCAGGGCCTTCTGGCTGCTCCCTTGGCCAGCCCCGGCACGTCAGCCCCCGAGCCTGCTGCCGTGCTCCCTCGCTGCCCCTCAGGGGCCTGTCCCCAGTGGCCTGGGCTGCCTGGGTGCTGCTGGCGAGTGGCAATGGGCAAAGGCAGAGCTGGCAGCCAGCTCAGGTCCCCGCTGCTGCCCAGGCCACGGTGCTGTGTATGAGACAGAGCTCTAACCCCACAGAGCTGCTTTGACCATGTGGAAGAGCATCATGTGCTCGCCCAGGACTGCAGAGCCAGCGCTGCTGATACTCCTGGATGTGCTGGGCAGCTGGCCAGAGCACAGCATGTGCACCTCGGATGGGGACAAAACGGGTGTCTTTGTCCTGGCTGTGAGTTTCTGTAACTGGCCTTTGCTGGCCCCAAGGCTGCCTCTCCAGCAGCTCTCCGTCCTCCTTCCCCCACTGCATCTCCCTGCCTTAGGCACCGGGTGGAAACCTGGCCCAGGGGCAGCTTCAGGCCCACCAGGCCCCGTGCTCCCCCTGCGTCTGTCTGAGCCTCTCCCTGCCCTGCTCGGGCCCTGCCACACGGACACCTCGGCACTGAGCCCTGTCTCGGGGGGCTTTGTCTTTTGCAGGCAACTGTGGTTATGTGGAAGATCCTCCAGATGCCCTGCGTCCCACATATGGTGACGGTGTATTTGCCCCGCCTCTTTCTACATCTGCTCTCCCAAGTGTTTTCCAGCACTCTGGATACGCCAGAGGAGGTCGATGCATTCTGGAAGGGATGCCAGGAGGAATACGGCCTTGCCACCAGCCCCAACAGGTGCTCCATCCCAATCCTCCTTTCCGTGCTACGTCCCTGGGCAGGAGCCAGTGTTCCCAGCGTGACCTGGGCTTTGCTGTGCACGCAGGTTTGCAGTGCACACCCTGAAGTCTCTGCTCTGCCGAATACAGCATGAGGATGTGGTGGTGGCAATGGAGCGCAGGTGTGCCTGGGACACGCTGCTGTGCGCTGACACCCACCACTATGCCGTGGCTCTGCTGGCCAGGTGAGACCCCCTTCTCCCCACTGCTGCCTCTGACATTTGTGCTCTGTGCCCAGGGAGCTCCACACAGTCCCCGAGGTCGTGGCCCAGAAGGCCTTGTCACCGAGGGATGGCCAAGCAGACTGGGAAAGGCTGGGAGAGGAGGGCGCCCACCAGGAGCTGCCTCCCAAATAGCCCAGGGCCCCTTGCAGGATGCTGGGGAAAGACCAGACCTCTGTGTGTCAGTCCTGGCAAAGGTTTGTCCCCCTGGCCCACAGTCTTGGTTCCTTTTCCTCCTGCCAGGGAGATGTGCTGTGTCTCCATCCCTTTGTGTTCCCGGATCGCTCGCTACCTGCTCCGGCTGCTCAGCACACAGGAGCCACGCTGGGAGCTGCCCGCCATGGCGTTCCTTGCAGAGGTGAGCCTGACGGCCAGCGCTGCCTGGCTGAGCTGCCTCCCAGCTCTCTGCCCTCTCGGAGCCGCAGCTGCCTGGCATGGGGCCCGCGCCCTGTGCTGCTGCCTGGGCCCGGCCCCGTGCGTCTCCGGGCTCCTGCCGGCCGGGTCCCTGTCACTGCCCTGTACCTTTCAGGTCCTCGAGTTCCTGGACTTGAGTGAACGTGGTGCTAACAGAGTCCTGCAAATTTTGTCAAGGCAGCTGCAGAGCGAGTGCAGGGAGAGGCGTCGCCTGGCGCTCAGGGCCCTTCTTGAGCTCATTGAGGAGCCCTCAATGGTGAGAAGGGGGCAGTGGCTGAGGCTGAGCTGGGGAATGTGGTCGCTTGGGCTTGGCTGGGCTTTGGGTGCTGGGGCAGCTGCTCCCACCCCTCCTGCCTCCCAGTTCAGCTGCCCCAGGGCTCCAGGACAGGCCTTTGGCCTCTGGGCCCTGCGGCAGCAGGATGGCGTTTCTCAAACTTGTGTTCCGCACAGACCAAAAAAATGTGGAGCCTGACTGAAAGTCTTGTGGACTTCCTGTGGGATGCAGATGGAGAGATAGTTTTCATGACAGTCATGCTACTCAGCTTTATCATCTTGGACAAAGACATGCTGATGCCCGGCCCCATCACACTGCAGCTGCTTGAGGCGCTCCTGCCACTCTTTGACCACGTAAGGCTCACTGCTCCCAGCCACGGCCACTGGGTGCCGCCCGGACACTTTGTGCCCTGTGGATTTGCAGGCCTGCGCCAAGCTGAGCCCCATGCAGCCGCAATGCTGAGGTCTTTTTTTCTTCCTTCCATACAGAACAATTGGCAGGTGCAGCTGCTCTCCATACTGCTCTTCCGAACACTGGTGACTCTTTCAGAAGGGGAAAAGGAAAAAAAGGCCCTGAAGACACCCCTGCACCAGAGCCTGCTGCCCCTCTTCTTTCACTGCCACAATGAGAAGCGGCTTGTGGCACAGGTGAGGGCTCGTGGGTTGCTGCTGTCCCCCTGGCAGGGGGCTCGTCTGCCTCCTGCCCTGGTACCTGCCGGGCTGCAGCCTCCTCCAGGCCTTGGCACAGGGGACGCGGGCCTTGCACCCTGGGCTGTGGGGCCATCTCTCCATCTCTGCGTTTCTGCTCTTCTCCAGGCTTCTCAGGAAACTCTGCTTTGTGTGGCCGAGTTCCTGAAGAGGAGGAATCTTGAGAGACTGGTGAAGAGGCAGAATCTGTGGAAGTTCAGCGAGTGCCTGGTAAGGAGGGCCTGCAAGCCCCAGCCTCAGCCCGGAGAAGCCCCCTGAGCGCGGTGCTCAGTGTGTGGGGCTGGCAGCTGTGCCCCTGCCCGGTGCTGCACCCAGAAGCCGTGAAGGCTCTGCTCCAGGCTCCCTTGGGCCCGAACCGGGGGCCGATGGAGCCCCGGCCCGGAGGGGCTGCGGGGCTGCGGGCCGGCACCGCGGCTCCCCGGCAGCAGCCGGCCCTCTGCCTCTCCACTCGGGAGCCCGGCGCCAGCGGCTGCTGGCCGCGCCTCAGGGCTGTGCGGGCAGGGGAGGCCAGGGCGGGGCGCAGGCAGCGCCTGGCCCAGGGGCTGAGCCCGCGCCAACCCTTCCCTCCTGCCGCTCTCTGCAGCTGGCAGAGGACAGGAGCCGAGCGGCCGAGCACCTGCGCCGGGTCCTGCCCTACCTGCAGAGCCCACAGGAGCCCCTGCGAGCGGCGGCCGTCAGGTTCGCGGGTGAGTCCCGAGCCCGGGCTCCCTCCCCGGCCCAGCCAGCGCAGCTCGGCCCCGGCCCCGCCTGCTGCCCCAGCAGTGCCAGCGGGGCCCGGCGCCGTGGAGCCCCGCCTGGCCCGGGCATTGCTGCCGCCGCCCTCTGGCAGCCGTGCCCTGGGGCGGCAGCGTGCGGCAAGGGCCGGGCTGAGCCCTGCCGGGCCAGCAGCCTGTGTGGCCACAGCGCCGGCAGCGCCGCTGGCAGGGAGCTGTGCCGCTGGGGCCGTGACAGGCTCTGTGTTCACAGGCATGGCCGCGCGGCACCTGAGGGGGAAGAAGGAAGAGCTCTGGCTCATCTGCCACGGTGAGTGAGGGCAGCGGGCTGGCAGCGGGGGCTGCCGGGGGAGCTGCAAGCCCTGGCCCGGCTGCAGAGGGCTCTGCTCCCTGTGCGGACGAGGGGCGGCGTGGGGAGAGCACACAGAGATTTCAGGGCCACCTGGGCGATTCCTGGCCAGCAGCTTTGGGCTGGTCCCGTTGGTCCCTGCTCCCTCCTGGCCATGGCTAGAGCCGGCTGCGATGGCCCTGGCAGGGGGCTCTCCTCGGCTCCCCGCAGATCCGCGATCTGACCATGGCTCTGTTCCCTTCTCTTTCAGCCCTGGAACACCTGACAGAGGACATCAGCAGTGCCGTGTCAGATCTGGCACTTGAAACATTGTATGTCATCCAGGCACTGCAGAGTGAGCGATATTCCGTCTTCCAGAGGCTGCAAGATCAGCTCTGCAGGGCATGGAGGACACGGCCTCGTCTGTCGGGGCTCGGCTGGCTGCGCTGCTGGAGCTCTGCAGAGAGCTGATCCCAGAGGCTCTGTCTGCTGAGGCCACCTGAGCCAGCGGGAATTTTCCATTTCTGAAAGATTGTTCTGTTTCTTTTCTTCTATTTGTTTTTTCTTTAGTGTATAAATATAGAGTATGTTATAATACACAGACTCCCAGGAGCTTTCTTTTGCTGCCCAGGGTCCGCAGGGCATTGGGGAAGAGGGGGAGAAGGGTGCCATGGCTCAGCAAGCTGCCCAGGCGTGCAGTGTTGCAGGGAAAATGGCCAGAAGCCCCTTGGCCTGTGGTGGTTCTGCTGAAGCCTTTGTGCTGGTGACAGAGCGGGTGGGCAGGGGCCGGGGCTGCGGGGATCCCTGTGAGAGCAGTTCCTGGAGATGGCCACAAGCCCTGTGCCGGGCAGAAAGCGCATCCGTGTCCTCCTGCCCGTGTGCTGCTGGCTGCCTTGCTGAGGGCTCCCAGGTGCCTCTGAATAGGGCTGCTCTGGAGCTGCTGTGGGGCTGCGGCGCTGCTGCCGGGCAGCTTGGCCGGGCTGGGGCAGCCCCTGAGGGGCTGGGGCGCTGGCAAGCCCTAAGCAATGGGCTGTCAGAGGCCACAAGCAGCCCCCTGCCAGCCGTCTTGTTCCTACCAGAGTTGACTTGCAAGAGGGATCCCGGGCACTCTGGAACTAACAGCATCAGTGTTGTTGGAAATCCAAATGCAGGGAAATCTCAGACCTTTGGTCTTGTCAGCAAAGCTTTGAATTAAACACAGGATTTGAAGGGAGACCTTGGAAAGGGCTCCCAAAGCTAGGTGCTAGAAGCGAGAATGTGGATTTCTAGTTTATTATAGCAGAGACACGGGGAGGAACGTTGAAGTGGAGGAAAGTTTAGAGTTTTAGAGTTCAAGATCTAGAAAAAATCAAATCAGTTACAGTGGTAAACAAGAAGTTTAGGATGCAGTGCTGTAAGTTTGTGTGTCATAGCATGATTGGCTAAGGAGGCTTACACTGTAGCAGGATGTGGGAACCCAGGAAATTCCTCTGGCTGCCCTGCAGGACTCGAGACCCTGTCAGAGGGCTCAGAGGCCTTGGCACAGAGCCCAAGACCCGTGTGCCTTTGATTTAGCCCTTGGAAAAAACAATTCCCAACCTTGTAGGAAGAATGACAAGCCACAAAGGTTTAAGCAGAATGACAGTGAATTTATCACCGAGTGGAAAAATAGATTTTGGGGCGTTTTAGAATGGGGCTTCAGGGGGGAAGATGAGGAATCTGGGCATGTCCAGCCTTTCTCCTTCTTCTTCTTGGCCTCCATCTGCGGCTGTGATGTTGGCACTTTTAGATTGGTTTAGAGAAGAAGCTCACTGTCTAACGTAGATGATATGTATGGGAAAGTAATGGCAAATATTGTACACATAGTTGTTTTTAGTATAAAAAGATAACACCGCCCCACGGGAGGCAGAGTGCCTTAGACTGTCTGGCTGTGCGGACCTCGAAAGACAGGAGAAAGAATTTTATAGATAAGATACAATAAACAACCTGGAGACCGAGAAATGAAGAGCTCTGACTCCTTCTTCAACCGCCGGGCTGGGAAAAGAGACTTTCTAACATATCTCGGGGTCACTCTGACCAGCTAGAGACCCCGAGAGCACGACTCCATAAGACGAGATATTGGAGACTGGGTCCAAAACATAAATATTATTTTTGGCAGTGTCTTCTTGGCCAAGAAATCCTTCAAAGCTCTTGTAACTACAAGTCTTGCGGGCCTTGTGAGCCATGCAGTGCAGATGTGAGCCAAACTCACCTTTCCTGTCTATGTAGAAGAGAAGAAAAAGCAATGGCATCATCTAAAAAACTCGGAGGTCTGCTCTCTAGCTCGTTCCAAACTCCCTCAAATCCCCCAAAGTGGCATTTAGCTACAAAGAGATGACAAGGACTCTTAGTGCTGGCTCTTTGACTCCACAGCAGCTGCTTTAGAATCTTTCACTTAACCCTGTGTAGTCATGTGCCAGAAATGGATCATTTGAAGAAACTTTCCCAACTGACTTGCATGGAGGTTTGTTTGAAGGGTATTTGAGGAGAAAGGCTCCCAGCAGAGGCCTGGGCTTTGGCCTAGCTGTGTCCCCTGCTGATTGTGAAGTGTGCCATCAGCTGCAGGGCTTTCTGGGCTAAAAATATCATCAAGTCACTTGGACTTGCTCTTTTAGGCCTCTAAGAGCTGGACCCAATTTCGGGCACATTTGGAGACCTCATCTGTGGGTGGATGGACCACCTAGGATTTTCCCAATTGCTGGGAATGGTTCTCCGGGTCCCTGGTGTAAAACGGGGCTCCCCAGCAACTGCGCATCTGCAAGATGATAAACAATTGTCTTGGTTTGAAGAGAGAGGTGCCTGCTAAGGAAGGCAGAAGCCTTCTCTGAAATGGAAAATGTAAATGTCCTCCCTTCAAATGATTCTCATTTAGTAATTCAAATGCTCTCAGGGAAAGATATGGGGATAGGACTGTGCCCGCAGAGCCGGGCAGCGTTTGCTGGTGGTCTGAGCCCTTCCTAAAGATCCTGTGCGGGCTGTCTTAGACACCTGGGGGGGCCAGGCATTCCTTCCAGCCTGGGCCACTTTGGCTGGGCTGGGGGCGGCCCCAGGGCAGAAGGCAGTGTGTGCAAGGGCCCTGGGTGGCACGCTGCAGCACGGTCTCGGTGCCATGGAACGGAACCCGGTGACCAAGGGCCCTTTGTGACACGTGGGAAATAGAAGCTTGCCCAGCTGCTGGGAACGCACAACAGGGCAGAACGGGACAGAGCGGTGCCGTGAGGAGCCCCCACACAGCACACTCGGTCCTGTCTGACCCGGAGCCTTTCCAAGGCGTTATTCCTGCAGCTGAGCTCGAGGCCAGACCACAGGACTTGGTGACCTGTGGCCTTCCCAAGGCTTCTCTTCTGCAGGTGCCCTCACAAATCCAGTCATTTTCATGGAGCAGAGACCCCTGAAAGCGCCCAAGGTGGCCTGGGGGGAAGAGGAGGAAGAAAGCCCTGGAGCTGCCCGCGCACATGAAACCAAAGCGGTGGTGCCGTCTGAGCTGCCGCAGGAAGGTGAGTGGCAGAGCTGGGCCACAGGGTTGGTGCCTGCAGCCAACTTGGCACCATTCCATCTCATCCCATTTTATCCCATCCCATTTTCTCCCATCCCATACCCAAGGACAGGACAGAAGAGGGGCCGGGCAGACACCCCGCAGGGGCCATGCTCCATCCCCTGGGGCGTCCCGGGGCTGTCCCTGCCTGGGGAGCGCAGGGCTGGGCCGTGTTCTCCGGCCTCTCCCGCAGCCCCTCAGCTCTGGCTGCGCTCGCTCTTTTCCAGGTGCAGCCCTGCAGCGCACACAGGAGCAGGACCCCACCCGTGGCCTCTTCCGCAGCACAGCCCAGGTACCTGCAGCCATCCCCACCTGGGCTGGGCCTGCTGGCACCGTGCTTGGAGCATTCCCTGCAACATCCCTGGCTTCTTGCCCTTCTCCTACAGCTGGTTTGCAAATTCATCAAGAAAATTCGGGCGGAAGAGACCAGCACCATGGGTCCTGGGCTCAGAGCATATTCGCACATCTTCAAAACCAAGACCAGTGCTGCCCTGCTGGATATGCTCGTAGAGGAGGGCTTCTCCAGTCCAAAGCAAGTAAGCAGCCTGTGGCAAGGGTTTCATGCTCCCAGGAAATTGCTTGGTCTCCCAAGCCACGCCTGCTGGTCACTGGAACTCTTTGAGGCCATGGCAGTGTGGTGGGAAGGGAGGCACTTCTGTGGGGAAGCTGGTGACATTGCTCCCTCTGGCAGCTTTCCAAGTCTCCCCGTGCCTTCTCCAGGTTCCTGCCCTGGTCAGGTACATCCACCAGTGGCTCCTGGCCAATCAGTTTGCTGAGCACAGGCTGAACAGGACCCTGCTGGATCTCACCGAAGCACAGCCTGCTGACGTAGTCATGACGCTCCTGCGTGTGGCCCCGTCCTGTGACAGGTATGGGGCCAAAATGCCCAGAGGGCTCAGGGCTCGCCAGCCCATCAGCCTGTACAGCCTGGCCCAGGTGTGTGACCAACAGAGAGTTCCAGGGCCTTCTGGCTGCTCCCTTGGCCAGCCCCGGCACGTCAGCCCCCGAGCCTGCTGCCGTGCTCCCTCGCTGCCCCTCAGGGGCCTGTCCCCAGTGGCCTGGGCTGCCTGGGTGCTGCTGGCGAGTGGCAATGGGCACAGGCAGAGCTGGCAGCCAGCTCAGGTCCCCACTGCTGCCCAGGCCACGGTGCTGTGTATGAGACAGAGCTCTAACCCCACAGAGCTGCTTTGACCATGTGGAAGAGCATCATGTGCTCGCCCAGGACTGCAGAGCCAGCGCTGCTGATACTCCTGGATGTGCTGGGCAGCTGGCCAGAGCACAGCATGTGCACCTCGGATGGGGACAAAACGGGTGTCTTTGTCCTGGCTGTGAGTTTCTGTAACTGGCCTTTGCTGGCCCCAAGGCTGCCTCTCCAGCAGCTCTCCGTCCTCCTTCCCCCACTGCATCTCCCTGCCTTAGGCACCGGGTGGAAACCCGGCCCAGGGGCAGCTTCAGGCCCACCAGGCCCCGTGCTCCCCCTGCGTCTGTCTGAGCCTCTCCCTGCCCTGCTCGGGCCCTGCCACACGGACACCTCGGCACTGAGCCCTGTCTCGGGGGGCTTTGTCTTTTGCAGGCAACTGTGGTTATGTGGAAGATCCTCCAGATGCCCTGCGTCCCACATATGGTGACGGTGTATTTGCCCCGCCTCTTTCTACATCTGCTCTCCCAAGTGTTTTCCAGCACTCTGGATACGCCAGAGGAGGTCGATGCATTCTGGAAGGGATGCCAGGAGGAATACGGCCTTGCCACCAGCCCCAACAGGTGCTCCATCCCAATCCTCCTTTCCGTGCTACGTCCCTGGGCAGGAGCCAGTGTTCCCAGCGTGACCTGGGCTTTGCTGTGCACGCAGGTTTGCAGTGCACACCCTGAAGTCTCTGCTCTGCCGAATGCAGCATGAGGATGTGGTGGTGGCAATGGAGCGCAGGTGTGCCTGGGACACGCTGCTGTGCGCTGACACCCACCACTATGCCGTGGCTCTGCTGGCCAGGTGAGACCCCCTTCTCCCCACTGCTGCCTCTGACATTTGTGCTCTGTGCCCAGGGAGCTCCACACAGTCCCCGAGGTCGTGGCCCAGAAGGCCTTGTCACCGAGGGATGGCCAAGCAGACTGGGAAAGGCTGGGAGAGGAGGGCGCCCACCAGGAGCTGCCTCCCAAATAGCCCAGGGCCCCTTGCAGGATGCTGGGGAAAGACCAGACCTCTGTGTGTCAGTCCTGGCAAAGGTTTGTCCCCCTGGCCCACAGTCTTGGTTCCTTTTCCTCCTGCCAGGGAGATGTGCTGTGTCTCCATCCCTTTGTGTTCCCGGATCGCTCGCTACCTGCTCCGGCTGCTCAGCACACAGGAGCCACGCTGGGAGCTGCCCGCCATGGCGTTCCTTGCAGAGGTGAGCCTGACGGCCAGCGCTGCCTGGCTGAGCTGCCTCCCAGCTCTCTGCCCTCTCGGAGCCGCAGCTGCCTGGCACGGGGCCCGCGCCCTGTGCTGCTGCCTGGGCCCGGCCCCGTGCGTCTCCGGGCTCCTGCCGGCCGGGTCCCTGTCACTGCCCTGTACCTTTCAGGTCCTCGAGTTCCTGGACTTGAGTGAACGTGGTGCTAACAGAGTCCTGCAAATTTTGTCAAGGCAGCTGCAGAGCGAGTGCAGGGAGAGGCGTCGCCTGGCGCTCAGGGCCCTTCTTGAGCTCATTGAGGAGCCCTCAATGGTGAGAAGGGGGCAGTGGCTGAGGCTGAGCTGGGGAATGTGGTCGCTTGGGCTTGGCTGGGCTTTGGGTGCTGGGGCAGCTGCTCCCACCCCTCCTGCCTCCCAGTTCAGCTGCCCCAGGGCTCCAGGACAGGCCTTTGGCCTCTGGGCCCTGCGGCAGCAGGATGGCGTTTCTCAAACTTGTGTTCCGCACAGACCAAAAAAATGTGGAGCCTGACTGAAAGTCTTGTGGACTTCCTGTGGGATGCAGATGGAGAGATAGTTTTCATGACAGTCATGCTACTCAGCTTTATCATCTTGGACAAAGACATGCTGATGCCCGGCCCCATCACACTGCAGCTGCTTGAGGCGCTCCTGCCACTCTTTGACCACGTAAGGCTCACTGCTCCCAGCCACGGCCACTGGGTGCCGCCCGGACACTTTGTGCCCTGTGGATTTGCAGGCCTGCGCCAAGCTGAGCCCCATGCAGCCGCAATGCTGAGGTCTTTTTTCTTCCTTCCATACAGAACAATTGGCAGGTGCAGCTGCTCTCCATACTGCTCTTCCGAACACTGGTGACTCTTCCAGAAGGGGAAAAGGAAAAAAAGGCCCTGAAGACACCCCTGCACCAGAGCCTGCTGCCCCTCTTCTTTCACTGCCACAATGAGAAGCGGCTTGTGGCACAGGTGAGGGCTCGTGGGTTGCTGCTGTCCCCCTGGCAGGGGGCTCGTCTGCCTCCTGCCCTGGTACCTGCCGGGCTGCAGCCTCCTCCAGGCCTTGGCACAGGGGACGCGGGCCTTGCACCCTGGGCTGTGGGGCCATCTCTCCATCTCTGCGTTTCTGCTCTTCTCCAGGCTTCTCAGGAAACTCTGCTTTGTGTGGCCGAGTTCCTGAAGAGGAGGAATCTTGAGAGACTGGTGAAGAGGCAGAATCTGTGGAAGTTCAGCGAGTGCCTGGTAAGGAGGGCCTGCAAGCCCCAGCCTCAGCCCGGAGAAGCCCCCTGAGCGCGGTGCTCAGTGTGTGGGGCTGGCAGCTGTGCCCCTGCCCGGTGCTGCACCCAGAAGCCGTGAAGGCTCTGCTCCAGGCTCCCTTGGGCCCGAACCGGGGGCCGATGGAGCCCCGGCCCGGAGGGGCTGCGGGGCTGCGGGCCGGCACCGCGGCTCCCCGGCAGCAGCCGGCCCTCTGCCTCTCCACTCGGGAGCCCGGCGCCAGCGGCTGCTGGCCGCGCCTCAGGGCTGTGCGGGCAGGGGAGGCCAGGGCGGGGCGCAGGCAGCGCCTGGCCCAGGGGCTGAGCCCGCGCCAACCCTTCCCTCCTGCCGCTCTCTGCAGCTGGCAGAGGACAGGAGCCGAGCGGCCGAGCACCTGCGCCGGGTCCTGCCCTACCTGCAGAGCCCACAGGAGCCCCTGCGAGCGGCGGCCGTCAGGTTCGCGGGTGAGTCCCGAGCCCGGGCTCCCTCCCCGGCCCGGCCAGCGCAGCTCGGCCCCGGCCCCGCCTGCTGCCCCAGCAGTGCCAGCGGGGCCCGGCGCCGTGGAGCCCCGCCTGGCCCGGGCATTGCTGCCGCCGCCCTCTGGCAGCCGTGCCCTGGGGCGGCAGCGTGCGGCAAGGGCCGGGCTGAGCCCTGCCGGGCCAGCAGCCTGTGTGGCCACAGCGCCGGCAGCGCCGCTGGCAGGGAGCTGTGCCGCTGGGGCCGTGACAGGCTCTGTGTTCACAGGCATGGCCGCGCGGCACCTGAGGGGGAAGAAGGAAGAGCTCTGGCTCATCTGCCACGGTGAGTGAGGGCAGCGGGCTGGCAGCGGGGGCTGCCGGGGGAGCTGCAAGCCCTGGCCCTGCTGCAGAGGGCTCTGCTCCCTGTGCGGACGAGGGGCGGCGTGGGGAGAGCACACAGAGATTTCAGGGCCACCTGGGCGATTCCTGGCCAGCAGCTTTAGGCTGGTCCCGTTGGTCCCTGCTCCCTCCCGGCCATGGCTAGAGCCGGCTGCGATGGCCCTGGCAGGGGGCTCTCCTCGGCTCCCCGCAGATCCGCGATCTGACCATGGCTCTGTTCCCTTCTCTTTCAGCCCTGGAACACCTGACAGAGGACATCAGCAGTGCCGTGTCAGATCTGGCACTTGAAACATTGTATGTCCTCCAGGCACTGCAGAGTGAGCGATATTCCGTCTTCCAGAGGCTGCAAGATCAGCTCTGCAGGGCATGGAGGACACGGCCTCGTCTGTCGGGGCTCGGCTGGCTGCGCTGCTGGAGCTCTGCAGAGAGCTGATCCCAGAGGCTCTGTCTGCTGAGGCCACCTGAGCCAGCGGGAATTTTCCATTTCTGAAAGATTGTTCTGTTTCTTTTCTTCTATTTGTTTTTTCTTTAGTGTATAAATATAGAGTATGTTATAATACACAGACTCCCAGGAGCTTTCTTTTGCTGCCCAGGGTCCGCAGGGCATTGGGGAAGAGGGGGAGAAGGGTGCCATGGCTCAGCAAGCTGCCCAGGCGTGCAGTGTTGCAGGGAAAATGGCCAGAAGCCCCTTGGCCTGTGGTGGTTCTGCTGAAGCCTTTGTGCTGGTGACAGAGCGGGTGGGCAGGGGCCGGGGCTGCGGGGATCCCTGTGAGAGCAGTGCCTGGAGATGGCCACAAGCCCTGTGCCGGGCAGAAAGCGCATCCGTGTCCTCCTGCCCGTGTGCTGCTGGCTGCCTTGCTGAGGGCTCCCAGGTGCCTCTGAATAGGGCTGCTCTGGAGCTGCTGTGGGGCTGCGGCGCTGCTGCCGGGCAGCTTGGCCGGGCTGGGGCAGCCCCTGAGGGGCTGGGGCGCTGGCAAGCCCTAAGCAATGGGCTGTCAGAGGCCACAAGCAGCCCCCTGCCAGCCGTCTTGTTCCTACCAGAGTTGACTTGCAAGAGGGATCCCGGGCACTCTGGAACTAACAGCATCAGTGTTGTTGGAAATCCAAATGCAGGGAAATCTCAGACCTTTGGTCTTGTCAGCAAAGCTTTGAATTAAACACAGGATTTGAAGGGAGACCTTGGAAAGGGCTCCCAAAGCTAGGTGCTAGAAGCGAGAATGTGGATTTCTAGTTTATTATAGCAGAGACACGGGGAGGAACGTTGAAGTGGAGGAAAGTTTAGAGTTTTAGAGTTCAAGATCTAGAAAAAATCAAATCAGTTACAGTGGTAAACAAGAAGTTTAGGATGCAGTGCTGTAAGTTTGTGTGTCATAGCATGATTGGCTAAGGAGGCTTACACTGTAGCAGGATGTGGGAACCCAGGAAATTCCTCTGGCTGCCCTGCAGGACTCGAGACCCTGTCAGAGGGCTCAGAGGCCTTGGCACAGAGCCCAAGACCCGTGTGCCTTTGATTTAGCCCTTGGAAAAAACAATTCCCAACCTTGTAGGAAGAATGACAAGCCACAAAGGTTTAAGCAGAATGACAGTGAATTTATCACCGAGTGGAAAAATAGATTTTGGGGCGTTTTAGAATGGGGCTTCAGGGGGGAAGATGAGGAATCTGGGCATGTCCAGCCTTTCTCCTTCTTCTTCTTGGCCTCCATCTGCGGCTGTGATGTTGGCACTTTTAGATTGGTTTAGAGAAGAAGCTCACTGTCTAACGTAGATGATATGTATGGGAAAGTAATGGCAAATATTGTACACATAGTTGTTTTTAGTATAAAAAGATAACACCGCCCCACGGGAGGCAGAGTGCCTTAGACTGTCTGGCTGTGCGGACCTCGAAAGACAGGAGAAAGAATTTTATAGATAAGATACAATAAACAACCTGGAGACCGAGAAATGAAGAGCTCTGACTCCTTCTTCAACCGCCGGGCTGGGAAAAGAGACTTTCTAACATATCTCGGGGTCACTCTGACCAGCTAGAGACCCCGAGAGCACGACTCCATAAGACGAGATATTGGAGACTGGGTCCAAAACATAAATATTATTTTTGGCAGTGTCTTCTTGGCCAAGAAATCCTTCAAAGCTCTTGTAACTACAAGTCTTGCGGGCCTTGTGAGCCATGCAGTGCAGATGTGAGCCAAACTCACCTTTCCTGTCTATGTAGAAGAGAAGAAAAAGCAATGGCATCATCTAAAAAACTCGGAGGTCTGCTCTCTAGCTCGTTCCAAACTCCCTCAAATCCCCCAAAGTGGCATTTAGCTACAAAGAGATGACAAGGACTCTTAGTGCTGGCTCTTTGACTCCACAGCAGCTGCTTTAGAATCTTTCACTTAACCCTGTGTAGTCATGTGCCAGAAATGGATCATTTGAAGAAACTTTCCCAACTGACTTGCATGGAGGTTTGTTTGAAGGGTATTTGAGGAGAAAGGCTCCCAGCAGAGGCCTGGGCTTTGGCCTAGCTGTGTCCCCTGCTGATTGTGAAGTGTGCCATCAGCTGCAGGGCTTTCTGGGCTAAAAATATCATCAAGTCACTTGGACTTGCTCTTTTAGGCCTCTAAGAGCTGGACCCAATTTCGGGCACATTTGGAGACCTCATCTGTGGGTGGATGGACCACCTAGGATTTTCCCAATTGCTGGGAATGGTTCTCCGGGTCCCTGGTGTAAAACGGGGCTCCCCAGCAACTGCGCATCTGCAAGATGATAAACAATTGTCTTGGTTTGAAGAGAGAGGTGCCTGCTAAGGAAGGCAGAAGCCTTCTCTGAAATGGAAAATGTAAATGTCCTCCCTTCAAATGATTCTCATTTAGTAATTCAAATGCTCTCAGGGAAAGATATGGGGATAGGACTGTGCCCGCAGAGCCGGGCAGCGTTTGCTGGTGGTCTGAGCCCTTCCTAAAGATCCTGTGCGGGCTGTCTTAGACACCTGGGGGGGCCAGGCATTCCTTCCAGCCTGGGCCACTTTGGCTGGGCTGGGGGCGGCCCCAGGGCAGAAGGCAGTGTGTGCAAGGGCCCTGGGTGGCACGCTGCAGCACGGTCTCGGTGCCATGGAACGGAACCCGGTGACCAAGGGCCCTTTGTGACACGTGGGAAATAGAAGCTTGCCCAGCTGCTGGGAACGCACAACAGGGCAGAACGGGACAGAGCGGTGCCGTGAGGAGCCCCCACACAGCACACTCGGTCCTGTCTGACCCGGAGCCTTTCCAAGGCGTTATTCCTGCAGCTGAGCTCGAGGCCAGACCACAGGACTTGGTGACCTGTGGCCTTCCCAAGGCTTCTCTTCTGCAGGTGCCCTCACAAATCCAGTCATTTTCATGGAGCAGAGACCCCTGAAAGCGCCCAAGGTGGCCTGGGGGGAAGAGGAGGAAGAAAGCCCTGGAGCTGCCCGCGCACATGAAACCAAAGCGGTGGTGCCGTCTGAGCTGCCGCAGGAAGGTGAGTGGCAGAGCTGGGCCACAGGGTTGGTGCCTGCAGCCAACTTGGCACCATTCCATCTCATCCCATTTTATCCCATCCCATTTTCTCCCATCCCATACCCACGGACAGGACAGAAGAGGGGCCGGGCAGACACCCCGCAGGGGCCATGCTCCATCCCCTGGGGCGTCCCGGGGCTGTCCCTGCCTGGGGAGCGCAGGGCTGGGCCGTGTTCTCCGGCCTCTCCCGCAGCCCCTCAGCTCTGGCTGCGCTCGCTCTTTTCCAGGTGCAGCCCTGCAGCGCACACAGGAGCAGGACCCCACCCGTGGCCTCTTCCGCAGCACAGCCCAGGTACCTGCAGCCATCCCCACCTGGGCTGGGCCTGCTGGCACCGTGCTTGGAGCATTCCCTGCAACATCCCTGGCTTCTTGCCCTTCTCCTACAGCTGGTTTGCAAATTCATCAAGAAAATTCGGGCGGAAGAGACCAGCACCATGGGTCCTGGGCTCAGAGCATATTCGCACATCTTCAAAACCAAGACCAGTGCTGCCCTGCTGGATATGCTCGTAGAGGAGGGCTTCTCCAGTCCAAAGCAAGTAAGCAGCCTGTGGCAAGGGTTTCATGCTCCCAGGAAATTGCTTGGTCTCCCAAGCCACGCCTGCTGGTCACTGGAACTCTTTGAGGCCATGGCAGTGTGGTGGGAAGGGAGGCACTTCTGTGGGGAAGCTGGTGACATTGCTCCCTCTGGCAGCTTTCCAAGTCTCCCCGTGCCTTCTCCAGGTTCCTGCCCTGGTCAGGTACATCCACCAGTGGCTCCTGGCCAATCAGTTTGCTGAGCACAGGCTGAACAGGACCCTGCTGGATCTCACCGAAGCACAGCCTGCTGACGTAGTCATGACGCTCCTGCGTGGGGCCCCGTCCTGTGACAGGTATGGGGCCAAAATGCCCAGAGGGCTCAGGGCTCGCCAGCCCATCAGCCTGTACAGCCTGGCCCAGGTGTGTGACCAACAGAGAGTTCCAGGGCCTTCTGGCTGCTCCCTTGGCCAGCCCCGGCACGTCAGCCCCCGAGCCTGCTGCCGTGCTCCCTCGCTGCCCCTCAGGGGCCTGTCCCCAGTGGCCTGGGCTGCCTGGGTGCTGCTGGCGAGTGGCAATGGGCACAGGCAGAGCTGGCAGCCAGCTCAGGTCCCCACTGCTGCCCAGGCCACGGTGCTGTGTATGAGACAGAGCTCTAACCCCACAGAGCTGCTTTGACCATGTGGAAGAGCATCATGTGCTCGCCCAGGACTGCAGAGCCAGCGCTGCTGATACTCCTGGATGTGCTGGGCAGCTGGCCAGAGCACAGCATGTGCACCTCGGATGGGGACAAAACGGGTGTCTTTGTCCTGGCTGTGAGTTTCTGTAACTGGCCTTTGCTGGCCCCAAGGCTGCCTCTCCAGCAGCTCTCCGTCCTCCTTCCCCCACTGCATCTCCCTGCCTTAGGCACCGGGTGGAAACCCGGCCCAGGGGCAGCTTCAGGCCCACCAGGCCCCGTGCTCCCCCTGCGTCTGTCTGAGCCTCTCCCTGCCCTGCTCGGGCCCTGCCACACCGACACCTCGGCACTGAGCCCTGTCTCGGGGGGCTTTGTCTTTTGCAGGCAACCGTGGTTATGTGGAAGATCCTCCAGATGCCCTGCGTCCCACATATGGTGACGGTGTATTTGCCCCGCCTCTTTCTACATCTGCTCTCCCAAGTGTTTTCCAGCACTCTGGATACGCCAGAGGAGGTCGATGCATTCTGGAAGGGATGCCAGGAGGAATACGGCCTTGCCACCAGCCCCAACAGGTGCTCCATCCCAATCCTCCTTTCCGTGCTACGTCCCTGGGCAGGAGCCAGTGTTCCCAGCGTGACCTGGGCTTTGCTGTGCACGCAGGTTTGCAGTGCACACCCTGAAGTCTCTGCTCTGCCGAATGCAGCATGAGGATGTGGTGGTGGCAATGGAGCGCAGGTGTGCCTGGGACACGCTGCTGTGCGCTGACACCCACCACTATGCCGTGGCTCTGCTGGCCAGGTGAGACCCCCTTCTCCCCACTGCTGCCTCTGACATTTGTGCTCTGTGCCCAGGGAGCTCCACACAGTCCCCGAGGTCGTGGCCCAGAAGGCCTTGTCACCGAGGGATGGCCAAGCAGACTGGGAAAGGCTGGGAGAGGAGGGCGCCCACCAGGAGCTGCCTCCCAAATAGCCCAGGGCCCCTTGCAGGATGCTGGGGAAAGACCAGACCTCTGTGTGTCAGTCCTGGCAAAGGTTTGTCCCCCTGGCCCACAGTCTTGGTTCCTTTTCCTCCTGCCAGGGAGATGTGCTGTGTCTCCATCCCTTTGTGTTCCCGGATCGCTCGCTACCTGCTCCGGCTGCTCAGCACACAGGAGCCACGCTGGGAGCTGCCCGCCATGGCGTTCCTTGCAGAGGTGAGCCTGACGGCCAGCGCTGCCTGGCTGAGCTGCCTCCCAGCTCTCTGCCCTCTCGGAGCCGCAGCTGCCTGGCACGGGGCCCGCGCCCTGTGCTGCTGCCTGGGCCCGGCCCCGTGCGTCTCCGGGCTCCTGCCGGCCGGGTCCCTGTCACTGCCCTGTACCTTTCAGGTCCTCGAGTTCCTGGACTTGAGTGAACGTGGTGCTAACAGAGTCCTGCAAATTTTGTCAAGGCAGCTGCAGAGCGAGTGCAGGGAGAGGCGTCGCCTGGCGCTCAGGGCCCTTCTTGAGCTCATTGAGGAGCCCTCAATGGTGAGAAGGGGGCAGTGGCTGAGGCTGAGCTGGGGAATGTGGTCGCTTGGGCTTGGCTGGGCTTTGGGTGCTGGGGCAGCTGCTCCCACCCCTCCTGCCTCCCAGTTCAGCTGCCCCAGGGCTCCAGGACAGGCCTTTGGCCTCTGGGCCCTGCGGCAGCAGGATGGCGTTTCTCAAACTTGTGTTCCGCACAGACCAAAAAAATGTGGAGCCTGACTGAAAGTCTTGTGGACTTCCTGTGGGATGCAGATGGAGAGATAGTTTTCATGACAGTCATGCTACTCAGCTTTATCATCTTGGACAAAGACATGCTGATGCCCGGCCCCATCACACTGCAGCTGCTTGAGGCGCTCCTGCCACTCTTTGACCACGTAAGGCTCACTGCTCCCAGCCACGGCCACTGGGTGCCGCCCGGACACTTTGTGCCCTGTGGATTTGAAGGCCTGCGCCAAGCTGAGCCCCATGCAGCCGCAATGCTGAGGTCTTTTTTCTTCCTTCCATACAGAACAATTGGCAGGTGCAGCTGCTCTCCATACTGCTCTTCCGAACACTGGTGACTCTTCCAGAAGGGGAAAAGGAAAAAAAGGCCCTGAAGACACCCCTGCACCAGAGCCTGCTGCCCCTCTTCTTTCACTGCCACAATGAGAAGCGGCTTGTGGCACAGGTGAGGGCTCGTGGGTTGCTGCTGTCCCCCTGGCAGGGGGCTCGTCTGCCTCCTGCCCTGGTACCTGCCGGGCTGCAGCCTCCTCCAGGCCTTGGCACAGGGGACGCGGGCCTTGCACCCTGGGCTGTGGGGCCATCTCTCCATCTCTGCGTTTCTGCTCTTCTCCAGGCTTCTCAGGAAACTCTGCTTTGTGTGGCCGAGTTCCTGAAGAGGAGGAATCTTGAGAGACTGGTGAAGAGGCAGAATCTGTGGAAGTTCAGCGAGTGCCTGGTAAGGAGGGCCTGCAAGCCCCAGCCTCAGCCCGGAGAAGCCCCCTGAGCGCGGTGCTCAGTGTGTGGGGCTGGCAGCTGTGCCCCTGCCCGGTGCTGCACCCAGAAGCCGTGAAGGCTCTGCTCCAGGCTCCCTTGGGCCCGAACCGGGGGCCGATGGAGCCCCGGCCCGGAGGGGCTGCGGGGCTGCGGGCCGGCACCGCGGCTCCCCGGCAGCAGCCGGCCCTCTGCCTCTCCACTCGGGAGCCCGGCGCCAGCGGCTGCTGGCCGCGCCTCAGGGCTGTGCGGGCAGGGGAGGCCAGGGCGGGGCGCAGGCAGCGCCTGGCCCAGGGGCTGAGCCCGCGCCAACCCTTCCCTCCTGCCGCTCTCTGCAGCTGGCAGAGGACAGGAGCCGAGCGGCCGAGCACCTGCGCCGGGTCCTGCCCTACCTGCAGAGCCCACAGGAGCCCCTGCGAGCGGCGGCCGTCAGGTTCGCGGGTGAGTCCCGAGCCCGGGCTCCCTCCCCGGCCCGGCCAGCGCAGCTCGGCCCCGGCCCCGCCTGCTGCCCCAGCAGTGCCAGCGGGGCCCGGCGCCGTGGAGCCCCGCCTGGCCCGGGCATTGCTGCCGCCGCCCTCTGGCAGCCGTGCCCTGGGGCGGCAGCGTGCGGCAAGGGCCGGGCTGAGCCCTGCCGGGCCAGCAGCCTGTGTGGCCACAGCGCCGGCAGCGCCGCTGGCAGGGAGCTGTGCCGCTGGGGCCGTGACAGGCTCTGTGTTCACAGGCATGGCCGCGCGGCACCTGAGGGGGAAGAAGGAAGAGCTCTGGCTCATCTGCCACGGTGAGTGAGGGCAGCGGGCTGGCAGCGGGGGCTGCCGGGGGAGCTGCAAGCCCTGGCCCTGCTGCAGAGGGCTCTGCTCCCTGTGCGGACGAGGGGCGGCGTGGGGAGAGCACACAGAGATTTCAGGGCCACCTGGGCGATTCCTGGCCAGCAGCTTTAGGCTGGTCCCGTTGGTCCCTGCTCCCTCCCGGCCATGGCTAGAGCCGGCTGCGATGGCCCTGGCAGGGGGCTCTCCTCGGCTCCCCGCAGATCCGCGATCTGACCATGGCTCTGTTCCCTTCTCTTTCAGCCCTGGAACACCTGACAGAGGACATCAGCAGTGCCGTGTCAGATCTGGCACTTGAAACATTGTATGTCCTCCAGGCACTGCAGAGTGAGCGATATTCCGTCTTCCAGAGGCTGCAAGATCAGCTCTGCAGGGCATGGAGGACACGGCCTCGTCTGTCGGGGCTCGGCTGGCTGCGCTGCTGGAGCTCTGCAGAGAGCTGATCCCAGAGGCTCTGTCTGCTGAGGCCACCTGAGCCAGCGGGAATTTTCCATTTCTGAAAGATTGTTCTGTTTCTTTTCTTCTATTTGTTTTTTCTTTAGTGTATAAATATAGAGTATGTTATAATACACAGACTCCCAGGAGCTTTCTTTTGCTGCCCAGGGTCCGCAGGGCATTGGGGAAGAGGGGGAGAAGGGTGCCATGGCTCAGCAAGCTGCCCAGGCGTGCAGTGTTGCAGGGAAAATGGCCAGAAGCCCCTTGGCCTGTGGTGGTTCTGCTGAAGCCTTTGTGCTGGTGACAGAGCGGGTGGGCAGGGGCCGGGGCTGCGGGGATCCCTGTGAGAGCAGTGCCTGGAGATGGCCACAAGCCCTGTGCCGGGCAGAAAGCGCATCCGTGTCCTCCTGCCCGTGTGCTGCTGGCTGCCTTGCTGAGGGCTCCCAGGTGCCTCTGAATAGGGCTGCTCTGGAGCTGCTGTGGGGCTGCGGCGCTGCTGCCGGGCAGCTTGGCGGGGCTGGGGCAGCCCCTGAGGGGCTGGGGCGCTGGCAAGCCCTAAGCAATGGGCTGTCAGAGGCCACAAGCAGCCCCCTGCCAGCCGTCTTGTTCCTACCAGAGTTGACTTGCAAGAGGGATCCCGGGCACTCTGGAACTAACAGCATCAGTGTTGTTGGAAATCCAAATGCAGGGAAATCTCAGACCTTTGGTCTTGTCAGCAAAGCTTTGAATTAAACACAGGATTTGAAGGGAGACCTTGGAAAGGGCTCCCAAAGCTAGGTGCTAGAAGCGAGAATGTGGATTTCTAGTTTATTATAGCAGAGACACGGGGAGGAATGTTGAAGTGGAGGAAAGTTTAGAGTTTTAGAGTTCAAGATCTAGAAAAAATCAAATCAGTTACAGTGGTAAACAAGAAGTTTAGGATGCAGTGCTGTAAGTTTGTGTGTCATAGCATGATTGGCTAAGGAGGCTTACACTGTAGCAGGATGTGGGAACCCAGGAAATTCCTCTGGCTGCCCTGAAAGACTCGAGACCCTGTCAGAGGGCTCAGAGGCCTTGGCACAGAGCTCAAGACCCGTGTGCCTTTGATTTAGCCCTTGGAAAAAACAATTCCCAACCTTGTAGGAAGAATGACAAGCCACAAAGGTTTAAGCAGAATGACAGTGAATTTATCACCGAGTGGAAAAATAGATTTTGGGGCGTTTTAGAATGGGGCTTCAGGGGGGAAGATGAGGAATCTGGGCATGTCCAGCCTTTCTCCTTCTTCTTCTTGGCCTCCATCTGCGGCTGTGATGTTGGCACTTTTAGATTGGTTTAGAGAAGAAGCTCACTGTCTAACGTAGATGATATGTATGGGAAAGTAATGGCAAATATTGTACACATAGTTGTTTTTAGTATAAAAAGATAACACCGCCCCACGGGAGGCAGAGTGCCTTAGACTGTCTGGCTGTGCGGACCTCGAAAGACAGGAGAAAGAATTTTATAGATAAGATACAATAAACAACCTGGAGACCGAGAAATGAAGAGCTCTGACTCCTTCTTCAACCGCCGGGCTGGGAAAAGAGACTTTCTAACATATCTCGGGGTCACTCTGACCAGCTAGAGACCCCGAGAGCACGACTCCATAAGACGAGATATTGGAGACTGGGTCCAAAACATAAATATTATTTTTGGCAGTGTCTTCTTGGCCAAGAAATCCTTCAAAGCTCTTGTAACTACAAGTCTTGCGGGCCTTGTGAGCCATGCAGTGCAGATGTGAGCCAAACTCACCTTTCCTGTCTATGTAGAAGAGAAGAAAAAGCAATGGCATCATCTAAAAAACTCGGAGGTCTGCTCTCTAGCTCGTTCCAAACTCCCTCAAATCCCCCAAAGTGGCATTTAGCTACAAAGAGATGACAAGGACTCTTAGTGCTGGCTCTTTGACTCCACAGCAGCTGCTTTAGAATCTTTCACTTAACCCTGTGTAGTCATGTGCCAGAAATGGATCATTTGAAGAAACTTTCCCAACTGACTTGCATGGAGGTTTGTTTGAAGGGTATTTGAGGAGAAAGGCTCCCAGCAGAGGCCTGGGCTTTGGCCTAGCTGTGTCCCCTGCTGATTGTGAAGTGTGCCATCAGCTGCAGGGCTTTCTGGGCTAAAAATATCATCAAGTCACTTGGACTTGCTCTTTTAGGCCTCTAAGAGCTGGACCCAATTTCGGGCACATTTGGAGACCTCATCTGTGGGTGGATGGACCACCTAGGATTTTCCCAATTGCTGGGAATGGTTCTCCGGGTCCCTGGTGTAAAACGGGACTCCCCAGCAACTGCGCATCTGCAAGATGATAAACAATTGTCTTGGTTTGAAGAGAGAGGTGCCTGCTAAGGAAGGCAGAAGCCTTCTCTGAAATGGAAAATGTAAATGTCCTCCCTTCAAATGATTCTCATTTAGTAATTCAAATGCTCTCAGGGAAAGATATGGGGATAGGACTGTGCCCGCAGAGCCGGGCAGCGTTTGCTGGTGGTCTGAGCCCTTCCCAAAGATCCTGTGCGGGCTGTCTTAGACACCTGGGGGGGCCAGGCATTCCTTCCAGCCTGGGCCACTTTGGCTGGGCTGGGGGCGGCCCCAGGGCAGAAGGCAGTGTGTGCAAGGGCCCTGGGTGGCACGCTGCAGCACGGTCTCGGTGCCATGGAACGGAACCCGGTGACCAAGGGCCCTTTGTGACACGTGGGAAATAGAAGCTTGCCCAGCTGCTGGGAACGCACAACAGGGCAGAACGGGACAGAGCGGTGCCGTGAGGAGCCCCCACACAGCACACTCGGTCCTGTCTG
The DNA here is from genome assembly GCF_028551555.1 of Melozone crissalis. NCBI lineage: Eukaryota > Metazoa > Chordata > Aves > Passeriformes > Passerellidae > Melozone > Melozone crissalis. Next base: position 1,390,285 of record NW_026535850.1, on the reverse strand, counting down.
ACCCGGAGCCTTTCCAAGGCGTTATTCCTGCAGCTGAGCTCGAGGCCAGACCACAGGACTTGGTGACCTGTGGCCTTCCCAAGGCTTCTCTTCTGCAGGTGCCCTCACAAATCCAGTCATTTTCATGGAGCAGAGACCCCTGAAAGCGCCCAAGGTGGCCTGGGGGGAAGAGGAGGAAGAAAGCCCTGGAGCTGCCCGCGCACATGAAACCAAAGCGGTGGTGCCGTCTGAGCTGCCGCAGGAAGGTGAGTGGCAGAGCTGGGCCACAGGGTTGGTGCCTGCAGCCAACTTGGCACCATTCCATCTCATCCCATTTTATCCCATCCCATTTTCTCCCATCCCATACCCACGGACAGGACAGAAGAGGGGCCGGGCAGACACCCCGCAGGGGCCATGCTCCATCCCCTGGGGCGTCCCGGGGCTGTCCCTGCCTGGGGAGCGCAGGGCTGGGCCGTGTTCTCCGGCCTCTCCCGCAGCCCCTCAGCTCTGGCTGCGCTCGCTCTTTTCCAGGTGCAGCCCTGCAGCGCACACAGGAGCAGGACCCCACCCGTGGCCTCTTCCGCAGCACAGCCCAGGTACCTGCAGCCATCCCCACCTGGGCTGGGCCTGCTGGCACCGTGCTTGGAGCATTCCCTGCAACATCCCTGGCTTCTTGCCCTTCTCCTACAGCTGGTTTGCAAATTCATCAAGAAAATTCGGGCGGAAGAGACCAGCACCATGGGTCCTGGGCTCAGAGCATATTCGCACATCTTCAAAACCAAGACCAGTGCTGCCCTGCTGGATATGCTCGTAGAGGAGGGCTTCTCCAGTCCAAAGCAAGTAAGCAGCCTGTGGCAAGGGTTTCATGCTCCCAGGAAATTGCTTGGTCTCCCAAGCCACGCCTGCTGGTCACTGGAACTCTTTGAGGCCATGGCAGTGTGGTGGGAAGGGAGGCACTTCTGTGGGGAAGCTGGTGACATTGCTCCCTCTGGCAGCTTTCCAAGTCTCCCCGTGCCTTCTCCAGGTTCCTGCCCTGGTCAGGTACATCCACCAGTGGCTCCTGGCCAATCAGTTTGCTGAGCACAGGCTGAACAGGACCCTGCTGGATCTCACCGAAGCACAGCCTGCTGACGTAATCATGACGCTCCTGCGTGTGGCCCCGTCCTGTGACAGGTATGGGGCCAAAATGCCCAGAGGGCTCAGGGCTCGCCAGCCCATCAGCCTGTACAGCCTGGCCCAGGTGTGTGACCAACAGAGAGTTCCAGGGCCTTCTGGCTGCTCCCTTGGCCAGCCCCGGCACGTCAGCCCCCGAGCCTGCTGCCGTGCTCCCTCGCTGCCCCTCAGGGGCCTGTCCCCAGTGGCCTGGGCTGCCTGGGTGCTGCTGGCGAGTGGCAATGGGCACAGGCAGAGCTGGCAGCCAGCTCAGGTCCCCACTGCTGCCCAGGCCACGGTGCTGTGTATGAGACAGAGCTCTAACCCCACAGAGCTGCTTTGACCATGTGGAAGAGCATCATGTGCTCGCCCAGGACTGCAGAGCCAGCGCTGCTGATACTCCTGGATGTGCTGGGCAGCTGGCCAGAGCACAGCATGTGCACCTCGGATGGGGACAAAACGGGTGTCTTTGTCCTGGCTGTGAGTTTCTGTAACTGGCCTTTGCTGGCCCCAAGGCTGCCTCTCCAGCAGCTCTCCGTCCTCCTTCCCCCACTGCATCTCCCTGCCTTAGGCACCGGGTGGAAACCCGGCCCAGGGGCAGCTTCAGGCCCACCAGGCCCCGTGCTCCCCCTGCGTCTGTCTGAGCCTCTCCCTGCCCTGCTCGGGCCCTGCCACACCGACACCTCGGCACTGAGCCCTGTCTCGGGGGGCTTTGTCTTTTGCAGGCAACCGTGGTTATGTGGAAGATCCTCCAGATGCCCTGCGTCCCACATATGGTGACGGTGTATTTGCCCCGCCTCTTTCTACATCTGCTCTCCCAAGTGTTTTCCAGCACTCTGGATACGCCAGAGGAGGTCGATGCATTCTGGAAGGGATGCCAGGAGGAATACGGCCTTGCCACCAGCCCCAACAGGTGCTCCATCCCAATCCTCCTTTCCGTGCTACGTCCCTGGGCAGGAGCCAGTGTTCCCAGCGTGACCTGGGCTTTGCTGTGCACGCAGGTTTGCAGTGCACACCCTGAAGTCCCTGCTCTGCCGAATGCAGCATGAGGATGTGGTGGTGGCAATGGAGCGCAGGTGTGCCTGGGACACGCTGCTGTGCGCTGACACCCACCACTATGCCGTGGCTCTGCTGGCCAGGTGAGACCCCCTTCTCCCCACTGCTGCCTCTGACATTTGTGCTCTGTGCCCAGGGAGCTCCACACAGTCCCCGAGGTCGTGGCCCAGAAGGCCTTGTCACCGAGGGATGGCCAAGCAGACTGGGAAAGGCTGGGAGAGGAGGGCGCCCACCAGGAGCTGCCTCCCAAATAGCCCAGGGCCCCTTGCAGGATGCTGGGGAAAGACCAGACCTCTGTGTGTCAGTCCTGGCAAAGGTTTGTCCCCCTGGCCCACAGTCTTGGTTCCTTTTCCTCCTGCCAGGGAGATGTGCTGTGTCTCCATCCCTTTGTGTTCCCGGATCGCTCGCTACCTGCTCCGGCTGCTCAGCACACAGGAGCCACGCTGGGAGCTGCCCGCCATGGCGTTCCTTGCAGAGGTGAGCCTGACGGCCAGCGCTGCCTGGCTGAGCTGCCTCCCAGCTCTCTGCCCTCTCGGAGCCGCAGCTGCCTGGCACGGGGCCCGCGCCCTGTGCTGCTGCCTGGGCCCGGCCCCGTGCGTCTCCGGGCTCCTGCCGGCCGGGTCCCTGTCACTGCCCTGTACCTTTCAGGTCCTCGAGTTCCTGGACTTGAGTGAACGTGGTGCTAACAGAGTCCTGCAAATTTTGTCAAGGCAGCTGCAGAGCGAGTGCAGGGAGAGGCGTCGCCTGGCGCTCAGGGCCCTTCTTGAGCTCATTGAGGAGCCCTCAATGGTGAGAAGGGGGCAGTGGCTGAGGCTGAGCTGGGGAATGTGGTCGCTTGGGCTTGGCTGGGCTTTGGGTGCTGGGGCAGCTGCTCCCACCCCTCCTGCCTCCCAGTTCAGCTGCCCCAGGGCTCCAGGACAGGCCTTTGGCCTCTGGGCCCTGCGGCAGCAGGATGGCGTTTCTCAAACTTGTGTTCCGCACAGACCAAAAAAATGTGGAGCCTGACTGAAAGTCTTGTGGACTTCCTGTGGGATGCAGATGGAGAGATAGTTTTCATGACAGTCATGCTACTCAGCTTTATCATCTTGGACAAAGACATGCTGATGCCCGGCCCCATCACACTGCAGCTGCTTGAGGCGCTCCTGCCACTCTTTGACCACGTAAGGCTCACTGCTCCCAGCCACGGCCACTGGGTGCCGCCCGGACACTTTGTGCCCTGTGGATTTGCAGGCCTGCACCAAGCTGAGCCCCATGCAGCCGCAATGCTGAGGTCTTTTTTTCTTCCTTCCATACAGAACAATTGGCAGGTGCAGCTGCTCTCCATACTGCTCTTCCGAACACTGGTGACTCTTTCAGAAGGGGAAAAGGAAAAAAAGGCCCTGAAGACACCCCTGCACCAGAGCCTGCTGCCCCTCTTCTTTCACTGCCACAATGAGAAGCGGCTTGTGGCACAGGTGAGGGCTCGTGGGCTGCTGCTGTCCCCCTGGCAGGGGGCTCGTCTGCCTCCTGCCCTGGTACCTGCCGGGCTGCAGCCTCCTCCAGGCCTTGGCACAGGGGACGCGGGCCTTGCACCCTGGGCTGTGGGGCCATCTCTCCATCTCTGCGTTTCTGCTCTTCTCCAGGCTTCTCAGGAAACTCTGCTTTGTGTGGCCGAGTTCCTGAAGAGGAGGAATCTTGAGAGACTGGTGAAGAGGCAGAATCTGTGGAAGTTCAGCGAGTGCCTGGTAAGGAGGGCCTGCCAGCCCCAGCCTCAGCCCGGAGAAGCCCCCTGAGTGCGGTGCTCAGTGTGTGGGGCTGGCAGCTGTGCCCCTGCCCGGTGCTGCACCCAGAAGCCGTGAAGGCTCTGCTCCAGGCTCCCTTGGGCCCGAACCGGGGGCCGATGGAGCCCCGGCCCGGCGGGGCTGCGGGGCTGCGGGCCGGCACCGCGGCTCCCCGGCAGCAGCCGGCCCTCTGCCTCTCCCCTCGGGAGCCCGGCGCCAGCGGCTGCTGGCCGCGCCTCAGGGCTGTGCGGGCAGGGGAGGCCAGGGCGGGGCGCAGGCAGCGCCTGGCCCAGGGGCTGAGCCCGCGCCAACCCTTCCCTCCTGCCGCTCTCTGCAGCTGGCAGAGGACAGGAGCCGAGCGGCCGAGCACCTGCGCCGGGTCCTGCCCTACCTGCAGAGCCCACAGGAGCCCCTGCGAGCGGCGGCTGTCAGGTTCGCGGGTGAGTCCCGAGCCCGGGCTCCCTCCCCGGCCCGGCCGGCGCAGCTCGGCCCCGGCCCCGCCTGCTGCCCCGGCAGTGCCAGCGGGGCCCGGCGCCGTGAAGCCCCGCCTGGCTCGGGCATTGCTGCTGCCGCCCTCTGGCAGCCGTGCCCTGGGGCGGCAGCGTGCGGCAAGGGCCCAGGCTGAGCCCTGCCGGGCCAGCAGCCCGTGTGGCCACAGCGCCGGCAGCGCCGCTGGCAGGGAGCTGTGCCGCTGGGGCCGTGACAGGCTCTGTGTTCACAGGCATGGCCATGCGGCACCTGAGGGGGAAGAAGGAACAGCTCTGGCTCATCTGCCACGGTGAGGGCAGCGGGCTGGCAGCGGGGGCTGCCGGGGGAGCTGCAAGCCCTGGCCCGGCTGCAGAGGGCTCTGCTCCCTGTGCGGACGAGGGGCGGCGTGGGGAGAGCACACAGAGATTTCAGGGCCACCTGGGCGATTCCTGGCCAGCAGCTTTGGGCTGGTCCCGTTGGTCCCTGCTCCCTCCTGGCCATGGCTAGAGCCGGCTGCGATGGCCCTGGCAGGGGGCTCTCCTCGGCTCCCCGCAGATCCGCGATCTGACCATGGCTCTGTTCCCTTCTCTTTCAGCCCTGGAACACCTGACAGAGGACATCAGCAGTGCCGTGTCAGATCTGGCACTTGAAACATTGTATGTCCTCCAGGCACTGCAGAGTGAGCGATATTCTGTCTTCCAGAGGCTGCAAGATCAGCTCCGCGGGGCATGGAGGACACGGCCTCGTCTGTCGGGGCTCGGCTGGCTGCGCTGCTGGAGCTCTGCAGAGAGCTGATCCCAGAGGCTCTGTCTGCTGAGGCCACCTGAGCCAGCGGGAATTTTCCATTTCTGAAAGATTGTTCTGTTTCTTTTCTTCTATTTGTTTTTTCTTTAGTGTATAAATATAGAGTATGTTATAATACACAGACTCCCAGGAGCTTTCTTTTGCTGCCCAGGGTCCGCAGGGCATTGGGGAAGAGGGGGAGAAGGGTGCCATGGCTCAGCAAGCTGCCCAGGCGTGCAGTGTTGCAGGGAAAATGGCCAGAAGCCCCTTGGCCTGTGGTGATTCTGCTGAAGCCTTTGTGCTGGTGACAGAGCGGGTGGGCAGGGGCCGGGGCTGCGGGGATCCCTGTGAGAGCAGTGCCTGGAGATGGCCACAAGCCCTGTGCCGGGCAGAAAGCGCATCCGTGTCCTCCTGCCCGTGTGCTGCTGGCTGCTTTGCTGAGGGCTCCCAGGTGCCTCTGGATAGGGCTGCTCTGGAGCTGCTGTGGGGCTGCGGCGCTGCTGCCGGGCAGCTTGGCGGGGCTGGGGCAGCCCCTGAGGGGCTGGGGCGCTGGCAAGCCCTAAGCAATGGGCTGTCAGAGGCCACAAGCAGCCCCCTGCCAGCCGTCTTGTTCCTACCAGAGTTGACTTGCAAGAGGGATCCCGGGCACTCTGGAACTAACAGCATCAGTGTTGTTGGAAATCCAAATGCAGGGAAATCTCAGACCTTTGGTCTTGTCAGCAAAGCTTTGAATTAAACACAGGATTTGAAGGGAGACCTTGGAAAGGGCTTCCAAAGCTAGGTGCTAGAAGCGAGAATGTGGATTTCTAGTTTATTATAGCAGAGACATGGGGAGGAACGTTGAAGTGGAGGAAAGTTTAGAGTTTTAGTGCTGAAGATCTAGAAAAAATGAAAGTAGTAACAATGGTAAACAAGAAGCTTAGGATGCAGTGCTTTGAGTTTGTGTGTCATAATTGGCTAAGGAAGCTTACACTGTAGCATGAGTCCCTAAGACGAAATATTGAAGGATTTGTGGCAAAACATAAAGATTATTGTTGGCAGTGTCTTCTTGGCCAAGAAATCCTTCAAAGCTCTTGTAAGTACAAGTCTTGCGGGCCTTGTGAGCCATGCAGTGCAGATGTGAGCCAAACTCACCTTTCCTGTCTATGTAGAAGAGAAGAAAAAGCAATGGCATCATCTAAAAAACTCGGAGGTCTGCTCTCTAGCTCGTTCCAAACTCCATCAAATCCCCCAAAGTGGCATTTAGCTACAAAGAGAAGACAAAGACCCCTAGTGCTAGCTCTTTGACTCCACAGCAGCTGCTTTAGAATCTTTCACTTAACACTGTGTAGTCATGTGCCAGAAATGGATCATTTGAAGAAACTTTCCCAACTGACTTGCATGGAGGTTTGTTTGAAGGGTATTTGAGGAGAAAGGCTCCCAGCAGAGGTCTGGGCTTTGGCCTAGCTGTGTCCCCTGCTGATTGTGAAGTGTGCCATCAGCTGAAGGGCTTTCTGGGCTAAAAATATCATCAAGTCACTTGGACTTGCTCTTTTAGGCCTCTAAGAGCTGGACCCAATTTCGGGCACATTTGGAGACCTCATCTGTGGGTGGATGGACCACCTAGGATTTTCCCAATTGCTGGGAATGGTTCTCCGGGTCCCTGGTGTAAAACGGGGCTCCCCAGCAACTGCGCATCTGCAAGATGATAAACAATTGTCTTGGTTTGAAGAGAGAGGTGCCTGCTAAGGAAGGCAGAAGCCTTCTCTGAAATGGAAAATGTAAATGTCCTCCCTTCAAATGATTCTCATTTAGTAATTCAAATGCTCTCAGGGAAAGATATGGGGATAGGACTGTGCCCGCAGAGCCGGGCAGCGTTTGCTGGTGGTCTGAGCCCTTCCCAAAGATCCTGTGCGGGCTGTCTTAGACACCTGGGGCCAGGCATTCCTTCCAGCCTGGGCCACTTTGGCTGGGCTGGGGGCGGCCCCAGGGCAGAAGGCAGTGTGTGCAAGGGCCCTGGGTAGCACGCTGCAGCACGGTCAGGCACTGGTACGGGTTCCCCATTGATGTAGCACAGCGGAGCCCGGGCTGGCTCTTGGGAAAACTGCGGCGCTGCGCCAGGAGTGGGGAACGGCCAAGGCGTGGGTCCTGCCTGCGGCTGACCCTGCTGAGCCACTGCTCAGTGGTTCAGGATCTACTGACTTCAGCACGGAGCAGCCAAAAAGAAGGAGGAGGCTCCTCAATTGTGAGGTTCCACAGGCAAAGGTTTATCCCAAGGGAAGGATTCAGCAGCATAGAGCCACCAGCACTTCTGTGCATGAGATTTTATCGGGGTCCAACTAAGGGGGGCGGATACAATGGATTGAGCAAAAAGGAATCTGCAGGGGAGGAGCGAGGGGATTCCATCAGTTGCTTGGCACTAATTAGGACAGATGAGAGGAAAGGGTAGGTCACATGGGCCAGAGGGGCTTCCAGCAATAGGGAATTCCAAAGGGTTGTGGAGTCAGGGTTAGGTCCAAGGCAAAAGTGACAGGGAAGGTTCAGGAATAAAGAGCTGGATTATCTTGAGAGGCAGGGAAGGAGCTGGAACAAAGAGCGGGGAATGGCATGAGGGACAGCTTTGAGGCAGGGAAAAACCTAGGGGTAAACCAACTTGGGGAAAATACGGGGTACATGAAAAGAAACCATTCCACCATAACTGATAAATAAACACGAACCGGAACACCCCAGGGAAATGGGCACAGCATCAATCCCGTCTGACTTTGAGAAGTGTTTGAACAACTTGGAGCAGTCACCCAAGCTTTTAGACACTACATCCAAGGTCAAGTGTTGTGACCTCTAGGTTTACATGATACTCCTGAGTATGACTTTAGGCAGTGTTTTAAGAAACTCGCTTTATGTCCGATCATGCCCCAATTCCTTGTAGATTGTGTGGAATGTGGAATCCTTTTGTTTTCACTGCTTTTTAGGACTATAAAAAACAATATTCGTGCTGGGTGAGTCAGAGACAGCCTGTGTATGTAAAGTGTAGTCTACAGGGGATAAAGAGAAGGAAACAAGAAGTACTAATACATCCGGCTAAGTTTGGAAATTTAGATAGCATGAAGAATGAATAACACAAGAAGTAAAGATGATATTAAAAAGAGTCCACTAGAATGTAATTTAGCAGATGAGAAAGATTTGGGAGGAGTCCCAGAGGGTAATTTTTCATGTAAGGTAATCTGATGAAATACTCTTACCCAATGGTAGGCTTAGTATCAATTAGAAAGTGGTGAAAAGTGACCCCCTAATGGAACATTATGATCCATTGTTACAGTTGACGTTATTTTTAAGACAAGGAGAAAAATGAGATCCAGTGATATATGCAGACGTAGTTTTTACCCTGAAGAATAAAGCCAAGTGTCAGAAAGAATGTGGCTTTGATTTGGCCCCATGGGACCTTTAGTCCTAACTTTGGAAAGAGATAAGAGGCAGAAAAGAAAGAGATGTCATTTAGCACTCAGCATAAGGCAGAGATGTTTGAAATTGGCTGAAATTCACCAGGAAGATTGTGTTCTAGGTGTCCAAGACTTAGAGCTGAGTTAGCCCAGGCCAGCACGGGTACACTCCACCTCAGGCAACCACTCCGGCCCCTGAATGAAAGCCAAATGGCCGTGAGGATGAGATGAATAATCCAGGTGAGGGGACAATTTCAGTGACCCCCAGTGACAACCAACCCAAGGAATAAAACCAAGAAACCTTGGCCTTTAGTCACCCCCTTAAGGCAAGTCTTGAGTCCCCCAGGAGAAGCCATGTGGGTGAACATCTGCTTTTCTACTAGTGACCTCAAGAGTTGGTGGCAAAAAGTTGAAATGGATAGAGAAAACACTAGCAAAGCAGCAAAAAGATTGGAGTTCATAGTCAAGAGTCAAGAGCCAGACTGAGGTGATAGTGATTTCATATTGACAGAGCTAACCAAACCAGCAAGAGAGTTGGTGATCAAGGTGGCCAGAGCACGTGTGCAGGGACAAATTGCTAGTGGAGCCTTGCAAGGTAGAATGGACCAGCTGCGTCCTACTGCAAGCCCTTTGTGGGACGTGAACAATGCAGGCAGCTGTGCAATGTTAACCAGATACCAGGACATAGTCACATTGGAATTAAAAAATGCCATTCCAAAACCAATAACTTGGTCAGTAAGAGATAACGTTACACAGGGACAGCACAAGTCACCCACTGACTTTGTGGACAGGCTCTGATCAGCTGCACGTAAAGGCACAGCCCTGCATCCCTGGTCGGATATGGGAAACAGCAGTGGGTTTCCCTGATGTCAGGGCAATCTAGCCCAGATGTCAGGCAGAAATTTCAGAAGCTGAAAGAGCCTGTCAAGAGAGACTTAAAGGCATGAATGAGAAAAGCATAGAAAGTGGATGATAATCAAGAGAGAGAAAATAAAAAAGAGCTCCCTGCAGCCATGGTGGCAGCTCTGGATCGGCACCAGGGAGAGGCCGGACGTGGGCGTGGATGAAGCAGAGGCAGGGACGAAAACAGCAGAGGCAGAGGAGGTTCAAAGCTGCCACAGAGCAAGCTGGGGCCAAATCAATGTGCATCTTGTAAGAAATCAGGACACTGGAAATAAGGCCAGTGCCCAGAGTTAGCAGACAAAGTACACTAAACTCTTGCAGCCACTCTAGATGATAAGAAATGACCGAGACTGGCAGTTCTTACCCTAGCAGGTTACCGGTTAAAATACAGCTAACGAATAATAAAGAAGTTGAATTTTTAACTAATTTTGGAGACACATTTTCACTCTTGAATCAAGCACTGCTACCCAAAAGTGAAAACTATCTTCAAGCAATAGGAGCAACTACAGGGCAGCCAGAAAATGCATTCTTCCTGAAACCACTTTGATGGAAAATCAAGAAGAAAATGGGAATACATCCGTTTCTCTGTTTCCCAAACTCACCCAAATCTGTCCTATGCAGGGATTTGCTTGAAAATTTAGAAGCAACAGTTCCGTTTAGAAAAAGAAAACTTCAGTGGAAGCTACCTGAAGACAAATGAGCGGTTTTAGCAGTAGGACTGACAATTGACACCAGACCAACCAACAAGAAGAACTAGTTAGAGCAAGTATTGAATCAGGTGTACCCAAGAGTATGGGGTACTGATAGCCCAGGAAAATCAAAACCAGCAGACCCTATTGAAACTGAGCTACAGACAAGAGTTAGGGCAGTAGTCAGAAAGCAATACCCTTGAAGATTAGAAGCTAGGAAAGGAACAGAGCCAACAATCAATTAAATCCCTGACATCAGGACTATTGGAAGAATGGCAGTCAAAATTTAATACTGCTAGATCAGCAATAAAGAAACCTAATGGAACTCAGAGACTAGTGTCAGATTTCCAGGCAATTAATGGTTTATACCTTACTAGCTTACTAGCTAAACTTGGAGATGATTTTATTTGGTGCGGGGAATGTCCATGGGCAGGTGCTGTCGAGAGCCGTTCCCTCTTGGTCTGAGAGACCAGCTCCCCCAGCCCACCTTGCTCGCAGGCCCGGAGGTTGTAACGTGCGCTCGACCGGCAGCCGAAGAAGGGCTCTTGACACCGTGTCTGATGCAACAGGGTTTACTGAAGGTAGGTCAGAGGGTGCAGGGTTGGTGAGGGTGAGAAGAGGGACAGGAAGAGGCGGCAGCACAAGCACTGTAACATGACACATAAGGCACCTGCAAGCTGCTGGGGAAGCCTCAAGTCTGCTGAGTGAGCCATGTGTGCCCTCAGCATTGGGACAGCCACCTTTCCCTCAGTGAGCCTCACATCCCAGGGTCAGCAAATCAAGAGGCACCAGCCATGCTGTAGGTGACTCAGAGCAAGTGCAGTGGGTGATGGTGGCCAGGGGCCAGAAGCAGGCAGAAAGCCAACGGGGCTGGGGAAAAGGCTCTGCTCTGCTTACAGCGTGGGCTGAGGGCTAGGAGAGCTCCATTTCCCCCTGGAGATGTTGGAGACGGGGCCTTTCACCCTCCTGATAGGGCTGCCCCTGGCTGCAGGCAGCCAGAGGAGTACGACGACACAAGGCCGAGAGCAGCAAAGCAAAGAGCCAGCCGTGCACAGCACAGGGAGGTGGCCCAGTGCAAAGCCAGCGTGGCACCCTGAAGGCGCCCGCTGCATTCTCATGTGTCCCTGGCCTGGGAAGGACAGGAATGTCTGTGGTCCAAGAGGGCCTTTCTGAGGCCCCTGTGGGCTCAAAGCTGCTGCTCTTCTGGCTCCATGGGGCCTAAAGCCACAGAGCTCGGCCTCCCCCACAGCAAGAGGAACAAGACTTGGATATTAGGCAGTGGAGCTGAATGCCTAAGGCTGAGGGGCAGGGGGCTCCAGTCTGGAGCACTGGGAGGGCACCCCCCCAGCCCCACAACAGCTGGCCTCACAGCCCTGAAAGGCCAGGACCGGGGTTCCACGCCTGATTCCAGGGGGTCCCTCCAACCGGCCACCGACCTGGAAGCGCCAGAGCAGCCGGCTGTCGGGATCAAGGCGGCTGCCAGGGGGCTGCTTATTGCCTCTGCCAGCCAAGTGCCTCAGCCCCTCAGGGTCTCCCCCAGCCTGGCCAAGGGTGCCGGCAGCAGCGCGACAGCCCCAAAGCAGCTCCAGAGGAGCCTCATCCAGAGGCACCTGGGAGCCCTCAGCACTGCAGTCAGCAGCAGACGGGCAGGAGGATACGGATGGCCCTTCCTGTCCGGCACAGGGCTTGTGGCCATCTCCAGGCACCGCTCTGGCAGGGATCCCCGCAGCTCCGGCCCCTGCCCAGCCGCTCTGTGGGCAGCACAAAAGCTTCAGCAGAACCACCAAAGGCCAAAAGGCTTCTGGCCATTTTCCCTGTAACACTGCACTCCTGGGCAGCTAGCTGAGTACAAGCAACCTTTTCCCCCTCTTATGCCCTACAGACCTTGCGCAGGAAAAGAGAGATGCTGGGACTCTGTGTATTGTAAGATATTTTATATTTACATACTCAACAATGAAAATGCAAACACAAAAATCTTAAAGAAGAAAAAGAAAATTCCTGCTGGCTTAAATGGCCCCAGATCATCTCTCTGCCGAGCTGCAGCACAACAGTAAGGCAGTGCAGCAAAGACGAGGCCGTTTCCTCCATGCACTGCGGAATCGATCCCGCAGCTTCTGCCATGGGGAGTAGGGAGCTCTCTCAAGAGCCCGGAGAACTAAACAAAATTCTACTGCAGCATCTCTGATTGCAGGACTGCTGTCATATGCCATTTCTTCAAGGGCTGCAAGAGAGAGGAACAGAGGCAAGGTCAGATCGCGCATACGCAGGGAGCCAAGGAGAGCCCCATGCCAGGGCCATCCCGGTCGTCTCTTGCCATGGCCCGCAGGGAGCAGGGAGCAAGGGGATCAGCCCGAAGTTGCTGGCCACCAATGCCACACGTAGCCCTGATATCTCTGTGTGCTCTGCCCACGGGTGCAGATCCCTCTGCAGCCGGGGCAGGGCTTGCAGCTGCCCCCTCCAGCCCCCTGGAGCGGTCAGCCCGCTGCCCTCACTCACTCACCAGTGCAGATCAGCTGGAGCTCTTGCTGCTGCCCCCTCAGGTGCCGCGCGGCCATGCCTGTGAACACAGAGCCTGTCACGGCCCCAGCGGCACAGCTCCCTGCCAGCGGCGCTGCCGGCGCTGTGGCCACACGGGCTGCTGGCCAGACAGAGCTCAGCCCGGGCCCTTGCCGCACACTGCCGCCCCAGGGCACGGCTGCCAGAGGGCGGCAGCAACGCCCAGGCCAGGCGGGGCTCCACGGTGCCGGGCCGGGCCGGCGCTGCCGGGGCAGCAGGCGGGGCCGGGGCCGAGCTGCGGCGGGCCGGGGAGGAGCCCGGGCTCGGGACTCACCCATGAACCTGACGACCGCCTCTCGCAGGGACTCCTGTGGGCTCTGCAGGTAGTGCAGTGCCCTGCGCACGTGCTCGGCCGCTCGGCTCCTGTCCTCTGCCAGCTGCAGAGAGCGGCAGGAGGGAAGGGTTGCCGCCGGCCACGCCTGCCCGCCCAGCCCTGAGGCGCGGCCAGCAGCCGCTGGCCAAGGGCTCCCGAGGGGAGGGGCAGAGGGCCGGCTGCTGCCCGGGGAGCCGTGGTGCCGCCCCGCAGCCCCGCCGGGCCGGGGCTCCATGGGCACCCGACTCAGGCCCACGGGAGCCTGGAGAAGAGCCCGCGCGGCCTCTGGCTGCAGCAGCGGGCACAGCTGTTAGCCCTGCACACTGAGCACCGCCCTCAGGGACCTTGGCCATGCTGAGGCTGGGGGGTCTCTGCTGTTCTTACCAGGCACTCCCCAAGGCTCTGATCCACGTGTAGCATTTGTTCTATATCCCTCCTCTTCAGGAATCTGGCTGAGGAATGCAGCGTTTCCCGGGAGGCCTGGAGAGGGACAGAGATGCACAGATGGCCCTACAGTCCAGGGCACAGGAGCATCCCAGTGGCACAGGCTGGAGGAGGCTGCAGCCCACAAGGTGCCCGGGCAGGAGGCAGCCCAAGCCCCTGCAAGGGGGACAGCAGCTGTGCACAAGTGCTCACCTCAGCAACCATCTGATTCTCATCATGGCAGTGGAAGTAGAGAGGGAGCAGGCTCTGGCGCACGTGGGACTTGAGGGCCTTTCTTCCCTCTTCTGTTAATAAGTCCAGCATCTCTTGAAAGAGAGCCATGGAGCTCAGCTGCACCTGGATGTCATCCTGGATGAAAGGAAAGGGCAAAAGACCTGAGCATCAGCTGCTTCAGGCCCCCCAGGGCACAGGCGTGCATCTGCACAGGGCAACAAGGGTCCGGGCAGCAGCCAGTGGCTGTGGCTGTGGGCACAGAGCCTTACGCTGTCAAAGAGTGGCAGGAGCGCCTCAGCCAGCTGCAGGGCGATGGGGGTGGCTATTGGAGCACCATTATCCAGGAGCAAATATCTGAGTAGAAGAATGCTCATCCTGATCATGTTGCTGTCATTTTCCTCCAGGAGCTCCACAAGACTTTCAGTCAGGCTCTGCATTTTTTCAGCCTGTGCGGAAGACGACTTTGTGAAAGGCCGCACTGCTGCCGTAGGGCCCAGAGGCCAAAGGCCTGTCCTGAAGCACTGGGGCAGGGAAGCAGGAGAGATGGGAAGAGCTGCCCCAGCGGCCGAAGCCCAGGCAAGGCCAAGCGACTGCGTTGCCCAGCCCCACGCTGCCTGCACGGCTTTGGCCACTGCCCTCTTCTCACCATCAAGGGATTCTTGCCCAGCACTACGAGGCCTCGGAGTGCCAAGTAACGCCTGGCCATGTGCTTGCTCTGCAGGTTCTGTGCCAGGATCTCCAGGACACTGTCACTGCATTCCCTCAAGTCCAGGCACTCGAGGACCTGAAAGGCACAGGGCAGTGACAGGGGAGCCGGCCAGCAGGAGCCCAGAAGCGCACAGGGCCGGGCCCAGGCAGCAGCACAGGGCACGGGCACTGTCCTGGCAGCTGTGGCTGCCAGGGGTTAGAGGGCTGGGAGGCCGCTCAGCCAGGCAGCGCTGGCCTTGAGGCTCACCTCCACAAGGAATGCCATGGCAGGGAAATCCCAGTATGGCATCTCTTTGCCGAGCAGGGCGAGCAGGTAGAATGCCACCGCGGAACAAAAGTGGATGGCTAAGCGGCGAATTTCTCTGAAGAGGGGAAAAAGGAAACAAGAGCCTGATGCAGTGGGGCAAACGTCTCCCAGGCGTGACTCACCCAGTTCTCATCTTTCCCCAGCACCCTTCCAGCAAGGGGACGTGGGCCGTTTGGGAGTTGGTTGCTGATGGGCACCCTCCTCTGCCAGCCTTTTCCAGCCTGCTTGGCCGTCCCTCAGTGCCAAGGCCCTCTGACCCATGGCCACCACGGACACTTTATGGGGCACCTGGGCACAGGGCAGCAATGTCAGAGGCAGTGGGGAGAAGGGGGTCTCACCTGGCAAGCAGAGCCACGGCAAAGTGGTGAGTGTCAAGAGAGAGCAGCATGTCCCAGGCACACCTGCGCTCCATTGCCACCACCACATCCTCGCAGCGGAGAAGGCAGAGCAGGGACTTCAGGGTGCGCACAGCAAACCTGTGTGCACAGCAAAGCCCAGGTCACACTGGCAGCACTGGCTCCTTGGCAGGCCACGTGGCAGGGACAGGAGAAGTGGCATGGAGCACCTGTTGGGGCTGGTGGCAAGGCCGTGCTCTTCCTGGCATCCCTTCCAGAAGGTGTCGACCTCCTCTGGCATATCCAGAGTGCTGAAGAACACTTGGAATAGCAGATGCACAAATAGGTGGGGGAAATACACCTTCAAGATCCGTGGGAGACAGGGCACCTGGAGGATCTTCCACGTCACCACAGTTGCCTGCAAAGGACAAAGCCCCCCGAGACAGCGCTCAGTGCCGAGGTGTGTGTGTGGCAGGGCCCGAGCGTGGCAGGGAGAGGCCAGGAGAGAGCATGGCAGGGGGAGCACGGGGCCTGGTGGGCCTGAAGCTGCCCCCGGGCCAGGTTTCAGGCCAGCGCCTGAGGCAGGGAGATGCAGTGGGGGAAGGAGGATGGAGAGCTGCTGGAGAGACAGCCTTGGGGCCTGCAAAGGCCAGTTGCAGAAACTCACAGCCAGGGCAAAGACAGCTGTTTCGTCCCCATTGGAGGTGCAGGTGCTGTACTCTGGCCAGCTGCCCAGCACATCCAGGAGGATCAGCTGCACCAGCTCCGCAGTCCTGGCTGAGCCCATGATGGTCTTCCACATGGCCATGGCAGCTCTGTGGGGTTAGAGCTGTGTCTCAGGAGGGTCTCAGAGGAAGCACCAGGGGCAGCTGAGCCGGCTGCCATTTCTGCCTCTGCCCACTGCCCCCCTGCCAGCAGCAGCCAGACAGCCCAGCCCTGTGGGGACAGAGCCCTGAGAGGCGGCAAGGGAGCACGGCAGCAGGCTCAGGGGCTGGCCTGGCAGGGCTGGGAAAGGGAGCATCCAGAGGGCCCTGGAAGTCTCTGTTGCTCTGACACCTGGGGCAGGCTGTGCAGGGTGATGGGCTGGGGAGGCCTGAGCCCTGTGGGCAGGTGGGCCCCATACCTGTCACAGGACGGGGCCACACGCAGGAGTGTCACCACTGCGTCATTTGGCTGTGCTTGGGTGAGATGCAGCAGGGTCTTGTCCAGCCTGTGCTCAGCAGAATCATTGGCCATGAGCCACTAGTGGATGTAGCTGACCATGGCAGGCACCTGGAGAAGGCACGGGGAGACTTGGAAAGCTGCCAGAGGGAGCAATGTTCCCAGCTTCCCCAGAGGAGTGCTTCCCTTCCCACCCCACTGCCATGTGGCCTGAAAGGCTCACAGCAAGCAGCATGCGTGGATTGGGAGGACAAGCCATTGCTGTGAGATTCAAAGCCTGGCCACAAGCTGCTTACTTGCTTTGGAGTGTAAAAATCTTCCTCTACAAGCATATGCAGCAGGGCGGCACTCGTCTTGCTGAGGAAGATGGGCGAGTATGGTCTGAGGCCTACGCCCGTGGCGATGGTCTCTTCCTCTTTAATTCTCTTGAGGAAGTTGCAAACAAACTGTAGGAGAAGGGCAAGAAGCCGAGGATGTTGCATGGAGTGCTGCACACACGGTGCTGGGCTGAGCAGGGACAGCAGGCCCAGCCCAGGTGGGGGTGGCTGCAGGTACCTGCGCTGTTCTGCGGAAGCGGCCACGGCTGGACTCCTGCTCTTCTGTGCGCTCCGGGGCTGCATCTGGCAAAGAGCGAGCGCAGCCAGAGATGAGGGGCTGCGGGAGAGGCCGGACAACACAGCCCAGCCCTGCGATCCCCAGGCAGAGAGAGCCCCGGGATGCCCCAGGGGATGGAGCACGCCCACTGCGGGCTGTCTGCCCGGGCCCTCTTCCGTCCTGTCCGTGGGCATGTCCCCAGGGCATAGCATGGCACGGCACGGCACGGCGTGGGGTCCAAGCTGGCAGCAGGCACCAGTCCTGTGGCCCAGCTCTGCCACTCACCCTCCTGCGGTGGTTGGAATGGCACCACCTCTTCAGTCTGCTGTGCCGGGGCAGCTCCAGGGCCACCTTCCTCCTCCTCCACCCAGGCCAGCTCAGGCACTGCCGGGTTTCTCTGCTCCATGTCTCTGCCTGGATTTGTGGCTATTTGCAGGACAGTTGCCTTGGAAAAGCTCCAAGTCACCAAGTCCTGCAGTGGTGCCTGGAAGGCACCTTCAAGTAAGAAGCCTCAGGAAGGCTACAGGACAGCAAGTCCTGCACTCGGTCTCAAGGGCTCCTGCCCCGAGGACAGGGGACTCCTGACAAGGACTATGATATGGCCTCAAGGGCACCTGCAGACGAGAAGCCTCAGGGAGACCAAGGGTCAGCAAGTCCTGTGGTCTGGCCTCGAGCTCAGCTGCAGGAGCAAGGCTTCAGAAAAGCTCCGGGTGGGAAGCGAACGAGCGCGCTCTGCGGGGGCTCCTCACGGCACCGCTCTGTCCTGTCCTGTCCCGTTGCGTGCTCTGAGCACTGTGGCGTGCTCTTGTCACCTCCAGCTCCTATGTCACACCGTGTCACAAAGGGCCCTTGGACACTCGTTCCATGTGTCCTGGGGTGACGTTATGATGCTTGTATCCCCATTCATCTGTTCTGTGCCTTTGGGACCTGCTCTGAAGATTCGCAGTTTTGTTTTGGTTTCTTGTGTTAGATAGGGACGAGCGTTCGGAAAATCTCGCGATGTCACGGAAAGCGGCAGGATTCCTCTCCCCCTAACGCCTAGTGATAGGGGATCACCCAGGAATGTAGACCCCCCTAACACTAGTAACTTTCTACTCCTTATTAACCAATTACAGTAAGGTAAGACACCCTGACGTAGAGAAAAAACCTCCCCGAGTATAAAACCCGACGAGATGGGACAATAAAGGCCTTTGGACCGTCCACCACGTTAATGTCTGCGTGTGTTCTTGGCCCGAGCGACCCTGGAGAGTTTGGGTCGCCGTGCCGTTTCCTCAGAACCAGGTCGCCTTGCCTTGCATCAGAAGGCAACATTTCTCTTATCAGGGACATAGAGACGAGCAGTACATAGGGCTGTTTTTCACGTCTTGCTTTCAGCTTGCTGCTTTGCTTGCCCTTTTTTCTGCTCTTGCTTCTGCGCTGCTTTGGCCTCTGCTTATTAGCTAGTTCTAGCTAAACAGTCCACATTCCTTCCTGGACTGTTTCTCCTCTCCTGTTTCTGTGACCATCTCGAACCTGCTCCGAACTGGGACCTGGGAACACCGTTCGGCTGCAGCAGCTGCCCCAGCGCCGGAGGGACTGAGAACAGAGCAACCCCCCCCGAAAGAGACTTTCTGATTTTGTCATCTTTCTCAGAGCGGTGTCATCGGGTATTGTTCATTTTTGTGCTGGGGGGTGCTGTGCCTGAAATAAACCGGTTTTTTCCACCTCTCTCCAAGGAATTTTTTCCCGAACCAGTTGGGGGGAGGGGCCGTGTGGGTTTTGCTTTCTGGAGGGGCCCTCCTTTGCAGATTCTTTAACAAATTTGCCCTAAATCAGTACAAAATATTGGCGCCCAAACGTGGGGCAAGAGAGAGAGTGGAAAAACCCTGTTTTGACTGCATTTATGTTGCTATTACTCTGCGTTCGTTTAAATCAGCTAATAGCCATGCTTTTTGAATTCATAATGTCTATTGGGGTGAAGGTTTGCATGCATTTCTGGTCCCTAGGGTTTTTTGAGGTTTTACTACCTCTCTGGTCCCTAGATTTATTTACTTATCCAGAAATAGCTTTAGTATTGCCCCTAATACGTAGTTTTTACATCAGAGGGGCAGTGACCAGAGTAGCTATCCTGCTGGGCTTGGTGGCAATAATGTGCAAGAAGTTTATAAACATGCTAGGGTCTGCTCCAGGTATGAATGGTTCATGGCTATGGTTATGCATCCAGTTTGTTGCAGGAGGAGCAGGAGGGAATGAGGTTTTTCAGCCTCTGCTTTCCTCCTTCTCCTATGAATCAGTTGCATCACTAGTGAAGGATGTTCAGTTTCCCCTCAATGTTAAAGAAACCATCTTCCTGGTATTCAATCTGGTAACCTTCCTCTATACAGCCTGCTGCTTTTCTAGAATGAGGGCTGAGATTTCTAGACGGGCTGATGAGACCCCTGACTCAGGAGTAGACCCCGGTGTGGAAAATCCTCAGTGGTGTGGGAAATGGGAGGATATGGGCCAAATCCTGAAGGAATTCTCTGATCCTATAGTCTGGGATTTTCCCCATGAACAAATTCAGAACCCAGATGAGGTGGGGAAATATCTGAAAGAGAAGTACCAGGATGAGCCTAAGGAGAGGAAGGTCATTGCAGTGAGCTGGGCCCTGGAGTATGCTTATCGCACGCTACTAGATACTGTCGGGCAGCAGACAGAGGCAGGGGGGCAGGGAGATCAATCAGCAACTGTCCCAGTGACTCAGGCTGCAGCTAACACTCCAGGCTCAAAGCCAGCATCTAAACCCATGGCTGTTGCTACCAGCACTAGAAGTGGGAAATGTACGGACAAGACCAATCAACCAGTGGATGATGATGATGATGATGATGATGAAGGAGAAGGAACCTCAATGCCTCCTGACATAAAATCAGGAGTCAAAGCAGCAGGTGCAAGATCAGATGCGAGTATTGAGTCCTTTTCCCTGAAGGACCTTCGTGGCCTACGGAAGGACTACACTCGAAGGTCTGATGAATCCGTAATTAGTTGGTTGGTTCGTCTCTGAGATGCTGCAGGCGAGGCTACAATTCTGGATGGCACTGAAGCCAGGCATTTGGGATCCCTGTCACAGGATCCTGTCATCGACCAAGGAATGATGAGGGGGGCTAACTCTCACAGCCTCTGGGAACGGGTCCTAAGAAGTGTAGCAGAAAGATACCTGTGTGCAGACGATCTCTATATGCAGCAAACTCAGTGGAAGACAATAGAGCAGGGGATCCAACGCCTGAGAGAAAGTGGCAGAGATTATCTTCTCAGATGATGTAACAACTAGGAACCCAGACTTAGTACCATGCACGTCTGTGATGTGGCGAAAATTCGTACGACTTGGGCCACATGAATATGCTTCTGCCTTAGCCATAATGAAGCGGGATGAGAGGGGTGAGACTGTGCTTGACATGGCAAGGAAGCTCCGAGCATATGCAGATGGTGTACATGGCCCGACACATGCCAGAATCACAGCGGTAGAAACACGTCTGCAGAACTTAGAGGATAAGATAGAGGAGAACCATAAGAAGCTTAGAGAGGAGATTAAAGAAGACCTTCTTGAAATTTCAGCAGCACAGATCCGAGGTTCCGGTATCCAAGGCAGACGTTTCCCAGATGTTGAGAGAAGGTACACCCCATATGCTGAGCTGTGGTTTTACCTGCGTGATTGTGGGGAAAACGTGAGAAGGTGGGATAGGAAACCTACTGTTGTTCTGGCACAACGGGTGCGTGAACTGAAGGAAGCCACCAGAAGGAAAGCAGCTCCAGTTGCCCATAGCCGAATGGCCAGGTATGATGATGATGACATGTCTGATCCCCTCGAAGGA
Source organism: Melozone crissalis (assembly GCF_028551555.1). NCBI lineage: Eukaryota > Metazoa > Chordata > Aves > Passeriformes > Passerellidae > Melozone > Melozone crissalis. The sequence continues at coordinate 1,369,621 of NW_026535850.1, read as the reverse complement.
ACATCCAAAATATACGCCCAGGGAAAGAAGGATAACCAGGCTTAGAGGGGCCCTGCCTCTAGCCAGGTAGAGGCCAGGGAAAATCGTGTTTTCTGGTCTGTGTGGATTCGTTGGCCTGGCACATCGGAACCACAAGAGTACAAAGCTTTGGTCGATACTGGTGCGCAATGCACATTAATCCCATCAAGACATGTGGAGACAGAGTCTGTTTCTATTGCTGGTGTGACAGGGGGATCCCAGGATTTCACTTTGGTGGAAGCTGATGTGAGCCTAACGGGAAATGAGTGGAAGAAGCATCCTATTGTGACTGGCCCAGAGGCCCCATGTATTTTGGGCATCGACTACCTTCAAAGTGGGTACTTCAAAGACCCAGAAGGACTCGATGGGCATTTGGAATAGCTGCTGTAGAGACAGAGGGCATCCAGCAATTGAACACCTTGCCTGGGTTTTTTGAGAATCCATCTGCAGTAGGATGCCTGACGGGAGACGAGCAACGAGTGCCAATTGCCACTTCCATAGTGCATCGACGACAGTATAGGACCACTCGAGATGCTGTGATCCCCATCCATAAGATGATCCGAGAGCTGGAGAGCCAAGGGGTGGTCAGCAAGACCCACTCACCCTTCAACCGCCCCATTTGGCCTGTGCGAAAATCTGAAGGAGAATGGAGATTGACTGTGGACTACCGTGCACTGAATGAAGTGACTCCACCACTGAGTGCTGCCGTGCCAGACATATTAGAGCTCCAGTATGAGCTTGAGTCCAAGGCAGCAAAGTGGTATGCCACTATAGACATTGCCAATGCATTTTTCTCCATTCCTCTGGCAGCAGAATGCAGGCCTCAATTTCCCTTGACATGGAGGGGAGTGCAGTACACCTGGAACCGACTGCCTCAGGGGTGGAAGCACAGCCCCACCATCTGCCATGGACTGATTCAGACTGCACTAGAAAGGGGAGAGGCTCCAGAACATCTGCAGTATATTGATGACATCATTGTGTGGGGGAACACAGCTGCGGAAGTGTTTGAGAAAGGGAAGGAAATCATCCAGATCCTCCTGGGAGCTGGTTTCGCCATTAAAAAGAGCAAAGTAAAGGGACCAGCTCATGATATTCAGTTCCTGGGAGTAAAGTGGCAAGATGGACGGTGTCAGATTCCTACAGATGTCATCAACAAGATCACAGCAATGTCTCCACTCACCAATAAGAAAGAGACACAAGCTTTCTTGGGTGCAATAGGTTTTTGGAGGATGCATATTCCTGAGTACAGTCAGATTGTGAGCCCTCTTTACCTGGTCACCCGCAAGAAGAACAATTTCCAGTGGGGCCCTGAGCAGCAACAAGCCTTTGTCCAGATCAAGCAGGAGATTGCCCATGCAGTAGCCCTTGGCCCAGTCAGGACAGGACCAGAGGTAAAGAACATGCTCTACTCAGCAGCCAGGAACCATGGCTTGTCCTGGAGCCTTTGGCAGAAGGTGCCTGGGGAGACTCAGGGTCGACCACTGGGATTTTGGAGTCGAAGCTACAGAGGGTCTGAAGCCAACTACACTCCAACAGAGAAAGAAATCTTGGCTGCCTATGAAGGAGTCCAGGCTGCCTTGGAGGTAATAGGCACTGAAGCACAACTCCTCCTGGCACCCCGACTACCGGTGCTGGGGTGGATGTTCAAAGGCAAGGTTCCTTCCACTCACCATGCCACCAGTGCTACATGGAGCAAGTGGATTGCTCTTGTCACTCAGCGTGCCCGTATAGGTAAACTGAATCGCCCTGGGATTTTGGAGGTAACTACAAATTGGCCCGAAGGTGAGAATTTTGGTGTCACAGATGAAGAGGAACAAGAACCAGTGACATGTGCTGAAGAGGCTCCTCCCTATAACCAACTGCCCCCAGAGGAAACACGCTACGCTCTTTTCACTGACAGTTCCTGTCGCATCGTAGGGATGAACCGGAAGTGGAAAGCAGCTGTATGGAGCCCCACATGACAGGTTGCACAAGCTACTGAAGGAGAAGGTGGATCAAGCCAACTTGCTGAACTCAAAGCTGTTCAACTGGCCCTAGACATTGCTGAGAGAGAGAAGTGGCCAAAGCTCTACCTCTACACTGATTCATGGATGGTAGCCAATGCTCTGTGGGGATGGTTGGAGAGGTGGAAAAAGGCTAACTGTAAACGTAGAGGGAAACCAATTTGGGCTGCTGATGAGTGGAAAGACATTGCTACCAGGGTAGGGAGGCTACCTGTGAAAGTCCGCCATGTAGATGCCCATGTACCCAAGAACAGGGCCAATGAGGAGCACCAAAACAATGAGCAGGTAGACCAAGCTGCAAAGATAGGGGTGTCCAAAATAGACCTAGATTTGGAACATAAGGGAGAGTTATTCCTAGCTCGATGGGCCCATGATGCCTCAGGCCACCAGGGCAGAGATGCCACCTATAAGTGGGCACGAGACCGAGGGGTGGATCTAACCATGGACAGTATTTCTCAGGTTATCCATGACTGTGAGACGTGTGCTGCCATCAAGCAGGCCAAGCGAGTGAAGCCCCTCTGGTAGGGTGGGCGGTGGTCCAAGTACAAGTATGGGGAGGCCTGGCAGATTGACTCCATCACACTGCCCCAGACACGCCAGGGCAAGCGCTATGTGCTGACCATGGTGGAAGCCACCACTGGATGGCTGGAAACCTACCCTGTGTCTCATGCTACAGCCCGGAACACCATCCTGGGCCTGGAAAAGCAAGTTCTGTGGAGACATGGTACCCCTGAGAGGATCGAGTCAGACAACGGGACTCATTTCAAGAACAGCCTTATCAACACCTGGGCTAGGGAACATGGCATTGAGTGGGTGTATCATATCCCCTACCATGCACCAGCTGCAGGAAAAGTGGAGAGGTACAATGGACTACTAAAAACCCAGTTGAAAGCTTTGGGTGGGGGATCTTTCAAGAATTGGGAGCAACATTTAGCAAAGGCCACCTGCTTAGTTAACACCCGAGGTTCCACCAACCGAGCAGGTGCTGCCCAGTCTGAGTCCCTGAATGTAATAGAAGGAGACAAAGTCCCAGTGGTACATATCAGAGGTTTGTTAGGGAAGACTGTGTGGATCAATTCTGCCTCGAGTACAGACAAACCCATTTTTGAGGTTGTCTTTGCTCAGGGACCAGGTTGCACGTGGTGGATAATGCAAAGAGATGGAACAACACGATGTGCACCTCAGGGAGATCTGATCGTGGGGTAAGAATGATGTGCAGTATCACTGTTCATTGGATGTTACTGCCATTGTCTGTACATTAAACTATACAGACATGAGATTGAAGGAAATGTGTAAGTGTTGAAGGTCTGGGCAAGTGGAAGATGGAGAAGGAAATGCGTAAGTGTCGAAGGTCTGAGCAAGTGAAAGATGGAGCTTTAAGTGACTAAAGTGAAAAGGGGGAATCCTACAGCTCTGTAATATATGGTCTGGATTCAGTGGTCCAGTGTGGGGATGTGATGACGGCATGATGGGTATTGCTTGTAAATTTTGGGGGGACAGATGGAAATTTTGTATGAATAATGCATGATGTGTTGTAGTATGTTGATGATATGGGGATAAGGGGTGGAATGTCCTGGGGTGACGTTATGATGCTTCTATCCCCATTCATCTGTTCTGTGCCTTTAAGACCGGCTCTGAAGAGTGGAAGTTTTGTTTGGGTTTCTCTTATCAGGGACACACAGACGGGCAGTACATAGGGCTGTTTTTGCTTCTTGCTTTCGGCTTGCTGCTTTGCTTGCTCTCTTTTCTGTTCTCACTTCTGCTCTGCTTTGGCCTCTGCTTATTAGCTAGTTCTAACTAAACAGTCCAAATTCTTTCCTGGACTGTTTCTCCTCTCCTGTTTCTGTGACCATCTTGAACCTGCTCCAGGCTGGGACCTGGGAACACCGAGGGTTTGCACCGTTTTGGCCTGCAGCAGCTGCCCCAGCGCCGGAGGGATTGAGAACAGAGCAACCACCCCCGAAAGAGACTTTCTGATTTTGTCATCTTTCTCAGAGCAGTGTCATCTGGTATTGTTCGTTTTGTGTGCTGGGGGGTTCTCTGCCAGTCAAATAAACAGGTTCTTTCCACTTCTTTTCAAGGAATTCTTCCCGAACCGGTTGGGGGGAGGGGCCGTGTGGGTTTGCTTTCTGGAGGGGCCCTCCTTTGCTGATTCTTTAACAAATTTGCCCTAAACCAGGACACTCCCCCCCTTTCCCACTTTCCCAGAAGATGTTTTTTTCAAGGACCACAGGAAAGAAGCTGAAGATATAGTTGCTAAAAATGTCCAAGAACCTGCTTCGGTCCCAGAAAATGCTAATTATAAGGGATTTATTACCTTTATATGTAGATGCAGTGATATGTTAGTGTCATGGTTTGGGCCTGGCACAGAGCCAGTGCCCCCATGAGAATACCTTCTCCCTGGTGTCTGCTGTGAGATGTGACCAGGAATAAGCAAAGGAGGCTCTAGCTTAAACACAAAGAAAACTTTATTACCTAAACTACAAGAAAAGAAGGGGGAAAAAAAAAAACCTATAAGGAAAAACAATTTGAAAACCTTACAAAAAAGCACTTTCCTCCTCCCCACCACCCAAACAATTTCCCAATCCAATACATTCCCCCAAATCACCAACTGCCCAGTCTGGCACCACCCTTTAGGATATTCAAACTTCAGTCCATGAAGAGGAGAAGAGTCTTTCTTGCACCATAGGCTTCCCCTGGAAACACGCTGAAACCTTGTGTGCTTCCATGTCACTCGGCACCACCCGGAAAGTCCTTTTGCCGCTTGTGACATCTTCCTTCCATGCCCAGTGCTCTCACCACTGTGCATGGACCAGAGCTGCTTTTAAGGTTGTCTTTTAAGGATGCCTTGTCTCACTCCAAAAAGGCACAGTCTCTGCTTTGGGACATCTGTCCCCCCCATTTTTTTCCAAACCCCTGGGGCCGAGGGGTCCCCACAATGATCCCTCCTGGTTCTGAGGCACTGCCTCCCCCTAAATACAGTCTCTGTGTCACAGGAATAAAACTGGTTCAGTCTATGGCTACACAAGAAAAGTCCAGCCAAAAGGCCACTCCAATCATCTCTCTCTCCACTCAGCAAGCCTTCTCAACGTCCTTCGGGCCAGGTCCTTGGTTATCTCATCTCTTATTTCTCTTCTTATTCAGCTCTGAGGAGGATCAGCATTTTTGCAAGGTCCCAGTCATGAAAGAAAGGGGTTTAAAATTCAGTCTCTGCCTGTCCCAGAGCTCTGGCACTCCCACACTCGCTGCTGCTCCGGCCGGCACCTCCTCGCCGCTTTCTCCCCCCCATTTCCTCCTGGGCCGGCCGCTATCAAATTCAGACGCCGGCTCTCCTCTCTCTCTCTCTCCTGGGGGGGGAGATGGCTGCCCGATGGCTGTCTCTTGGGGCTCCTCCACCCTTCCATCCTCAAGGGCCTCTTCACCCCCCATCTCTGTCCAGGCCCAGGCCTACCACATGGCTGTCCCTCCCCTGCCCAGCAGCAGTGGCTGAACGAGGGAGGGCGATCTGTCCTCTTTGCCTCCAAGTCCCAAGAGAGCCTCCCAGGGCCGAAGCTCTGGTTTTAACCCCTGTGTGTTCTCGGAGGTGTGTCCAAACCCAACTGGCCACACCAGGTGCCAATATCAAAATCCGAGCACCCATTGGTTTGACCACAGCATCCCAGAATTCCCACTTCTTCCTGGTCAAACCACCACAGTTAGTCTTGGCTTACATTGTACTGGCTTGATGCGCATGTGTAACACAAAGGTAAATTAAAGGACAACGAAGAAGACTACAGGGCCTTCATCAGTGACGACCCCCAAACTGAAGAGAGTGGTTTTATTATTCGAAAAACAAAAGCCAAACTACCCCAAGTCAAATATATATTGTCCCACTACATTTAGACATTACAACAATGAAAATGCACTATAAAACTACTGCAGTAAATTAGTCAGTTAGGAACAATAAACAGGGCACATGTTACTAGTATCCATATCTGTCTTTGGAAAGATGAGCAATTACAATCTGCATCCCAGCTCATGCTCAGTATTTATTACAATCTCAAATAACAATAAAGTCAAACACAACAGATGACTGATGTTCCTACCTTCTGCTTTCCAAACAGAGTTTTAAAAGATAGTTTATTGTAAAATCACTCTCAAGTATGTTCAAGGCCTTGGGAGCTCTCTAAGCTTAATTAACAACAGAAAAAAAAAACTATATCTTTATAACAAAGTTATAAAGATCACAACTTTAACATCACACATATAGAATCCATTTTAATATTTCTGTAAAGCCAGTATTATAATATTATAATTTGCATATACCAATCTATTTGTAATATTGCCAAAAGAAGGCACACTTTTCTAAATCCCTACTGGCTTTGGTAACTGCTAAAGGTAATGTAGATTGAGCTGTACTACTGTTTACTCATCTTTCTGTTGCACAGAAATCTTGGATACTTTGGTGCGTACATCTGTAATTCTGACATTTTCTGAAATTAAAGCGAGAGGAGAAATGGGCTAAATTGAGGTACCTAAAGTTATGTATCAAGATTTGCAGACGTAAATCAAATACACAAGGAAAGCTTTTCATCTGCACTTTTCAATTATCCTAATTACATTTTCAGCTAACCCCTTGACTCACCTCAGGCACATCCCCGACTGCCTCTCTCCCACCAGCTCAGAGCTGCATTGCACAGCGCTTGCTTTGCGCCACAGAGCACAAAGCAGACTGGCCTGGTGGGCCAGAATATTTCTGCCAAACACTCTGCATCTCATACCTTTGCTCTGGCTCAGTGCAGAACTGCAGGATTGCAGGCGCTTCCTCCCAGAGCTGCGTGAGGCGCTGGCTGCTGCAGATGTGCCCTGCCAAGCTGTCCCTGCCTCACACTGGCCTCGCTTGCCCTGGCACAAGTGCCGGCCTGAAGGAGCTGCCCTGTGCTCCAGCCTGCCGAGCAGCCCGGCTCCCTGCCCCGGTGCCCAGAGTGCTGCACCCACTGCTTGCTTTTGCCAGGAGTTGCAGGGCAGCCGGCAGAAGAGGAGGAATCCTCAGCCAGCCCAGCGGCCCGTGGCTGGCCTTGGCCTTTCCTTGCTCCTGGGCACACTCCAGATGGCCAATGCCTCCAGGCTGGGCTCTGCCCAGCACGGCTGCGCTTCCCCTCGGTAGCAGCCAGCTGCCACCTGGGCTCTGAGAGCGGAGGATTCGCCTGCTCCCAGGCAGAGGCACCCAGGGCCCGGCTGCTGCCTCTTGCAGCTCCAAGGGCCTCCTTCCAGCCTGCCTCTGCCGGGGCTCAGGCTGCTCCGGCCTCTGCCGGGGCTCTGCTGGGGCTCCAGCCTGGGCAAGGCCGGGCCCGCTCTCACCTCACAGGCGCTGAACAGCTCTGCACCACAGGAGACCTTCCCCAGCACCCTCTCTGATCTTTCTGCTTTCTCACTTGAGCAAGGTTCTCCTCCAGCCAAAGACATTGCACCTAGGGATCCAAATCCAAGTGGCAGCAACCCCAATGCTCTGCAGTCACAGCTGAAGGCCTGCATCTGCGCAAGATGTTTGGGCTGCTCCGTTCTTCCTTTGGTTTTGCCTTCAAATGCCATTGCCCTTTCTGCCTCAACTAGAAGTGTCACAGATGTACCAAAACGGGCCAGTGTGCTGGCCAAAGGCAGTGTGCTCTGGAGATGATGAATGAAGAGTCTTCCCAGCTTTCAAAGCACATTGCGAAAAACAACAATCCCTTCTTTTTAAATTTGAACCGTTTAGTAGCAATAAAATGGTTATAAAGATAGTAATAAAAGTTAGAATAATAAGAATTTGGACAATCAGAGTTAGAACAGTAAAGGACAATAAAAACAAAGACATACGGATAGTCCCGGTGCCTCCTGGGCAATTATGCCCCAAAAGCACACACGCTAACAAAGGATTAGCCCTTAAAAGCAATAGCCTGTTGCATATTCATATATCTCATATATGATGCATAAATTCTTTTCAAACAAAGGGTGTTCTCTGCTTATTGTCAAGTTCTCCCCCTTAATCCTGTTGGCTCCTCAAAGTCAGGAAGGAGGTGGAAGAAAGCTGGTCTTTTCCAATAAGGATGCAAGAATTCTTCCCTTGGGGCTTTTGGTGTCCTGTTGCTGTCATCTCTGGGCAAAGAATTTCTTGATTACCCCATCCCTTTCTTGAGCTAGTTAAAAAAGTATCTTACATCGCATAGCTCCTGTTTTACATAATGTTATAACCTAAAACTATATTTACCACTGAAATAATTACCAATATAGCTGGACGGGACGTACATGAGCTTGTCTGGACTTTGCTGCTTGACCAAATAGCGGCAACTGTGGAATTTTACCCCAGAGAAACTTTTGGCTAGCTGGATGCTGCAGCTGGGCGCTTGGAGGCAAGTCCAGGCATGCAGGAGCTCAGGTTTACCTTTGGTGGAGAAGCTTTAAGGCGAGGTGAAGGAAAGGAGTCGGTTCTGATGGAGGGTTTCTATACAGAGCTTTATTCCTGGCCCACAGGCCTCTGGATCCAGCAAGGGCTCCAGGAGAACTCCCAACCACATGGTTTGCTCGCCCTTTTACCCGGGGCAGAGGGGCAGGGAAGGAACACGGGGGACCACCAACCAGGTACGGGGCGGGGAAGTGTCAAGGGACAGAGGACACCTGGATGGCCCAATGTCCTTCCAGGAGGGGAGGGCATCTTTTGAAATCTGCCAATCACTGGATGCCCTTCTGGAATGCCAGGATTGACAGAGCGCTCAGCAGGGCTGTCAGGGTGTGGAAAGGAGGGATGATTGACACACCTGGAAGGGAATTATCAGGGAGGAACCTGGGGTATCTGAGGCAAACCATGACATCACACTGCAAAATACCACACTACTTAAAAAAAAAATACAGTAAAACTAACTAAGACAACATAACACATATAGTCTATTAATTTTTATATATATATATATATGTGTGTGTATATATATATATATATTCATTTTAATATCTGTGAAGAGCCTATCCTGTAATATGTACTTTTCACAACACCAAAGAAGCCATTGCACCTTTAAGAGACAGCTGACAACTCAGAAGGAAATGCTCAGCTTGCTCACAGGGTGAGAAAGAAAGGATTCTTCCAGATGAGTTAAAGTTTCAGAAACTTTATTTATTTACAATCCTACTCTATAATCCTGTAGGGTGGTATTTACAGAACAATGGACAGGCACTAAATGAACCAGCCTAACCTTCTGGAGCTAACTAAACTAACTCACCTTCTAGGACTAAGTCAGGTTTTTAATAAAGCTGCACTCAACTCTGTGGATAAAAAGGTGATGTTGCGAGCAGAAAGAAGAAGCAGAAGAGTTGCTGACAGACAAAGGGGTAGCAACCCAAATAAAATGACCCTTACAGCATCTACCAATTAGATTAAGAAAAAGATGCAACCAAACAATGCATGACTACTGAAAGCTATAGGATAGGAACTAATTATAAACTATGTTTAGAAGCACAATAAATGGCTTCTCCTTGATTCACATTAAATTGTGCGGAGTCTTTTTTCTTTTCTCCACATAGTCCTACTCTAAATCCTACTCTACAGTCCTACTCTACAATCCTACTCTACAATCCTACTCTAAGATGGCTATGGAGAAAATGGTCCTGATATGATTATAGCACTGTTTGCTTCTCCATCCTCCTCTTCACTGAGATGATGAGTGGTGCCAGGGTGGATGCAGCCTCGGCTGATGTTACAAATGGATGCTGTTCACAAAAAAACCCCACAAAACCAAAAAACGAATAGAAAAACAAAAACAAAAAAGAAAACAAAACACAAAGAAAAAACCCAAAACAAAACAAAACAAAACAAATAAACCAAAAACAAACAACAAACCAAACAACAAATAGACAAAGAACAGTGAACAGTAAACCTTTACTTTCCAAGCTCAGTGCTTCACAGGCTCAGTTGGGATTGCTCTGGGTCCTAAAAAGACCCAGAAAGAGGAGCAGTGCGACCATCTGCTACCCAGCAGTCATGTGCAGGACCCTGCCATCACAGGCAAACCTGGCCAAGAATCCCACTCATCCATTTATTCAGGTTTCTTTATCTTGTTGGGATTTTTGCCCTGCCAGTGCTCTAGAAATGGTGCTTTCTGTCCCCGGGTTTTCTTCCTTTCAGGAAACTCCAATGGCTCACATGGGTCCCTCTCTTTGAAAGACAGGCACTGTGCTGATTCCCACAGGGACAGAGAGCAGTGTCTACCTTTCCATGCCCTGCCCCTCGTGTGCTGGATAGCACCTTCCTTCCCAGCAGGGCCAGCCCAGTGGCACTGGGCCCTGCAGTTCCCTCTCTGCCACACAGCCTGGCAGTAACCCTGGCACAGTTCCCGTCTGCTTGAGCGTGCCAGGCAGCAGATGGGGCTGGGAGGAGTCCCTCCCAGCTGTCCCTGTTTGTGTGGCAGAAACCTCTGAGGGTGGGCTGGGGGGCACAAACCAGGGCCCCTCAGAGTGAGCCCCCCACAGCCCCTCCTGCCCACAGCCAAATCTCTGACTCCTAGGCTGGGACTGGCTTCCTTGGGCTCCTCCACCACCATTTCATGTCTCTGTACCCTGCATTGCTCTACTTCAATTCTTTTGCCATTAGATAAACCTGAACACTCCACCGAATTACAAAAGAGGGTGACAGAAACAGTCAGAGGACAGAGCGCCTCTCCTCTCAGGAAATGCAGAGGGAGCTGGAGTTATTCAGTTTTGTGAAGAACAGGCTCCAGGGAGACTTTATTGCCACTTTCCAAGATTTCAGAGTGGCTTTGAAGAAAGTGGGGGACATCTTTTTTAACAGGGTCAGTTACAATAGGATATGGACAAATATTTTTAAACACACAGGGCATCTAATCAGAGTAGGTCTAAGGAAGAACTTGTTTTCTTGGAGCATGGTGCAACCCTGGCACAGCTTGCCCCAAGAGCTTGTAGGTGCCCCATCCCTCCAACCATTCTGGCTCTGGCGGCAAAGGGCCCTGAGCAACCTGATCTCTTTAAAGAGGTCCCTGCTCATTGCAGGACACTTGCACCACAGGACCTTTACAGGGCCCTGCCACCCAGCCCAGTCTAGGATTCCTCACTGTTTTCATTTTAAGAGCACCAAGAATGGAGGTGAGGAGGAAGGGGGCTCATCTGCTGCCTTGGGCTTGAGTGGAGGAGGAGCCCATCGCTCAGAGCCTGTTTCACTTGCAGCCCCTTCACATTTTACCTGCAGGAGCTCCTTGGCAGACCAGCGCCGCGCCTCGTCTCTCTGCAGGCAGCAGCTCAGGAAGTCACGCAGGCAAGATGAAAATAGGTTGGGCTGCTGCAGCTTTTGTCTTCCTCCTGTGGCTATCATGAGTTGAGGCTGGGGAAAAAGGAGACACCAGGCTCCACCTGCTTCTTTCCCATCTGTCATTGCTCTCCCAGATCCCATTGATTAGGCTCCACACTGCGTGGCACTTTCTGCCCTGGCAGAGACCCAGAGATGACTTTGCTTTGCCAACCAAAAACCCAAACTCCGATGCAGCCACAGCTTTCCCACTGTCCTGCAGATCTTGCCTTGGCAGCTGATTTCATTGCCTGACCTAGTTAGTGGGAACTACATCAGCACAAGCACATTTCCTTCCCTGACAATTCATATCAGCTTGAGAGGCTTTTTGGAAGAAGGACTTTGCTATACTAACTCTACTGTATCCAAGGGTTAGAATTTGAAAAGTATCTCTGCAGTGCTTCTTGGTCCCTTAAGCACAGCTGCCATAAAACAAAACCAATCAAGCTTTTTGCTTTGTTCTTGAAAACAATGGGAATTGGAGGGAAAGAAAGGAAATCCACCAGGTATTCCTCAGGTAAGGAAACAAACATTTGGAATCTCATCTTCAACACAGACACAATAAGATGCATGCACAAATGTACTGCAATGAAAACGTCTGCTGGGACACAGGAGCCACCTGCAGCTCTGTCTCTCAGCAGCCTGAAAAATTCTGCTTTCCTTACATGGAAAAGAAAAACTTTTCATGGTCAAATCAGAAGGAGAGGTTCCATCCCTACGGTCACCCTCTACTCATTTGGCTACACAAGTCAGTGCATGAATGGTAGGCCCATCCCAGAAAGTGCCAGGAAACAAATGGGAGGTTTTGGCAGGCTCTCCACATCACCAGGCTCTGGCTTGGTGACGGGCAGAATGTGGCTTGGGCTGGGAGAGAAACACGGTCACTGAGTGTTTCAGCAGCACTGCACAAGAAGCAGAAGAGACTCTGTGGCCTTTACACCCTCATGCCCAGGTTTCAGGCATGTTTCCCAGTGAGAAGAAACTGCACAGGGGGTTAAGTTCCTCTCTAAAAATCAGTGCCTTAGCAACTTTCTTGTGTTTGGGCTTCCTTTCTTCATTTCTGGAAATGTAACACCAGTTCTGAGAGGCTTGCCTTGTGGTTTTAGGCGCATCTTCACAGACACACAAGTGGGAACAACTTGAAAGCCAAAGCAAATGTTGCCTGAGAAGAGCTGGGGAGTGTTTGCCTGTGGTGAGGCTTGAGCTGTCTGGCAATCCCTTTCCATGATGTGCAGAAACATCCAGCTGCTCCCCAGAACTCAGTCCCTCTGGGCACACAGGCCTCTGGAAACCCCTGAGGATTCCAGCCTTTCTCCTGCTCAAGAACATCTAACCTAAGCTGAGCTCCAGTTTCTTCAGCAAGGCCAAGGATGCTCACTTCCATGCAGCTGACAGTGTCCACGGAGCTCAGCAGGTCTTTCTGATACTCCTCAGGCCAAGGAATTACAGTGTAGATTGGCAAGACATCGGCTGATCATTATCCGGTGTGGTTCATGTGGAACCAAACTCTCACACGCTGACAAGTAAGAGGGAGAGAGCTCATTCTGCTTTTGCAAGGTGGTATTTAGAAACATAAGACACCAACTTGGAACTATTCAAACCTCAACTTGCAGAATCCATCTCAAATAGGCAAAAATAACAATGGCAAAGGCCTTGGAGTCTCCATAAAAATGCCCACCACTGTCATGATAACTCTGTGCTCGTGGCACTGAAGTAGATGGTGACCAAAGAGACTTTGCTATTATCCTCTTTAAGCCAAAGGAGAATTTCAAAGCCGGAAATGGCAATGCACTCCCCTTGTGTACAAATAGTTTATGTGGCTTTCTGTCCTTTTCCCACATCACCAGAGGTGACAAAGAGGGTTTTATCCTGACTCTCAGCTGAGCTCAGCCACTGGCCATGGTGGGGAGCTGGAGTCCTCCCTGTCATTAGAACTGTGCAGGCCAGGGATGACCCTGCTCCTGTGGTAAAGAAACACAGCACCAGTGTCAACTGCCCACACTGGATCCCAGCCCAGGCACCTGCCTGCAAGCTCATCAACTTGTTAAAGTAGCAAGAAACAGCCAAGGGTTTGGCAAACAATTCTAATTGCAGTCGGAGAAAAACACATCCGAAACTTATCCAGGCCACCCACATACGTGACTGAACAATGTGCAGATGACTTGAAAGCCTGAAAGTTTCGAAAAGGATTTGGAAAATATGCTATCGAATGGAAGAGAAGAGCTGTGTTTAAAAAATGAAAAAGCAAGCAGAACTGCTTGGGCATTGGTTTCATAGTAGGTTTTTTTCTCTCTTTCTTTTTTGTTTACTTTTCTTTTTCCTTTTTTTCTTATGTTTTCTATAAAATTGAAACTGGGAAGGTCTAACCTCCATTGCTGAGGATGTTTATCACATGTCTACCCTCTCCACTGAAAAATTCTTGTCCTTCAGAAACAGAGTTCCAACATTGTTCAAAAAACAAGTGAGAAATGTCAGGCATGGCTGGAGGCCAAAATGGCAGGTTTCTGAACTGGTTAGGTTTCTGAACTGCCACTTCCCTTTCTGATACAACCAAAGCTACAGCAGATGCTGATGTGTTGCAGGGGCATTTTTAGAAGGGGACCTTGGTGGAAGTGGTGCCAGCAGATGGCAATGGGATTTTGTCCAATGGCACACAGAACATGGGACAGGTGAGAAAGACAGTGGGATCAGTGAGTATTTGCACCTTACCAAGACAGGAGTTGCATTCCAGGAAGGAACTTCTCATTCCACCATTTCGATGCCCACGATTCCCAGAGACCATATGTCCACTTTGGGGCCACATGGTTGACCTGTCAGCACTTCAGGCGCCAGCCACCCAGCAGCGCCGGCCACGGAGCTCCGTCTGCCCTGCTCAGGGCTGAGCTGAGCAAAGAGGCCAAGGTCAGCTGTGGAGAAAACAACAAACCATGAAAGCCAGCTCCAATTAGGAAACCAAGCAAAAGAATTCCCCACTCTCGGGCTAAGAATGTGCTGTTGAATCTCCTGGAAAACTGTCTATGTGCGACTTCCTTGAGGCTTTAGCCAAGGGGCTATGGAATTGGCCACTTCCAAAAAAACCCAGGTTTCTTAACATTGCTCACAGCAGTGGACTTCATTCCCCTGAAGCTTTAGATTGTAGCTCCCTCTGTCTGGAAGGGACACACACAGAGCAAGGCCACTCTTGACTGCTTGTGGTTCCTTATACCTCTGTGCACGTTGCAACTGTGCCCTCAGCTCACAGCAGGGGTCCCTGCACTGCCACCAGCACCATTTTTGGGGAGCTGGCTGTCACTCCAAGCAGCCCCACACCCACATCCCTGGAACGCTGCACCTGACCAAGAATATACTGACCCAGTTTGACAGAGCCGTCGGTTCTGAGAAGGATGTTTCTGCTCTTCAAATCTTGGTGGATGATGTGGTTTGAATGAAGAAATTGCAGTCCTTGCAGGCACTGAGAGAGAAAACAGAAAGAGGAGGTCAAAAATGAGTGATGTGATTTCATCCCACAAGAAAGGAAACAAAGAACCTAAAAGATTCCCTCTCCAGGGGAATGGGGAGTAATGGCAGAACAGTAATGGCCACTGAGAGGAAGAACTTGCTGCTCCAACACCTGCAGAGCAGGACCTTTCAGAGGAAAGGCACGTCAGCTTTTGGAAGAGCAACAGCACCTGCTGTTGTAGGCTGCCCCTGCCATTCAGCCAGGATGACTCCTGCTGCAGTGGACGTGCTTTTTCCTTGCAGAGGGCAAAGGAGGGGTTTGGAAAGGAAAAGTCCCTCCCTTTGGTGGGAAGTGGATCACTTTTGGGATGGAGGCTGCATGACAAAGATTTTCTTGCTGGCCTCAGCACAGGCTTGGATGTATCACACCAGTCACTTTCCAGAAGCAAAGAGCATTTTGGCTGCACTACTATCCTTTTCAGCTAAGGACTGTGGGAAATGAGTCTTTTTTCTTTGCTGATCATTTCAAATCCTGCCACCAGCACCTTTGCTTTCACAGGCAAGGAATGCAGTGAAGACAAACTCCAGGCAAACATTTAGAGAGGCAAGGAGGAGAACAGCAAATACAAATACAAGAGACAGAGCGAGAATACAACAGCAGGAGATAAGAGTACTGGCACTGAGTACAGGGAGTGCAGGGGCACTGGCAGGCCTTTCACTTGAGATGCTTTTTCTTGCCCATAGAATAGCAGCAACACAGAAACAAAGCTTGGCACAGGAAATCACTCCAGCTCTGAGGCCCTGTTTCCCAGACAATGCTGCCCAAGCCCTCGGAAACACAGATGGGATTGCTGACCTCCCGACTGATGGCTGCCATCTCATCCTCCGACAGGTAGGTCTGCCTGATGACATTGCTCAGAGTGCCTCCATCCATGTACTCCATAACCAGGGACAGTTCCTCACCCACAAGGGAGCTGAAAGAAGGAAACAAGGGCGTGGAGATGAATGTACATGGCTAGGTTGCTGTTTGGAAAAGACGGGTTGACTCTTCTTTTCAGATCCCTTTGAGACAAAGACAAAATAAAGGAATAGACATTCCCTCTTGGCTGTGCATTGTTTGCCATCTGTGCAGTCTCAAGGAGAAAGGCACAGCTGCGAAAAAGGAGAGGTCTTAGATGGGCAGCCTGCAAAATGTGCAGTTTAGTAACAGCCCAGATAAAAAGCCTGTCATGCATGGTGTTTCTGGAAAAAAGCACCTAGTCTTCCTGGCATGCATAGCAGTGGAAAACAGTGGCAACAATCCAAGGGAAATCCTTGTTAGTTTACCTGGACGTAAGAAGACACTTGAAAAAAATCAAGCTCCAAAACAAAGTGGTGGCTGTGAATATAGAGATCATTGATTTAGTAAGACACCACTCATCCGGGTTTTTGAACAATTTTCAAATACCATGTGCCAGTGAAGACTCGTGCAGACAAAATGCAATCTCTTCCCATCCACTGGAGATGAAAAGTGCAATAATAATTAGCCAATAATTACAGCTCTATTTTCTGCCAGTGACCAAAGTGGGATTTTACCTTGCATGTTTGCAATATGTGAACAAACATTCATAGGACAAAAGCACAACTCACCTGCCTAAACAGTTGACCAGGTTGGGATTCCTGTTCACATTCATGACCATGAGTTCACTGACTTTTAGTTCCTTCTTCCTCAGTCCTTGAAGACGTATTTTCTTGATGGCCACCTAAAATGACATTGATAATCAGTAACTTGAGAGGTTGGTGGCACGAAACCACAAGGCATGTGGAGCAAGTGATTTTGCAATGACACAGCTGAGCTGTGCCAAACTGCCTTGTGATTAGGCACTGCAGTCATTAGGAACTGACATTCCAACAGCCCATTTCTCTGCTCCCTCGGGAGCCAGTTACAGGACACGTGGGGCCACTGACATTTTGCCTTGACCACTTGATAACAGCGGTGTCTCAGTTATCACCCACAAACCTCTGACCACACTCTCTGCTGCGTCATTTGGGATTCAGAAGAAAGAATCCTTGCCTTAATACTCTGTGGATACGTCCTGGGCTATGGGCAGGGCTTAGGGCTTTCAGGGATTCTTTGCTGATCTCTCCCTATGTGCAGTTCCCAAGTGCAGAACTACAGGTGGCTAAGGAACTACCAGTAACTTTGAGATGGATTTGCTGGCAGCCAGAAATGAGAACTCAGGACTCTGAAGCTGTAGCCCCAGAGAGCAGTGAGGTGCTCGAAGGCACCACCTTTGTTTTAGCAATGGAGAGCGAGTGAGCGCGTCCTTCTCTGAAAGGAACCGCTGCCCTCCGTGCCTTCCTTCTGGCAGCTGAGGAGGACAAAGTCCCAAATGTGTTTTGTGGGCTGGCACCAGTCTGTGCTTCTTGTGCCTTTTCAGCACAGCTCTGCCCAAAGCTCCAGCCACAGCTCACACCAGAGGGGAAAGCCCTCGAGTGCAGCAGAGTCTGCAGGGGCTGTTCACATTTACCTCTCCTCCAGTGGCAGTGTTGAGTGCTTTAAAAACATCTCCAAAAGTCCTAGAAACAAAACAGAAGCAGAGAAAGGAGAAGCCATTTAGATCTTGCAGTGAAAGCCAGCCCACACAGGAGATCTGTGCTGTCAATGCCTAAGACCTGCAGGACACTGGAAGCATGGAGATGTCTTTGACAATGGCTTCTGAGCACACTTAGAAATTCTGATCAGCACTGACAATCTAAGCCCAGTGCCTGAACACATTTGCAGCTTGTCTGACTTCACACTTGATACCTATTCCACCAGCAAAACACCGTGATGCATAGTTTTGTACAATTAACATTGCTTGGACTCACCCACTGCCAGTATTTTCCAGTTCAATGTATTTTAGAATAGGATTTTCCATCTTCACCATTCTCCCTGAGGGAAACAAAATGCAAGATGTTCACTTTAAAGCAGAGATCCCACCTTCTAGGAGATACAAAAGGCAGCCCCACTGTCTGGGGCTCTGAGCCCTCCCTTGGTGGACAGCTGGCTAACAACAACAGGAACAGCAACTGGAACAACAAGAAAAGAACAGCAGGCCCACAGCACAAGTGGCTGGCACAGAGACTGATTTCTAGCATCCTTTGAAGGGAGAGACCGCTTGACAGCAGACACACAGGGAAGCACCGGGAGATACATTCAGAGGAGACTGAGAGCAGAAGAGAATACCTACCAAGGCAATTAAGTTTGTCATCTAGAAACATTAAGGAGAGCTGGAACTAACAGTGCCTTTGTTTTCTTGGGAATAAACACTGTGAGATTTAGAAAAGGTTTCCTACTTGCTAAGATTAAATGCACCTGAACATCTAGAATCAATTCCTGTTATTGGAATATGAATCCCAATATTATCAGTTAGATGGTGCCTGGGCCAGTCTGACCCTCGCTGCTGGGCCAAAGGCAGCAACTGTGGTGTAAATCACCCCAGAGATACCTTGGCTGCTGGAGATTGCAGCTGGGCACTGAGCAAGTCCAGGCTTGTCAGGAACTCCATTTACCTCAGGAGAGAGAGCTTCTGGCGATGGTGAAGAGAAAAAGGAGAGGATTCTGCTGCAGGGTTTAATGTCCAGAAGTTTATTCCATGGTTACAGAGGTCTGGACGGGAGCAGCTGCTCCAGCAGAATAAAAAGCACATGGCCTGATCACCTTTTAAGCTCCTGGGGCAGGGGGAGGGGGGGGACAGGTGAGCATCAACCAGGTGAAAGGGGCGGGGTCTCAAGGGACGAGGGACACCTAGACATAGGCCAATGACCCCTGGGCATAGGGGCATCTTTTGAACTTGACCAATCACAGGATGCCTTGCTGGAATGTTAAGCCTGATTGACACAACACACTAAGCAAGGGGGCGAGGGGGAAGGGAGAGGCATATAGGCACACCTGGGAAAGGGACCCAGAAGCTTAAGACACACCGCAACAAATTCCTCTGAACAGATGTCAAGTTCAGAATATTGCCAAGTGTTCCCATCTTTTCCACCTTGCAGCAGTTTGCCAGAAGAATGCCTCTGCATTTGTAAACCAGAGCAGCTCATGCTAGAACCAATCCCCACGGGGCTTTCAGCATCAGGATCCTCACCCTTTATGAGCAGGCTGAGCTCAAAGACGCCCTTGCCCATGCCCCGTGTGAAGAACCGCGCAGCTTCTCTTCACCCTGACTGCACGGATCAGTCGCTCCCATTGCACTCGCCCTCTCGGCACCGCACACGTCCCCATCTTCCCAACTCGGCACGGCGGGCACGGGCACAGAGGACAGCAGTGCTCCTCAGGCGCCCCCGTGACACAGAGAGCTGCCCAGAGGAGATGCTGACCCTCCTGTGAGTCCAGGCCGTGCGAGGCAGAAGCCGGCCCAGAGAAGGGGCTGCGACCTCAGGCAGCTCCGCGCTGCAGCAGCCGGGCAGCAGCGGGACCCTCCCAGCTAAGGAAGGCTCCAGCATCTGCATTCCCACAGCCCTCAGGGGCAGGGCAGCAACCACAACAAGGCTGGCAAAGCCCAAGCATGAGCACTGACAGGCACTGATGGGAAGAACCCAGAGTCAGCCTGAGCCCCGGACAAGCTGTTGCCCCCATTCAGGACACAACAGGATGGGCTTTGAGATCAGCCACACCGAGGCGCAGATCAGTGCCCTTTTTGTCCCAACAGGTGATTGTAGACACAGAATCCACTGGGCTCTCTTCTCAACCCTACCAGATCTTATCTGAGAGCACAGCACTGGCAGCTGTTATGGGCAAGAAGCAGATTCATTGGGTTGTGCTGCAGAATCACAAGGGGCTTGATGTGTTCTCCTAGAGACTGATCTCAGCAGGGCTTCTGCCAGTGGCTAGGACTCAAGCAGTCACAGCCTTCTGCTGATCCAGGAACAATCCCTGCTTCTGCCTTTGGCAGAGAGAGAAGCCCAGGCAAACTCCAGCCAGTCTAAGCTGCCTTCAGAGGCAGCAGGAACACCCAGAGCTCTCTCTTGCTGCCTCGGAGCACTGCCAGCACTTCTGTGACACGAAACGGAGCAGAACCCTTTGGTACAGCTATGCTGACACGTGCACACAACACACTGTCCCTCAGATAAGAAAGATACCAGACGTACTCTGCTGCTCCAGGGAGTCACCCGCCATCTCCTGTTGCTGAGCAGCAGCTGGGTCAGCACGGGAGGTGAACCAAGGGCTCAGGCTCCACTTCTTCAGCTGGGGAGCAAAGGCTCCTTGGAACGGCACTGCTGCTTCAGCAGCAGCTTCAGTGTCAGAGTTGGTGTAGATCTGAGACAAGAAATGAGTTGATGTCAGGAAGGTGTGGCAGAGATTGCCCTGAAATGCCAGAGAGATTGCCATTTGAAATACAAGCCCTTAGGAAGCTGCTGTCAGCCACATGCAGAGCTCCACAACTGGATTGCTTTGGATGTCCACTTGTGAAACCAAATGGTCAAAACCAAAGGCTGGTTTTACTCGAGTTCATAGCCAGTTTCTTGTTCTAAAGGATGACTGCAGCAAAGACTGCTCCACTTCCTCCAAAAGACTCCTTTCCCCCTCCTAGGTCTGCAGATACATTTGCAGCTCCTCATTCTAATGTTCTACCTCCTGCCATGAAATTCTCTTTTTCTGCACCTTCCTCGGGACGACCTTATCCTGCAGCATCTCTGGATGGTTCAGTGCCTGGGCCTTATGCCAGCCTCGGGGCTCTTGGTTGCCCGTCATTTGCTGGAATTCTCTGCAGGCTGCCAGGAAGGATGGCGACACTTCCACCTCAAGTCAAACAGAACAAAGCAGTCAGAGACTACAGCTTGTCCCTGTCAGCCAGGAGTCATCGACTGTGAAGAAAGTAAAGAAAAGGACAGGAGCATTCACGAGGGATACAGACAGCTTGTAGCTTGAATTCCAAATCTATGTGAGTGACCATGTTCACCTGCAAAAACACCTCAAGAAACAAGGCCACCTGGAAGAAGTCAGCAGGAGTTCATTCAGATGACTGCTGGCTAAATGGCCAGAGGAGTAATGCCACTGTCTAGAGCATCAGCTGAGATCCAGCAGAGCAGGAAGTGTCCTTGAGAGCAGCTCTGACAGAGGCCTCATCAGGATGGCACTCAGAGGCATCACCCACCCCCTGCTGCTCTGCGCTGGAAAGGCAAGGAGGGCAGAAACCACCCCTTGGGTGACTGCAGTGCCTATTGCTATTTCACTCACTTGCTTTTCTAGAGCCTTTTGCTCCTGAAGGAGGCAATTCATTTTCTCTTTGATGATTTTAATGTTTTCGTCTAGCCTCTTCTTCCTTACCTTGATCCTAGCCTCAGTTTCCTGCAGCTGTGCCTCCAGCTGTTTGTCAATTTTCTGTAAACAACAATGGAAAGGACTCTCTTTCATGAGTGGAGTGGCTGCCATTCCTTCATTCACCTGTTTTTGTTGATTGCCCCTCTGCATAGGGAGATTCTTCTCCTCTTGGATGTCTTCATTCCTCCTCTTCGCTGCCATGATGGCACTCTGAGCTTCAGGCAGCTCTGCTTGTGGCTCTGCCTTGATGTTCTGTACACACAAAAGCAGAGCAAGTGACTGAGAGCTGCCATCAGGCTCAGCTTTTCCCTCTTTTAGCCTCAAAATCACATTTATTCAGCCCCTTCTTTCTGCTTCCCTACCCAGCTCTGCTTCCACTGTAACCATCCTGTCCTGGTGCTGATATCTGTAGATTCCAAGGCTCTGTGCTTCCAGTGCCTGTGGGACTCCTGGCCTCCTCAGTCCCAGGAGCTCTGGTTTATGCCCCTCTCCCTGCCCTTCCCTCTGTCCCCTGGCCAGTCAGGCTCACCTGGCCATTCTCCTGTGGCTCTTCCACCTGCTGCCTGAGCTGCTCTTCCTGCCCTCGGGCAGGGAACAGCTCTCCCTGAGTCTGGCATGGCATCTCAGATAAGGCAGTGTGCTCCTGCTCTTTCTCTAGAAGCACCTGCACAGAAAGCAAGAGAAGATGGGTTTCAACTTCCCATACGCCCTTTGTGGGCCGAGACTCACAGACTGCTGGGCTCACACGTTCCCAAAGCACTGTGCTGCTGCTCTCCTGGGTCGTTCTCTGCCCAAGGGGAGGCACAGATTCCAAAGTGACCCTGGCCCTACAATCAGGGGCCATCTGGGACTGAAGCTCCAACAACCTCTCAGCCAGCTGACAGGGAAGGGGTGGCATTTCTCAAGGGTCTGGTGAGGGCCTCCTTCTGCTTCTGCCATGTCCTGTTTGCCTTTCAGTAGCGACTGACACCCCACCCTGTCCCACAGCTCCATCCTGGCTCTGCAGGGGCTTCCTGGGTGAGCTCACTCCTTGTGAGAGACACTTCTGGAGTTCACCTTCTCTTCAGGCCTGCACCAGCATTCCTCCTTCCTGACATCCACACTCTTGTTAGAAAACCGGGTCATCCAGGAGATGAGGATGCATGCAAAGATCTCTGATGGAAGTCAGAGAACCTCTATGGCCATCTCAGTATATGGAGGAGGACCAAGGTGTTTCTTCTGCCTCTTTTGTCAAGTGAGAATTCTGACCAGCAGTAACAGAGTTTCTCATAAGGCCCCATTAACGAATGCACTTACACAGCCCTGGGGATGCCAGTGAAGGAAACCATGTGTCATGTAATGCGTGTATGAGCAAAGTCACCAGACCCCAGCTACAGCATGGGATAGTTCCACTCCCTTAGGACATGCAAAAATTTAAAGGACAAATGAAGGCTTCAGGTCAGAAAAGGCTGGAGCAGGAAAACATGAGGGGAAAAAACAACCATCTCTGGAGGGGGAAACATCTCTGCCTGCTCATGATCAGTCAGTGGAACTTGTCTCTACTGCTCTCCTGAAGGGATGCCTTTAGGTGAGCTTGGCATCTTCCACTGCTTTGGAGCAGAGCCAGGAAGATTCAAATAGACAGATAGACAGATCTCACTTTTATAATCTCTCTTTACTGTGCTGTGGTATTTACATTTTTTGAACAAAGAGAGATATAATTCTCTCTCCTAGGTTTTTTTAAGGGAAGGTAATGAGAAACTTAGAGAAGAAGAGAAAACAATTATTATCTCTACTTGCTGTTCTAGTTGTTTAGTACATGTAGAATGTGTTCTAGTGATTGTTTACTGAAAGTGATTTGTTAATTGGATTTTAGTGATAGTTGTTTAGCTTGATTAGCTAATTAGATAAAAGTTGTGTTCTGACTGTCTGGAGACAGTCACCAGTTTTTCTTTAGTAGCTTTTTAGTATAGTATCTCTATAGTAGAGTTTTAATATAGTACTAGTGTAATATACCACAGCTTAAGAAAGCATTTGTTTAACCTTCTAAATCATAGAGCCAAAGCACATTATTCCCCACGTGGGGGTCACCCTGAATCAATACTGTTTCTGTCGCTACACACATCAGCACTCGGTAGCAGTGCCCCGATCCGCAGCCGTCCTGAACTTGCTCTCCTGTTGCTTCAGTAACCCACTCTCTTGGGGAATCTGGAGCGTGTGGGTCCTTATGGAATGCAGTCAGACCCAGAGCATTGCACTGGGAGCTGCACTCTTCGTGCATCTGTGCTCGGGCAAGTTCTTCTCTTGGACTCGACCACACTGATGGGGCTAAAGTGGCTGGAGTCAGAAATGCAGCCCAGCCCCCCCAGCTCCTCTAATCCCTGAGCACCAGCTGGAAAGCAAGGGCATTGATTTCCTGCTCAATTCCCAAACACAACACACACTGATTCCCTGGGCTGCCAAAAGACACAGGAGCTGTTAACCTGAAAGCAATGTGTTTCTGCCAGTGCTGGAAAAGGGCAGGAAAGATTGAGAAAAAGCTCCCTTGCTCCCTGGAGAAGGAGAAATTACACAAGGCTTCTCCTTCTAGCAAACAAACAAACAAATAAACAAACAAAATAAGAAAGTGTTACCTACTCCAGTGTCTAAAGCACTTGGATGCAGTGAAGGGATGTTTGGCAGGGAAGCAGCCCCTGTGCTGAGCATTGGCTCTATGGATCTAAGGCAGGGATCGATGGCAGTCTGCCTGAAGGTCCCTCATGAGCCCCCATTGTCCAGGCTAAAGCTCCCTCAGCACCTCCTCCCTGGCCTTGTGCTGCCCCCCCTTGCCCAGCTCCCCTGTCCTTCTGTGCACTCGCTGCAGCCCCTCCATGACTTTCTGCTTCCCAGGGCCCACAGCTGCACACAGCACTCCAGCTGTGGCCGCAGCGCTGCCCAGCACAGGCCACGCTCACTGCCCTGCTCCTGCTGCCCCACTGCTGCTGGCACAGCCACCGTGCCCTTGGCCTTCTTGGCCCCCTGGCCACACGCTGCCTCATCTTCAGCTGCTCACGGCCGCCAGCCCTGCGTCCTTTTGGCCCACGCAGCTCCCCAGCCACAAAGGTGCCCATTGCACTTCAGATACAGCAGGCACCATTGCAAGGTGGCCTTCCTGTTCTGAGCAACACAAGACAGCAGTCAAGGACTTGCAGCTTTGTTCCCATTCTAGGCTCCAATGCAGTTTCCAAAGCAAACTACACCACAGAAGGTATCAAAAGACACATGCAGTGTCTGGTTTTTGCCTCAGAAGAAAGTTTCAGAACTACTCCCTTTATTTTTTTTGCCACGCTAGACAAGAATGGTCCCCCACAGCTTCATGCACAACACAGTCATCTCCTTGCAGCTTATCAAAGACCAAGAAACAGACTCAGAGCACCTATCTGCTCTGCTACTAGCTGCTCTGCCTGAAGGTGCAAAAGAGCAACCTGGCAACAAAGGCACCAAAATCCCTGACTTCAAGCAGCAACTCTACATCCCCAGTGTGTCTCTGAAATACTCCCAAGTAAGCACACCCAAGAAGTTTGTGGGGACAAAGCACCACCAAGAGCTTTTGTGGTCAGATCAACATTTTTTAGTGCCTGCAGCCACTTGGCCAGTCTGTGCAGGGGGACAGGTCTCTCAACACCACAGTGTCCCCTGTGTATCCAACAAGGCTGAGCATAGTGTCTGTGACATGCTCCCTGCTCTGGGAACAGGGAGCCTTTGTGCTTCAGGCTGGCCCCTATCAAAATGCCAGGAAGCTGGTGCCTAAACATGACAGACCAAAGCCCATTGTCCAGCTGTCACAGGCTGGGGGCAATCACCAGGCCCTGGCAGGACTCCAGCACTCAGCATCCTCAGCCAGCAACAGCAAGTGCTGGCTGGTCAGAAACTTGCAGCTCTGCCCTGCTCTAAAGACAGCAGCACACACAGCTGGCACTTACTGGCTCAGAATGTTCAGGCTGTGGTGTGAGCACAGCTGGAGGCTGGCGCTCATCCACCTCATTTGCCTCCTCTTCAGCCTCCTCTCCATGAGCAGAGGGAGCCAGAGGAGAGACTGCTGTTGGTTCTGGGATCTGTGGACAGACAGCAGTGTGAGGGACAGAAAGTTACCTATCATTGATAACCTTATTTCTATTCAGCACTTTATTCTATTCAGCTCTATTTCTACAACCAGCTCTGCTAAGGACAAATCAGAAACTTTGGTAACAATGGGATTCTAAGTCACTGCGACTAAATTTAAATGGGCTAATTCAACAGAATTGCTAATAGTTCTGAATTAGACATTACGCCCCGGCTACTATCAAGAAGCAACATTCTCCCTGCAAAATGAGCTTTTCATTCCTTGAAAGTTCTGAAATGGAAAATGAGGAAATAGCCAGCGATGCCTTTGTTATTGCTGCTGCAGACATGGAAATGGATTTTCTTTCAGCCTACCCAGCTGGCCCTCTACACTCTAGTGCCACAGACCAAGCTCACAGCTTGCTCTACCATTCCTAAGCACCAGGAACATGAAATGTTCCTTTCTCACTCACCTCAGGATCAGCACCTCTGAATACATGCTTCAGGTGACCTGGAGTGGGCAAGGGAAAATGGACAAGTGCTGTGAGAAAACTGCCTGGGCTGTGAATCCAACAGAAGAGGTCAACCTAAACAGAGAGTATTTTTCTTTATCAACATCCCTCCACATGACATAGTTCTTTCACACAGCCAGCAAGAGATCAGGACAATAATCTTGGTTGTGCCTACACTTTGGCCTGTCTAGTCAGTAAATGAATACAAACATGATCAAGAAAATGCAAATTGTTCTTCAACACTCAATGCTTCTGTTCTGTCCAACAGATAAAGCAGCTTTTGTTCTCTTGTCTTTCAGGTACTTTTTTCAAAAAAGAAGTTGCATGCACTAATTCCCATTAAGTTGCTGAAAACAGTCACCCAGAAAAGCTTGCCCCAAATCCCCCTGAGCTGTGGCAGTTCTATTGTGAAACAGCACAGCAGCAGCTCCAGGCTCAGGAGCAGACACTCACTGCTTTGGCAGTTGCACTTCACTGCAAAGGGAATCTCTTAGCACTCAGTCAAGGGTCAAAACGGACAGTCAAATCCTTTCATTACAAAATTTAGAATAAAAGAAGCTTTCCCTGCGTTCTGGGGAGACCTACAAAGTCCTTAGAAGGCCTTCTGAGAAGGCTCCCAGTCTGCATTTTGGAAGTTGTCCTGCTTGTCCCAGAAACCTGAGGAAATGACACTCTGCTGCCACAGACTCTCCTGTGGAGGGAACAGAAGCCCTGCAGGTTCCCCTGCAAATGCTGCCCCTGTGGCTACAGACACCCCCTTTTAGCTGAACCTCTTGACAGGAGCTTTACCAAACCAGTGGCATCCTAATGCTCTTTCTCTTTCAAAATCAGAAACTCAGCCACCAAGAAAGAGCAGGAAGACATGCAAGAGTCAGGTTAGGTTACACCCTAACCTAAGTAGAATGGAAACCTCTACTTACGGGTGAAGTGTGTTACGTAATACATGGAGAAAGAAATGCCATACACAGCAAAAGCTGCCTTGGCCAGATGGTGAAACACTGTCCTTTTTGAAAGTTAGGTAAATATAGAAAAAACAAGGGTCTTGTCAGTGGGAAGCTACCCACTGACAAATTCCCCAACCAGGAGGGTTCTCCTGATGTGAGCAAGCACTAGGTCTCCTCTGAAACTCAGGCCTTCCATGCACCAAGGCAACCTTCTGATGTCACCACAACAATGTGGCAACCATGCCCTGACATCACAAAGCAAACGCTCCATGTTGGTCTGTGAATTTATGCACAGCAATAACCAACCTCCCCTACAGCAAACACAAAGGAGCCTGGGAAGTTCTCATCTGTCACCAAGCAGCACAAAAGCCCCTCATGGGCCAAACCCTGTTGTTCAGGGGATCCAAGAGGAACTCCAAGAGTGCCCTAAGCACCTACAGCCTGTACCCCAGCTGAGCACTCAGATGGGACACAAGCAAAGGAAACCAGACCAAGAAAATGGCACACAGCATTGCCTATGTGAGAAATGAATCTCACTTTTAAAATTTTAAAGGTTTATTAAACCTTAACAAAGGACTGAAAAGGGAAAAATTGCAGCATTGGGAGTCTCTGTGACTAGCAGCCATGTGCTCACCCACAAAAAGGATGCTCTGCCTTTTATACCCTTAGCCCCTCTAAAAGTTTTGTCAGTCAACTCTTTCTCTGCTGCCCATTGGTGGAGATTACTTTCTTGCATCTTGACTGGGGGTCAGGTGTTGTTACACCCTGCCTGCTGGTCACAAGCCAGCCCTCCCCAAATGCCCTGACTACCAAGGCTATTACAAGGGGGATGGGAAAGAGGACTATGGGAGGATATATTACAATACCATCACTACACATTTGAACATCCACATAACAGCTACTTCTTAATTGTCAGAGCCAACCATTGCATTAATCGTCTAGAGCACACAGAGCCAGGAGAGGGGCCACTGTTGGCATCACAGCTGAAATGCTTCCCAACAAATCTCCCCACATATTTGCACCTTTATTGGACATACCCAGGGCTCTGGTGCATGTACATCTCTGCCTTTCTTCCCCTGTGGCAGCAGTCGAACTGGCAGCATCTGCCCGCCAGCAGCAGCTGCTCCAAGCTGGGAACGCCGCTGGTGGTGCTGATTTCCAGAGGCTTCTGTGTGCCAGGGGAAGCCAAGGCAGGAGAGGGTTGAATGGTGCTGGCGCTGCTGCTGCTCTGTGCCAGAGAGCCCCGGCTGGGCAGGGCACGGTGCCCACTGCGCTGCGGGCTCCTTCTCCTGCCACAGCTGGGCACACCTGGCAACAAGGCATGACAACTTGTGGGCAAGCCAAGGCGTTTCTGGGGCTGCACTGCTCTGCACACACCCAGCACATCTGCAGCACAGAATTTTAACCCTCAAACAGGTAAACCAAAGGGAAACAGCTGGAAAGATTTAATTTTGACCATTCTTACCTGCTCAACAGAAGTCTTCAAAATGAACGTTACCAAGCAGGGCCCAATCCCTGCTGCCAGGTCAGGGTTAGAAAAGAGGCAATCCTTGATCTCAGTATTGGGTGTGTGGGGAGTCACTTCCCCAACACGTGCACACCCAGCAATCTCAGTTACTAGTTTGTATCCATGGATCTAAGACATATTCAATACTTTGCTGAAACTCACAGGCTAAATATTCCCCCAAATTATTTGATTTATTGATTGATACCTTTTGACTTATTGATACTTAAATCACTTCTCCGAATTTACTGACATGAGAATAGGAGTGTCCTTTAGTCCCTGCCTGTCTTTGACACAGGTTCAGGAGGAGACCCATGCACAAAATAACCCAGGACAAAACTGGGATTGCAAAGCAAATTCATTCTATTTGTTGCAGTAGCAAATCATACATACCAAGCCCTGGATTCCTAAAAATCTGCTGAGCAGGAGAAGGAGGTGGAGCGTGGTGCTTGGCAGCAGGGGCAGGTAGGCAGTGCACTTTCAGGACATCCCCTGGATCAAAACGCTGTGCATCTCATCCTTCTCACCCTTCCAGCTCAGAACCAGGCCTTGTATCTCCTGCTCAGGAGTGGAATTTCCCAGTTACAGCATCGGCTCACACATGGCTGGTGTGTGAGATGAGGCCAATGAATCCAGGATTTAAAAGAACTGGAAGAGTTAAAATTTTAGCAAGATTTAGTTAGGCAGAAAGAGTATAGCAAGAAGAGTAGCAATAATAAGGGATAGTTAATTTTTAGCAGATAAGGTAGTTAAGGCTAGGGTAATATATCACTTGCCTGTCTTTACTATGTTTAAAGAAGCGGGATGGGATGCGGATTTCTTTGTGACAAAGAAGAGGACCGTAGCCTGCACCTGGGCCCCGAAATTTCAGCTTTAGCCAAGGGGTGCGAAAGCCTGCCAACAGGTCATAAGGAAAGAGGTCAAATTGAGGAAGACGTCTTGGCTTCATCAGAAGGAGACCATTCCCCACTTTAAAACCCACCAACTCATGTGATGTGAAAGAATCCGCAAATGTGAAGGAACTTTGGACTCAGTTATAATACATTTTAATACAAAGGAGGTAGGTGGGGTTACCTAATGAATATGTATTAGTCGTTTTGGGAATTATATGAATATGTAGGACTTTTTTAGATAAGTAGAGCGGCAGTGATTCTTCACACGTCTTTAAGAGACAACTCCTCGTGTGCCTGGCGCTGTAATAAACACACCACCTTCTACCTTTAACTGTGGTGAGTTCTATTCCACACCTCATTTGGTGACCGCAGCAGGAACGCTTCTCTGCTCCAGCGAGAACAACCTGGCTCTGGACATCTCTGGGCGCTGCCAGGACATTCCTTTCCTGGAGGCACCTCCGCTCTCAGCTGTTCCTCGAGGGGGACAGACAAGACTGCTGGGACTGTGGAGAAAGGGAAAGTTTAACTCTGTATAAAGTAACCCGTAAGGTGTATGCAGGGGAAGGGCTGTTCACAAGTCACACAGAGACGTCCTGTGCACAATGTACGCCTGTGCAGTTTGGGTTTGGGTCTGGCTGCTGGCAGAAAGGATTTGCTGTGTCAATAAGGACCTGCTAGCAATTGTGGGGATGGATTGAGCAAATCCTGTTTTATTGCTGCCATTTTTCCTGTGTGTTGTAATTGCGCTTCCGTTTTCAGTGTGTGAATGCTTGAGGAAGATGATGTGTGTGGATGCTGATGTGGTGGATGGTGTGTGTTGTGTTGAGAAAAGTGAGCACTCTGTCCCCTCATAAAGAGATGCTCCTTTCCCGGTGAGACTGTGTGTGTGGACTTTCTAATTGCAGAGGTTGGTGCTCCCTGTGACACCTGGTGCTCGGGTATACAGGGGGGTTGAGTGGTTTTTCTCCCACATTGTGGTCATTTGGGACTGCACGGTTGTGTTTGGGGAGATTTTAGGATTTTGTTTGCAACAAGTGCAGCAATTTATGCAGAAAACTTCAGTGTGGTGATTTATTATGTTAAACTAAGGTAGTTCCTTTCTACCACCCCTCTCCCCGAGGGTTTAAAGTCTCCTGCCATGAGGTGGACGCTCTCTATCCTCCTCTGGACATCTTCTTTCCTCTCCTGGACACTCCCTTTCTCTCCTGGAGTTGTTCTCCATTAAAGCTGTGGGACTTTGGTCCCGGGAAGAGAGAGCGCCTCTTGTCTTTTGCTTTTGTCCTTGTCAGTGTCACTGGGCCCAGAGCTCGCCAAACTGATCCCCCACGAGATGAAAACTGACAAATGGCCCCATATACACAGCTCAAAAATTGGTCACATTTTTGATGGACTGGGGTGTTTGCCACACTTTTGAAATTCCCTATTCCCACACAGGTCAGGCAATTGTTGAAAGGACGCACCACACTCTAAACTCATTCTAGATCAACAAAAGGGGGAGTGGCTCAAGCAACATCCCAGATGAGGTTGAGCAAAGCTTTAGATGTCTTTATGTTTTTAATAGCTCATTTGCAGGAACTATTCCTCCAATTTTTAGGCACTTTTCAAACAGCACACAGGAAAAATTGAAAGAAAATCCTTCTGTTTTGATCAGAAACCTTGAGTTAGGACAAATTGAAGGACCATTTTCACTAATCACTTGGGGCAAAGGGTATGCTTGTATTTGCAAAGGTGTCGGACCTATGTGGGTCCCCGCGAAGGGCGTGAAACCGTCTCATACACAAGAGCGCAGCGACAATTCCACCAGCAGGGAAATGAGCACGCAGACGTGAGCCACATGGAGAAGCGACGGTTCATGCCAGACGATCCTGTTCAACCTGTGAAAGCTACAAATCTTGAGTTTGATGTTGATTTTTGGACTGTGAAAATGGTTTGCATCATAGAGCTCTTTCATCAAAAGCGTGGTGTCCATTGTGTTCAAAAGAATTCTACGATATCCAAATTTGTAAAAATTGAAGGTTAGAGGGACAGTGTAGTGCCCTATAGTTGGCCAGTCCCTGAACAAGTGCTAAAAGATTTGCTTGAGAACTGAAATAGATGGGCAAGCTTCATCCTAAAAACAGCTGAAAATGAACATGGAGTTTGATCAAATGACAGACTGGCACTTGTTGGTTTTGCTTGCTTGCTTTTGCTGTGCATATATGCCTGTAGATCAACCAAAAATGAATGTTTGCCTTGCTTTAGCCAAGTCAGCAGGCTCAGACACCACGTGTTTGACCAATTTGAATCCAGACTTTGTGACCCGTTTGGTCGGTGTGCCTGTGCCAGCCAAGGAGTAGCCAATACCCAATCGTGACAAATATTGGTGTGAGGCTGCCAACGAGACCAATCCCATAACCAGCTGACATCACCGGGCCCCTGATTTTCTTAAAGCACCTTCTGAACCTCAAGAATTGGAATTCTTGGTTCATTGGTGATGGAATTTTGTGCTGAGTTTCAGTACCAGGGAGATCCACAGTTAAATGTTACTCCCCATCATCCTGAGGACAGATACTCAAGTTTGTGGTGCAATTGTACTACCCCAGTGCCCCCTAAGGGTGAAACTGCTGACGAGTAGATGACCTAGATGAGTCCCCATGACAATTAGCAACAGAATATTGGCTCATTTGTGGAGATAGAGCCTGGCAGGACATTCCCTCAAAAATTAAATGTGGCCCATGTAGCATCAGACAACTCACTGTGAGAGCACCTAGTGTTAAAAAAGCCATCAAGAGAAAACACAGAGAAAAAAGATTTGCCCATCATTATAAAGAAAACTGTAATAGCAATTTCAGACCCTAGGGCCCTGCAAAATGAGGTACATCGAATTTATTTCTACATGAACTTGCCTCGGGCGAGGCATTGAAACCATTACACCGACTGCAGTGTTGGCTGAAGAAAGAAGACAGTGCTACTTCCATTGCAATTAGTGACATGATGACTGATGTTAGTGCTGTCAGACATGCAACCTTACAGAACAGAGCAGCAATTGATTTCCTTAGCAGCCATTCCATGTGTTCAGTGTCACCCCCATGTTCAACACTGTCACTGTCAGCTTTGACAGCTTTTGGACTGTGTTTGAGAAGTCAAATTTTTCTGACTGTTGAAGGGCTTTGGGGCCCAGAGTTCTTGTTAGGAACAAGGGATTAAGTGTGTGAGCCATGGAGTTGTTGGACCAGGTGTTTTGTGGAAGTGGCGAGAAGGGTTTCTTCCTTTCTGTTTCTCTTTCAAGGGGAATATTAATGTTGCCCCTGAATCCTCAGGAGGGGAGCCTGTGGACTGAGCTGCAGCAGGGGGAGCTTTGCATGGCACCGAGAGCTGTGGGAACAATTCCCAGGAGCCCGAGGAGCTTGGTAAGGACAGAACCCCCACTGGTTTAGAGAGGGGTGAGATGGCTGCTCTGAGCCTGCCTCTGGCAGTGAGGGAGATGAGAAGGGTTGAGTTTCTCTCTGCAGGCTTGGTGCTTCCTGGTGCCTTTAGTTCAAATGCTGCACTGGCAGAACCTGCCTGAGCCCTGCCCTCCACGCTTCTCCAGAGGCTCTGGCACTGAGTCCTCTGTGGGAATCCACAAAATCAGAGGGTTTTGGGAAAGCTGCAAAAAGCAGGTCTCAGATTTAGTAGAACTGTGATTACAGCTAAGCAGCAGCCATGAGATAGGTCAGCAGAAAAATTATTTAACCTGTAGAAAAGCAAGGAAAAATAGAACAATGGTCTGTGTATTAATGCTGGTCTAGAAAACCTCTCTAAGCTACAGAAAAGTTTATCTAGCAAGATATTGGGAAGGTTGAAGCTTAATAATGGAGCTCAGTGCATTGTGTTTTAAGGCTTCCAAGTAGGTATTGTATTCGAAATAAGCAAGCATTGTTTTAACCAAAGGTACCTGTGCTTAAAGTGATTGGATAGAACTACTGTCAATAAACTTTTGCGTTGTGTGATTGGTCAAAAAACTTATAAAGTAAGTTGTAACATTAATTTCTTTGTCTGCTGCCTGGGATGTGAGCTGCTGGCATCTTCCCATGGTCATAACCATGTAATGAGACTGATGCTGGAGAACAAACAGCTCG
This sequence comes from Melozone crissalis, assembly GCF_028551555.1. Classification (NCBI taxonomy): domain Eukaryota; kingdom Metazoa; phylum Chordata; class Aves; order Passeriformes; family Passerellidae; genus Melozone; species Melozone crissalis. The sequence continues at coordinate 1,336,560 of NW_026535850.1, read as the reverse complement.
AGGCGCGTTCCTCAGCAGTCCCAGCCCGTTCGTGATTTCTACACAGCCCCCTGCCAGTGTCAAAGGGCATGGCTTGATTTGCAGGGCAGACAGTCTTAAACATCTGCAATATCCTATCAGAGTCCTAGTTTGGCTTCATTCAAAGAAAGAGGAGAGTGCACCTAACACTGACCACTTGTTAGGCAATATCTTCCACCTTGCCCTTGTACCCCTACAGAGAGGCTGTCTGCAAAATGCCCAGAACACCATCCAAATCTGCAGCAAGTACAGGAAAATCAGGCAGAGAATCTTTCTGTTTTCAAGGTCCCCCTTCCTAGGCAACTTGACCCTTTCTACCCAATTCTCATTTGAGATCTACCCATGACAGAGCACTGCAGGAAAACATTTTAAAGGGTCATTAACCAGGACCTGCTTGGAAAGCAAGGGCAGAAACTCTTTCCCTCCCTGATAGGATGCGGGCCGACAACTGCTGCTCTGAAGATGTGCAGCTGCTCCTCTCTGGAGAGGCCATGGAAGGGCTGTGATGGTCTACGGGAACCAGAGGAACTATGAGCTCAGGTTGGCATTTAAGCTTCATGGGAACAAGCAGAATGAAGAGCTCACAGTGGAGATGAAATTTGCCTGTGCCTGGCTCCTCCGAGGAAACCCCAAGAAGTCCAGATGAAGCAAACACCTTCTCCCAAGAAGCTAGGAAAACCTCAGAGTCCTGAGCACCTGCACTTAGCCTGGAAGGGCCTGGAGGCAGCTCTAAATGCTCAAGTGAGGCAGCACTGAGGTCCTGGTATGAGAGCGCTGTGTAGCAGTGAGGGAAGGAAAAGGGAAGCAAAGGGAAGGCTGGGTCACTATTGGTCTTTGGGTGTGTTTCCCTTGGCAGCAACTGTACTGTCAGGGAAAACAAAAGCTCCCTGAATGGTTAAAACTGAAAATCAGGGACAAAGACTCTCTAACTAGTCAAAGTTACAAAGTGGTATGTTCATTATGCCGGCGGGCGGCACAGGGGAGGGTCATTCCCGAAATGCGTGACCGCTGGCCGGGCTCGTCTCGGCACAGCACAGCACAGCAGGATCCCGCAGGACAGGGAAGGGCAAGGCAGGCACGGAAGGGCAGGGCAGGGCACTGGGAGCAGTGACAGGCTCTGTCCCCACACTGCATCCCATGCCTGGGTAACCATCGGGGACAGAGAGGAAGGACATTGCTCTGTCTTGGCTGCGGAAAGGATGAAAAGGGGGAGTTAGAAAACATTAATTTGGACTCCTTTTCAGCAGACTAGCTGGTTTTATCTCACCATGTCTGCCTGTCTTTGGCAGAGTTGGCACATTGCTCATGAATTGGAGTCAGCTACGGCAGCAGGAATGGGAAGCAATTTTGTCAGCATTGATATCAAAGCCAAAGTGCTGCCCCATGGATGGATGCGGCTTTCTTCAGGGGATTTCGGGCCTAGAGTTGTAGCAAACTCACACTGGTGTCTTCCCAAGCAGCGTTGCCTTTTTCTTTCCTCAGGAGTCACCTCTTCTTTTTCTTCCCCCCAGTCTGGGGAGAGTTCCCATGCTAATGTCTCCTGCAGCCAACTCCTGTCACTGTAGACTGACAAAGGAGATCTTGCAGTGGGGAGAGACTCCCTAGAGCTGCTGTGGAGAGCTGAAGGGGGAAGCTTTGTCCCTTAGTCTCGAAGTGTTGTTGGGGAGCTGCTTGTGCTCTGGGGGGCGGACACCAATGATGTTTATCCAAGCCTTGCAGGTTCATTCCTGAGCTTGCTGACACACCACAGAGACTTTGGGGTTGTCGTATTGGCAAACAAATTTCAGTCTGGGCACTTCTTGAAATGCTTCAATTATTCTTTTTTTGCTTTTCTGCAGAAATGTTGTCATCATCTATTCCTTCAAGAGAATCTTTTCCTACTTTTTGGGGAATTCCTTTTGCTGCCCTCCCAGACCAGGCCAATTCCCAGGGCTCCTTCCCAAAGTGAGGTGCAGCCCATGGCCTCCACTCTCCAGCTGGAACAGAAGGAAGCACGGAGTTTGCGGTTGTGGGAGAGGAGCTTCTCTTTCCTGCCTGCTTTCCCTTTGGGACAGATTGGTGTGTGCTCATTTGATAAAGGCAGGTTTAAACTCTGAAGCAGTTGTGTTTCAAACTGCTCCCTTCTCCAGCTCTTCTGTGGGTATCCTTGGACAAAAGGCTTTTTGGTGGGAGCTCTCTGTGGCATGTTAAGGAAGGAGGTTGATATTTCAGGGTTGTGATTGCTCAAAGCAGCTGGTTTCTGGAGGTGTCCAGAACTGGGAATGGCTCCTTTTCTCTCCTGCCTGCAGAAAAGGAAGTTGCAAAGTGGGAATTTCATTTGTGGAGATGGCCACCAGGGGTGTTTGCCAAGAGATGGGCTGGCAGAGAGGCAGGTCTCGTGCTAAACTGGCTGTGTGTTTGTTTTGATGGTGGAGAGGGTCAGAGATGCAGACACACCAGCTGAAGGAACAGTGTGATTTACTGTAATGCCAAAATGTAAAAAAGAGTCAGGAAAGGATAAGCTAAGAAATGCACCTCAGCATTATTACAAAAGGGTGCCTCTGGTGATTAAGGAAGATCCATCACCAGGTAGCCCAATGGTTTCCCCTTCATCCAGAGCTGCACATCACCTGGGGGAAGCTGTCCCAGCCCAGCCCTGCAGAGCCACGGCCGGGAACCGGGAAATGCTGCGGTGCCTCCACCTTTGGCGGCCACGAGGCTCCCGAGAGCGCTGGGAGAGTAGCCCGGCTCCGACAGTGCTGGACGAGCAATGTGCCAGAGCTTCTGCTGGGGGCACAGCTGGTGTCATTCTCCTCTTGGTTTTCTCCCCGAGCCTGCCCAGGGCTAAAGGAGGAACCAAGGCCAGGTGTGGCCTTGTCCATTTTCCTCATGCAGAAAGGTGAAGACGTGTTTCACCAGTGGATGGATGCAACAATCCTTTTGATAATAACACTTGGTTAAGGAGCAGGTACATAGAACTTTGGGTTGGGAAGGTCATCTAGAGGGCAGCTTTGGCTCAAGTCCTGTTGTTGAGGCTTCAGTCAGGGTCTGTAGTTCAGGCCTTGGTCCTTCAGTATTTTGTGGTGCAAATCACACCTGTGCAGAGCTGCAAACAACCAGGTCTATCATTAGCACATTTGAGACAGGGAACAGCATTAGCCCTGCAAGGCCAGGCTGGGGCCAAGAGCAGAAGGCCAGCACCCTGCTTTTGCCCCCAGGCAGCCCTGCAGAGCAAGCAGCCCCTCCTGCCCAGGGGCTGAGGTGCCCGAAGCTGCCTCCCCGCTGTGCAGCTCTGCAGAGCCCGCGGGGCGCAGGGTCCTGGGCAGCCAGGGCAGCCCGGCTGCCTTGGGGCACAAGGAGTGCCCCAGAGAGAAGCTGCTGCCCTTTGCTTTGGAACTGCTCCTCAGAGTCTTGTCAATAATCCACAGTGTCTGATGTGTTTTCCTTTCCTCTCCCAAGTTTAACACAGCTTTTTGAGAAAATTGACTGATGTAGCTGCTGCTGCTGGTGGTGATAGTACTTTTGTCTGCAGGTGAGGGCAGGTGATTTGGACCAAGGACGGAGTCCATTCTTAACACCCCAGCTTTGCCAAGTCAAGAAAACCATTCACAATTGGGCTACCAGTGCTCAGCAGTTTTCCTAGGTTTTGGAAAGCTACCACCTTAAGAAACCCAACAGATTTTCCTCCAGGAGGATACCAGCATTAGCATGATGCCAATGTTTTCCACCCCTTTTCTGTGTCGTTTTTAGAGTTCCGCAGTGCCCAGCAGGAATGAAATGACCTGTGATAATGTGGTTTGAAAGCTCTGTGTTGTTCGTTGCCACATGAGAGTTCATGACAAGCTGGACACCCCACTCGTGGCTCTGTTGAGTTAAATTCATCCCAATTCTGTGCAAACAGCAGCCCCGAGATGCTGAAAAGAGCAAGCACAGTGGGTGGGTGTGCATGCATGCACCCGGGGGCTGACAGCTCTGTGGGCAGATGGTTTTGCACTGTTGTAAATCTTCACTCTCCCAAGCTGAAAGGCTATTTCAAATATGTATCTTAAATGAAAATATATATAAAAAAATAAAATTGTCCAAAACTACATGTGCATTAAATTTCATGCATATTATGTATTATATATTTTTATTAATATAATATAATGTATTGTAATGTAATGTATTGTGATGTAATGTAATGTAATGTAATATAATATAATATAATATAATATAATATAATATAATATAATATGATGAATATATGAGATCATTTTTGAAGCCATTGCTTGTGGGGGATATTAGATTATCTCCTAGTGTTTGTACATTTTTGCTTTCTGCTGCTGCTGATCCTAGCAGCAACTCCCTGTCAGTTCTTCCAGGTAACTTCACACAAAGGGATTCCATCATTTCAGTGTCTGTGAGAGTTTGGCACTGAAATGCCAAGTTGATTCCCAGCTCTCCAGCCTCCTTCTGGATTTTGGGGCATCTCAGCACTTGTGTCCATGGCCCTTCCTTCATCCCCAGCCTGCAGCAGTCACAGTCGCTGCTGCCTCCCCCTTGCTGCAGCTCATTTGCCAAAGTGCTGCCAAAGGCAGCAGAGCTGGCTCAGGATCCCTGCTGGCTTCTGCTCTCTGGGATGAGCTTCAGGGGGACACTTGGAGCACTTCCTAAAGAGCTGCCCGTGGGATGAGGGATTTGTCTTCCCAGGTGGCTCCTGCTTGGATTCTGTGCTCATGGAGCCCCGGAGTTTTCTCAGCAGCCTCTGCAGCGAGTTCTGAGCCAACGTGGGGCTCTGCTGCCAGCCCAAATCTGCGCTTCCCCTGCCCAGCCTGAGTGCAGGTGGGGCATGTGCTGGGCATGGCCGGAGATTTGCATGGCCAGAATCCTCCAGCATTTACATCTGCCCATGGCTTTGGGGAGCACAAATCTACACTTACTTCAGTTGAAACATTGCATTTATTGCAGATAGTTACACCCGCACTACTAATGTACAAATACACAAACATTAACTTATGTTTAAAAATGAAATTTATTTTAAATTGCAACACCTGTGCTACCAATATAGAAACACAGAAATATCAATTTATGAATAAAATCTAACTTATTCTGAGAATTGTGCTATGTAAATATATACAGATATCAACTTCAGTGAAAAAAAATTATTGCAACCCTCTGCAACAACTCACTGTACACAAATATTGAAGTTACTGAATTGAAGTTTAACAATTACTACAAATGTACAGCCCATATACAAATACAGAAACAGCAATATCCCTCTGTAAAGGAACTCAGATCCAGAACTAAATAAAAAGAATTTTAGAACTATACAACTCCATACATAATAAATAGAAGTAAATACATATATAGGCATAACAATACAGAGATGTAAACATGCATTGCATATTTCATGACATATAACATGACAATATAATACAAACATAACAAACCTATAAATATTTATTGTCTATAAATACACAAATATCAATGGACCAATAAAAAAATCCATACAACCCCAGCAATAGAAATGCACAGCTACAGAGCTGTACAAGTATGTAAACAGATGAATATACACGCATCAATATAACAATATAAACACATAATATCCCTATACAAATATCAGTCAGTGTATGTAAATATCCCTATACTTGTAACTATCCAAATCTAACTACACATCCATAAACAGGGCTAGATCAGGAGGGATTGCAGCCGCCGATGTTCCCAGGCCCTCGCTCGGGCTCCTCCTCCCGAGCAGAGCAGCTCTCCTGGGCAGGGACCGCAGATGGGACATCTGGCAAGCACAGGGAACACTGAGTGAGTGTGAGGACGTTTCCCTTGGCAGCAGCTGCACTTCCATCAGGGAAGAGGAAATGTCAGAGCCTCCCCAGGAGGGTCAGAAGGAAAAGCAGCCGAGCGGGCCGGGCTGTGGTGAGCTGCTCACTTCTTTCTGGCATCCCAGTTGCTCTGAGGGAACTCCCTCATGTCACGTTATTGAACCACCTCTGCACTTATCAAGACTGTGGCCCCCAAATCCATCAGCATTTATGTCTCCAGCTGCTTGCACCAATGACAGGGAATGTCCTCTAACGGTGCTGGGGCACAAAGTTACCTTGCACAGGTCATCTGACAGGGCCTTGTTCTTTCTCTGCTTCCTGTGTTTCTCCTTACCTTCCACTTGGAACTTTTACAGCATTTCTTTTTCTTTCCCCTTGATCAGTGCTGAAGTGCGTGTTTCTCTTCCAAGTTTCAGTTTGTTCAGTGATCCTGTCAAGCCTTTTCTCAGAAGCTTTTATCATGGAATTGAGAGTTAATTTCAGCAATTTTGGTGATTTTCTGTGAGATTTATGCGAGTGTCCTGTTCATTGGGCACCATTTAGGAAGGTACAAAAGATGAAAAGGATGTTCTGTATGTCAGTTTACTAGTGGAATATTCATGGATAGAGAGAGTGATTAGCTGAATTTTACATCTACTCCTAACCTGAAAGTGCAACAGGTAATTTGGGGAGAAATTAAAGCCCGATTTCTCCTTCTACCAGCCTGTATTCAAATGTAAAGTAAATAGAGCAGGGAGAGAATGTCAGTGTTCAGTTCCTGAAGTGCCTTATTAAGGTGTTCTTAAAGTAATGGAGATAAAATCTGGGTGGGCATTCCTAATTCCCAGCCACTCATTGTCAATTTCATTGACTCTGAAAACAGCAGAGATGTGCACATCATACCTGATCAATCCATTTGGGGATGGTTTAGGTTCAGATTCTCTGAGGCTTTAGATTTTTAGATCTCTAGACAATGCTTCCAGGAATCTCAATAGCTTTCAGAAATCTTTTTTCCTTTTTTCCTCAGTCTTTGCACTCATGTGCACCAGAGACCTTCAGTGAATGGATTCCACTCTAATCCATCTCCAAGCTGAATCTCCCAGCTGTGCTCACATTGCTGGTTCGTGTGTCTCTTCTGCACAGTGCAATTTTAAAATCTTCGTTCCTTATTATCTCTGCCCTTCCTTTTCTGTTTTAGCTTGCAAATGCATGCAGATATATCAGAAATTATACATCTAATTTCTGATGCATCAGTTCCTGTCTAGCAATTTCATTTTATCCTGTTCTGATGTTATGCTAGCCTTCTATGTTTTATTCTAAGTGGACTCCTGTTTTCTTGTATGTGGAAGTTTTACAATGCAATGCTGTCATTCACCTGCTTTCATGAAACCCTTCATTAACACTAGCACAAATAACTGTGTGATTCCCTTCTGCTTTGTAGATTTGGGAAACTCAAGTCCGGCTCAGCTACAGAAAAACATACATGGTGCTTGGTAATTCCCCTAAGAGCTTAAGTTAATGGTAAACAACTGCAGCTTATTCATTTCACAGAAATTGGGAGAAAAGACATTGCAAATATTGAGGAATGTAGTGCAATATTGATGGGCATCCCTCAGTTATCCAGACAGACTGATCTCACTGGCAAAATTCCCTCTTTTCCAAAGGTTTTCATTTCCTTTGGCTGTGCTTCGTATGGCTGCAGGTCACATTTCCCTTGGTTTAAGGAAGTATCTTTGTCCCGTTCTCGGCTGTTTTTGATGGCCTGGAAAGGCTCGGGATGGCCTTGGGACAGCCCGCGCTCCAAAGGACGAAAAGAGTCTTCAGGTTTTTTCTCGGTCTTCAGTGTTTATTAGCTTTTATCTACAAGATTTTCTCCCGGCCCGACAGAGGTCCGCACAGCACGTCGGCCACAAGCACACTGAGTGCCCTCGGGGCGGTCACTTATCTTTATACCCAAAACTACCTATAAGATATTTACCTGTTTTCCCCAATACCTTTCACCCTTATTGAAAAGTGCACTTTTAGTAAGAACCAATCCCAAAGTGCCACCACCACCACAGAAGATGGAGGCCAAGAAGAAGAAGAAGGAGGACAGGACACGCCCTAATTCCTCCATCTGGTTTCTCTAGACCCCCTGTACTGAAATTCTAAACCCTGTGTTTCACACTATAATTAACCTATCCCTTCACCATTTATCCCCGTGAGATCCTCCCATCCTCATACAGGTGTCGTCTCCTGTGCAGGATCAAAGTCCAGCCACCAGACACTTCTGGCAACATTCCAGGACCTCTGAGCCCCCCAAGGGTTATCCCGGTGACTCTGCACATCAGGACTGATGTGCTGAGATCCCACATATCTTGGTAGGTATTCTTGGTGTTATATCTTGCTAATTCTGCCCTTGGAGGAATTACTCAGTTCTGCAGTCCTTATTACACGCCCTTTTCTAAAAGACTTTTATACTGTTTTCCCTCTCTCTATGTTTTCACATGTGTTCAACAAGGTTTTCTTTCTAAGAATATTAATCACCATATCCCAAAAGATTAAAAAATGCTTAGGTATTTTTCCCTAAGTATTTACTAAAGAAAAATAATAATAATTAAAAAAACTGTATGCATGCTGGATGTAAAATACAAACAGAAATAAACTTGAGAGTTCTACCAAAAACTCTTAAGAAAAAAACCCATGTATTCTATAAAACCCAGAGTATTCATCTACAGTATACAAAAATGGGCATGTTCTAGAAGAGAAAATTTGTGCAATGGTTCTGCACATAATTATATGCTTTCAAGCTTTTTGCCCTTCAGGGCCAGTGCCATTCTTTGAACTGTAATGCTCTGAGCATGTTCTGCTTACCATGGCAGCTTTCTGCCCTGGTACAGATCATCCTCCCAGCAAAGGGGGAGTGCAGCCACCACAACTTGCAGCACCTTCCCACACAGCAAGAACCTGAAGGAGAGAGATGGCTTTCACTAGCTGCTGCGGGTTCTAATAGTGCCACCTCTCAGTTGCCGAAACCCTGAATTTCTGTGTTGCGGTGTGGTAGTTTATTGAGTCAAATGTTCTGTTATATAGTGGTATGTTCAAGTGTTCCCCGAGTTATTAGAGTTAGTCTCTCCCCTCTGTTATGCCCTCCTACCCAAGTGTCCCTCCATGAATCCCCTCCCTCCTCACCAGATTTTTCCCTGTCTGTCAAGACAACCCGGCCCCTTTGCCCCACCCATCAGCCCAAACCCTACCATTTGTTCCAGAAAGTTCCCTGTCTCTCACCCTAAGATCCAATCCCTGTCCCAACGCTCTCTCCTCCCCTTCTTCTGATTTGTTGTAGCCCTCAAACCACACCCCAAGAGTCACTTATTGGTTACTGTATGGTGTGCACTCCCTGTTTTGAAAGATTTTAAAAATCCGGTCACAGGGATGTTGGGGTTTTTTTCAAAATCTGTTCCCTTTGGGAATTCTCGCCTGCAGGACCTTCCCCCCCGCCTCTCCTGACGAATTTGCTGCACTTTATGCCGCAGAAGAGCCTCCTCTGCTTCCTCCACTCGGTCCTCCAGGGGTCTCTACTGCTCGGCATTTGGCCTCGAGGTTCTGGCTCAGGCAAAACCCTAACCTAGCCAGTTCCCCACTCTTGCCATTGTCCCTGGAGCATCACAGAGCTAGCCAGGGCTGCGGAGGGCAGTGACAGTGACCCATGCCCTGGCATGTCACAGCCCCCAGAGCCACACCTGCCAGGCCACAAGCCCCAGCCCTGGTCCCCACTGCCGGCCTCAGGGGCTCCTGGGCACCCTCACCCTGAGTGCAAAGGCAGCCTCAGGAGCCCCCCAGGGCGCTCTGGATGCAGGCTGCAGACACCCTAAAGCCAGCACTGAAAGGGACATGGATGGGGACTGCAGCTGGATCTTGCAGTGCTCACCAGCCCTGACTACTCTCCAAGTGAACCCAAACCTCATTTGCAGCACCTTGAGCACATTGACCCTGCTTGCCCGTCCTGGAACGTGGTGTTCCGGCATCCTACACCAGCCCTTTGCAGGGAGTGACCAGCTCCCAGCTGCTCTGCTACCCTGGCCTTACTTTCTGTTTGCCAGCAATGAACTTAACAGATACACTCCTGAGAAACCTAGCTGTGGAGGATTTTATTAAGAGTTGGTTAGCTGAGAAAGGCCATACTGACATAATGCCACTGGTTAAGCTGAAAGAGGGAGGTCAGCAGTCTCTGATTCAGTGACTGCTGACAGGCAAGAATGCCGGATGACCTTGCTTCAACATGAGGAAAGGGAGGTGAGATTAGTCCTGAATATCTGCAGAATGTAACAGAAGAATAAGCACAAGAATGTAGAAGTAGATGTAGTTGTTGATATGTAACTAACCAATCCGGAGCTCAACTTTTGCAATATGTATGAAGCTTAATAAGAACTATATTTAACCCGCCATATTCGATCAATAAATTGGACTTGGATGAACCAACTGGTGTCTGGGTCTCCTTCCTCCGACAAATGGTGGAGAATGCGGGCAAGCACTCTGAACGTTCGCTCTCTTGGATTATAAATTCGCCACGGTCGAGAAAGTTGGGTGAGAGTCCTTGCAGCCGGGACGGTGCCGGTTTTTAAAAGCACCCTTGAGGATCACAACGGTGACTCAAGTCTCTACGTGTCGCAGGAGCCTGGAGAGCTGCAACAGCGGGCGCTGATATGTAGGTATGGATAGGCAAGCGACATACGATCCCTTCTCCTCATATTTAGAAAGACGAGGAGTAAAAGGGATAGATTTAAAAAAGGAATTACCAGGGTTATTAGCTTATGGTTATTCTAAAGGGATTTTTGCTAACCCACATACAGTTCGTGAGATAGCAGAGTGGAAAAAGTTTGGGGATATCCTGTGGGATACAGTGTTAGATGATGATAAGTCAGCAAAGAAATTTGGCAAGTTATGGCGGGTGGTGTATAATACGTTACTTCAGCAGGTCTCTGAGAGAAAGGCAGCAGAAAGGGCAACAGAAGCTTATAAGAAGAATATAGGGTATGGTCGTGAGGATGATCCCTTAGCACCTTCTGTAACTCAGATACTTATGCCTAAGGGTCCCCAGCAAAATGATGTGGAGAATTTTCCCTTAGATACAGTGGAACCATCTGCACCCTTCCTGTCAGAGGGGGAGGGCGAGTTGGATGGTGGAGGTAAGAGCAAGCCAGCTTTGCCTCCGCCGCCAGCTTCAGGTGGGTCGGATGGTGGGGGTGGGAGCAAGCCAGCTTCGCCTCCGCCGCCACCTTTGCCTCCACCGCTTCCCCCGAGCGGGCCGGCTCCGGTGGGGGGGTCACTTCTCCCGCGGGAGTCGACTCCGGTTTCACTGTCAGCTCCAGCAGTGGGGGGGCCGCTTCCCCTGCGCGAGTCAGCTCCTGCTCCACCGCCTTCCCCATGCGAGATCGCGGTGTCTGTACCAAAGTGCCAGCAGCATAGCACCCTTAAAGAGTCAGATCCCATCCCAGGGGCACACCGTGATCTATGGGGGGAGATGGCTAAACAGAGGAGGGAAGCTTGGGCTGCTTTGGCAAAAGAAGTAATGCAAATGGGGGATGGCGAGGCAGTGGAAGTAGCTTCTAATCTTGCATGTCCGGTCACATACACACCACAGTATGATGCACAGGGGAACCTTACACATAATATAGCAGAATATACTCCCTTAGATTGGAAGTTGTTAGCCCAGTTACGTTCTACGGTTAGTCAGTTTGGAGTAAAAAGTGAACCTGTTAGGCAAATGCAAGAGTGTTAGCTACTTTAGGGGCAAATTGGACTATTGAGGAAGCTTTAGAGCGAATGGCATTAATGCCAACAGCTTCACAGGCATTTATAGCAGAAGCTTTAAAGGAATTAGGATTAGGGTTACAAAAGCAAGCAGAGTCTACTCAAAATCAGGTGTTAGCTGCTCAAAATCAGGTGTTAGCTGCTCTTGCTCCTCTCCGAAGCGGGTCACTGGCATTCATGCAAGGAGGTTCGAGACCATTCATCAAGTGTTACCGATGCGGCAATGAGGGACATACGCGCCCAGACACAAGTAGCCGCCGTGACATCGGAGACACCAGCTGCCGACGCAACATCGCTGTCACCTCCTGTCTGCAACCAGCAACAGCAGAGAGCCTCGATTTGGATTTATCAGCAGCAGTAGACGTCACACTAATGACGAACCGGCCTGAGAGGATACAAACTGGAGTAAAGGGTCCTCTTATATTAAATGGATAAAGATGTGGAGCATTGTTATTAGGACGTTCTTCAATAACTATGCTGGGATTATTTGTATTACCTGGTGTTATCGATGCGGATTATACAGGGGAAATACAAATCATGGTTTACACCCTTTATCCTCCTATTAAAATAACAAAAGGACAACGCATTGCACAATTAATACCACTATCACAAATGACATCTGGTATACCATCATTTACTGGACAAACGCGGGATGAAAAGGGTTTTGGCTCTACTGGTGTTACACTTTTAACTGTGGATTTACAAAATAGACCAAAACAAAAAGTGGAAATTACCCATGGGCATCAAAGCATAACCCTTTATGGATTATTGGATACAGGAGCTATTACAGCTTTTACAGATGCAGGAAAGAAATCAAGGTGTGCTGCTGTCACCTGGCAAGAAAAAGGACAATGGAAGCATCAACTTCTCACAGCAGACCCTGCAGATAGCTTACAAACTTTGGAATTGTTAGCAGTAGTATGGGCAGTGTCCAACTTACAGGAGCCTTTAAATGTGGTCACAGACTCTATGTATGTCGCAGGAGTAGTCAGACAAATAGAGGAAGCAGCAATTAAGGAAGTGAATAATAAACGATTGTATGAGTTATTGATGCAATTAAGGAAAGCTTTACGAGAGAGAAATGCAGTGTATTCTGTGATTCATATTGGGAGTCATAAATGGTCGGAAGGTTTAGGAGAAGGGAATGAACGTGCAGATAAATTGGTTACCCTACCCATTGACAACTCTTGTCCTATTGATAAGCATACATTGGCCAGAGAAGCACATAGTAAATATCATCAAAATGCAAAGGGATTAGCAAAGCACTTTGAGCTGAGTTTGTCAGAAGCTAAGGCTATTGTTAGAGCATGTCCAACATGTAGTTATCATAATGGTGGAATAGGTTTAGGCATGGGAGTTAATCCTCGAGGTTTAGAAATAAATGAGAAATGGCAAATGGATGTTACACATATAGCTAGATTTGGTAAAGTTAAGTGTGTGCATGTCACTATAGATACTTATAGTCATTACATATGGGCTACGGCTCAGGCAGGAGAAAAAGCTATACATGTTATCAGGCACCTGTTAAGTTGTTTTGCTGTTATGGGAGTCCCAAAGAGTATCAAAACGGATAATGGTCGAGTTTATGTGAGTGCTAGGGTCCAGAAATTCTTGAATCAGTGGTCTGTTAAGCATGTGACAGGTATTCCACACTCTCCTACTGGATAGGCAATAGTAGAAAGAGCAAATGGTACCCTTAAGCAGTATATTGAGAAGCATCAAGATTTAACAGACCCACAATCATGCTTAGCTAAGGTTCTGTATGTGATCAATCATTTATGTATTTTTGGGGAAGACGATATCCCTCCTGCAATTAAACATCATCCGAGGTCAGGTCAGGAAATTAAAACCCGACTACAGGATTATGGGAAAAACCTGCAAAAGTATTATACTGGGGTCGGGGATATCTTTGTGTTTCCTCACCTACAGGACCTTTGTGGGTGCCTGCTAAGTGGACTAAACCTGTTTTTGATGCAGCCTCTGGTGGACCACCTCACGGAGGAGGACAAGGAGTGATTGAGGAAGAAACTGCTTCTAGTCCTACGACCACTACTTTTACAGTTGAAGGGACACTTGAAAGCGGTGGACAGAGCACTGACACGTCACTATCGGACGTCCCAGGAGCTGATTGGTTTTATTGACTCATTATCAACTTTTCGTTTAACAAATCCAGCAAAGGAACATTGCCTTGACTGTCACGATCCACATTGTGCTGCCTGGATAGCCCTACGTTGTGGGGGTTGTGATAGAACTTTTTGGTTAGAACAATCATTATTATGGGATTTATGGCGTCACATTTGTAAGCACGAGCACATGTGGGGTAAAAGCTGGCAAGATGAATTAAGGAGACAAACAGGGCAAAATGCATATATAGCTTTAAATCTTTATGAGTCTCCTGAACAGAAAATTCTTGCTTATTATCGATGGGAAGTACAATGTGTTGTAAATAGAATTAAGGTTCAAAGTAAATCACATATAGTCTCTGTAAGGTGTAGAAAATTAGTACCTTTAACGCAACGTTCTATTGTAGGATCCTTCAGAGGGAATCCTGAAAGAGCACTAGACTGCTGCATTGAAAAGTTGAAAAAATTAAGTTTGCAAGTAACAGGACCAGTAAAGTTAGGAGCAGCAAAACTGAAAACACATAAGAAAAAGAAGGTAAGATAGGGAACGGCCTCATCTAAATAAGGCTATTAGTGATTGCTAATTAGTTTTTTATGATTAGGGCAATTTCACATCTATGGGACCCTGCCTTGTGGGATGCTGTAGCTCCATGGGACCCTGCTTCGTGGCATGCTATAGGTGTTGAAGAACAAGAACAGCAATTACGAGATAAGATACATTTTGCATTAAAGAAGGAGCTTGAATTGGTAGCTGTATATAGTAAGAAAGCTGAAGAGGCTTTGCAATCACCACCATTGAACTGGTTGGATTGGATCACACAGACAAATTTTAATACTGATCCTTTCCTATATACACTTCCTTGTTATGTTTGCAAAAAGGATAATGATAGGTGTTATGCTTGGGTAGCTTTGCATTGTGCTGATTGCAATAAGGTTTATTGGTATTCACAGAGGACAGTATGAATTTTATGGTGTCACTCTTGTTTTGGGAAGTGGATTCGATATTCTTCCTGGTATAGAGCTCTTAAGCAAAGTACTGGTCTACCAGGAAGGTCAGCATTACAACTTTATGAGAGTACAGAACAAGTGGCCATAGCATATATAAGGTGAAAATTACAGCAAGTACTTAGAGAGCTTGAAATTACTACATCCTCACGCATCATAGCAGCTCGCTGTAAAGCTGATTTGCCTTTAAACTTACCTCACGCTATACCTGTAAGCAAGGATGCTGATTTGGAATTAGACCAGTGTATTCGGAAATTGACTCAGCCTTACAATAGACATTCTAACAAACCAGGGAAAAGACAACGAAGAAAGGAAAAACAGAGAAAGCAGAAAGAAAAATGAGGTTTGTTTTTATTATATTGCTCAATGCTGTAGCAAGTGAAGCAGTAGGAATAACGCATTTTAGTCAGCCAAGAGAGAATTTATGGGTAACACTTGCTAATCAAATTAATCAATCATCGCTTTGTCTTAGTCATGGAGGAATTACTAACCCATTTCGAACATGCCTGGTAGGACTTCCGGTGTGGTCTCCAGGAGAATTTTGCGGTTTGATAAATAATCGAACTTTATGTATGTCTAACATGTCAAACGTCACATTGCCAGTGCAGCAAGGGTATACTGCAGGTCAGAGTGATGGCTATCGCCAATGCTTACTAATCCAATCACTTAACACCTCTTTGCATTCTCCTCCTGAGGAATTGGATCTTTTTGGAAGTGCAAATGCCAGTATGTTCAAAATTTAAATCAACCTAAAGAAACATGGGCCACCTTAGATTCATCCCTGAATTTGAGTGAATTCTCTCCACAGTATTACAGTCAATGTAACAGTACAAAAATCACGGCACCAATGAAATTACCTACAGGGATATTTTTAATTTGTGGAGACAGGGCGTGGAATGGTGTACCAGCTAAGCCTTAGGGTGGACCCTGTTATTTGGGAAAATTGTCCTTGTTTCATCCTAATGTGTCCTTGCTAATGCAGCTCAGTTGAACATCAAACAGGAAAAAGCGTAGTATACATAACTTGGACTGCAGCCAGATAGGAGACCCAAAGTTTTGGGGTACATTCAGGCAAGTAGTAGTTTCAACTATTTTACCAGGAGGATCTGCCAATAAGGCTATAAATTTAGCAAAGCAATTAGGGTGCTGGGCAAAAAATGAGCTGAACAAGACATCCCAAATTCTAGACATGTTAACTGCAGATGTGCAGAGTGTTAACCATGCTGTTTTGCAAAATAGAGCTGCTGTAGATTTTTTGCTCTTAGCACAAGGGCATGGATGTGAAGAGTTTGAGGGAATGTGTTGCATGAATCTGGCTGATCATTCGGTGTCCATTCACACTCAGATAAAAGAACTGCAACAAGAACTTGACAATCTCAAGGAAGAAGAAGGTTTAGGAATTGATGAGTGGCTTAAAAACTTAGGACTTGGGCCATGGCTGAGGAACCTTGTGATCTATGCTATAGGACTACTGGGTGTAGTTTTACTGTTTTTGCTTATTTTGCCTTGTGTCTTTAATTGTATTCAAAACATGGTCAGTCGTATGATAGCAAAACTGCAGACTAGTCTTCTTGCTCAAGAAGAAAACGGGGGAAATGTGGAGGATTTTATTAAGAGTTAGTTAGCTGAGAAAGGCCATACTGACATAATGCCGCTGGTTAAGCTGAAAGAGGGAGGTCAGCAGTCTCTGATTCAGTGACTGCTGACAGGCAAGAATGCCGGATGACCTTGCTGCAACATGAGGAAAGGGAGGTGAGATTAGTCCTGAATATCTGCAGAATGTAACAGAAGAATAAGCACAAGAATGTAGAAGTAGATGTAGTTGTTGATATGTAACTAACCAATCCGGAGCTCAACTTTTGCAATATGTATGAAGCTTATTAAGAACTATATTTAACCCGCCGTATTCGATCAATAAATTGGACTTGGATGAACCAACTGGTGTCTGGGTCTCCTTCCTCCGACACTTAGCACAACATTTGCTTCTCAGGAGGTCTTCAGCAAAAAAACTCCACTAATCCCTAGTTTTGCACAGAGAAGGAGGTCCTGACAAAGCATGAGGCACAGGCAGGACTCTGGCATATGAATTCCTGAGCCGCAGGATTCCACCCATTGTTGTTCCTAGCTACTTTGCTGATATTTTAGAGCCAGTTCTGGACAAGGGCTGCTGCTGACAGGATAGGAAAATATGGAGAAAAAAAGGTGCAGGAGACAACCA
Source organism: Melozone crissalis (assembly GCF_028551555.1). Lineage (NCBI taxonomy): Eukaryota > Metazoa > Chordata > Aves > Passeriformes > Passerellidae > Melozone > Melozone crissalis. Next base: position 1,319,632 of record NW_026535850.1, on the reverse strand, counting down.
AAAAAAACCAAGGGGGAAAACCCTTAGAAATACAGAGCACAACAGAAGTCCTTGGAGATGGTTCAATAGAAAATGCCAGCAGCAGTGAGCAGAGCCCGAGGTTGCTCACTGCCACCCCAGGGGCTCCTCAGTCCCCTGCTGGTTTGTGTCTGATGCAGCCCTGCCTGGAAAGGGCTCCAGGCTCTGGTGTTCCCAGCTTGCTCCAGGCTATATTCTTAGCAGCACTGAAAGAAGAGGTGAAACAAAGAGCCATTTTCTGTGCTGTCTGCAAACTCTTCTTCTTCAGTGCCACTGGCAGAGATCATCCCTCTGTCAGCTTGGCACTGTGCCTGCTGCATCCTTGTCCCTGTCCCTTGCATCAGCTCCTGCACATCATCAGCACTCGCTGTCCCACATCATGAACAGAGAGAGCTGTGTCAGAAGAGCAAGGAGTGCATTTTCTTGGCCTTTCTAACAGACACAAGAAGCATGAGTCCAAATAACTTTGTTGTTTGTTCCTGCCCTCCTTTTCGATAACTCTTTTCTGCTTTAATGCAAAAGCCTCTTTTCATACATGGATGGAATGATCTGGAATTGGCAGTTGCTTCAGGCTGTCAGGCACCATGGGAGTTTTCTCTTGTCTGATGAGGATTTGGTGAATTTTCCATTGGTCACTTGGTGGTGTCACCATGGGCTGAGCTCAGCGGCCGACTCTGCTGTCCCCAGGGGATGCATTGGGACGCCAAGCCCCTCAGGGCTGGGATTCGGGGGAGGGCGGGCTCGGAGCGCCCAGGGCCTGGGCCCGTGAGGAGCTGTTGCTGGCGCTGGCTGTGCTCAGCCCGCTGTGCGGAGCAGCTGCGGCCATGGAGACACAGGCGGGAGCTGTGGCCGAGGCCGGCAGGCGGCCCGGGCCGGCTCGCAGCTGCGAGGACGCCGGCAGCCTGTGCCCTGAGGCCGAGGCCGTGGCGGGCGGTTTGCGGGCAGGGCTTTTCCGAGCCGGCCGCAATGTGCTGCCTCCCGTGTGGGCCCGGCCGCGGCAGAGGCAGGCGGGAGCGCAGCGGGGCCGGCAGCGGCGGGCAGAGGCCGCAGAGAGCAGCAGCCCGGCCGGGCCCGCTGTGGAGCGGCACGGAGCTGCCGGGCAGCCCTCGGCCGTGTTTGTGCGCACAGGGCAGGAGCAGAGGCTGGAGCAGAGGCAGGAGCCGCGGCAGGAGCCGGCCATAGCGGCAGCTTGCCGTGCCCGAGGCCGCAGCCGCAGCTCTCCCCTGCCGGCCACAGCAGCAGCCGCTCGCCTCCGAGGCTCCGGCGCTTCCCGAAGACAAGGGGCCCGGCCCCCAGCACACCCTGGAGCCCCGCAGCGAGAGGAGCCGCCAGCGCCGCAAAGGGCAGCGCAGAGGGCGCAGGTTGAGGAGGAGGACATGAGGCTCGCTCTGGGTCGGGCTGTGGCAGCTGTGCCCTGTCAGCCTTCGCCTTGAGCCCTTTGCTTCTTTTCCATGGGCCTTGATCCCCGTCCTTGGCCAAGGGCCCCCGCAGCCCTTTCCAGGGCTGCAGGAAAAGCTGCCTCAGTCACAGAATCACAGAATCCCTGGCTTGGAAGACAGACACTTTCAAGATGATCGAATTCAATCTGTGGCCTAATACCTCAACTAAAGCACGGCACCGAGTGCCACATCCAGTCTTCTTTCAAAAGCTTGCAGGGATGGTGAGTCCACCAGCTCCCTGCAGGGGTCTGTCCCAGGAAGAACCAAGATAACACTGGGGCCTTCTACCCCCCGGCGCTTGGAGCTCTGGAAGTTTGTCTTTCTGCTTAGGCAAAGGCCATGGAAAAGGACTGGGAAAAGTAGTCACAAATCGAGTAGTCTACAGAGCTCTAAATTGATGTGCAAGGTATACAGAAAAGACAGAAAAGAAAAAAGGCAAAACCCAAATGGCATCAGCAAAGTCTTGGGCATGAACACATAGCTGCAAAGGGTCTTCTCAGCCCTATTTCTTTGTATTTCTGGGAACCAGAGGAATCCTACTTGAGCCTCTGGGGAGATGGGTTTGGGAGGTAAAAGTTCATGTCTTTTTTCTCCTTGAGGCAGCTCCTGTTCCTAGCGTCAGCTGAGCCTCTCTTCAGCCTGATGCTTGTTCTGATTGTTGCAGCAAAACAACTGATGGCAGACAGAACACACTGAACCTTGCAGAGACGTGACTTTTTCCAGTGCCAGCTGGGAGTTGGAGTCAGAAGAAAAACTCCCGAAAGCACAACTCCATTGGAAGATTGCCTTCCTTTTCATTCCATAAAGAAGCTCTAGATCCACTTGTGAATTGTCAGTTGTTTGTTAAGGATGGGAAGTTTTCTTTCCTGAGTTTTTTCATGTGGTTTGGAAGTGGATGAGGCTCTCGTTCATTCACAAACTCCAGACCAGAGTGCCTTTGGAAGATGGCCCACGTGGCAGTTTTTGCCCAGCCATGGTACTTGTGGATAGAAGAAAGCAAGGGCAATGGTATTTGCAGCCAAAACCCAGCAAAGCTTGGCTCAGCCAAAACATCCTGGGGAGAGAGAGGCCTCCAGCTGTTCCTAGAAATCAGCAAGTTCCAGCCAAATGGTTGTGTAGCACTAAGTGCAATCTCTTTGCCTAGATCAGAGCCTTGCTCAGCCGAAGAAGCAGAAAGATCAGCAAGGAGCTCTCAATGGCCCCTCACATCATTTTGATTTTGCTCATCTTGTGTAAGTTTGCAACTGAATGTGTGTTTGCAGTTGAGCTAACGAAGAAAAAAAAGTAAATAGAAGCTTTACGGTGGGGCCATGATATTCCACAAGAGGAATCACTGGTGTGCATTTCATTGGAGCTCTCTCAATCCTATAAAAGTATTGTAGCCCTGATTTAAAATAGGCCTATATTAACCAATTTGGAGAGACAGAGACTAAAATGGCTTATGGGGGTTTTTTTTAAGAGTGAGAAAAACTACCCAAAAGGTGTTGTTTTGTGGCATTTTAAAATATACTACCTCAAAATTACCAACTGCAATAAATCAAGAGTTTAAAATGCAGTGTTTAGGTATATGAATAATTAAAACCACAAAAATGTGCAGATATGAATGCATGTTTTCATAAAAATCATGAAATTATAGACCAAAAAATACATGCCCTGAACTACAATGCAAAGGCAGGTAGAACTGTACTTGAATGATCTCTTTTTAGATTGCTGGAGTTTTTTCCTTGTGAAGAGGAGCTAGGGTAGTGCTGAAGAAAAGTGGCACCAGCAGGACAGGGCAGCGTGCTGTGCTCCGTGCAGAGGCTGCCAGGGGCTGCCCGAAGAGCGTCCTGCTGCAACCAGAGCCCTCCTGGCCTGGGGCCCGGGAGCAAAGGGCCAGGACAGCCACCTCCTCCTCGTCCTGACCCTGCCACCGCTCCCTGCTGCTGCTGCTGCTGAGGGAAAGAGAAGACTCCTAAGGCCCCATGAACGAATGCACTTACGCAGCCCTGGGGATGCCAGTGAAGGAAACCATGTGTCACGTAATGCATGTGTGACCAGAGTCACCAAACACAACCTAAACGTGGAATTGTTGCACCTCTCTAGGACAGGCAGAAATTTAAAGAATTAACTGGGGACTTGAGGGCAGAAGAGGCCAGAGGAGGAAAACAACTCTGAGGGGAAACAAACCAGCATATCTGGAGGGGAAAACATCTCTGCCTGCTCAGAATTGGTCGAGGGAACATGTCTCTAACTCTCTCCAGAAAGGGATGCTTTAGGTGAGCTCTGCACCTCCGACTGCCTTGGACCAGAGCCAGGAAGATTCAATTATGTAAATGTTACATAGATAGATAGATAGATAGATTGATAGATAGATAGACAGACAGACAGATCTCATTACTGAAATCCCTCTTTATTGTCCTCTCTGTTGCTACACACATCAGAACTTGGTAGCCAGTGCCCCGCTCAACTACAATCCCGAGATTGCTCTCCGGTTGCTTCAGTAACCCTCACTCTTGGGGAATCTGGAGCGTGTGGGTCCTTATGGAATGCAATCAGACCCAGAGCATTTCTGGGAACTGCACTCTTTGTGCATGTGTGCTCAGGCAAGTTCTTCTCTTGGATTCGACCACACTGATGGTGCTGAAGTGGCTGGAATCAGAAATGCAGCCCAGCCCCTTCCAGCTCCTCTAATCTCTGAGCACCAGCTGGAATGCAATTGATTTCCTGCTCAATTCCCAAACACAACACACACTGATGCCCTGGGCTGCCAAAAGACACGGGAGCCGTTAACTTGAAAGCGATGTGTTTCTGCCAGTGCTGAAAAAGGGCAGGAAAGATTGAGAAAAAGCTCCCTGGAGAAGGAGAAACTACACAAGGCTTCTTCTAGCAAACAAACAAACAAACAAATAAACAAAATATTAAAGTGTTACCCACTCCAGTGTCTAAAGCACTTGGATGCAGTGAAGGGATGTTTGGCAGGGAAACAGCCCTTGTGCTGAGCATTGGATCTAAGGCAGGGATCTATGGAAGTCTGCCTGAAGGTCCCTCAGGAGCCCCCATTGTCCAGGCTAAAGCTCCCTCAGCACCTCCTCACTGGCCTTGTGCTGCCCCCCCTTGCACAGCTCCCCTGTCCTTCTGTGCGCTCGCTGCAGCCCCTCCATGACTTTCTGCTTCCCAGGGCCCACAGCTGCACACAGCACTCCAGCTGTGGCCGCAGCGCTGCCCAGCACAGGCCACGCTCACTGCCCTGCTCCTGCTGCCCCACTGCTGCTGGCACAGCCACCGTGCCCTTGGCCTTCTTGGCCCCCTGGCCCCACGCTGCCTCATCTGCAGCTGCTCACGGCTGCCAGCCCTGCGTCCTTTGGGCCCACGCAGCTCCCCAGCCACAAAGGTGCCCATTGCACTTCAGATACTGCAGGCACCATTGCAAGATGGCCTTCCTTTTCTACCACCTCATGTTCCAAGCAGATATCATAAAGTTTGGTAAGAATAGGAGTCTAAGTCACTCTGTTTAAATTGAAATGATCTAATTCAACTGTACAGGAAATTGCTCTTAATTAAATTTTCCCTATCTGCTGTCTGCAAGCATCGTTCTCTTTTCAAAACTAGGTTTTTAATTCTTTAAACTCTGAGAAGGAAATTTAAAAATATCTATCTCTGCCCTTATTATTTTTGTTACAGGCAGGAATATGGATTTTTTTTCGGCCTTCCTAGCTGGCCCTGTACAGTCTACTGCTACTGGCCAAGCTCACATCTTCCTCTGCAATTCTTAAACACCAGGAACATGAAATGTTCCTTTCTCACTCACCTCAGGATCTTTAGCACTGCTAAATACATGTTTCAGTTGTCCTGTAGTGGGAAGGGAAAATTAACCAGATGCTGTCAGAAAACTGCCTGGGCTGCTGAATCCCACAGAACAAGTCAACCCAAACAGAGATGATTTCCTGTTTCACAACATCCTTCCAGGAGACACATTTCATTCACACAGCCAGCAAGAGATCAGGACAATATTCTTGACTGTGCCCACACTGCAGCCAGTTTAGCCAGTAAATGAATTCAAATATGATCAAGCAAATGCAAAGTGTTTTTCTTTAACACTCAATGCTCCTGTTCTACCAAACACATAAGACAGCTTCTGAAATTTTCTCCTTCAGGTACTCTTTTTTTTTATCACTCAGTGTCATGCACTTGTTCTGATTAACTTGCAGGAAACCGTTGCCCAGAAAAGCTTCCCCACAGTCCCCCTGCAGGTGGTGCAGTTCTATTGCCGAAGAGCACAGCAGCACTTCCATTCAAAGGGAACAACTATTTTAGCACTCAGTAAAAGGTCAAGTTAGTAAAATCCTTTCATGACAAAATTTAAAAAGAAATACGCTTTCTCTGAATTCTGGGAACAACTGCAGAGTTTTTGGAAGGCTTTAAAGAAGGTCTGCCAGTCTACATTTTCAAAGGTGTCTTGCTTGTCCCAGCAAACTGAGGAAATGACAGACTCTGCTGCCACAGACTCTCCCGTGGAGGGAACGGTAGCACTGCAGGTTCCCCTGCAAATGCTGCTCCTGTGGCTACAGACACCCCCTTTTTAGCTGAACCTCTTGACAGGAGCTTTACCAAACCACTGGCAGTCTAATGCTCTTTCTCTTTCAAAATCAGAAACTCAGCCACCAAGAAAGAGCAGGAAGACATACAAAAGCCAGGTTAGGATAGACCCTTACCGAAGTAGAATGGAAAACTCTACTTACGAACAAAGTGTGCAACGTAATATTAGGAAAAACAAACACCATAGGCAGCAAAAGCTGCTGTGGCCAGATGGTGGATCATTGTCCCAGTGCTGTGCAAGTTTTCTCCAACACTAGAAAAACAAGTGTCCTGTCAGAGTGCAGCTGCCCACTGACCAATGCTCAAACCAGGAGGGTTCTCCTGATGCGAGCAAGGCCTAGGGCTGCTCTGACACTCAGGCCTTCCGTGCACCAAGACAACCTTCTGATGCCACTATGACAATGTGGCAACCATGCCCTGACATCACAAAGCAAACGCTCCATGTTGGTCTGTGAATTTATGCAAAGCAATAACCAACCTTCCCTACAGCAAACACAAAAGAGCCTGGGAAATTCTCATCTGTCACAAAGCAGCACAAAATCCCCTCATGGGCCAAACCCTGTTGTTCAGGGCATCCAAGAGGAACTCCAGGAGTGCCCCAAGGACCTACAGCCTGTACCCCAGCTGAGCACTCAGATGGGCCTCAAGCAAAGGAAAACAGGCCAAGAAAATGGCACACAGCATTGCACATGTGAGAAATGACTCTCACTTTTAAAGGTTTAGTAAACCTTAACAAAGGACTGACTAAGGAAAACTTGCAGCATTGGGAGTCTCTGTGACTAGCAGCCATGTGCTCATCTACAAAAAGGATGCTCTGCCTTTTATACCCTTAGCTCCTCCAAAAGTTTTGTCAGTCAACTCTTTCTCTGCTGCCCATTGGTGGAGATTACTTTCTTGCATCCTGACTGGAGGTCAGGTGTTGTTACACCCTGCCTGCTGGTCACAAGCCAGCCCTCCTCAAATGCCCTGACTACCAAGGCTATTACAAGGGGGACGGGAAAGAGGACTATGGGAGGATATATCACAATACCATCATTACACATTTGAACATCCACATAACATCTGCTTCTTAATTGTCAGAGCCAACCATTGCATTACTCGTCCAGAACACACAGAACCAGGAGAGAAGCCACTGTTGGCATCACAGCTGAAATCCTTCCTAACAAATCTCCCCACATATTTGCACCTTTATTGGACATACCCAGGGCTCCGGTGTGGGTACATCTCTGCCTTTCTTTCCCTTTGGCAGCAGTTGAACTGGCAGCATCTGCCCGCCAGCAGCAGCGGCTCCAAGCTGGGAACGCCACTGGCGGTGCTGATTTCCAGAGGCTTCTGTGTGCCAGGGGAAGCCAAGGCAGGAGCGGGTTGAACGGTGCTGGCGCTGCTGCTGCTCTGTGCCAGAGAGTCCGGCTGGGCAGGGCATGGTGCCCACTGCGCTGCAGGCTCCTTCTCCTGCCACAGCTGGGCACACCTGGCAAAAAGGCATGACAACTTGTGGGCAAGCCAAGGGGTTTCTGGGGCTGCACTGCTCTGCACACACCCAGCACACCTGCAGCACCCTTTTTAACCCTCAAACAGGTAAACCAAAGGGAAACACGTGGAAAAGATTTCATTTCAACCTTTCTTTATGCTTCAATATAAATGACCAAAATGAAAGTTACCAAGCAGGGCCCGATCCACAATGCCAGCTCAGTGTGAGAAAAGAGGCATTACTTTATTTCAGTGCTGGTTGTGTGAGGAATCACTTCCCTGAAACATGCACACCCATGTGTTAGTATCCATGGAACTAAGACATTACTTTCATTACTTTTATTCATTACTTTGCTCAAACTCACATGCTAAACATTCTCCCAAAGTATTTGACATGTTTAAATCACTTCACCAAAATTACTGACATCTAGAGTAGGGGTCTCTTGAGGGTCTCTGGTGGTCATGTGGTGAACAACCCATTCCTCAAATTCTCCTCCCATGGTTAAGAGCCTTCTTCTCCTTGAATGCATTGCAGCTACCTCCTCAGTAGGCCCACTGTCTTTATTCTCAAGGCTAAGACATCCACTTGCACACATTAACCATTGGTGTGAGGGAAGGTACAACTAAGCACTGCCTGGTAAAGCTTAAAAAATTCACAATTTGTTGCACATCAACACTTCCCCAATATCTCGTTCCTTCTCTGGGAACCAAACACAAGCATTTTGTGATCCCTGAGCCCAAGGCCACCTCCAGCCCTCCTGTCACCCAGCAGCCCTTCTCTCCTCACAAACAGCAGGCCCAGCAGTGCCTTCCCTCACTGCCTCAGTCACCAGCTGTGTCAGGAGTTCTCTGTCACACACTCCGGGACCATCCTGGACTGTTTGCTCTCCGCTGCACTCTGTTGCCAGCAGACATCCCCACCCTGTTCCATGCCCCTTGCAGAACCCTGCACCTGCTGTCCATGGGCACCTGGCAAGGGGAGGCACTCACGGAGGAGATGCACCAGCTGCCCTGGGCAGGAACCAAAACCCTCTGGTGGCACAGCTGCTGGCCTGTGTCTGGCACAGCTCTGCACGCCCCACTCCTCACGGGCTCTGGGCTGGAAATGCAATTGCACTTTCTGCCTCATGGAGAAATACCAGGGCTGCACAAACAACGGCCAGCAGGCCACATCCCAAAGGCACTGCAGCATGGAGCTGAGAAGGGAGAACACCCTTCCCCAATTCGTAACCATACCAAAATCACCATCATTGGGACTTTTAATCTTCTGAATGTAGAGTTGATTCACTGGGTGACAAGGGAATCTTCCAATGGAGTTGAAGTTTGGTAGAGTTTTTATTCTGAGTCCTACTCAGACTGTTGATTTGAAAATTTATTTCAAAATATTTTTTAAAAGGCTGTGCAGTCATATGGTTTTGTTCTAATACCAAAATGGCTAGATGAAATGTACTGGCATTTTAATTACATCCAAACTGATTAGTCTGTAAAAGCTTTCCTGCAGAATAGCCACTGAACAAGAAATGAAAATCTGTGGACTGTTGACTTTGCAAATTTCTGCTAAACTTATCAGACAATGAGGAGTTTTTAGTTAGATCATAGAGTAAATAAATTCCTATGGATTACTTGATTCGGATAAACCCGTTGATTTCAAATTAAAACTGCCAGCACATACTAAGTGGAAATCTGAATACTCCCTTCTATGAACTCTGAATTATTAGATAGTCATTGTTTGCTATATTAACAAAAATTAATATTGTGGCTATTTTTTTTACTTACAGACAGCTCTTCAACACTCTTTGTAACACTAGAAAGAGAGTTTGTAGCAATGTGAACCATGGATTGGTGGAGCATTGCAGAAGGCTCCTATGCCAGCACTAAATGTTCACATTTACCATAGCATCACTTCTTGCCTTTAATTCCAAGCTACAGCTCAGTTCCTGCAGTATAGATTCACATTTGTAGTCTGTATTTGCAGCTGGTTCTTACTTTCCTGTCCAGACAAAAATCATGCTTGGATCTCAAATCAAAATAAAACAAGGAGACAGTCAGGTTCTGGATAGGTATAGCAAGAACTAAGACATTTTTTTGCAAATATGTTGAAAAGTTGTTTGTACATGCTGCAAAAATGGCAGATTAAAGACTTGCACTCTAACTTGCAAGCTGAGGTTTTCCTTTTCTTTCTGGAATGATTTCTTGAGGCCAGACACTGAACCCAATGAGTAAGAGAATCAAAACCACAGGAGTAGTTTGGACAATATTGTAAATGATTCTGTCATGATGCTTTTTGCCTAAAAGTTCTGGCCATCATGCGATTGGAGTAATTAGCGGAGATTGAAGCCATCACACTGTGCCTGTGCACACAATTCCTTCCCAGGAGTAATCCATGAAGCAACGCTGACACATCCACACCAGCAGCTGTTTCCACACAGTCATGAAGCAGAGAATATGTATTTCTGCTACACCTGGACAGCTGAAGATGCCTCTGCTGAGCTAATTTTAGTGACTGCCCACCACAAATGAGACCTTGTGGTCAGTCTCCAACAAGTCAGGGCAGTTAATATTCTGCCTAAATGAAGTAAGTCTAGCAATACATAGGCCATGGGGCCTGAGGAAAGCCAGCAGCTGTGGGAGATTTAATTTGTTTCTGTATCTTTCTTTTTACTAATTTATTGCAGTCAATTATTTAAAGAATGGAAACTTTTGGCATACCATTGGCTGGAAGGTTGGTCAGTCTTCTATTCATGACTCCTCTGAAAGCATCACCCCAGTGTTTTTATCAGTAGCTCTTCCATCATCATGGCTCACACAGCATTTCCTGCAGCTCTTCCTGGAGTCAGGGAAAGGCACCAGGAGAAGGGGGAGAAAGCTGTGTGCAGAGACTGTGTCAGCTGAAGACACATTTGTTTCCTCAATGTCCTGGGGTGACGTTATGATGCTTGTATCCCCATTCATCTGTTCATTGCCTTTAAGACTTGCTCTGAAGAGTGGAAGTTTTGTTCGGGTTTCTCTTATCAGGGACACAGAGACGGGCAGTACATAGGGCTGTTTTAGCTTCTTGCTTTCAGCTTGCTGCTTTGCTTGCTCTCTTTTCTGCTCTCGCTTCTGCTCTGCTTTGGCCTCTGCTTATAAGCTAGTTCTAGCTAAACAGTCCACATTCCTTCCTGGACTGTTTCTCCTCTCCTGTTTCTGTGACCATCTTGAACCTGCTCCGGACTGGGACCCGGGAACACCGAAGGTTTGGCTGCAGCAGCTGCCCCAGCGCCGGAGGGACTGAGAACAGAGCAACCCCCCCCGAAAGAGACTTTCTGATTTTGTCATCTTTCTCAGAGTAGTGTCATTGGGTATTGTTCATTTTGTGTGCTGGGGGGTGTTGTGCCTGAAATAAACAGGTTCTTTCCACCTCTCTACAGGGAATTTTTTCCTGAACCAGTTGGGGGGAGGGGCCGTGTGGGTTTGCTTCCTGGAGGGGCCCTCCTTTGCAGATTCTTTAACAAATTTGCCCTAAACCAGGATAAAATATTGGTGCCCAAACGTGGGGCTTGAGAGAGAGTGGAAAAACCCTGTTTTGACTGCATTTTGGTTGCTATTACTCTGCGTTCGTTTAAATCAGCTAATAGCCATGCTTTTTGAATTCATAATGTTTATTGGGGTGAAGTTTTGCATGCATTTCTGGTCCCTAGGGCTTTCTGAGATTTTAATACCCCTCTGGTCCCTAGGTTTATTTTCTTATCCAGAAATAGCTTTTATATTGCCCCTAATACGTAGTTTTTACATCAGAGGGGCAGTGACCAGAGTAGCTATCCTGCTGGGCTTGGTGGCAATGATGTGCAAGAAGTTTATAAACATGCCAGGGTCTGCTCCAGGTATGAATGGTTCATGGATATGGTTATGCATCCAGTTTGTTGCAGGAGGAGCAGGAGGGAATGTGGTTTTTCAGCCTCTGCTTTCCTTCTTCTCCTATGAATCAGTTGCATCACTAGTGAAGGATGTTCAGTTTCCCCTCAATGTTACAGAAACCATCTTCCTGGTATTCAGTCTGGTAACCTACCTCTATACAACCTGCTGCTTCTCTAGAATGAGGGCTGAGATTTCTAGACGGGCTGATGAGACCCCTGACTCAGGAGTAAACCCCAGTGTGGAAAACCCTAAGTGGTGTGGGAAATGGGAGGATATGGGCCAAATCCTGAAGGAATTCTCTGATCCTATAGTCTGGGATTTTCCCCATGAACAAATTCAGAACCCAGATGAGGTGGGGAAATATCTGAAAGAGAAGTACCAGGATGAGCCTAAGGAGAGGAAGGTCATTGCAGTGAGCTGGGCCCTGGCATATGCTTATCGCACACTGCTAGATACTGTCGGGCAGCAGACAGAGGCAGGGGGGCAGGGAGATCAATCAGCAACTGTCCCAGTGGCTCAGGCTGCAGCTAACACTCCAGGCTCGAAGCCAGCAGCTAAACCCATGGCTGTTGCTACCAGCACTAGAAGTGGGAAATGCACGGACAAGACCAATCAACCAGTGGATGATGATGATGATGATGATGATGATGAAGGAGAAGTAACCTCAATGCCTTCTGACATAAAATCAGGAGTCAAAGCAGCAGGTGCAAGATCAGATGCAAATATTGAGTCCTTTTCCCTGAAGGACCTTCGTGGCCTATGGAAGGACTACACTCGAAGGTCTGAGGAATCCATAATTAGTTGGCTTGTCCGTCTCTGGGATGCTTCAGGCGAGGCTACAATTCTGGATGGCACTGAAGCCAGGCATTTGGGATCCCTGTCACAGGATCCTGTCATAGACCAAGGAATGATGAGGGGGGCTAACCCTCACAACCTCTGGGAACAGGTCCTAAGAAGTGTAGCAGAAAGATACCTGTGTGCAGATGATCTCTATATGCAGCAAACTCAGTGGAAGACAATAGAGCAAGGGATCCAACACCTGGGAGAAATGGCAGTGGCAGAGATTATCTTCTCAGATGATGTAACAACTAGGAACCCAGACTTAGTACCATGCACGTCTGTGATGTGGCAGAAACTTGTACGACTTGGGCCACATGAATATGCTTCTGCCTTAGCCATCATGAAGAGGGATGAGAGGGGTGAGACGGTGCTTGACATGGCAAGGAAGCTCCGAGCATATGCAGATGCTGTACATGGCCCCACATGCCAGAATCACAGCGGTAGAAACACATCTGCAGAATTTAGAGGATAAGATAGAGGAGTACCATAAGAAGCTCAGAGAGAAGATTAAAGAAGACCTTCTCCAAATTTCAGCAGTACAGATTCGAGGTTCTGGTCTCCAAGGCAGACGTTTCCCAGATGGTGAGAGAAGGTACACCCCACGAGCTGAGCTGTGGTTTTACCTGCGTGATTGTGGGGAAAACATGAGAAGGTGGGATAGGAAACCTACTGCTGTTCTGGCATGACGGGTGCGTGAACTGAAGGAAGCCACCAGGAGGAAAGCAGCTCCAGTTGCCTGTAGCCAACCGGCCAGGTATGATGATGATGACATGTCTGATCCCCTCGAAGGAACATCCAAAACATACGCCCAGGGAAAGAAGGATAACCAGGCTTAGAGGGGCCCTGCCTCTAGCCAGGTAGAGGCCAGGGAAAATCGTGTTTTCTGGTCTATGTGGATTTGTTGGCCTGGCACATCGGAACCACAAGAGTACAAAGCTTTGGTCGATACTGGTGCGCAATGCACATTAATCCCATCAAGACATGTGGGGACAGAGTCTGTTTCTATTCCTGGTGTGACAGGGGGATCCCAGGATTTCACTTTGGTGGAAGCTGATGTGAGCCTAACGGGAAATGAGTGGCAGAAGCATCCTATTGTGACTGGCCCAGAGGCCCCATGTATTTTGGGCATAGACTACCTTCCAAGTGGGTACTTCAAAGACCCAAAAGGACTCCGATGGGCAATTGGAATAGCTGCTGTAGAGACAGAGGGCATTCAGCAATTGAACACCTTGCCTGGGTTGTCTGAGAATCCATCTGCAGTAGGATGCCTGACAGGAGAAGAGCGACAAGTACCAATTGCCACCTCAACAGTTCATCAACAACAGTATAGAACCACTCGAGATCTGTGATCCCCCTCCATAAGATGATCCGAGAGCTGGAGAGCCAAGGGGTGGTCAGCAAGACCCACTCACCCATCAACAGCCGCATTTGGCCTGTGCGAAAATCTGACGGGGAATGGAGATTGACTGTAGACTACCGTGCCTTGAATGAAGTGACTCCACCACTGAGTGCTGCCGTGCCAGACATATTAGAGCTCCAGTACGAGCTTGAGTCCAAGGCAGCAAGGTGGTATGCCACTATAGACATTGCCAATGCATTTTTCTCCATTCCTCTGGCAGCAGAATGCAGGCCTCAGTTTGCTTTCACATGGAGGGGCGTGCAGTACACCTGGAACCGACTGCCCCAGGGGTGGAAGCACAGCCCCACCATCTGCCATGGACTGATCCAGACTGCACTAGAAAGGGGAGAGGAGCCAGAACATCTGCAGTATATTGATGACATCATTGTGTGGGGGAACACAGTTGCGGAAGTGTTTGAGAAAGGGAAGGAAATCATCCAGATCCTCCTGGGAGCTGGTTTCGCCGTTAAAAAGAGCAAAGTAAAGGGACCAGCTCGTGAGATTCAGTTCCTGGGAGTGAAGTGGCAAGATGGACGGCATCAGATTCCCACAGATGTCATCAACAAGATCACAACAATGTCTCCACCCACCAATAAGAAAGAGACACAAGCTTTCTTGGATGCAATAGGTTTTTGGAGGATGCATATTCCTGAGTACAGTCAGATTGTGAGCCCTCTTTACCTGGTCACCCGCAAGAAGAACAATTTCCAGTGGGGCCCTGAGCAGCAACAAGCCTTTGTCCAGATCAAACAGGAGATTGCTCATGCAGTAGCCCTTGGCCCAGTCAGGACAGGACCAGAGGCAAAGAACATGCTGTACTCTGCAGCCGGGAACCATGGCTTGTCCTGGAGTCTTTGGCAGAAGGTGCCTGAGGAGACTCAGGGTCGACCACTGGGATTTTGGAGTCAAAGCTACAGAGGGTCTGAAGCCAACTACACTCCAACAGAGAAGGAAATCTTGGCTGCCTATGAAGGAGTCCAGGCTGCCTCGGAGGTAATAGGCACTGAAGCACAACTCCTCCTGGCACCCCGACTACCAGTGCTGGGGTGGATGTTCAAAGGCAAGGTTCCTTCCACTCACCATGCCACCAGTGCTACATATAGCAAGTGGATTGCTGTTATCACTCAACGCGCCTGTATAGGTAAACTGAATCGCCCTGGGATTTTGGAGATAATTACAAATTGGCCCGAAGGTGAGAATTTTGGTGTCACACATGGAGAGGAACAAGAACCAGTGACACGGGCTGAAGAGGCTCCTCCCTATAACCAACTGCCCCCAGAGGAAACACGCTACGCTCTTTTCACTGACGGTTCCTGTCACATCGTAGGGATGAACCGGAAGTGGAGAGCAGCCTTATGGAGCCCCACACGATGGGTTGCACAAGCTACCAAAGGAGAAGGTGGATCAAGCCAACTTGCAGAACTCAAAGCTGTTCAACTGGCCCTAGACATTGCTGAGAGAGAGAAGTGGCCAAAGCTCTACCTCTACACTGATTCATGGATGGTAGCCAATGCTCTGTGGGGATGGCTGGAGAGGTGGAAAAAGGCTAACTGTAAACGTAGAGGGAAACCAATTTGGGCTGCTGATGAGTGGAAAGACATTGCTACCAGGGTAGGGAGGCTACCTGTGAAAGTCCGCCATGTAGATGCCCATGCACCCAAGAGTAGGGCAAATGAGGAGCACCAAAACAATGAGCAGGTAGACCAAGCTGCAAAGATAGGGGTGTCCAAAATAGACCTAGACTGGGAACATAAGGGAGAGTTATTCCCAGCTCAATGGGCCCATGATGCCTCAGGCCACCAGGGCAGAGATGCCACCTATAAGTGCGCATGAGACCAAGGGGTGGATCTAACCATGGACAGTATTTCTCAGGTTATCCATGACTGTGAGACGTGTGCTGCCATCAAGCAGGCCAAGCGAGTGAAGCCCCTGTGGTACGGTGGGCGGTGGTCTAAGTACAAGTATGGGGAGGCCTGGCAGATTGACTCCATCACACTGCCCCAGACACGCCAGGGCAAGCGCTATGTGCTGACCATGGTGGAAGCCACCACTGGATGGTTGGAAACCCACCCTGTGTCTCATGCTACAGCCCGGAACACCATCCTGGGCCTTGAAAAGCAAGTTCTGTGGAGACATGGCACCTCTGAGAGGATCGAGTCAGACAATGGGACTCATTTCAAGAACAGCCTTATCAACACCTGGGCCAGGGAACATGGCATTGAGTGGGTGTACCATATCCCCTACCATGCACCAGCTGCAGGAAAAGTGGAGAGGTACAATGGACTACTAAAAACCCAGTTGAAAGCTTTGGGTGGGGGATCTTTCAAAAATTGGGAGCAGCATTTAGCAAAGGCCACCTGCTTAGTTAACACCCGAGGTTCCACCAACCAAGCAGGTCCTGCCCAGTCTGAGTCCCTGAATGTAATAGAAGGAGACAAAGTCCCAGTGGTACATATCAGAGGTTTGTTAGGGAAGACTGTGTGGATCAATTCTGCCTCGAGTACAGACAAACCCATTTGTGGGGTTGTCTTTGCTCAGGGACCAGGTTGCACGTGGTGGATAATGCAAAGAGATGGAACAACACGATGTGCACCTCAGGGAGATCTGATCGTGGGGTAAGAATGATGTGCAGTATCACTGTTCATTGGATGTTACTGCCATTGTCTGTACATTAAACCATACAGACATGAGATTGAAGGAAATGTGTAAGTGTTGAAGGTCTGGGCAAGTGGAAGATGGAGAAGGAAATGCGTAAGTGTCGAAGGTCTGAGCAAGTGAAAGATGGAGCTTTAAGTGACTAAAGTGAAAAGGGGGAATCCTGCAGCTCTGTAGTATAGGGCCTGGATGCAGTGGTCCAGTGTGGGGATGTGATGAAGTCATGATGGGTATTGTTTGTAAATTTTGGGGGAACAGATGGAAATTTTGTATGAATAATGCATGATGTGTGGTAGTATGTTGATGATATGGGGATAAGGGGTGGAATGTCCTGGGGTGACGTTATGATGCTTGTATCCCCATTCATCTGTTCTGTGCCTTTAAGACCGGCTCTGAAGAGTGGAAGTTTTGTTTGGGTTTCTCTTATCAGGGACACACAGACGGGCAGTACATAGGGCTGTTTTTGCTTCTTGCTTTCAGCTTGCTGCTTTGCTTGCTCTCTTTTCTGCTCTCGCTTCTGCTCTGCTTTGGCCTCTGCTTATAAGCTAGTTCTAGCTAAAGAGTCCAAATTCCTTCCTGGACTGTTTCTCCTCTCCTGTTTCTGTGACCATCTCAAACCTGCTCCAGACTGGGACCTGGGAACACTGAGGGTTTGCACCGTTTGGCCTGCAGCAGCTGCCCAGTGCCGGAGGGACTGAGAACAGAGCAACCCCCCCTGAAAGAGACTTTCTGATTTTGTCATCTTTCTCAGAGCGGTGTCATCTGGTATTGTTCATTTTGTGTGCTGGGGGGTGCTGTGTCTGTCAAATAAACAGGTTCTTTCCACCTCTCTCCGAGGAATTCTTCCCGAACCAGTTGGGGAGGAGGGCCCGTGTGGGTTTGCTTCCTGGAGGGGCCCTCCTTTGCAGATTCTTTAACAAATTTGCCCTAAACCAGGACACCAGCACAGCCATTTGCCCAGGCAGCCCAGAGCAGTGGTCACAGTGCCAAGGCTGACAGAGCTCAAGAAGAGTTTGGACAATGATCTCAAGCACATGGGGTGACTCTAAGGGTTTCCTGCACATGGCCAGGAGCTGGACTCGATGACCCTGATGGGTCCCTTCCAACTCAGCATGTTCCATGATTCTATGACCCTTATTCACACCGTGAGGTAATTTCATATTCCCTTTGGTTTCCACTCTTGTGTGGTTTCATCTTTACAGCCAGACACAAAACGGTTTTCCTGACTTGGGAGGTGAAATGAAGATCATTACCTTGTGTCCTTGTGGCAGTCCTGAGCAAGCTTCCCTGCCACGTGTGGCAGCCTCTCAGCCCTGGCTGTGCCTGCGAGCTGGGTGACTCCAATTCTCTCCATCAGGGACAGGAGGAGCTGGGCCGCACACTCGCGCACTGGGGCGGGGCGGCTGCTGGGGAGGAGAGAGCAAACCCTGGGCACAGGGACAAGGAGCAGCAGCAGCGCCGGCTTTGGCCAGAGCTGCTCCCTGCCCTTGCTGGGGGAAGGAGCCTGGGCTGTCCCTGCAACTTCAGACACCTGCAGAAGGTTCTGTCCTCAGCTAAACACAAAGGTAGCATTGCACACAAGGCCTGCCTGCACGGAAGAGGGGGGAATTCAGTCTCCCTGCTCTGTCTGATATTCAGTTTCTTTCACAGTATTTACTCTGAGAAAGATTAAAGAAATAGATGACATATGAATAATTTAGAAATAAAGGACAATTCATGCTGACCCATCAGAGGGCACCCAGTACACAGAGCTGCAGCAGGATCGAGGCTCTTTCCACCCATTTATCCCCAAATCTGCTGAACTCTGGAAAACAACAAATGCAGGGAAAACACATTGTGGGCTGTGAAGTTGCAGGATATCCAACAATGCAGCCTGTTTCTTCTGTGGGGCTTGGCAATGGATCCATCTGAATCTTTTACCCTATTCCAAAGCTGAGGAAAGGGTGGCAGGCAGTTTAGCCAGGCTGTCCTGTTCTAGAGAGTGTCTCTTGGGAACTATCAGGCCCAGCACCAACATTTAAAGCAGCATTTGCTCCAACTGTCCCATGGCAGTCAGCCTGTGGAGGTGCCTGTAAAGTGATTCATCATGTCAAGGCTAACATGAAACATCAGTTTGAATAGAAAGTAGAGCTCTAAGGCCAGCACAGTCATGCAAGACTCCTTTGGCAGGAGCTGCACCTGCTGTGCAGGCTGTGCCACACCCAGCAGATTGTCCCCCATGTGCTCCATGCCCCAGCAAGGATCCTCCTAATTTCTCAAGTTAATGGCATCATGAGGAGACATGGTTTTCCCAGGGCCTCTCTGGTTAGAGCTGTGAAATACCAAACACTGCTCACAGCTGCAATTGCAATTGTCCCTCTTCCCACAAAAGCACAAGGCTCTATCCTTGGCCTTTGCAGGCACTTTCCCTTCCCCACTGATCATCACATCTAGGAAAATCTGACAGATTGGGAGAACTCCAGGGAGCAGCAGGAAGCTGAGTCAGAGGAGCTTTAGTTTGGACATCAGGAAAAAAGGTTTTTCACCCAGAGGGTGGCTGGGCACTGGAACAGGCTCCCCAGGGCAGTGGTCACAGCACCAAGCCTGACAGGGTTGAAGGAGCATTTGGACAACAATCTCAGACACTTGGTGTGACCCTTGGGCTGTTCTGGGCAAGGCCAGGAGCTGGACTTGATGGTCCTGATGGGCCCATCCAATTCCCCATATTCTACACTTCTGTGATTCTGAGAACCAATAGGCTGCAGGAGGGCAGAAATAGGTGACAAGAAGAAAGAAGTGAGGTTGGTTGGAGAATCAAGTCACTGAGTTCACAGGAGATGCAGGATACAGGACCCTTCCCTCCCACCATTCCCATTCTCTGTCTCATCCCTTCTCCTTCACACACACACAAAGGTGAAGAATATCACTAAAAGAAAAAGAACCTACTTGGCTCCCATGTCCATGAAGGCAGTCATTGCTCGTGCAGGAGTCACATTCTCCACCATGATCCCCAGGCTCTGACTGGCCGCTTTCTGAACAAATTCTGGGGAGTTGGACACCATCTGGAGAGGGACCCGAGCAACCTCATCCACCTCAGAGTCCATGTCCTTCTTCAAGGTCACAGAGAGCTCTCCCAGAGTGACAATGGCAGAGCAGGACACCTTGGAACGGAGGTTGGTCACCTGGGGAAGCCATGAGGGGAAACATAGGAATCACCTTGGAAAGAAAACCAGTTGCCTTCAACAGAAGTCCCAGGAAATGACAACACATCCCACTGTGTCCAGAGGAACATACAAGTACAAGAAGAGCAGGAGAGCACAAGCACAGAAAGGCACTTACTCTGGCACCAATTTCTGGCCTCAGACCTGCTCACTGCAGGCCTAAAATAAAAATTTCATTCAGTGTTCTACTTAACCCTTCTAAAATGTCCACAGCTTTGATTTTAGGCCCTTTTACTAAAAAATTAAAGCAAGGGCTGCTTTCAAATCATAAAGGCACAAGTGATAAAGATAAAAGAGTCAGGTGCTCCTGTTCAAAAAACCAATACCAGCAGCTGAAGCACTCAGCCAGGAAACAGAAAACACAGGCTCAGGTCTACAGAATAATTTGCGGTGTTGAATTACAACTTGGACAGAGACTGGGACTCTGGCAAATAACATCATTAGTGTCTCAATTTTTCATTTGCACATTGCATTATAAAGGCACCACACTCAAAGATGAGTGTCAGATACCCGACCTGCCAGTAAATACAGCTGCATGTACCCACAGATCCTACAGATAGCTGACAGACATTAGAAATCTCAGGTCTAAAACCAGAAATGAAGGCAGACCCTGAGCACACATGGAGATGAACAAGCACATACCTACTCTACACACCGTGTATGAAGTATGGGGGACAATTCAGAACAATGTTCTCACCTCGCTGGTGTTATGTTTGCCCAATTATCCCATCATTTAAAAGACCTAAACAATATTTAAAGTAGTAACAATTTTAATGAAATAATTAAGATGAAAAATATAAAATTGGATACAATATAATTTGATTAAAAGAAGGGATAATTTGGTTCCAATAATAGCGCATAAGCAGGAGATATCGCGGGGTACAGAGTGCAGGGTTCAATGACACTTGCCACTTCACGTACAAGCTTGCCAAGTGAAAATCACCCCTTATATGCCATGTGTCAATGCCATCTCCTCCCATTTTCGGTTCGTCACTTTTCTTTCTCCGCCTTCATTACCACCTTTACCACGCATGTGCCACCACTCGGTTTGGTGGTCGCACAAGTCTTTGGGGGTCGTCACTGATGAAGGCCCTGTAGTCTTTTAATTCACCTTTGTGTTACACATGCGCACCAAGCCAATACAATGTAAGCCAAGACTAACGTATCACTACATCTACATATCAAAGCAATAAGTCCCTTATAATTAACATTTTCTTGGACCCAACCAGGTTCTTGGTCAGTTTTAGCAACTGTATCTTCAGTTTCTTTCCTGTGGTCCTTGAGAACATCTGCTGGGAAAAGGGGGGTGGAGCCCCTCCTTTCCCTCTCTTCTTTGGCATTATGTGGGATCTCAGTCTCTCAGAACTGGGGTGCAGGGTGAACGAGACCACCCCTGGGGGGCTCGGGAGTCCTGGAATGTTGCCAGAAATGTCTGGTGGCTGGACTTTGATCCCACATGGGAGATGACATCAGTATGAGGACAGGAGGATTTCACCGGGGTGAATGGTGAAGGGATAAGTTAATTGGAGTGTGAGATACAGGGTTTAAAATTTCTGTACAGGGGGGTCTAGAGAGGTAAGATGGAGGAATTGGGGCGTGCCCTTCTCCTTCTTCTTCTTCCTCTAGGCCTCCATTTTCTGTGGTGATGTTGGCACTTTGGGATTGGTCTTTACTAAAAGTGCACTGGTTAATAAGGGTAGAGGGTATTGGAGAAAAATGATAAATATTGTATACGTAACTTCGGGTATAAAGATAGGTGGCCACCCCAGGGGCTCTCAGTGTATGCCCATGGCTGACTGCTGAGCAGAACTCTGTCAGGCCAAGAGAAAATCTTTTAGATAAGCAATTAATGAACACCGAGACCGAGAAAAAATCTGAAGTTTCTTCTCGTCCTTTGGAACGCGGGCGACCCAAGGCCATCTTGGGCTTTTCCCAGACCATCTAAACAGCCCCAAAATCCGACAGCATTACTATTTTTAACTTATTTTATTATTTCCAGATATTAGTTACTGTATCAATATTGATTGCTGTTTCAATTTTTATCAGCATGAATCATACCTATTTACCACACTGGTAACTGCCAAGCAAACTTCACCAATTCTACAAAGCAGGACCTCTGAATGGGACCCAGCCAGGTGTTGGATGGTGAAGAGTCCCTTCTCCTTCAGCTCCCTGGAAGGCAGAAGATTGATTTTTCTCTCCACCAAGGCAGCACCCTCTGAAATGACCAGGCTGGCAGCTCAGTTGAACAATGGGAGGTGCTTTTCAAGGAGTGCTTAATGAAATCGTGGAACGCGTTGCCCCAGGATGCTGTGGCTGTCAAAAGCATTCACAAACCCAAGAGGCAAAGAGAGGGGTTTCAGAGTGGCCATTTGAGAAGACAGCCTTTCTGAAATCTCTGGCACATGAGGTCCCTCTGTTACTGCTTCCTAGAAGCTGTGAGACCGGGCCATGCTGCTGTTTGTTGTCACCTCCCTGTACCTGTCCCTGAGACACAGTGCCACTGGCTGTTATTGGGGCCTTTTCCTTCTTTGCCAGCCCCAGCAGGCATTCAGCAGGGAGAGTCTGCACTGGCTCTCTGAGCTGAGTTTCCACTCTATGATCTCGGCCTCTCTGTCACCCCCTCCATTCTCCTCACACATTCCCTAAAAATGCAGCAGGATGTCTGCTGGGATCCCCTCAGCCTGCAGGAAGGCCAGGTGGGACCTGGCCTCTCCTGACCCACAGCACAGCTTTCTTTCATCCCAGCATGGAAATATAAAAACTGTATTATCACATCACACAGAGGGCCAGGAGCTTTTTATTTTGGCTGCAAGTGTCCACAGGGCATTGGGGAAGAGGAGAAAAAGAGTGTTTTGCAGCAAGCAACCTGGCTGCTCAGGCAGGATGGTAGGAAAAGTGTCTGGAAGCTGCTTTTTAGGACTTTGGTTGTTCTGCTGAAGCTTCTGACAGAGCTGATGGGCAGATCCCAGAGCTGTGGAGAGTTCCTGGGAAATTTGTCCTTGGATCTGTCTACGAATGCTCTCCCAGCCATGAACTGCCATCTGTGTCCTGTCCATATGTTACTGCCTTGACTGTTGAGTGTCTGAGGTGCCTCTTGAGGCTGCTATGGACCTCCTTCACCAAGGAATGGGTTGTGACACAACATCCCATTCTGCCTATGTTTGGGCACTGACAGAGCCTGGACCACTCTGGCTTGAGCTTGGGCTCTGGCCAAGCAAGATTGCAAATGAGAGCAGCTCATGGTCCTCAGCTCTTCCCTGCTGCTGGGACAGACAGACATGGCCATGGGGACAGAATGGAGCTGCCCCATCTGCCAGGGCACTAAGAAGGATGTGAGTTTTTCTCTGCCCTGTCACCACCAGTTCTGCCTGGGCTGCATCCTGCAGTGGGCAAAGAGAAATCCAGCATGCCCACTCTGCAGAAGAATGATAGAAGCTGTCATGTTTTCTGAGTAGGATGAACAGGACTACATACAATGTGCCATCGGCTCCCCCAAACAATTGCTAGAGTCCAGCAGGGAGAGAGCCTGGCCCCCTTGCTGAAAGCAGCCCCCCAGACCCTGTGATGGCTGCTCCATCTTCCCCACAGGAAACACTGTCCCCAGCTGAGCAGGGGCTGCAGGACCAGAGCCTGTGCATGGCCTCCTGCCCAAGGAGTGGGCCGAATTTTTCAAATAACAATGTCATCTGCTGGACCAAAGGTGTCCCTGGCTGCACCAGAAGCTGGAGGGAATATGCCAGCACCAGAGATGGCTGGTTAAGGAATTCATAGAGCAGCATCCTGCACGCCCTCTGTGCCTATGGTCAAGTTGCCAAAATCTTGGTGCCAGTACTGCAGCTTCTCCTCTGGAGCAGTCTGAATTGCTGCTAGCATAGTCCAGGGTAAAGAAGCTAAAAGGACCTTTGCATAATCTCCACAGATGTTTTATTCAGCTCTGCAGGGAGATGTTCAGGTCCCAGCAGCCACACACAGAGGGTCTCACTTTGTCTCCACAGGGGCCTGGGGGCTGACCCTGATCTCGGGGCAGTACAAAGATAAGGGGGGCAATCAGGGAATAGGGAAGGTGTGGCTCAGGAACGCAGGAACAGACACATGAACAGGGGAAGGAGCCAGTGGGGTCTAACATAGGAACAGGGGAAGGAGCCAATGGGGTCTAACAGCTTTTAGAGGGAAACTTCTTGTGTCTCCCTTGACCAGGGAATGCCCCCCCGCGCCAGGGTCTCCACAATTCCCCATGTATTATATTATTAGGAAAGCTTCTCTGAAGGATCAACTGAATCAACACAAAATGACAAAAACAATCAAAAGCACTCATAAGACAATTGTTCAAAATGCAAACAATTCTGAGTTCCCAATGTGCCAACAGATTTCTTGGAGTGTCTTAGATCTGTCAGGAGGGATGCAGGGTTTTCTTAGCACAGTTTATCAGGAAACTGAGTCATACATACTGAACCTGTGGTCCATGGCCTCCTCACTGCCATCGTGCAGCAAGGAGGCCCAGAGGCTGCTGTGCTCTGGTCCTGTCAGGGATGAACACAGCGGCGCTGTGGCCAGTGCCAGCTCCAGCTCCAGCAGCTCACAAGAGGAGACTCCTTCCAGAAGCTCTGCTGGCTCCAGTGTGGCAGACCAGCAGAGCCCACTGGAAGCCCCCCTCCATTGCAGCCACCCCCATCTGCGCCCATCATCACTGCAGAGCAGGAGCTGCCCCAGAGGAGCCGCGGCAGGAGCTCATGGCAGTGGCAGGTCCCTGTGCCCAGGGCAGAGCCACAGAACCTCTGCTCCTGCCTGGGACAGGGGCTGCTCACCCTGGTGTCCCACCAAGAGGAGGGATCCTGGGCCCCAAACTCTGTCCAGCCCTGAAAAAGGCCACCCAGCCAGCAGTGCCAGCAAGGTTCCTGCAGCCATTCAGCCAAATCAGAGGAAACAAATGTCTCTTCAGCTGACACAGTCTCTGTACACAGCTTTCTCCCCCTTCTCCTGGTGCCTTTCCCTGACTCCAGGAAGAGCTGCAGGAAATGCTGTGTGAGCCATGATGATGGAAGAGCTACTGATAAAAACACTGGGGTGATGCTTTCAGAGGAATCATGAATGGAAGATTGACCAACCTTCCAGCCAATGGTATGCCAAAAGTTTCCATTCTTTAACTAATTGACTGCAATAAATTAGTAAAAAGAAAGATACGGAAACAAATTAAATCTCCCACAGCTGCTGGCTTTCCTCAGGCCCCATGGTCTATGTATTGCTAGACTTACTTCATTTAGGCAGAATATTACCTGCCCTGACTTGTTGGAGACTGACCACAAGGTCTAATCTGTGGTGGGCAGTCACTAAAATTCGCTCAGCAGAGGCATCTTCAGCTGTCCAAGTGTAGCAGAAATACAAATTCTCTGCTTCATGACTGTGTGGCAGCAGCTGCTGGTGTGGATTTGTCAGCGTTGCTTCATGGATTACTCCTGGGAAGGAATTGTGTGCACAGGCACAGTGTGATGGCTTCCATCTCCTCTAATTACTCCAATCGGATGATGGCCAGAACTTGTAGGCAAAAAGCATCATGACAGAATAATTTACAATATTCTCCAAACTACTCCTGTGGTTTCGATTTTCTTACTGATTAGGTTCAGTGTCTGGCCTCAAGAAATCAGTCCAGAAAGAACAGACAAAGCTCAGCTTGCAAGTGAGAGTGCAAGTCTTTAATCTGCCGTTTTTGCAGCATGTACAAACAACTTTACAACATGTTTGCGAAAAAATGTCTTAGTTCTTGCTATACCTATCCAGAACCTGACTGTCTCCTTGTTTTATTTTGATTTGAGATCCAAGCATGATTTTTGTCTGGACAGGAAAGTAAGAACCAGCTGCAAATACAGACTACAAGTGTGAATCTATACTGCAGGAACTGAGCTGTAGCTTGGAATTAAAGGCAAGAAGTGATGCCATGGTAAATGTGAACATTTAGTGCTGGCATAGGAGCCTTCTGCAATGCCCCACCAACCCATGGTTCACATTGCTACAAACTCTGATGTTACAACGAGTGTTGAAGAGCTGGCTGTAAGTAAAAAAAATAACCAGAATGATAATTTTTGTTAACATGGCAAACAACGACTATCTAATAATTCAGAGCTCATAGAAGTGAGTATTCAGATTTCCACTTAGTATGTGCTGGCAGTTTTAATTTGAAATTAACAGGTTTATCCAAATCAAGTTATCCATAGGAATTAATTTGCTCTATGGTCTAACTAAAAATGCCTCATTGTCTGATAAGTTTAGTAGAAATTTGCAAAGTCAACAGTCCACAGATTTTCATTTCTTGTTCAGTGGCTATTCTGCAGGAAAGCTTTTACAGACTAATCAGTTTGGATGTAATTAAAATGCCAGTACATTTCATCTAGCCATTTTAGTATTAGAACAAAACCATATGACTGGACAGCCTTTTAAAAAAATATTTTGAAATAAATTTTCAAATCAACAGTCTGAGTAGGACTCAGAAAAAATACTCTACCAAACTTCAACTCTATTGGAAGCTTCCCTTGTCACCCTGTGAATCAATTCTACATTCAGAAGATTACCAGTCCCAATTATGGTGGTTTTCGTATGGCTAGGAATTGGGGAAGGGTCTTCTTCCTTCTCAACTCCATGCTGCAGTGCTTTTGGGATGTGGCCTGCTGGCCGTTGTTTGTGCAGCCCTGGTATTTCTCCATGAGGCAGAAAGTGCAATTGCATTTCCAGCCCAGAACCCGTGAGGAGTGGGGCGTGCAGAGCTGTGCCAGACACAGGCCAGCAGCTGTGCCGCCAGAGGGTTTTGGTTCCTGCCCAGGGCAGCTGGTGCATCTCTGCCGTGAGTGCCTCCCCTTGCCAGGTGCCCATGGACAGCAGGTGCAGGGTTCTGCAAGGGGCATGGAACAGGGTGGGGATGTCTGCTGGCAACAGAGTGCAGCGGAGAGCAAACAGTCCAGGATGGTCCCGGAGTGTGTGACAGAGAACTCCTGACACAGCTGGTGACTGAGGCAGTGAGGGAAGGCACTGCTGGGCCTGCTGTTTGTGAGGAGAGAAGGGCTGCTGGGTGACAGGAGGGTTGGAGGCGGCCCTGGGCTCAGTGACCACAAAATGCTTGTGTTTGATTCCCAGAGAAGGAACGAGAGATGTTGGGGAAGTGTTGACCTGCAACAAATTGTGAATTTGTTAAGCTTTTACAGGCAGTGCTTAGTCGTACCTTCTCTCACAGCAGTGGTTAATGTGTGCAAGTGGATGTCTTAGCCTTGAGAATAAAGACAGTGGGCCTACTGAGGAGGTAGCTGCAATGCATTCAAGGAGAAGAAGGCTCTTAACCATGGAAGTAGAATTTGAGGAATGGGATATTCACCATATGACCCCCAGAGACCCTCAAGAGACCCCTACTCTAAATGTAAGTAATTTTGGGGAAGGGATTTAAACATGTCAAATACTTTCTGAGAATGTTTAGCCTGTGCGTTTGAGCAAAGTAATGAATAAAAGTAATGAAAGTAATGTCTTAATTCCATGGATACTAACACGTGGGTGTGCATGTTTCAGGAAAGTGATTCCCACGCACCCAGCACTGAAATAAAGTAATGCCTCTTTTCTCACACTGAGCTGGCAGTGTGGATTGGCCCTGCTTGGTAACTTTCATTTTGGTCATTCCTATTGAAGCATAAAGAATGGTTGAAATGAAATCTTTTCCACCTGTTTCCCTCTGGTTTACCTGTTTGAGGGTTAAAATTCTGTGCTGCAGGTGTGCTGGGTGTGTGCAGAGCAGTGCAGCCCCAGAAACCCCTTGGCTTGCCCACAAGTTGTCATGCCTTGTTCCCAGGTGTGCCCAGCTGTGGCAGGAGAAGGAGCCCGCAGCGCAGTGGGCACCGTGCCCTGCCCAGCCGGGGCTCTCTGGCACAGAGCAGCAGCAGCGCCAGCACCGTTCATCCCGCTCCTGCCTTGGCTTCCCCTGGTGCACAGAAGCCTCTGGAAATCAGCACCGCCAGTGGCGTTCCCAGCTTGGAGCAGCTGCTGCTGGCGGGCAGATGCTGCCAGTTCAACTGCTGCCAAAGGGAAAGAAAGGCAGAGATGTACACACACCGGAGCGCTGGGCATGTCCAATAAAGGTGTAAATTTGTGGGGAGATTTGTTAGGAAGGATTTCAGCTGTGATGCCAACAGTGGCTTCTCTCCTGGTTCTGTGTGTTCTGGACGAGTAATGCAATGGTTGGCTCTGACAATTAAGAAGTAGATGTTATGTGGATGTTCAAATGTGTAGTGATGGTATTGTAATATATCCTCCCATAGTCCTCTTTCCCGTCCCCCTTGTAATAGCCTTGGTAGTCAGGGCATTTGGGGAGGGCTGGCTCGTGACCAGCAGGCAGGGTGTAACAACACCTGACCTCCAGTCAGGATGCAAGAAAGTAATCTCCACCAATGGGCAGCAGAGAAAGAGTTGACTGACAAAATTTTTAGAGGGGCTAAGGGTATAAAAGGCAGAGCGTCCTTTTTGTAGATAAGCACATGGCTGCTAGTCACTGAGACTCCCAATGCTGCAATTTTTCCTTATTCAGTCATTTGTTAAGGTTTACTAAACCTTTAAAATGTTAAAAGTGAGAGTCATTTCTCACATGTGCAATGCTGTGGGCCATTTTCTTAGTCTGGTTTCCTTTGCTTGTGTCCCATCTGAGTGCTCAGCTGGGGTACAGGCTGTAGGTGCTTGGGGCACTCTTGGAGTTCCTCTTGGATCCCCTGAACAACAAGGTTTGGCCCATGAGGGGATTTTGTGCTGCTTGGTGACAGATGAGAACTTCCCAGGCTCTTTTGTGTTTGCTGTAGGAAAGGTTGGTTATTGCTTTGCATAAATTCACAGACCAACATGGAGCGTTTGCTTTGTGATGTCAGGGCATGGTTGCCACATTGTCATAGTGGCATCAGAAGGTTGTCTTGGTGCACAGAAGGCCTGAGTGTCAGAGCAGCCCTAGGCCTTGCTTGCATCAGGAGAACCCTCCTGGTTTGAGCATTGGTCAGTGGGCAGCTGCACTCTGACAGGGCACTTGTTTTTCTAGTGTTGGAGAAAAGTTGCGCAGCACTGGGACAATGATCCACCATCTGGCCACAGCAGCTTTTGCTGCCTATGGTGTTTGTTTTTCCGCATATTACGTTGCACACTTTGTTCGTAAGTAGAGTTTTCCATTCTACTTCTGTAAGGGTGTATCCTAACCTGGCTTTTGGATGTCTTCCTGCTCTTTCTTGGTGGCTGAGTTTCTGATTTTGAAACAGAAAGAGCATTAGAGTGCCAGTGGTTTGGTAAAGCTCCTGTCAAGAGGTTCAGCTAAAAAGGGGGTGTCTGTAGCCACAGGAGCAGCATTTACAGGGGAACCTGCAGGGCATCCGTTCCCTCCGCAGGGGAGTCTGTGGCAGCAGAGTCTGTCATTTACTCAGGTTGCTGGGACAAGCAAGACAGCTTTGAAAATGTAGACTGGCAGAGCTTCTTGGAAGGCCTTCTAAAAACTCTGCAGTTGTTCCCAGAATTCAGAGAAAGCTTCTTTCTTTTAAAATTTTGTCATGAAAGGATTTGACTGTCTAACTTAATAACCTTTTACTGAGTGCAAAAATAGTTATTTCCTTTGAAAGGAAGTGCAAACTCTAAAGCAGTGAGTGTCTGCTCCTGAACCCTAGAGGTGCTGCTGTGCTCTTCCACAACAGAACTGCCACAGCTCAGGGGAATTTTGGGAAGCTTTTCTGGGCAACTGTTTCCTGCAAGTTATTGAGAATTAGTGCATGTATCTGATTGGAAAAAAAAAAGAGTACCTGAAGGAGAGGATTTCAGAAGCTGTTTTATGTGTTTGGTAGAACAGGAGCATTGAGTGTTAAAGGACAATTTGCATTTTCTTGATCATCTTTGTATTCATTTACTGGCTAAACAGGCTGAAGTGTAGGAACAGCCAAGAATATTGTCCTGATCCCTTGCTGGCTGTGTGAATAAAATGTGTCTCCTGGAGGGAGGTTGTGAAACGGGAAATCGTACCTGTTTGGGTTGACTTGTTCTGTTGGATTCAGCAGCCCAGGCAGTTTTCTGACAGCAGCTGGTTCATTTTCCCTTCCCACTACAGGTCACCTGAAGCGTGTATTCAGCAGTGCTAAAGATCCTGAGGTGAGTGAGAAAGGAACATTTCATGTTCCTGGTGTTTAGGAATTGTAGAGCAAGCTGGGAGCTTGGCCAGTAGCAGTAGAGTGTAGAGGGCCAGCTAGGAAGGCTGAAAGAAATCCATTTCCATGCCTGAAACAAAAGTAACAAAGGCAGCTATAGATATTTTTAAATTTCCTTCTCAGAGTTTGAAGAACTAAAACCTAGTTTTGAAAAGAGAACAATGCTTGCAGACAGCAGATAGGAAAAATTTATAAAGACCGTTTTGCTGTACAGTTGAATTAGATAATTTTAATTTAAACAGAGTGACTTAGAATCCTATTCCTATCAAATTTTATGATATCTACTTGGAACATGAGGTGGTAGAAAAGGAAGGCCATCTTGCAATGGTGCCTGCTGTATCTGAAGTGAAATGGGCACCTTTGTGGCTGGGGAGCTGTGTGGGCCAAAAGGACGCAGGGCTGGCGGCCGTGAGCAGCTGCAGATGAGGCAGCGTGGGGCCAGGGGGCCAAGAAGGCCAAGGGCACAGTGGCTGTGCCGGCAGCAGTGGGGCAGCAGGAGCAGGGCAGTGAGGAGGTGCTGAGGGAGCTTCAGCCTTCACAATGGGGGCTCCTGAGGGACCTTCAGGCAGACTTCCATAGATCCCTGGCTTAGATCCATAGAGCCAATGCTCAGCACAAGGGCTGCTTCCCTGCCAAACATCTCTTCACTGCATCCAAGTGCTTTAGACACTGGAGTAGGTAACACTTTCATATTTTGTTTGTTTATTTGTTTGTTTGTTTGCTAGAAGGAGAAGCCTTCTAGCCTGTAATTTCTCCTTCTCCAGGGAGCTTTTTCTCCATCTTTCCTGCCCTTTTCCAGCACTGGCAGAAACACATCACTTTCAGGGTAACGGCTCCCGTGTCTTTTGGCAGCCCAGGGAATCAGTGTGTGTTGTGTTTGGGAATTGAGCAGGAAATCAATGCCCTTGCATTCCAGCTGGTGCTCAGAGATTAGAGGAGCTGGGATGGGCTGGGCTGTATTTCTGATTCCAGCCACTTCAGCACCATCACTGTGGCCAAGGGCAAGAGAAGAACTTGCCCGAGCACAGATGCACGAAGAGTGCAGTTCCCAGTGCAGTCCTCTGGGTCTGATTGCATTTCATAAGGACCCACATGCTCCAGATTCCCCAAGAGTGTGGGTTACTGAAGCAACAGGACAGCAAGTTCAGGATGGCTGCTGATCGGGGCACTGCTACCGAGTGTTGATTTGTGTAGTGACAGAAATGACAGTGTTGATTCAGGGTGACCCCCACGTGGTGAATAATGTGCTTTGACTCTATGATTTAAAATGTTAAACAAATGCTTTTTTAAGCTATGTTATATTACACTAGTACTGTATTAAAACTAATCTAAAGAGATATTATACTATAAAGCTACTAAAGAAAAACTCGTGACTGTCTCCAGAAAGTCATGACACAGCTTTTATCTAATTAGCTAGTCAAGCTAAACAACTATCACTAAAATCCAATTAACAAATCACTTTCAGTAAACAATCACTATAACACATTCTACATGTACTAAACAACAAGAACAGCCAGTAGAGATAATAATTGTTTTCTCTTCTTCTCTAAGTTTGTCACTACCTTCCCTTAAAAAAAACCTAGGAGAGGGAATTATATCTCTCTGTGTTCAAAGAATGTAAATACCACAGCACAGTAAAGAGAGATTATAAAAGTGATATCTATCTATCTATCTATCTATTTGAATCTTCCTGGTTCTGCTCCAAAGCAGTGGAAGATGCAAAGCTCACCTAAAGGCATCCCTTCAGGAGAGGGGTAGAGACAAGTTCCATTGACTGATCCTGAGCAGGCAGAGATGTTTCCCCCTCCAGAGATGGTTGATTTTTCCCCTCCTGTTTTTCTACTCCAGCCTCTTGTGCCCTGAAGCCTTCTTTTTATCCTTTAAATTTTTGCATGTCCTAAGGGAGTGGAACTATCCCATGCTGTAGCTGGGGTCTGGTGACTTTGCTCATACATGCCATACATGACACATGGTTTCCTTCACTGGCATCCCCAGGGCTGTGTAAGTGCATTCGTTAATGGGGCCTTATGAGAAACTCTGTTGCTGCTGGTCAGAACTCTCAGTTGACAAAAGAGGGAGAAGAAACACCTTGGTCCTCCTCCATATACTGAGGTGGCCATAGAGGTTCTCTGACTTCCATCAGAGATCTTTGCACGCACCCTCATCTCCTGAATGACCCAGTTTTCTAACAAGAATGTGGATGTCAGGAAGTCACAAAGCTGGTGCAGGCCTGAAGAGAAGGTGAACTCCAGAAGTGTCTCTGACAAGGAGTGAGCTCACCCAGGAAGCCCCTGCAGAGCCAGGATGGAGCTGTGGGACAGGGCGCGGTGTCAGACACTACTGAAAGACAAACAGGACATGGCAGAAGCAGAGGGAGGCTCTCACCAGACCCTTGAGAAATGCCACCCCTTCCCTGCCAGCTGCCTGAGAGGCTGTTGGAGCTTCAGTCCCAGATTGCCTCTGATTGTAGGGCCAGGGGCACTTTGGAATCTGTGCCTCCCCTCGGGCAGAGAACGACCTGGGAGAGCAGCAGCACAGTGCTTTGGGAACGTGTGAGCCCAGCAGCATTTGAGTCTTGGCCCACAAAGGGCGTATGGGAAGTTGAAACCCATCTTCTCTTGTTTTCTGTGCAGGTGCTTCTAGAGAAAGAGCAGGAGCACACTGCCTCATCTGAGATGCCATGCCAGACTCGGGGAGAGCTGTTCCCTGCCCAAGGGCAGGAAGAGCAGCACAGGCAGCAGGTGGAAGAGCCACAGGAGAATGGCCAGGTGAGCCTGACTGGCCAGGGGACAGAAGGAAAGGCAGGAAGAGGGGCGTAAACCAGAGCTCCTGGGACTGAGGAGGCCAGGAGTCCCACAGGCACTGGAAGGACAGAGCCTTGCAATCTACAGAGATCAGCCCTGGGACAGGAGGTTTGCAACGGAGGGTGATGTGGAGAGGGAAGCAGAAAGAAATGGCTGAATAAATGTGATTTTGAGGCTGCAAGAGGAAAAAAGCTGAGCCTGATGGCAGCTCTCAGTCCCTTGCTCTGCTTTTGTGTGTACAGGACATCAAGGCAAAGCCACAAGCAGAGCTGCCTGAAGCTCAGAGTGACATCATGGCAGTGAAGAGAAAGAACAAGGAAGACATGGGAAGAATTCAACAGGAGAATCTCCATCAGCAGAGGGGCGATCAACAAAACCAGGTGAATGAAAGAGTGGCAGCCACTCCACTCATGAAATGTCCTCTCTTTTGTTTGTTAGAGAACATGAAGGAACAGCTGGATGCAGAGCTTCAGATAGCTCACAGTATGACCAAGGCAAGGCATAAGCAGCTGGAGAAAGAAATGAAAATCATCAGAGAGAAACTTAATCGCTTCCATCAGTCTCTGCAAAACCTAGTGAGTGAAAGAGGGATGCAGCCACTGTAGTCACCAATCTGGTGGTTTCTGCCCTTCTTGCCTTTCCAGTGCAGAGCAGCAGGGAGTGAGGCCATGCCTCTGAGTGCCATGCTGCTGTAGTGTGTGTATCACAGTCACTCTGAAGGACATTTCCTGGTGTGCTGAATCTCAGCTGCTGCCCTGAAACTTGTCCTTTGGCCTTTTGGCCAGCAGTCATCCAAATTGATTCCTGCTGGCCTGTTCCTGCTCTCCTTTTTTCTTGAGGTGTTTTTACAGTGGAACTTGGTGACCCAGACGGAGGATTGAAACAAGCTGTTGTATCTGCTGTCAATCTGTTCTTTGCCTTTCCTCACAGTCGATGACTCCTGGCTGACAGGGACAAGCTGTAGTGTCTAACTGCTTTGTTCTGTTTGACTTGAGGTGCAAGTGTTGATGTCTCACCGGGCAGCCTGCGAAGACTTGCAGGGAATGTGTGGCAATGAAGGACCCCAAGTTAGGAGTGAGGCACAGGAACAGTGCCCACCAGAAATGCTCCAGGTCCAGCACAACCTGGGCTCTGAACCTGCTGCTGCAGCAGCATCACCTCGAGGAAACCCTTCTGTGAAACCTGGGAACTCAAGCTTGGGCAGATCCTGGGAACAGGAGATTGAGGAGGAGTACCTGGAGCTGCTGGGTAGGTCTGGGGTGTTTCTTATCTGAGGGA
Source organism: Melozone crissalis (assembly GCF_028551555.1). Lineage (NCBI taxonomy): Eukaryota > Metazoa > Chordata > Aves > Passeriformes > Passerellidae > Melozone > Melozone crissalis. The sequence goes on along the minus strand of NW_026535850.1, from coordinate 1,285,858 downwards.
CAGTGTGTTGTGTGCGGGTGTCAGCAGAGCTGTACCAAATGCTCCTCCTGAGCTTGGTGTCACAGGGCCATTTAGGACTCCCCAGAGGAAGTGCTGTGCTCCGAGGCAGGGAGAGAGCTCTGGGTGTTCCTGCTGCCTCTGAGGGCACCTGGGACTGGCTTGGGTTTGCCTGAGCTTCCCTCTCTGCTAAAGGCTGAAGCAGGGATTGTTCTTGGATCAGCAGAAGGCTGTGACCTAGCAAATGATCTAGGCAAGTCCTGTGTGCTAGTGGCCAAACTGAACAGAATTTTTAGCTTCCTAAATTCTCCTTAGGCTCCTGACTTCCAACCAGTCATCAGAGCAAAAAAACTTCACAGAAATGGACTGGCTTTGGAGTTTTGTCTTTTTGGTTGGGGATTCTTTTTTGGAGGGGAGGGGGGGTGGGATTGCTTTTGTATTGTTCATTTTTGATGGAGGTTTTTTGTTGTGTTTTTCTCCATCCTGAAGGAGCCCTTCTACCCCACGTCTTACTGATGTCATTTTTATGACTGTTATTGTTACCACTACTACATCTGCAGTTTATTTGCATGAGAATGCTATATTTTTGTCAATAAGAGAATGCTATCTTTTTGTCAATAAGAACTACTTTGAAAGAACATCAGGTTACAGGACAAATAGAGAGCACGAGGTATTTTCCATGTGCCTCAAAGAAAAAACAGAGACTTTGATAACAACCTTTATTTAATCTTCTAGTTTTATGCTTATCAAGATGTGTCCAGGAGACACATCCAAGTGGCGTGATGATAAAACTGTACTGTAGGCATTTCTCAGGAGAGAGCCTCCAGCTCAGCCATGGTATATCCCTCAGATCCATGGCACTTTGCCATACCTGATTCCCACTCTTTCCCATGACTGTTAGAATCCTACCCATTGGCCCAGGCCCTGCTCAGATACATCTCTAGGAAAACATATCAAGCCCTTTGTGATTCTGCAGCACAACCCAATGAATCTGCTTCTTGCCCGTAACAGCTGCCAGTGCTGTGCTCTCAGATAAGACCTGGTGGGGCTGAGGCCAGAGCCCAGTGAATTCTGTGTCTGCCGTCATCTGCTGGGACAAAAAGGGCACTGATCTGCGCCTCAGTGTGGCTGATCTCAAAGCCCATCCTGTTGTGTCCGGAATGGGGGGAACAGCTTGTCTGGGGCCCAGGCTCACTCTGGCTTCTTCCCATCAGTGCCTGTCAGTGCTCATGCTTGGGCTTTGCCAGCCTTGTTGCGGTCGCTGCTCTGTCCCTGAGGGCTGGAGGGACTGCAGAGGCTGGAGCCTTCCTTAGCTGGGAGAGGGGCATCTTGGAGCTCAGCCTGCTCATAAACAGGTCAGGGTCCTGATGCTGAAAGCCCCGTCAGGATCAGTTACAGCTTGAGGTGCTCTGGTTTACAAATGGGAAGGCATTCCTTTTGCAAATTGCTGAAAGGTGGGGAAGATGTCCTCCTCTCCTGGGATTGCAGGTCCCTGTGCTTTGTTTCCTGTCAAGAGAACTCTTCAAGAGACTGTACAAATCAGTCTCTCTGCTGGCCACTTGTGCTGCAGAGCTGTCTGCCTGGTTGTGGTCATTGTTGCCCTGCCGACCACAAAGGGCTCAGAGCTCCAGGCGCTGGGGCTGCCTTTTCTATCTCCTGGAAGCTGGGATCTCTGCTTTAAAGTCAGCATCTTGCATTTTGTTTCCCTCAGGAAGAATGGTGAACCCCACTGAAAATCCCCTAATGAAATACACGCATCTGAATTATATTGGCAGCGGGTGAGTCCAACAGCAGTTATTCCTGCACAACCATAAGCCAGGTGTTTTTCTGGTGGAATGTCTATCCAGCGTGAAGTCAGGCCAGCTGCAAAGATGTTCACACACTGGGGATAGATTCTCCCATCTCTCAATGCTGCTCAGAATTTGTGAGTGGGCTCAGAAGGCATTGTCAGAGATGCCTTGCTACCGAGGTCTTGCCTGCATCAAGGAACAGGACCTGGAAGGTCTCCTTGTCTCTCAAGTGTGGGACAGCTCTGTCTTAATTTCTTTAGCATTTTTTGTATGTCTCAAAATCATACTGGCACACTAATGAAAAGAGAAGAAACTTGCTTGCCTGCAAGAGCAACCTATGCCCTATCAAAGCTGTGAGATAACAGTTCCCAGGAGCAATTCTTTCCCCTGGTTTGAGGAAGGAAACACTCTGTGGTCAGGATAGGAATCACACCATTTAGACAGTGAAACCCAAGAGGAAAGACTAACCTCCCTTTAGAAGTTGAACCCCAGTGCTTCAGGAACAGGCCCAGTGCCCATGCACTTGAGAGGAAAATGCATCATCTGCCTTCTGGCAGAGCCCTCCTGCATCCACAGATTTTGACACTTCCAGCAGAGATTTCCTGTGTGGGCTGGCTTTCACTGCAAGGTCTAAACAGCTTCTCCTTTCTCTGCTTCTGTTTTGTTTCTAGGGGGTATGGAGATGTTTACAGAGCATTCGACACTGCCACAGGAGGAGAGGTAAATGTCAACAGCCCCTGCAGGCTCTGCTGCACTCGAGGGCTTTCCCCTCTGGTGTGAGCTGTGGCTGGAGCTTTGGGCAGAGCTGTGCTGAAAAGGCACAAGAAGCACAGACTGGTGCCAGCCCACAGAACACATTTGGGACTTTGTCCCCCTCAGCTGCCGGAAGGAAGGCATGGAGGGCAGCGGTTCCTTTCAGAGAAGGACGCGCTCACTCGCTCTCCATTGCTAAAACAAAGGTGGTGCCTTTGAGCACCTCACTGCTTTTTGGGGCTACAGCTTCAGAGTCCTGAATTCTCATTTCTGGCTGCCGGCAAATCCACCTGAAAGTTACTGGTAGTTCCTTGGCCACCTGCAGTGCTGCACTTGGGAACTGCATGTAGGGAGAGATCTGCAAGGCGTCCCTGAAAGCCCTAAGCCCTGCCCATATCCCAAGATGTATCCACAGAGTATTAAGGCACGGATTACTTCTTCTGAGTGCCAAACAAAGCAGCAGAGAGTGCGGTCAGAGGTTTGTGGGTGATAACTGAGACACTGCTGTTACCAAGTGGTCAAGGCAAAATGTCAGTGGCCCCACGTGTCCTGTAACTGGCTCCCAAGGGAGCAGAGAAATGGGCTGTTGGAATGTCAGTTCCTAATGACTGCAGTGCCTAATCACAAGGCAGTTTGGCACAGGTCAGCTGTGTCATTGCAAAATCACTCGCTCCACGTGCCTTGTGGTCTCGTGCCACCAACCTCCCAAGTTACTGATTTTCAATGTCATTTTAGGTGGCAATAAAAAAAATAAATCTTCAAGGAGTGAGGAGGAAGGAGCTAACCTTTAATGAAATAATGATCATGAAGAGGTATAGGAGTCCCAATGTTGTGAATTATTTAGACAGGTGAGAGGTCATGGTCTTATCCCATGGATGTGTGTTTACATAAAGCAAACATGAGAGGTTAAAAACCCACTTTGGTCAGTGGCAGCAAGTATAGTTGTTAATTTTTATTTATTCATATTTCTCTACTCATCTCCAATGGATGAGAAGAGAGTGCATCTTGTCTGCATGAGTCTTCCCTGGCACACCTAGTTTGATAATTACTCCAAAATTATTCAAAACCTGGATCAGCTGTATCTTCCTAACTCAATAGCCTCAAAGTTCACTGCCTCCACATTTATTTGGGATTGATTTTTTAAAGTTTCTTAAGTGCAGATGAACCATCCTAAAGTTGATTTCACTTGGATTGTTGCCCCTCCCTGCCATTGCTATGCATGCCAGGAAGACTAGGTTATTTCCAGAAACACCATGCCTGACAGGTTTTTAATCTGGGCTGTTTCTAAACTGCACTTTTCATTTGCTGCCCATCTAAGACATCTCCTTTTTCACAGATGTGTCTTTCTCTCTGAGACTGCACAGATTGCAAACAATGCACAGCCAAGAGGGAATATCTATTCCTTTGATTCTGTCCTTGTCACAAAGGCATCTGGAAATAAGAAACCTGGAAGCAAAAATCAATGTAGCCATGCATGTTCATCTCTACCCCCTTGTTTCCTTCTTTCAGCTACCTTCTGGGCGAGGCACTCTAGCTGGTTATAGAGTACATGGATGGAGGTGTCCTGAGCGCTATCGTCAGCCAGACCTGCCTGTCTGAAGATGAGACAGCAGCCATCAGTCGGGAGGTCAGCAATCCCATCTGTGTTTCCAAGGGCTTGGGCAGGATTGTCTGGGAAACAGGGGCTCAGAACAGGAGAGGTTTCCTGTGCCAAGCTTTGTTTCTGTGTTGCTGGTATGCTATGGGAAAGTAAAAGCATCTCAAGTGAAAGGCCTGCCAGTGCCCCTGCACTCCCTGTACTCAGTGCCAGTACTTTTATCTCCTGCTGTTGTATTCTCGCTCTGTCTCTTGTATTTGTATTTGCTGTCCTCCACTTTGCCTCTCTAAATATTTGCCTGGAGTCTGTCTTCACTGCATTCCTTGCCTGTAAAAGCAAAGGTGCTGGTGGCAGGATTTGAAACAAACAGCAAAGAAAAAAGAGAGAGACTTGTTTCTCTCAGTCCTCAGCTAAAAAGGATAGGAGTGCAGCCACAATGTTCTTTGCTTCTGAGCACATGCCCTGCAGCAGGAGTCATCCTGGCTGGTTGGCAGGGGACAGCCTACAACAGCAGGTGCTGTTGCTCTTTCAAAAGCTGACGTGCCTTTCCTCAGAAAGTTCCTGCTCTGCAGGTGTTGGAGCAGCAAGCTCTTCCTCTCAGTGGCCATTACTGTTCTGCCATTACTCCCCATTCCCCTGGAGAGGGAATCTTTAGATTCTTTGTTTCCTTTCTTGTGTGATGAAATCACATCACTCATTTTTGCCCTTCTGTTTCTGTTTTCTCTCTCAGTGCCTGCAAGGACTGGATTTTCTTCATTCAAACGATGTGATCCATCGAGATGTGAAGAGTGACAACATCCTGCTCAGAACCGACGGTTCTGTCAAACTGGGTCAGTATATTCTTGGTCAGGTGCAGCATTCCAGGGATGTGGGTGTGGGGCTGCTTGGAGTGACAGCCAGCTCCCCAAAAATGGTGCTGGTGGCAGTGCAGGGACCCCTGCTGCGAGCTGAAGGCACAGTTGCAACGTGCACAGAGGTATAAGGAGCCACAAGCAGTCAAGAGTGGCCTTGCTCTGTGTGTGTCCCTTCCAGACAGAGGGAGTTACAAGTCCAAAGTTTCCAAAGAACAAAAGCCACTGCTAGAGGCAGTGTAAAAAATGGGGGGATTTTTAAAGTCACCAATGCCAGGAGATTCAACAGCACAATTTCAAACTTCTACTGGGGAATTCTTTTGCTTGCTTTCCTAATTGCACAGAATTCAGATAAAACCAGTATTTTGTTTTCTCCTCAGCTGATTTTGGCCTCACTACTCAGCTCACCCCTGAGCAGAGCAGATGGTGCTCGCTAACTGGGACTCCTTGGTGGATGGCGCCTGAAGTGGTGACAGGTCAACCATATGGCCCCAAAGTGGACATATGGTCTTTTGGAATTGTGGGAATTGAAATGATAGAACAAGAACCTCCTTACTTGAGTGAAAGTTCTGGCATGGTAAGGAGCAAATACTCACTGATCCCACTGTCTTTCTCACCTGTCCCACGTCCTGTGTGCCACTGGACGAAATCCCATTGCCATCTGCTGGAATTACTTCCACCAAGGTCCCCTCCTACAAATGTCCCTGCAACACATCAGCATCTGCTGGACTTTTGGTTGCATCAATAGGGGAATTCAAGCCTTACCACATGCAAACAAACTCCAAACAAAGTGTTGTCAGGCAACACTTTCATTTGGGTTAGTGGTTCCAGTTCTTTTGTCTGTGTAGATGGCCTTAATAACAGAAAAAGAGCATCTTAAGAGTGTCGTTATCTTTCCAGAAATGAAGGAAGGAAACCCAAACCCAACAAAGTTTCTAAAACTGTGGTCTTTAGAGAGGAACCTAACCCTGTGTGCAGTTTCTTCTTATCGGGAAACATGGGCATGCGGGTGTAAAGGCCACAGAGTCTCTTCTGCTTCTTGTGCAGTACTACTGAAACACTCAGTGACCGTGTTTCCCTCCTAGCCCAAGCAACATTCTGCACGTCACCAAGCCAGAGCCTGGTGATGCGGAGAGCCTGCCAAAACCTCCCAGTGATTCCTGGCACTTTCTGGGATGGGCCTACCATTCATGCATTGACTTGAGTAGCCAAATGACTAGAGGGTGGCCATAGGGATGGAACCTCTCCTTCTTCTGACCTAGACAATTTTTCTTTTGCTGCAAAAATGGGAAGCTGAAATTTTCAGACTGCTGAGAGACAGAGCTGCAGGTGGCTCCTCTGTGCCCAAGCAGGCATTTTCATCCCAATACATTTGTGCAGGCATCTTAATGTGTCTGTGTTGAAGAGGAGATTGTAAATGTTTGGTTCCCTACCTGGGTATTAACTGATGGATTTCCTTTCTTTTCTTCCAATTACCATTGTTTTCAAGAACAGCACAAAAAGCCTGATGAGTTTTGTTCTAGGGTACGTGCGCTTAAAGGACCAAAACGCACTGCAGAGATGCCTTTCATGTACTAACCCATGAAATTAGTTAGTATAGCAAAGTCCCTCTTCCAAAAGGCCTCTGAAGCTGGCATGAATCCTCAGAGATGCAAATGTCCTTTTGCTGATGTAGTTCCCACTAACTAGGTCAGGCAATGAAATCTGCTGCCAAAGCAAGATCTGAGGGATGGTGGAAAAGCTGTGGCTGCATCGGGGTTTGGGTTTTTTGGTTGGTAAAGGAAAGTCATCTCTGGGTCTGTGCCAAGGCAGAAACTGCCACTGAAGAACAGAGGTTAAACAAAGGGATCTGGGAGAGCCTTAGAGATGTGAAAGCAGGAGGTGGAGCCTGGTGTCTCCTTTTTCTCCAGGCTACACACCTGATAGCCACAGTAGGGACTCCACAGCTGCGGCAGCCCAAGCTCCTCTCGGCTTTGCTGCGTCACTTCCTGAGCTGCTGCCTGCAGACAGACGAGGAGCGGCGCTGGTCTGCCAAGGAGCTCCTGCAGGTAAAATGTGAAGGGGCTGCAGGTGAAACAGGCTCTGAGGGATGGGCTCCTCTTCCACTCAAGTCCAAGGCAGCAGATGAGCCCCCTTCCTCCTCACCTCCACTCTTGCTGCTCTTCAAATGAAAATGGTGAGGAATCCTCGACTGGGCTGGGCTGGCAGGGTCCTGTAAAGGTCCTGTGGTGCAAGTGTCCTGCGATGAGCAGAGACATCTTTAAAGAGATCAGGTTGCTCAGAGCCCTTTTCCACCAGAGCCGGAATGGTTGCAGGGATGGGGCTCCTACAAGCTCTTGGGGCAAGCTGTGCCAGGGTGGCACCATGCTCTGAGTAAACAAATTCTTCCTTAGACCTACTCTGATTAGATGCCTTTGTGTTTAGAAATATTTGTCCATATCCTATTGTAACTGGCCCTGTTAAAAAAGATGTCCCCCACTTTCTTCAAAGCCACTCTGAAGTCTTGGAAAGTGGCAATAAAGTCTTCCAGGGGCCTGTCCTTCACAAAACTGAATAACTCCAGCTCCCTCTGCATTTCCTGAGAGGAGAGGTGCTCTGTCCTCTGACTGTTTCTGTTGCCCTCTTTTGTGATTTGGTGGGGTGTTCAGTTTTATCTAAAGGCAAAAGAATTGAAGTAGAGTAATGTGGGGTACAGAGACATGAAATGGTAGTGGAGGAACCCAAGGAAGCCAGTCCCAGCTTAGGGTCAGAGATTTTGCTGTGGGCAGGAGGGGCTGTGGGGGGCTCACTGTGAGCCTCTGAGGGGCCCTGGTTTGTGCCCCCCAGCCCACACTCAGAGGTTTCTGCCATGCAAACAGGGACAGCTGGGAGGGACTCCTCCCAGCCCCATCTGCTGCCTGGCACGCTCAAGGAGACGGGAACTGTGCCAGGGTTACTGCCAGGTTGTGTGGCAGAGAGGGAACTGCAGGGCCCAGTGCCACTGGGCTGGCCCTGCTGGGAAGGAAGCTGCCATCCAGCAGACGAGGGGCAGGGCACAGAAAGGTAGACACTGCTTTCTGTGTCTGTGGCAATCAGCACAGTGCCTGTCTTTCAAAGGCAGGGGCCTGTGTGAGTCATTGGAGTTTCCTGAAAGGAAGAAAACCCAGGGACAGAAAGTGCCATTTCTAGAGCACTGGCAAGGCAAAAATCCCAGCATGATGAAGACATCACAATAAACAGATGAGTGGGATTCTGGGCCAGGTTTGCCTGTGATGGCAAGGTCTTGCACACTGGAGATGACTGGGGAGCAGATGGTCCCATTGCTCCTCTTTCTGGGTCTTTCCAGGAACTTGATGTATCCTGATTGAGTCCCTGAAGTAACGGTTCACTGTTCTTTGTTGTATTTTTTTTTCCGGTGGACAGCATCCATTTGTAACTTCAACCAAGCCACCATTCATCCTGGCACAACTCATCAACTCAGTGAAGAAGACGAATAACCCTAACCCTAAACCCTAACCCTAACACCTAACCCTAACCTTAAATGCTAACCCAAACCCAAACACTAACCCTGTCCCTATCTCTAACCCTTCCCCATCCCTAACCTTACCCTAACCCCAACCCTGAGTCTAAGCTTAGGCCTAAACCTAAGCCTAAGCCTAAACCTAAGCCTAAACCCAAACCTAAACCTAAACCTGAGCCTAAACCTAAGCCTAAGCCTAAGCCTAACCCTAACCCTAGGAGACGAGAACATAGCAATCATGTCAAGATGTTATCTCTGTTACCAATTTAGAGTAGGATTGTAGAGTAGGATTGCTGAACAGATTTGTAGCATAGAATTATAGATTAGAGTTGTAATTATTTAAGCTTCTGAAACATCAACTCATTTGGAAGATTCTTCTCTTTCTGACCCATTCAGAAAATTCAACATTTCCTTCTGAATTACCAATTGTTTTTTATTGGTGCTAAGTCACACATGTGGCTTCTTTTGTATGGTTTCGTAAGTGAGGAGGGCTCCTCTTCATTCATCCTCTCCAGACCACACTGCCTTTGGAATATGAGCCACTGGCTGGTTATGGCACAGCTGTGGTATTTCTAGTTGAGGCAGAAAGGGCAATGGCATTTGAAGGAAAAACCAAAGGAAGAATGAGGCAGCCCAAACATCTTGTGCAGGCCTTCAGCTGTGACTGCAGAGCATTGGGGTTCCTGCCACTGGGATTTGTATCCCTAAATGCAATAATCTCTTTGGCTGGAGGAGAGCCTTGCTCAAGTGAGAAAGCAGAAAGATCAGAGAGGGTGCTCGGGAATGTCTCCTGTGGTGCAGAGCTGTCAGCGCCTGTGAGGTGAGAGCGGGCCCGGCCTTGCCCGGGCTGGAGCCCCAGCAGAGCCCCGGCAGAGGCCGGAGCAGCCTGAGCCCCGGCAGAGGCAGGCTGGAAGGAGGCCCTTGGAGCTGCAAGAGGCAGCAGCCGGGCCCTGGGTGCCTCTTGCTGGGAGTGGGCGAATCCTCCACTCTCAGAGCCCAGGTGGCAGCTGGCTGCTGCTGAGGGGAAGCGCATCCGTGCTGGGCACAGCCCGGCCTGGAGGCATTGGCCATCTGGAGTGTGCCCAGGAGCAGGGAAAGGCCAAGGGCAGCCGCAGGCCGCTGGGCTGGCTGAGGATTCCTCCTCTTCTGCCGGCTGCCCTGCAACCCCTGGCAAAGGCCAGCAGTGTGTGCAGCACTCTGGGCACCGTGGGAGGGAGTCGGGCTGCTCGGCAGGCTGGAGCACAGGGCAGCCTCCTTTAGGCCCGGCACTTGTGCCAGGGGAAGCGAGGCCAGCGTGAGGCAGGGACAGCTTGGCAGGGCACATCTGCAGGAGCCAGCGCCTCACGCAGCTCTGGGAGGAAGCGCCTGCAATCCTGCAGTTCTGCACTGAGCCTGAGCAAAGGTGTGAGATGCAGAGTGATTGGCAGAAATATTCAGGCCCACCAGGCCAGCCTGCTTTGTGCTTTGTGGTGCACAGCATGCGCTGTGCAATGCAGCTCTGAGTTGCTAGGAGAGAGGCAGTCGGGGATGTGCCTGAGGTTTGTGCTTGTGGAGTGAACTGATTTGGAAGGGAGCAGAAGAGTTTGAGCAGGCAATTTGTGTTTTCTTCATTAATTTCTGAAAGAAAGTCTTAATGTGTTGCACACAGGTAGGGTTATTAGAAAAGAAAGGCCTTATAAAATCAGGCCTTACTACAGTAAATTCCCAGATAGCCTATTACATCTTCTACGTGCAGCCAGCTTACTTCCCATGGGAACAGTCATGAGTGCAGTTAGCACAACAAGCTGTTGTGCTAAGAAAACTGTTTGCATCTGTAAGAAACAAGAAATCTCTCCCATGAGCATCCACGAAAAAAAATGTAATCACCTGAGTAAGAGTGAGTCTTAAAAAGAGGGAGTCTTTGCATGTACACACTAATACACCTTCTAAGCATTAAATTGTGTGGCAAGGAAACTACCAGCCAGCTGGACTGAACATGAGATCTGTGAAAACCGTGTAAAAATGAGTTATGTGAATAAAGAATTGGCTTTCCCTGCATGAAGAAACTGAGTCCCAGCTGCTTTTTTGACACAGCAATGTGGCTTCACTCAGCAATAGCACTTGCAGGGTGTATTGATGAAACGCTTGTGTTTGATTCCCAGAATAGGAAGAAGAGGCGTGTAACAAACAGGGCTTAGTCTTGTGAATTCTTTTAGCTTTAACAGGAGTGCTGAAGCCTGTATTCCCCCACTGCAGTGCTTACTGTGTGCAACTGGCGATCTTGGCCTTGAGAATAAGGAGAGTGCTCCTGCTAAGAACATAGCTGGAATGCATTCAAAGGGAAGAAAGTGTTTTTAGGAGGCTCTTGACCACCAAAGGAGAATTTGAGGAATGGGAATATTGCCCAAATGACTGTGTCAGCAACCAGAGACGTGCCCGAAGCCCTGCCATATTTGATCCATGTTTGAGCAGGTTGACAAGACAGTGAATGAAAGTGTCTTATTTAACAGGTGGGACCTTGACCCTTGAAAGAGAAACAATGTATTGGTCAATCGGTGGGCAGTCAAGCTGTGAAAGGGGAACAATGGAGCCATCGGTGGCAGGGAGTCATGGAGTCATCCTGAGCCATCATCTCACACGCCAGCCATGTGTGAGCTGGTGCTGTAACTGGGAAAATTCCACATCCTTAGCAGGAGATACAAGGCCTGGTTCTGAGCTGGAAGGGTGAGAAGGATGAGATGCACAGCGTTTTGATCCAGGGGATGTCCTGGAAGTGCACTGCCTAACTGCCCCTGCTGCCGAGCACCACGCTCCATCTCCTTCTCCTGCTCAGCACATTTTTGGGAATCCAGGGGTTGGTATGTATTATTTGCTACTGCAACTAATGGAATAAATTTGCTTTGCAAGCCCAGTTGTGTCTTAGGTTCTTTTGTGCATGGATCGCCTCCTGAACCTGTGGCAACGACCAGCAGGGACCTACAGGACACTCCTATTCTGATGTCAGTAAATTCTGAGAAGTGATTGAAATATGTCAATAAATCTGAGGTAATGTTTAGCCTATGAGTTTCAGCAAAGTATTGAATATGTCTTAGTTCCATGGATACAAAACGGGTAGGTGAGATTGCTGGGTGTGCAGGGCTTAGGGAAGTGATTCCCTATGCACCCACCACTGAAACAAAGTAATGCCTCCTTTCTAGCCCAGAGCTGGCAACAGGGATCAGGCCCTGCTTGGAAACTTTCATTTTGGCAACTTCTGTTAGCAGGTAAGAAAGGTCAAAATGAAACATTTTCCAGCTGGTTTATCCTTTTAGGCACCAAAGCTCTGTGCCACGGGTGGCCTGGGTGTTTGCAGAGCAATGCAGCCCCCACAAAGCCCTTGGTTTCCCCTCAAGTGGCCAGTTTGACTGCTTCCAAAGGGAAAGAAAGGCAGAGATGTACATCCACAGGAGCCCTGGGCTGTGGGCCATTTTCTTGGTCTGGTTTCCTTTGCTTGTATCCCATCTGAGTGCTCAGCTGGGGTACAGGCTGTAGGTGCTTGGGGCACTCTTGGAGCTCCTCTTGGATCCCCTGAACAACAGGGTTTGGCCCATGAGGGGAATTTGTGCTGCTTTGTGACAGAGAAGAACTTCCCAGGCTCTTCTGTGTTTGCTGTAGGGAAGGTTGGTTATTGCTTGGCATAAATTCACAGACCAACATGGAGCGTTTGCTTTGTGATGTCAGGGCATGGTTGCCACGTTGTCATAGTGGCACCAGAAGGTTGCCTTGGTGCATGGAAGGCCTGAGTGTCAGAGCAGCCCTAGGCCTGCTGAGAGCAGGAGTCCCCCCCGGTCCTAGCATTTGTCAGTGGGAAGCTGCCCACTGACAAGAGGCTTGTTCTTTTAGTGTTGGGGCAAACTTGCACAACACTAATAGCATGATTCACAACCTTGCCAAAGCAGCTTTTGCTGCTTATGGCATTTCCTTTTCTATTTATTATATGACACACTTTGCACGTAAGAGGTTTCCCTTCTGCTTAGGTTAGGGTGTAAACTAACTTGGCATTTGTATGTCTTCCTGCTCTTTCTTAGTGGCTGAGTTTCTGATTTTGAAAGAGAAAGAGCATTAGGATACCACTGCTTTGGTAAAGCTCCTGTCAAGGCTTTTAGCTAAAAAGAGGGTGTCTGTAGCCACAGGAGCAGCATTTGCAGGGGAACCTGCAGGGCTTCCGTTCCCTCCACAGGAGAGTCTGTGGCAGCAGAGTCTGTCAATTCCTCAGTTTCTGGGACAAGCAAGACAGCTTTGAAAACGCAGACTGGCAGACCTTCTTGGAATGCCTTTTAAAATCTCTGCAGTTGTTCCCAGAATTCAGGGAAAGCTTCTTTCTTCCTCAATTTTGTCATGAAAGGATGTGACTGTCTAACTTGAGCCTTTACCAAGTGCTTAACTAGTGATTCTCTTTGCAAGGAAGTGCAATCTATAAAGCAGTGAGTGTCTGTCACAGCTCAGGGGGATTTTGGGGAAGCATTTCTGGGCAAGCATTTCCAGCAAATTAAAGAGAATTAGTGCATGCAACTGATTAAAAAAAAAAAAACAAAAAAAACCCCAACAAAACAAAACCGGAAGGAGTGGATTTAAAAAGCTGTTTTATGTCTTTGGTAGAACAGGAGCATTGAGTGTTAAAGAACAATTTGGATTTTCTTGGTCATGTCTGTATTCATTTACTGGCTAAACTGGCTGAAGTGTAGGCAAAAGCAAGAATATTGTCCATATTGTCCATATCCCTTGCTGGCTGTGTGAATGAAACGTGTCTGCTGGAGGGATGTTGTGACACGGGAAATCATCTCTGTTTGAGCTGACTTGTTCTGTGGGATTCAGCAGCCCAGGCAGTTTTCTGACAGCATCTGCTTCATTTTCCCTTCCCACTAAAGGTCACATGAAGCGTGTATTCAGTGGTGCTGATCCTGAGCTGAGTGAGAAAGGGACATTTCATGTTCCTGGTGTTTACGAATTGTAGAGCAAGCTGGGAGCTTGGCCAGTAGCAGTAGAGGGCCAGCTAGGGAGACCGAAAGAAAATCCATTTTCATGCCTTCAACAAAGGTAACAAAGGCATAAGTGGATAGTTCCTAGTTTCCATCTCAGAGCCCTGAAGAACTACAAACTCAGTTTTGCAGAGAAAATGTCGCTTGCTGACAGCAGCCAGAGGGGAACACTGAACTAAGAGAAACTTCCTAGAGAGCAGAATTAGCCCAGTTCCATTTAGTCAGAGGGACTGAGAATTCTATTCTGTAAATTCAATGCCATCTCCTTAGAAGATGCAATTGTGGAACAAGAAGGCCATCTTGAAATGGTGGATGCTGTATTTGAAGTCAAACAGGCAACTTTGTGCCCAGAGAGGGCCAAAAGGACGCAGGGCTGGCGGCCTTGAGCAGCTGAAGATGAGGCAGTGTGTGGCCAGATGGCCAAGAAGGCCAAGGGCATGGTGGCCTGAGTCAGCAGCAGTGGGGCAGCAGGAGCAGGGCAGTGAGCGTGGCCCTGTGCTGGGGAGCGCTGCGGCCACACCTGAGGGCACTCTTGAGGTTCCTCTTGGATCCTGTGAACAACAGGCTTTGGCCCACAAGGGGAATTTGTGCTGCTTTGAGACGCAGGAGAACTTCCAATGCTATTTTCTGTTTGCTCTAGGGATGGTTGGTTATTGCTTTGCATAAATTCACAGACCAACACAGAGCATTTGCTTTGTCTTGTCGGGGTATGGTTGCCACGTCATTGTAGTGACATCAGAAGGTTGCCTTAGTGCACGGCAGGTCTGAGTGTCAGAGCAGCCCTAGGCCTTGCTCAGTGCAGGAGCATCCTCAGGCTTGAGGCATTTTTCGGTGGGCACTTGCACACTTACAAAAGCCTTGTTTTTTCTGGTGTTGCAGCACAGCCTGCAAACTTGCAGAGCAGTGCTATAATGATTCACCATCTTGCTCCTGCGCTTTTTGCTGTATATGGTGTTTCCTTCTCAATCTACTATTTGACTCTTTTTGCACATAGGTAGAGATTGGAGTAACATAGAATGCCATTGTTAAAAATGTTGATGAACTCTCCTTAGAAGATGTGGCTGTAGATGCGAGGAGAAATGGGGTTATAAGCACTAGGTAACAGCCTGTCCCCCTGTGATTCTCTCTTGCCACAGGTGATAAGAGCAAGAGCCGTCTTTCCCCTGGCTCTCTCTACTATTGCAGAAGAAGCCAGAGAAGAGGAAAACGAGAAAGATGACCACCGCCTTTGTCCAGCTGTGGTCACACCACAGGCTGCTCATCATCCCAAGAGAGTAAGTGTCCGTTGTGGGGGGTGCTGTCTTTAGTGCAAGGCAGAGGTGCAAGTTTCTGAGCACCCAGCGCTTGATGTTTCTGGCCGAGGATGCTGAGTGCTGGAGTCCTGCAGGACGTAGCTATTTCCTGCAGGCAGTGACAGCTAGAAATTGGCCTTTGACCTGTCTTGTTGGGGCAGTGCTGAGCTGGGGGCTCCGGCTGAGCTTCTGGCTGCTTGGCTCAGGGAAGCTCCATCTCTGGGCTTCTGCAGTGTGACGGCCAAGGGCGCATGTGGTAGTTCTGGAGGGTCAAAAAAGTTTGCTGGTTTCTTTTCCCTTTTTGGAAAGGTGTCTTTGGCTTGTGGAAGTGTTCTGCAGTTTTCTTGAGTCGTTCTTCACTTGTAGAGTCACTGTTGACCCAACTGCCTTTTGGCTTTTGAGAAGCTGCAAACAGCAGAAGGGGCAAGTTTCTGCTGATCCATTTTGTGCTGAAGTCTGAAGCTTTGGCAAGTGCATTGGAGCACAGAGTGGGGGTGAAGCTGCAAGTCCTTGACTGCTGTCTTGTGTTGCTCAGAAGAGGAAGGCCGTCTTGCAATGCTGCCTGCAGTATCTGGAGTGAAATGGGCACCTTTGTGGCTGGGGAGCTGCGCGGGCCAAAAGGACGCAGGGCTGGCGGCCTTGGGCAGCTGAAGATGAGGCAGCGTGGGGCCCATGGGCCAAGAAGGCCAAGGGCACGGTGGCTGTGCCGGCAGCAGTGGGGCAGCAGGAGCAGGGCAGGGAGTGTGGCCTGTGCTGGGCAGCGCTGCGGCCACAGCTGGAGTGCTGTGTGCAGCCGTGGGCCCTGGGAAGCAGAAAGTCCTGGAGGGGCTGCAGCGTGTGCACAGAAGGACAGGGGAGCTGGGCAAGGGGGAGGAGCACAAGGCCAGGGAGGAGGTGCTGAGGAGCTTTAGCCTGGACAATGGGAGCCTCGTGAGGGACTTTCAGAATCTCCTCAGTGCATCCAAATATTTGAGCCACTTTTGGAAGTGACTTTATCCCCTTTTTTTCCTTGATTTTTTTTTTTGTTTGCTTGGAGGAAGAGGCTTATTCATTTTCTTTTTCTCCCAATTAAGGCTCTTTTCATCATTATTTTCTGCCCTTTTATAGCACTAGGACAGGGTGTTGCCTTCTGATACAAGGCAGGCGACCTGGTTCAGACGAACAGCACGGCAGCCCTCTCACTAGGGCCACTCGGACCAATGACACACGCAGACATCAATGTGATGGACGGTCAAAAGGCGTTTATTATCTCGTCTCTTGGGTTTTTATAGTCTAAGGGGTCTCTACATCAGCATGGGTCTGTCTTTACCTTCTATGGTTAGTAAGAGGTGGACTGTTACTGGGTAGGGGATGGAAAGTTACTGGAATTTGGTTAGGCGGGTTACATTCCTATGTTAGTTTCTTATCTATGGGCGGCAGATGGTCTTATCTAAGGGGATCTGAGGGTCCTGGCTTTCCGTGACATCGCGAGATCTTCCGCAGCGCCTTTCCCTGTCTACCACATCTCCCCCCCCCTTTTCACAAATGAATGAGGTAGTCATGCCTATAGGTACTTAAGTGAGGTATAAGGTTGTAGCTTGACAAGGGAAAAGGGTCTTGGGAGTCCTGAGTAAGCTTTTGTCAGACAAGTTCGGAGGATCTTGTGACTGACGGTGTTCCCTGGTTGAATTCTCTGGTTGAATTCACAGCAATTGTCGTCGGCCTAGGTACAGGATGTTGGTCCGTTCCAGGCGGGTCTGAACGAACGAGACCAGCTTGTTCAGCAGGCATGGTCCGAAGGTGACTGTTAGAAACAGCATGGCCAATGGACCTATCAGGACAGAAATCAGAGTGGTTAGCCAAGGTGATTGATTGAACCAGGACTCGTACCAGCCCTGTTGGGCCTCCCTGTCTTTCTGTCTCTGAGCCAGTCGGTTCCGCAGTTCTGCCATGGAGTCCCTCACGACTCCCGTGTGGTCTGCATAGAAACAGCACTCCTCCTTCAAGGCGGCGCACAGGCCCCCTTGCTGCATGAACAGGAGGTCCAGTCCTCGCCTGTTCTGCAAGACCACTTCTGAGAGTGAGGAGACTGACTTCTCTAGAAAGGAGATGGATTTCTCGATCCTTTGCAGGTCCTCGTCAATCGTTGCTTGCAGCTGGGACAGTCCTTGGTGCTGGGTCGCTAGGGCTGAGACTCCTGTGGCCGTTCCGGCTGCTCCCAGGCCGAGCAGCATCGCGATTGTTATACCTGTCAATATTTCTCTTTTGTGGATCCGGCCGGGTCCCTCAAGAAGATGGTACATTTCTTCGTCTGAGTGGTACAGGATCCTAGGAACAATCAGAACTTGGACACAGAAGTCGTTAGAGTCATTGAATTTGGGAAGGAACACACAAGGACTCACTCCGGATCGCTGGCAAACCCACATCCCAGATGCGGCTGGGACTGCCCATTTATTGTTTTTCCTGTTAGTCTTGACGATTTTGGTGCAGACGTTGCCTTTCCGCCTAGCTAGGGTTGCATTGCCAAAGCATCTGCCTCGGCCTGTGACTTGACTCAGGGTGATTCCCTTGCGAGGGGTGTCCCATCTGCACTGGTGAGGGGCGTCGGCTGAGGAATAACTGAAGGGAGTGTTTAAGGCGACTCCTTCGAAAAAGGGAGGTTTGACATCGTAACAAAGCCAGCAGGATTCGGTTAGGTTAGGGTTGGATTCATTCAGGGATACAAAGGTAGCTTCTAACATGCGAAGGATTGGGTCTGCGTCTGACTCGGTTAAGCGGCTCATCTGAAAGGTCTCCGCTTGACCGGTCGGGACTTTGCTGACCCCTGTGGGTAAGGTTTTGGGGTAGGTTATGTTTCTCCCTTTCGGCACGCTTTTAATCGCTTTGTTGGGTCCGACTGCTCGGGGTGCTGACGGTTGAAGCCTGATAATTTGCACGTTCGCTCTCTCTTTTGACCCTTGAAGGACCGCTGTCCACGTTCTGCCTGTGGCCCAGCTAGGGTGATCTGGCTGCAAGACCGTCATGTTGTACTCAGTGCATGCCCGAAATCTAGGGACTTTATGTTGGTTTCGATGGAAGTTCCCGTGAAAGAAGAGGGGTATTTTGCAACCGATGGGTGCCCAGGTGAACTGTAGGAATTTGTCTGGCTCTTGTGGATCCCACCCGGGCCCCGATGGTCTGGCATCTGTAACTATGGTTTCGCAGCCCCAGTGCCCACAATATCCCCACCCTGGGTGATTGCAGTAGCTTTTCCCAGGGTTTGAAGCTGGGCACCAGTACGATAGGTATGAGTGTTTGACGTGTGGGGAATAGGGGTGTACCTTTGGCTGTCCTGGAAACAGGTCGGTGATGCGGAGCACGAAGGATGGGGTGTTCGGTGTGGTGATCTGTCTGAGTGCTTTGCCCCTACTAAGGTGTCGCATGACCCACCTGAAGGGCTGATGGGGGTAGTGGTCTGGGCTGGCTTGCCCCCTGGCAACAAGCCCCAACAGCAAAATCACACAGAAACTCCCTTGGTGCTTGGGTCTCACCCGTGCGGGTCTCTCGGGTGCTGCTTGGCGGCTTGGTGGTCTGTCGCTTTCGTCTGGAACCGGGAAGTACGCGTCACGAGGGCGTCCCACGAGCAGGTCCTGTAAACAGATACTCGCAATTCTCGTCAGTCTCATTCTGCTCGCCCTGAAGGTCCGGTTTAATCGACTTAAGTGGACACCACCTGATTTTGCCGTCCTTTTTGACCGCTGCGTACCCTCGCCCTGTGAGCGCCAGCCTCCAACCCTGTTCCCACTCGCCTTGTTCGTTTCTGATTACCACCTGTGGGCCCTCTTCTAACGTTCGAGTGACCCAGTGTTTTTGAACGGGACTGTTTGTTTCATCTCCCCTAGGGAATTGATTCAGTGCCAGCAAGGCGGTTGCCAGCATGCGTGCCTGATCTCCTGGGGGAATGGCATTGGCAAAGCCCTCTGCTTTTGCCAACACTTCTATCTTGGTTTTCAGGGTCTGGTTTGCTCTCTCTACTATGGC
The DNA here is from genome assembly GCF_028551555.1 of Melozone crissalis. NCBI lineage: Eukaryota > Metazoa > Chordata > Aves > Passeriformes > Passerellidae > Melozone > Melozone crissalis. Next base: position 1,267,083 of record NW_026535850.1, on the reverse strand, counting down.
CTGTCCGGTACTGTTATGTGGGATGCCATGCACTAGCGTGATACCCCATTTCGAGGCGAATTCCTGTACTTGTTTGGATTTGAAGTTGGAGCCGTTGTCCGTTTTGATCTGCTTGGGGATGCCAAGCCAGGCCATGGCTGTCAGCCAGTGCTGAATTGTGGCTTTGGAATTGGTTTTGGGGTGCTGCGTAGCTACGATCGCTCCGCTATAAGTGTCTACTGTCACTGCAAGCCATGCTCGGGGCCTTAGTATTTCGCACCAGGTGAAGTCCGACTGCCAGATTTCTGAGGGCTTGAGACCTCTCGGGTTGACTCCGTAGGACCAAAGGGGTGACTTCTGACAATGAGGGCAAGTGGCTACCACATGTTTGGCGTCCGCCGTCGAGATTCCGCATCTCTTCGCCAGTGCTTTGACTCCGATGTGGAGCGACTCGTGCAGTTGACGAGCTCTTTGCAAGGTCCAAATGCCTTTCGCTGCGGCGTCTGCTTTGTCGTTGCCGATCTGAAAGTAACCTTTGACTGGGTCGTGGCTGTTGATGTGGATGACTGACACGGTGCCCTGTCGCGAGGAGAGTGCTTCTTCCAGCATTAGGGCTGCTGCTGATGTTGACACTCCTGGTCCTGCCATGGCTAGGCTGAGCCTTGCCACGAATATGGAGTCCGTTACGATGTTGAGGTGTTCGTCTTGGAAGAGTCCGCACGCCAAAACCACTGCTGCTGCTTCCAGTTGTTGCACTGACAGTGTGGGGTCCCTCGCTTTGACGCAGTGCCATTGCTCTCCTGCCTGCCATACTGCTGCTGCGGTTGAGGTCGTGGAGGAAGCGTCTGTGAAGACCGTTGGTCCCGGCTGCGGTCTGTCCTTGACCTTCGGTGGCATGTCCATGTCGACTATGGTCAGCAGCTGAGTCCAGGGTGGCTTGGAGGAGTAGGAGATTTCTCCTCTGAAGCCGGAGAGAGCAAGGGCCAGGTACTCCGATATTACGGTTGACTCTATGGTCGGCTGCTTGCGAAACGGAAGGTGGATGCTTGTCGGCTCTGTCCCTAGGTGTTTCAAGGCGAGTCTCCTGCCTTTCATGATGAGGTTGGCAATGCACTCGATTCCTGGGGAAAACGCACGAGCGGGTCTTCCGAGGACCACCCATTGGATCGGTCGGGCCTTTTCTGCAAGTCCTTGGGCCAGTGCTCCCACTCCCCCCTTCGGTGTAAAGTGGACATACAGGTCCAGGGGCATGGCTGGATTCCACCTGGCAAGTGTGCCAGTGGCCATTTGGTTTTCGATGAAGTCGAGGGAGCTCGTTGCTTGCGGTGTCAGCTTCTTGGGTTCCCAGGGGTTCTTTCCTTTCAGGAGGTCGTACAGAGGGTCCATGACCTCGGGAGGAATCAGGACGATGTTGCGAAGCCACTGCAGCGATCCCACCAGGCGTTGCACGTCGTGGAGCGTCTCGATGTCTCGGTTGATCTTCATCTCGGGGGGTGTCACGTAGGAGCTTGTGATGCCTACTCCCAGGAAGGTCACGCAGGGTCCTCTCTTGATCTTTGCGCTCGCGATCTCGAAGCCGTTGGCTTGAAGGGTTTCCGTGACTGTGGACACCAGGTGATCCACTTGGCTTGTCGATGGTGCTGCGACCAGGATGTCGTCCATGTACTGGATGATGGTTGCGGTGGGGTAGGAGTGTCGGACTGGCGTCAGTGCTTTGTCCACGGTGATTTGGCATATGGTGGGACTGTCGACCAGGCCTTGTGGAAGTACTCTCCATTGGAAGCGAAGGTTGGGCCGCTCGCCGTTCCGAAATGCCATGGAAAAGGCGAATCGTTCTCTGTCCTCAGGGTGCAGGGGTATTGAAAAGAAACAGTCCTTGATGTCCAGTACTGCACACGGCTGCCCTGTGGGGATGGCTGAGTTCGCGGGAAGCAGTGTCTGGACTGGACCCATGGGTCTGATAGTCTTGTTCACTTCTCTCAGGTCGTGGACGAGACGATAGCCTTGTCCGGACCTTTTGGGGACTACGAATACTGGGGTGTTCCATGGGCTGGTGGAGGGTTCTATGTGACCCTTTTGCAGTTCTCGATCGACCAGTTCCAGCAAGGCTGCCATTCGAGGCTCTGTCAGGGGCCACTGCTCAACCCATACAGGGTCTGATGATTTCCAAGTCAATTTGATTGGCAGCGGAGGGTGTGCGGCAGTGGCCCTCAGGATAAATTTGTGATCCGAAATCCTAGCAGGGAGAGAACATCCCTTCCTAACAGGGGTGGAGAATTCTGCAAAATGTAGGGGTAGATTGCTACTGTCTGTTCTGGTCCCTTTTTCGTGTGAAGTGTTATAGCCACCAGCTGGGTGCTTTTCCATGCCCGGGACTGCCCCCCCACTCCGTTCACTGGGGGGACTTCTTTGAATTGCCAATGTCCGGGCCAATGTGTTTGGGGAATAATCGTGCAGTCTGATCCCGTGTCCGCCCAAAACTGAAGCCCTATGACGTGAGGATCTTGGCTGCCGTAAAGGCGGCATGTCCCCCACACCATCAAGGGCTCCTTCCCTATTTTCATGACCAAGGCCACCCAGGGATCCCGCTCTGGGGCGTCCCCTGCTGGCCCTGTGACTCCGGCACGGCTTGTGGTGGTGGGGGGTGCGAAGGTATTGAGGGTGCTGCACAGCTCTGCCATTGTATTGCTGGGGGGGATGCAAAGGTGACTGCTCCCTGTGGGGGCATAGGGTATGAGGGTCCCCTGCCCCACTGGGGGTTGCTGTAGCTGGGCCGCTGCATATTCCAAGTGGGAGGGGGCTGAACACGGCCCGGCCACCCCCTCCCTCTCCCGTTTCCCTGAGGCCTGGATCTGCATTCCTTAGCTAAATGCCCCTTCCTTCCACACCCCCAGCACGGTCCCCTGCCTCCCGCTTGGCGGGGTGGAGCAGCTGCTGATAGGCGGCTTGGCTGGGGGCAGTTTGCTGCCAAGTGGCCTGCCTGGCCACACTTAAGGCACGCCATCACGCTGGTTATTGCAGTTTGAACTGCTGCTTGGATGGGAGCTAGGTGTTCCTCCTTTGCAACGTGTCTGATCATGGCAGCTATATTGGACCCCTGTGGCAGTGATCTTAAAATGTCCTTAGTGGCTGAGTTACATTGCTGGCGTAAGCACTCGGCCAGCACGGGACCCTTTGCCTCTGAGGGTAATGCAGAGGAGTCTAATGCAGCCTGGAGCTTATCCACGAATTGAGTGAAGCTCTCACTCTCACCCTGTTTTATGGAAGACCATGGAGAGGGTTTGGCTACCACTTTAGAAGCGTCACGGATGGCTTCTTGGGCAGCTCGGGTCGTTGTCATGACCTCATGGGCCCGCAGGCCCTCAGCCTGTTGCTGGGGGGTGATCATAGTGGGGTCTGTGCCCATGAGCCTCTGTATGCTGGAGCCGTGCAGTGGATGGTCTGCCCCTGTTACCAAGGCTAGCTGTTTCATGCAATTATCCTCCCATTCTTGTTTGAACACGATCATCCCTGCACCATCAAATATCATTCTACATGTCTGCTTAATATCGAAGGGAAGCATATCGTCCCCACCAAAAAGGCCGTCAATAAGTGTGCAAACCATGGCAGAATTAATTCCCTTATCCGCAATCGCTTTAACAATTGCCTGCACATCTTTCGGATTGACTGGTGAATAAGTCCTTTGGTTTCCGCCTGCCCCCCCCACACGGACCGGGAACACAAAAGTGGCAGACGGAGCCCATTCCGCGCAAGCCATTTTTATTTTCCGCCAATTTGTGAGCGGGGTTTGGTTTTTCTCTGGTAACCCCTTCACCCAAGCAGGAGCACTGTGGCTAGTGACCTTACATGCCGCTTCTCTCTCTCTGTTAAAGCCGTAATCCAGATCGGAATCCTCCGATCCTATCTCGGGCTCGGAGCTCGAGCCCGAGTCCGAGCCGGAAGTTGAATAAAGAGACGCTTCCGGGCTGCTCTGCCTTTTCCCCGGACTCCGACCCCGCCCCCTCCTGCGGGGGTCGGGCCGTTCCCTCTCCCTGGGGTCCCCCCGCCTCCTGCTGGGGGAGGTCCTTGTCCTATAAGGACCTAATTTGAACTGAGGGCTCTGATTGGTCTTACGCGTCTCCGCGGGGGCCGCCCCGTCTCCCCGCTCGCCCGCGCATGCGTTGTTAAGCAGGCTGACCGCGCTTCCGCCCCCCGCCTCCTCCTTTCCGCCCGGACCACGCGGTTCGGCGCCATTTTCAAATGCATAAGGTGGGGGGGCGTTTTTATCGGTCCCTACGGGGTCCGCCAATTCGGCCGCGTTCCGCGCCTCCTCCGCGAGCCCCCGCCAGAACGTCCGCGGGTGTTCCCCCCCCTCCGATGGTGAATCCGCTCGCTGGGGGGGATCTGGCGTTCGCGCCTCCGCGCGCCCGCCCGGGTCAGGCCCCTCCGCGGTTTGTGTCGCCGCGCCCACCCCCAACTGCGGCACGGCTAATAAACAAGTTCGCGCGGCTATCCAGGTTTCTTGCTCTTGTCGAGCCTTTTGCAGAGCCTGGACAACCCTGCCCCACGATTTTAGGGCTTTCCCTGAGCCCGAGGACATGGTGTCCTCCGCCAGGGCTTTTGTACAATTATCCCACACGTCCGAATGTAGGACGTCCACGGGGCTTTCAATAGCCCCAAGCTTAATCAGTCTCGGCAATGCGAGAGATAAATCCCTAAGTTTACATTCTATACCCCATTGTGCATGCATCTCTGTTACGACCTTCGCAATGGCTTCCATGGTCCACGCTGGTCCGGAGGCGTCCCTCCCGCTGTGGTCAGACCTGCTGCCAGCAGCCGCTGATCTCTGTCCAGGAGAATCCCCGAACCCCGGGGGCTGCAGCAGTCCCGGGTTCGGCACCACTTTGTTGCCTTCTGATACAAGGCAGGCGACCTGGTTCAGACGAACAGCACGGCAGCCCTCTCACTAGGGCCACTCGGGCCAATGACACACGCAGACATCAATGTGATGGACGGTCAAAAGGCGTTTATTATCTCGTCTCTTGGGTTTTTATAGTCTAAGGGGTCTCTACGTCAGCATGGGTCTGTCTTTACCTTCTATGGTTAGTAAGAGGTGGACTGTTACTGGGTAGGGGATGGAAAGTTACTGGAATTTGGTTAGGCGGGTTACATTCCTATGTTAGTTTCTTATCTATGGGCGGCAGATGGTCTTATCTAAGGGGATCTGAGGGTCCTGGCTTTCCGTGACATCGCGAGATCTTCCGCAGCGCCTTTCCCTGTCTACCACAACAGGGTCTGCTAGAATTTTATTTTCCAAGGTGTCACTTCTGGAGAATACAGTATTTTTGCATGAGAATACATCATTCTGTGCAGGGACCTTGGTGCATAAGGAGCTGTTGTGGTCCCAGGCCAGCCAGTAGGGCCTTAGAGGTCACTTTGAGCTTAGTAGTGCTTGTGCCTTTTTGCAGCCCAGGGAATCAGTGTGTGTTGTGTTCAGGAATTGAGCAGGAAATCAATGCCCTTGCATTCCAGCTGGTGCTCAGAGATCACAGGAGCTGGGAGGGGCTGGGCTGCATTTCTGATTCCAGCCACTTCAGCACCATCAGTGCGGTCGAGTCCAAGAGAAGAACTTGCCCGAGCACAGATGCACAAAGAGTCCAGTTCCAGCAATGCTCTGGGTCTGATTGCATTCCATAAGGACCTACATGCTCCAGATGCACCAAGAGTGTGGTTTTTTGAGGCAACAGGAGAGCAATCTCAGGATTGTAGTTGAGCAGGGCACTGGCTACCATGTTCTGATGTGTGTAGCAGCAGACAGGAAAGAGAGATTTCAGTAATGAGATCTGTCTACCTATCTATCTATCTATCTATCTATCTATCTATCTATGTAACATTTACATAATTGCATCTTCCTGGTTCTGGTCCAAGGCAGCTGGAGGTGCAAAGCTCATCGAAAGCATCCCTTTCAGGAGAGGATTAGAGACATGTTCCCTTGACCAATTCTGAGCAGGCAGAGATATTTTCCCCTCCAGATATGGTGGTTTTTTTTCCCCCTCAGAGTTGTTTTCCTCCTCTGGCCTCTTCTGCCCTCAAGTCCCCAGTTAATTCTTTAAATTTCTGCCTGTCCCAGAGCTGCAACAATTCCATGTTTAGGTGGTGTTTGGTGACTCTGGTCACACATGCATTACGTGACACATGGTTTCCTTCACTGGCATCCCCAGGGCTGCGTAAGTGCATTGGTTCATGGGGCCTTAGGAGAGTCTTCTCTTTCCCTCAGCAGCAGCAGCAGCAGCAGCAGCAGCAGCAGCAGCAGCAGGGAGCGGTGGCAGGGTCAGGACGAGGAAGAGGTGCCTGCCCTGGCCCTTTGCTCCCGGGCCCCAGGCCAGGAGGGCTCTGGTTGCAGCAGGGCGCTCTTCGGGCAGCCCCTGGCAGCCTCTGCATGGAGCACGGCACGCTGCCCTGTCCTGCTTGTGCCACTTTTCTTCAGCAATACCCTAGCTCCTCTTCACAAGGAAAAAATTCCAGCAATCTAAAAAGAGATCATTCAAGTACAGTTCTACCTGCCTTTGCATTGTAGTTCAGGGCATGTATTTTTTGGTCTATAATTTCATGATTTTTATGAAAACATGCATTCATATCTTCACATTTTTGTGGTTTTAATTATTCATATACCTAAACACTCCATTTTAATCTCTTGATTTATTGCAGTTGGTGATTTTGAGGTAGTATATTTTAAAATGTCAAAAAACAACACCTTTTGGGTACTTTTTCTCGCTCTTAAAAAAACACCCATATGCCATTTTAGTCTCTGTCTCTACAAATTGGTTCATATTGGCCTATTTTAAATCAGGGCTACAATACTTCTATAGGATTGAGAGCGCTCCAATGAAATGCACACCGGTGATTCCTCTTGTGCAATGTCAGGGCCCCACCGTAAAGCCTCTATTTACTTTTTTTTTCTCTCATTAGCTCAACTGCAAACACGTTTAATTGCAAACTTACACAAGATGAGCAAAATCAAAATGATGTGATGGGCCTTTGGGAGCTCCTTGCTGATCTTTCTGCTTCTTCGGCTAAACAAAGCTCTGATCCAGGCAAAGAGATTGCACTTAGTGCTACACAACCATTTGGCTGGAACTTGCTGATTTCTAGGAACAGCTGGAGGCCTCTCTCTCCCCAGGATGTTTTGGCTGAGTCAAGCTTTGCTGGGTTTTGGCTGCAAATACCATTGCCCTTGCTTTCTTCTATCCACAAGTACCATGGCTGGGCAAAAACTGCCACGTGGGCCATCTTCCAAAGGCACTTTGGTCTGGAGTTTGTGAATGAACGAGAGCCTCATCCACTTCCAAACAACATGAAAAAAATCAGGAAAGAAAACTTCCCATCCTTAACAAACAACTGACAATTCACAAGTGGATCTAGAGCTTCTTTACGCAACGAAAAGGAAGGCAATCTTCCAATGAAGTTGTGCTTTCACGAGTTTTTCTTCTGACTCCCACTCCCAGCTGGCACTGGAAAAAGTCACGTCTCTGCAAGTGTCAGTGTCTTCTGTCTGCCATCAGTTGTTTTGCTGCAACAATCAGAACAGGCATCAGGCTGGAGAGAGGCTCAGCTGATGCTAGGAACAGGAGATGCCCCAAGGAGAAAAAAGACATGAACTTTTACCTCCCAAACCCATCTCCCCAGAGGCTCAAGATTCCTCTTGTTCCCAGAAATACAAAGAAATAGGGCTCAGAAGACCCTTTGCAGCTACGTGTTCATGCCCAAGACTTTGCTGATGCCATTTGGGTTTTGCCTTTTTTCTTTTCTGTCTTTTCTGTATTCCTTGCACATCAATTTAGAGCTCTGTAGGCTACTCGATTTGTGACTACTTTTCCCAGTCCTTTTCCATGGCCTTTGCCTAAGCAGAAAGACAAACTTCCAGAGCTCCAAGCGCCGGGGGGTAGAAGGCCCCAGTGTTATCTTGGTTCTTCCTGGGACAGACCCCTGCAGGGAGCTGGTGGACTCACCATCCCTGCAAGCCTTTGAAAGAAGACTGGATGTGGCACTCGGTGCAGTGCTTTAGTTGAGGTATTAGGCCATAGTTTGGACTCGATCATCTTGAAAGTTTCTGTCTTCCAAGCCAGGGATTCTGTGATTCTGTGACTGAGGCAGCTTTTCCTGCAGCCCTGCAAAGGGCTGCGGGGGCCCTTGGCCAAGGATGGGGATCAAGGCTCATGGAAAAGAAGCAAAGGGCTCAAGGCGAAGGCTGACAGGGCACAGCCGCCCCAGCGCAGCCCAGAGCGAGCCTCATGTCCTCCTCCTCAACCTGCGCCCTCTGCGCTGCCCTTTGCGGCGCCGGCCGCTCCTCTGGCTGCGGGGCTCCAGGGCATGCTGGGGGCCAGGCCCCTCATCTTTGGGAAGTGCCGGAGCCTTGGAGGCCAGCGGCTGCTGCTGTGGCTGGCAGGGGAGAGCTGCGGCTGCGGCCCCGGGCACGGTGAGCTGCCGCTATAGCCGGCTTCTGCCGCGGCTCCTGCCTCTGCTGCGGGCTCTGCTCCTGCCCTGTGCGCACAGACACGGCCGAGGGCTGCCCGGCAGCTCCGTGCCGCTCTGCAGCGGGCCAGGCCGGGCTGCTGCTCTCTGCGGCCTCTACCTGCCGCTGCTGGCCCCGCTGCGCTCCCGCCTGCCTCTGCCGCAGCCGGGCCCACACGGGAGGCAGCACATTGCGGCTGGCTCGGAAAAGCCCAGCCCGCAAACTGCCCGCCACGGCCTCGGCCTCAGGGCACAGGCTGCCGGCGTCCTCGCAGCTGCGAGCCGGCCCGGGCCGCCTGCCGGCCTCGGCCACAGTTCCCGCCTTTGTCTCCATGGCTGCGGCTGCTCGGCACAGCGGGCTGAGCACAGCCAGTGCCAGCAACAGCTCCTCACGGGCCCAGGCCCTGGGCGCTCCGAGCCCGCCCTCCCCCGAATCCCAGCCATGAGGGGCTTGGCGTCCCAATGCATCCCCTGGGGACAGCAGAGTCGGCCACTGAGCTCAGCCCATGGTGACACCACCAAGTGACCAATGGAAAATTCACCAAATCCTCATCAGAGACAAGAGAAAACTCCCATGGTGCCTGACAGCCTGAAGCAACTGCCAATTCCAGATCATTCCATCCATGTATGAAAAGAGGCTTTTGCATTAAAGCAGAAAAGAGTTATCAAAAAGGAGGGCAGGAACAAACAACAAAGTTATTTGGACTCATGCTTCTTGTGTCTGTTAGAAAGGCCAAGAAAATGCACTCCTTGCTCTTCTGACACAGCTCTCTCTGTTCATGATGTGGGACAGCGAGTGCTGATGATGTGCAGGAGCTGATGCAAGGGACAGGGACGAGGACGCAGCAGGCACAGTGCCAAGCTGACAGAGGGATGATCTCTGGCAGTGGCACTGAAGGAGAAGAGTTTGCAGGCAGGACAGAAAATGGCTCTTTGTTTCACCTCTTCTTTCAGTGCTGCTAAGAATGTAGCCTGGAGCGAGCTGAGAACTCCAGAGCCTGGAGCCCTTTCCAGGCAGGGCTGCATCAGACACAAACCAGCAGGGGACTGAGGAGCCCCTGGGGTGGCAGTGAGCAACCTCGGGCTCTGCTCACTGCTGCTGGCATTTTCTATTGAGCCATCTCCAAGGTCTTCTGTTGTGCTCTGTATTTCTAAGGGTTTTCCCACTTGGTTTTTTTTGGTTGTCTCCTGCACCTTTTTTTCTCCAAATTTTCCTATCCTGTCAGCAGCAGCCCTTGTCCAGAACTGGCTCTAAAATATCAGCAAAGTATCTAAGAACAACAATGGGTGGAATCCTGTGGCTCAGGAATTCATATGCCAGAGCCCTGCCTGTGCCTTATGCTTTGTCAGGACCTCCTTCTCTGTGCAAGACTAGGGATTAAGGGAGTTTTTTTGCCAAAGAGCTCCTGAGAAGCAAATGTTGTGCTAGGTTTCTCAGGAGTGTATCCGTTAAGTTCATTGCTGGCAAACAGAAAGTAAGGCCAGGGTAGCAGAGTAGCTGGGAGCTGGTCACTCCCTGCAAAGGGCTGGTGTATGATGTGAGAACACCACATTCCAGGACGGGCAAGCAGGGTCAATGTGCTCAAGGTACTGCAAATGAGGTTTGGGTCCACTTAGAGAGTAGTCAGGGCTGGTGAGCACTGCAAGATCCAGCTGCAGTCCCCATCCACGTCCCTTTCAGTGCTGACTTCAGGGTGTCTGCAGCCTGGATCCAGAGCGGCCTGGGGGGCTCCTGAGGCTGCCTTTGCACTCAGGGTGAGGATGCCCAGGAGCCCCTGAGGCCGGCAGTGGGGACCAGGGCTGGGATTTGTGGCCTGGCAGGCGTGGCTCTGGGGGCTGTGACATGCCAGGCCATGGGTCACTGTCAATGCCCTCTGCAGCCCTGACTAGCTCTGTGATGCTCCAGGGACAACGGCAGGAGTGGGGATCTGGCTAGGTTAGGGTTTTGCCTGAGCCAGAACCTCTAGGGCAAATGCCGAGACGTAGAGACCCCTGGAGGACCGAGTGGAGGAAGCAGAGGAGGCTCTTCTGCGGTGTAAAGCGCAGCAAATTCATCAGGACAGGCAGGGGGAAGGTTCACAGCAGAGAATTACAAAAAGGAACAAACGTTCAGAGAATCCCCAGCCCCCCTCTGCACGCGTTTTTAAAATCTTTCAAAACACGGGGTGGACACCATATAGTAACCAATAAGCGACTCTTGGGATGTGGTTTTGAGGGCTACAAAAAATCAGAACAAGGGGAAGAGAGAGCGTTGGGATAGCGATTGGATCTTAGGGTGAGGGACAGGGAACTTTCTGGAACAAAGGGTAGGGTTTGGGCTGATGGATGGGGCAAAGGGGCCGGATTGTCTTGACAGACAGGGAAAAATCTGGTGAAGAGGGAGGGAATTCCTTAAAAGACACTTGGGTAGGAGGGGATAACACAGGGGAGAAACTAACTGTAATAACTCGGGGAACACTTGAACATACCACTATATAACAACATTTGGCTCAATAAACTACCACACTGCAGCACAGAAATTCAGGCTTTCGGCAGCTGAGAGGTGGCACTATTAGAACCCACAGCAGCTGGTGAAAGCCATCTCTCTCCTTCAGGTTCTTGCTGTGTGGGAAGGTGCTGCGAGTTGTGGTGGCTGCACTCCCCCTTTGCTGGGAGGATGATCTGTACCAGGGGAGAGCAGAAAGCTGCCATGGTGAGCAGAACATGCTCAGAGCATTACAGTTCAAAGAATGGCACTGGCCCTGAAGGGCAAACAGCTTGAAAGCATATAATTATGTGCAGAACCATTGCAAAAATTTTCTCTTCTAGAACATGCCCGTTTTTGTATACTGTAGATGAATACTCTGGGTTTTATAGAATACATGGGTTTTTTTCTTAAAGGTTTTTGGGAGAACTCTCAAGTTTATTTCTGTTTGTATTTTACATCCAGCATGCATACAGTTTTTTTAATTATTATTATTTTTCTTTAGTAAATACTTAGGGAAAAATACCTAAGCATTTTTTAATCTTTTGGGATATGGTGATTAATATTCTTAGAAAGAAAACCTTGTTGAACACATGTGAAAACATAGAGAGAGGGAAAACAGTATAAAAGTCTTTTAGAAAAGGGCGTGTAATGAGGACTGCAGAACTGAGTAATTCCTCCAAGGGCAGAATTAGCAAGATATAACACCAAGAATACCTACCAAGATATGTGGGATCTCAGCACATCAGTCCTGATGTGCAGAGTCACCGAGATAACCCTTGGGGGGCTCGGAGGTCCTGGAATGTTGCCAGAAGTGTCTGGTGGCTGGACTTTGATCCTGCACAGGAGACGACACCTGTATGAGGATGGGAGGATCTCACGGGGATAAATGGTGAAGGGATAGGTTAATTATAGTGTGAAACACAGGGTTTAGAATTTCAGTACAGGGGGGTCTAGAGAAACAAGATGGAGGAATTAGGGCGTGTCCTGTCCTCCTTCTTCTTCTTGGCCTCCATCTTCTGTGATGGTGGTGGCACTTTGGGATTGGTTCTTACTAAAAGTGCACTTGTCAATAAGGGTGAAAGGTATTGGGGAAAATAGGTAAATATCTTATACGTAGTTTTGGGTATAAAGATAAGTGACCGCCCCGAGGGCTCTCAGTGTGCTCATGGCCGACGTGCTGTGCGGACCTCTGTCGGGCCGGGAGAAAATCTTGTAGATAAAAACTAATAAACACTGAAGACCGGGAAAAAACCTGAAGACTCTTTTCGTCCTTTGGAGCGCGGGCTGTCCCATGGCCATCCCGAGCCTTTCCAGGCCATCAAAAACAGCCGAGAACGGGACAAAGATACATGTTTCCATGTCTATATTGTTATGCCTATATATGTATTTACTTCTATTTATTATGTATGGAGTTGTATAGTTCTAAAATTCTATTTATTTAGTTCTGGATCTGAGTTCCTTTACAGAGGGATATTGCTGTTTCTGTATTTGTATATGGGCTGTACATTTGTAGTAATAAGTAATGAATTTAATTGTTAAACTTCAATTCAGTAACTTCAATATTTGTGAGTTGTTGCAGAGGGTTGCAATAATTTTTTTTCACTGAAGTTGATATCTGTATATATTTATATAGCACAATTCTAAGAATAAATTTTATTCATAAATTGATATTTCTGTGTTTCTATATCGGTAGCACAGGTGTTGCAATTTAAAATAAATTTCATTTTTAAACTTAAGTTAATGTTTGTGTATTTGTACATTAGTAGTGCGGGTGTAACTATCTGTAATAAATGCAATGTTTCAACTGAAGTAAGTGTAGATTTGTGCTACTCAAAGCCATGGGCAGATGTAAATGCTGGAGGATTTTGGCCATGCAAATCTCCGGCCATGCCCAGCACATGCCCCACCTGCACTCAGGCTGGGCAGGGGAAGCGCAGATTTGGGCTGGCAGCAGAGCCCCACGTTGGCTCAGAACTCACTGCAGAGGCTGCTGAGAAAACTCTGGGGCTCCATGAGCACAGAATCCAAGCAGGAGCCACCCAGGAGGACAAATCCCTCATCCCATGGGCAGCTCTTTAGAAAAGTGCTCCAAGTGTCCCCCTGAAGCTCATCCCAGAGAGCAGAAGCCAGCAGGGATCCTGAGCCAGCTCTGCTGCCTTTGGCAGCACTTTGGCAAATGAGCTGCAGCAAGGGGGAGGCAGCAGCGACTGTGACTGCTGCAGGCTGGGGATGAAGGAAGGGCCATGGACACAAGTGCTGAGATGCCCCAAAATCCAGAAGGAGGCTGGAGAGTTGGGAATCAACTTGGCATTTCAGTGCCAAGCTCTCACAGGCACTGAAATGATGGAATCCCTTTGTGTGAAGTGACCTGGAAGAACTGACAGGGAGTTGCTGCTAGGATCAGCAGTAGCAGAAAGCAAAAATGTACATACACTAGGAGATAATCTAATATCCCCCACAAGCAATGGCTTCAAAAATGATCTCATATATTCATCATATTATATTATATTATATTATATTATATTATATTATATTATATTACATTACATTACATTACATTATATTATATTATATTATATTATATTAATAAAAATATATAATACATAATATGCATGAAATTTAATGCACATGTATTTTTGGACAATTTTCTTTTTTTATATATATTTTCATTTAAGATACATATTTGAAATAGCCTTTCAGCTTGGGAGAGTGAAGATTTACAACAGTGCAAAACCATCTGCCCACAGAGCATTCAGCTCCCGGGTGCGTGCACGCACACCCACCCACTGTGCCTGCTCTTCTCAGCATCTCGGGGCTGCTGTTTGCACAGAACTGGGATGAATTTAGCTCCACAGAGGCACGAGTGGGGTGTCCAGCTTGTCATGAACACTCATGTGGCAATGAACAACACAGAGCTCTCAAACCACATTATCACAGGTCATTTCATTCCTGCTGGGCACTGAGGAACTCTTAAAAGACACAGAAAAGGGGTGGAAAACATTGGCATCCTGGTACTGCTGGTATCCTCCTGGAGGAAAATCTGTTGGGTTTCTTAAGGTGGTAGCTTTCCAAAACCTAGGAAAACTGCTGAGCACTGGTAGCCCAATTGTGAATGGTTTTCTTGACTTGGCAAAGCTGGGGTGTTAACAATGGACTCGGTCCTTGGTTCAAATCACCTGCCCTCACCTGCAGACAAAAGTACTATCACCACCAGCAGCAGCAGCTACATCAGTCAATTTTCTCAAAAAGCTGTGTTAAACTTGGGAGAGGAAAGGAAAACACATCAGACACTGTGGATTATTGACAAGACTCTGAGCAACAGTTCCAAAGCAAAGGGCAGCAGCTTCTCTCTGGGCCACTCCTTGTGCCCTAAGGCAGCTGGGCTGCCCTGGCTGCCCAGGACCCTGCGCCCCGCAGGCTCTGCAGAGCTGCACAGCGGGGAGGCAGCTTCGGGCACCTCAGCCCCTGGGCAGGAGGGGCTGCTTGCTCTGCAGGGCTGTCTGGGGGCAAAAGCAGGGTGCTGGCCTTCTGCTCTTGGCCCTAGCCCGGCCTTGCAGGGCTAATCCTGTTCCCTGTCTCAAATGTGCTAATGATAGACCCGGTTGTTTGCAGCTCTGCACAGGTGTGATTTGCACCACAAAATACTGAAGGACCAAGGCCTGAACCACAGACCCTGACTGAAACCTCAACAACAGGACCTGAGCCAAAGCTGCCCTCTAGATGACCTTCCCAACCCAATGTTCTATGTACCTGCTCCTTCACCAAGTGTTACTATCAAAAGGATTGTTGCATCCATTCACTGGTGAAACACGTCTTCACCTTTCTGCATGAGGAAAGTGGACAAGGCCACACATGGCCTTGGTTCCTCCTTGAGCCCTGGGCAGGCTCGGGGAGAAAACTAAGAGGAGAATGACACCAGCTGTGCCCCCAGCAGAAGCTCTGGCACATTGCTCGTCCAGCACTGTCGGAGCCGGGCTACTCTCCCAGCGCTCTCGGGAGCCTCGTGGCCGCCAAAGGTGGAGGCACCGCAGGATTTCCCGGTTCCCGGCCGTGGCTCTGCAGGGCTGGGCTGGGACAGCTTCCCCCAGGTGATGTGCAGCTCTGGATGAAGGGGAAACCATTGGGCTACCTGGTGATGGATCTTCCTGAATCACCAGAGGCACCCTTTTGTAATAATGCTGAGGTCCATTGCTTAGCTTGTCCTTTCCTGACTCTTTTTTACACTTTTGCATCACACTGTTCCTTCAGCTGGTGTGTCTGCATCTCTGACCCTCCCCACCATCAAAACAAACACACAGCCAGTTTAGCACGAGACCTGCCTCTCTGCCAGCCCATCTCTTGGAAAACACCCCTGATGGCCATCTCCACAAATGAAATTCCCACTTTGCAACTTCCTTTGCTGCAGGCAGGTGAGAAAAGGAGCCACTCCCAGCTCTGGACACCTCCAGAAACCAGCTGCTTTCAGCAGTCACAACCCTGAAATATCAACCTCCTTCCTTAACCTGCCATTGGGAGCTCCCACCAAAAGGCCTTTTATCCAAGGATACCCACAGAAGAGCTGGAGAAGGGAGCAGTTTGAAACACAACTGCTTCAGAGTTTAAACCTGCCTTTATCAAATGAGCACACACCAATCTGTCCCAAAGGGAAAGCAGGCAGGAATGAGAAGCTCCTCTCCCACAACCACAAACTCTGTGCTTCCTTCTGTTCCAGCTGGAGAGTGGAGGCCATGGGCTGCACCTCACTTTGGGAAGGAGCCCTGGGAATTGGCCTGATCTGGGAGGGCAGCAAAAGGAATTCCATAAAAAGTAGGAAAAGATTCTCTTGAAGGAATAGATGATGACAATATTTCTGCAGAAAAGCAAAAAAAGAATAATTGAAGCATTTCAAGAAGTGCCCAGACTGAAATTTGTTTGCCAGTACGACAACCCCAAAGTCTCTGTGGTGTGTCAGCAAGCTGAGGAATGAACCTGCAAGGCTTGGATAAACATCATTGGTGTCCGCCCCCCAGAGCACAAGCAGCTCCCCAACAACACTTCAAGACTAAGGGACAAAGCTTCCCCCCTTCAGCTCTCCACAGCAGCTCTAGGGAGTCTCTCCCACTGCAAGATCTCCTTTTTCAGTCTACAGTGACAGGAGTTGGCTGCAGGGGACATTTGCATGGGAACTCTCCCCAGATTGGGGGGAAGAAAAAGAAGAGGTGATTCCTGAGGAAAGAAAAAGGCAACGCTGCTTGGGAAGACACCAGTGTGAGTTTGCTACAACTCTAGGCCCGAAATCCCCTGAAGAAAGCCGCATCCATCCATGGGGCAGCACTTTGGCTTTGATATCAATGCTGACAAAATTGCTTCCCATTCCTGCTGCCGTAGCTGACTCCAATTCATGAGCAATGTGCCAACTCTGCCAAAGACAGGCAGACATGGTGAGATAAAACCAGCTAGTCTGCTGAAAAGGAGTCCAAATTAATGTTTTCTAACTCCCCCTTTTCATCCTTTCCGCAGCCAAGACAGAGCAATGTCCTTCCTCTCTGTCCCCAGTGGTTACCCAGGCATGGGATGCAGCGTGGGGACAGAGCCTGTCACTGCTCCCAGTGCCCTGCCCTGCCCTTCCGTGCCTGCCTTGCCCTTCCCTGTCCTGCTGGATCCTGCTGTGCTGTGCCGTGCCGAGCCGAGCCCGGCCAGCGGTCACGCATTTCGGGAATGACCCTCCCCTGTGCCGGCCGCCGGCGTAATGAACATACCACTTTGTAACTTTGACTAGTTAGAGAGTCTTTGTCCCTGATTTTCAGTTTTAACAATTCAGGGAGCTTTTTTTTTCCTGACAGTACAGTTGCTGCCAAGGGAAACACACCCAAAGACCAATAGTGACCCAGCCTTCCCTTTGCTTCCCTTTTCCTTCCCTCACTGCTACACAGCGCTCTCATACCAGCACCTCAGTGCTGCCTCACCTGAGCATTTAGAGCTGCCTCCAGGCCCTTCCAGGCTAAGTGCAGGTTCTCAGGACTCTGAGGGTTCCTAGCTGCTTGGGAGAAGGTGTTTGCTTCATCTGGACTTCTTGGGGTTTCATTGGAGGAGCCAGGCACAGGCAAATTTCATCTCCACTGTGAGCTCTTCATTCTGCTTGTTCCCATGAAGCTTAAATGCCAACCTGAGCTCATCGTTCCTCTGGTTCCCGTAGACCATCACAGCCCTTCCATGGCCTCTCCAGAGAGGAGCAGCTGCACATCTTCAGAGCAGCAGTTGTTCGCCCGCATCCCATCAGGGAGGGAAAGAGTTTCTGCCCTTGCTTTCCAAGCAGGTCCTGGTTAATGACCCTTTAAAATGTTTTCCTGCAGTGCTCTGTCATGGGTAGATCTCAAGTGAGAATCGGGTAGAAAGGGTCAAGTCACCTAGGAAGGGGGACCTTGAAAACAGAAAGATTCTCTGCCTGATTTTCCTGTACTTGCTGCAGATTTGGATGGTGTTCTGGGCATTTTGCAGACAGCCTCTCTGTAGGGGTACAAGGGCAAGGTGGAAGATATTGCCTAACAAGTGGTCAGTGTTAGGTGCACTCTCCTCTTTCTTTGAATGAAGCCAAACTAGGACTCTGATAGGATATTGCAGATGTTTAAGACTGTCTGCCCTGCAAATCAAGCCATGCCCTTTGACACTGGCAGGGGGCTGTGTAGAAATCACGAACGGGCCGGGACTGCTGAGGAACGCGCCTCGAGCTGTTTGTTTTCCAGCATCAGTCTCATTACATGGGTCTGACAATGGGAAGATGCCAGCAGCTCAAATCCCAGGCAGCAGACAAAGAAATTAATGTTACAACTTACTTGAAAAGTTTTTTGACCAATCACACAAAGCAAAAGCTTATTGACAGTAGTTCTATCCAATCACTTTAAGCACAGGGACCTTTGGTTAAAACAATGCTCGCTTATTTCAAATACAATACCTACTTGGAAGCCTTAAAACACAATGCACTGAGCTCCATTATTAAGCTTCAACCTTCCCAATATCTTGCTAGATAAACTTTTCTGTACCTTAGAGAGGTTTTCTAGACCAGCATTAATACACAGACCATTGTTCTATTTTTCCTTGCTTTTCTACAGGTTAAATAATTTTTCTGCTGACCTATCTCATGGCTGCTGCTTAGCTGTAATCACAGTTCTACTGTATCTGAGACCTGCCTTTTGCAGCTTTCCCAAAACCCTCTAATTATGTGGATTCCCTCAGAGGACTCAGTGTCAGAGCCTCTGGAGAAGCGTGGAGGGCAGGGCTCAGGCAGGTTCTGCCAGTGCAGCATTTGAACTCAAGGCACCAAGAAGCACCAAGCCTGCAGAGAGGAACTCAACCCTTCTCATCTCCCTCACTGCCAGAGGCAGGCTCAGAGCAGCATCTCACCCCTCTCTAAACCAGTGGGGCTCTGTCCTTACCAAGCTCCTCGGGCTCCTGGGAATTGTTCCCACAGCTCTCGGTGCCAGGCAAAGCTCCCCCTGCTGCAGCTCAATCCACAGGCTCCCCTCCTGAGGATTCAGGGGCAACATTAATATTCCCCTTGAAAGAGAAACAGAAAGGAAGAAACCCTTCTCACCACTTCCACAAAACACCTGGTCCAACAACTCCATGGCTCACACACTTAATCCCTTGTTCCTAACAAGAACTCTGGGCCCCAAAGCCCTTCAACAGTCAGAAAAATTTGACTTCTCAAACACAGTCCAAAAGCTGTCAAAGCTGACAGTGACAGTGTTGAACATGGGGGTGACACTGAACACATGGAATGGCTGCTAAGGAAATCAATTGCTGCTCTGTTCTGTAAGGTTGCATGTCTGACAGCACTAACATCAGTCATCATGCCACTAATTGCAATGGAAGTCGCACTGTCTTCTTTCTTCAGCCAACACTGCAGTCGGTGTAATGGTTTCAATGCCTCGCCCGAGGCAAGTTCATGTAGAAATAAATTCGATGTACCTCATTTTGCAGGGCCCTAGGGTCTGAAATTGCTATTAAAGTTTTCTTTATAATGATGGGCAAATCTTTTTTCTCTGTGTTTTCTCTTGATGGCTTTTTTAACACTAGGTGCTCTCACAGTGAGTTGTCTGATGCTACATGGGCCACCTTTAATTTTTGAGGGAATGTCCTGCCAGGCTCTATCTCCACAAATGAGCCAATATTTTGTTGCTAATTGTCATGGGGACTCATCTAGGTCATCTACTCGTCAGCAGTTTCACCCTTAGGGGGCACTGGGGTAGTACAATTGCACCACAAACTTGAGTATCTGTCCTCAGGATGATGGGGAGTAACATTTTACTGTGGATCTCCCTGGTACTGAAACTCAGCACAAAATTCCATCACCAATGAACCAAGAATTCCAATTCTTGAGGTTCAGAAGGTGCTTTAAGAAGGTCAGGGGCCCAGTGATGCCAGCTGGTTATGGGATTGGTCTCGTTGGCAGCCTCACACCAATATTTGTCACGATTGGGTATTGGCTACTCCTTGGCTGGCACAGGCACACCGACCAAACGGGTCACAAAGTCTGGATTCAAATTGGTCAAACACATGGTTTCTGAGTCTGCTGACTTGGCTAAAGCAAGGCAAACATTCATTTTTGGTTGATCTACAGGCATATATGCACAGCAAAAGCAAGCAAGCAAAACCAACAAGTGCCAGTCTGTCATTTGATCAAACTCCATGTTCATTTTCAGCTGTTTTTAGGATGAAGCTTGCCCATCTATTTCAGTTCTCAAGCAAATCTTTTAGCACTTGTTCAGGGACTGGCCAACTATAGGGCACTAAACTGTCCCTCTAACCTTCAATTTTTACAAATTTGGATATCGTAGAATTCTTTTGAACACAATGGACACCACGCTTTTGCTGAAAGAGCTCGATGATACAAACCATTTTCACAGTCCAAAAATCAACATCAAACTAAAGATTTGTAGCTTTCACAGGTTGAACAGGATCGTCTGGCATGAACCGTCGCTTCTCCGTGTGTCTCACGTCTGCGTGCTCATTTCCCTGCTGGTGGAATTGTCGCTGCGCTCTTGTGTATGAGATGGTTTCACGCCCTTCGCGGGGACCCACATGGGTCCAACACCTTTGCAAATACAAGCATACCCTTTGCCCCAAGTGATTAGCGGAAATGGTCCTTCAATTTGTCCTAACTCAAGGTTTCTGATCAAAATCGAAGGATTTTCTTTCAATTTTTCCTGTGTGCTGTTTGAAAAGTGCCTAAAAATTGGAGGAATAGTTCCTGCAAATGAGCATTTAAAAACATAAAGACATATAAATCTTTGCTCAACCTCATCTGGGATGTTGCTTGGGCCACTCCCCCTTTTGTTGATCTAGAATGGTTTTAGAGTGTGGTGTGTCCTTTCAACAATTGCCTGACCTATGTGGGAATAGGGAATTTCAAAAGTGTGGCAAACACCCCAGTCCATCATAAATGTGGCCAATTTTTGAGCTGTGTATGTGGGGCCATTTGTCAGTTTTCATCTCGTGGGGGATCAGTTTGGCGAGCTCTGGGCCCAGTGACACTGACAAGGACAAAAGCAAAAGACGAGAGGCGCTCTCTCTTCCCGGGACCAAAGTCCCACAGCTTTAATGGAGAACAACTCCAGGAGAGAAAGGGAGTGTTCAGGAGAGGAAAGAAGATGTCCAGGAGAGAAAAGAGAGCATCCACCTCATGGCAGGAGACTTTAAACCCTGGGGGAGGGGGGCGGTAGAAAGGAACTACCATAATTCAACATAATAAATCACCACACTGAAGTTTTCTGCATAAATTGCTGCACTTGTTGCAAACAAAATCCTAAAATCTCCCCAAACACAACCGTGCAGTCCCAAATGACCACAATGTGGGAGAAAAACCACTCAACCCCCCTGTATACCCAAGCACCAGGTGTCACAGGGAGCACCAACCCCTGCAACTAGAGAGTCCACACACACAGACTCACTGGGGAAGGAGCATCTCTTTATGAGGGGACAGAGTGCTCACTTTTCTCAACACAATACACACCATCCATCACATCAGCATCCACCCACATCATCTTCCTCAAGCATTAACACACTGAAAACAGAAGCACAATTACAACACACAGGAAAAATAGCAGCAATGAAACAGGATTTGCTAAATCCATCCCCAGAATTGCTAGCAGGTCCTTATTGACACAGCAAATCCTTTCTGCCAGCAGCCAGACCCAAACCCAAACTGGACAGGCGTACGTTGTGCACAGGACATCTCTGTGTGACTTGTGAACAGCCCTTCCCCTGCATACACCTTACGGGTTACTTTATACAGAGTTAAACATTCCCTTTCTCCACAGTCCCAGCAGTCTTGTCTGTCCCCCTCGAGGAACAGCCGAGAGCAGAGGTGCCTCCAGGAAAGGAATGTCCTGGCAGCACCCAGAGACGTCCAGAGCCTGGTTGTTCTCGCTGGAGCAGAGAAGCGTTCCTGCCGCGGTCACCAAATGAGGTGTGGAATAGAACTCACCACAGTTAAAGGTAGAAGGTGGTATGTTTATTACAGCGCCAGGCACACGAGGAGTTGTCTCTTAAAGACATGTGTGAAGAATCACTGCCGCTCTACTTATCTAGAAAAGTCCTACATATTCATATAATTCCCAAAACAACTAATACATATTCATTACGTAACCCCACCTACCCCCTTTGTATTAATACGTATTATAACTGAGTCCAAAGTTCCTTCACATTTGCGGATTCTTTCACATCACATGGGTTGGTGGGTTTTAAAGCAGGGAATGTTCTCCTTCTGATGAAGCCAAGACGTCTTCCTCAATTTGACCTCTTTCCTTATGACCTGTTGGCAGGCTTTCGCACCCCTTGGCTAAAGCTGAAATTTCGGGGCCCAGGTGCAGGCTACGGTCCTCTTCTTTGTCACAAAGAAATCCGCATCCCATCCTGCTTCTTTAAACATAGTAAAGACAGGCAAGTGATATATTACCCTAGCCTTAACTAACTTATCTGCTAGAAATTAACTATCCCTTATTATTTCTACTCTTCTTGCTCTACTCTTTCTGCCGAACTAAATCTTGCTAAAATTTTAACTCTTCCAGTTCTTTTCAATCTTGGATTCATTGGCCTCATCTCACACACCAGCCATGTGTGAGCCAATGCTGTAACTGGGAAATTCCACTCCTGAGCAGGAGATACAAGGCCTGGTTCTGAGCTGGAAGGGTGAGAAGGATGAGATGCACAGCGTTTTGATCCAGGGGATGTCCTGAAAGTGCACTGCCTAACTGCCCCTGCTGCCGAGCACCACGCTCCACCTCCTTCTCCTGCTCAGCAGATTTTTAGGAATCCAGGGCTTGGTATGTATGATTTGCTACTTCAACAAATAGAATGAATTGGCTTTGCAATCCCAGTTTTGTCCTGGGTTATTTTGTGCATGGGTCTCCTCCTGAACCTGTGTCAAAGACAGGCAGGGACTAAAGGACACTCCTATTCTCATGTCAGTAAATTCGGAGAAGTGATTTAAGTATCAATAAGTCAAAAGGTATTAATGAGTAAATCAAATAATTTGGGGGAATATTTAGCCTGTGAGTTTCAGCAAAATATTGAATATGTCTTAGATCCATGGATACAAACTAGTAACTGAGATTCCTGGGTGTGCACGTGTTGGGGAAGTGACTCCCCAAACACCCAGTGCTGAGATCAAGGATTACCTCTTTTCTAACCCTGAGCTGGCAGCAGGGATTGGGCCCTGCTTGGTAACGTTCATTTTGAAGACTTCTGTTGAGCAGGTAAGAATGGTCAAAATGAAATCTTTTCCAGCTGTTTCCCTTTGGTTCACCTGTTTGAGGGTTAAAATTCTCTGCTGCAGGTGTGCTGGGTGTGTGCAGAGCAGTGCAGCCCCAGAAACCCCTTGGCTTGCCCACAAGTTATCATGCCTTGTGGCCAGGTGTGCCCAGCTGTGGCAGGAGAAGGAGCCCGCAGCGCAGTGGGCACCGTGCCCTGCCCAGCCGGGGCTCTCTGGCACAGAGCAGCAGCAGCGCCAGCACCGTTCAACCCGCTCCTGCCTTGGCTTCCCCTGGCACACAGAAGCCTCTGGAAATCAGCACCGCCGGTGGCGTTCCCAGCTTGGAGCAGCTGCTGCAAGCGGGCAGATGCTGCCGGTTCAACTGCTGCCAAGGGGAAAGAAAGGCAGAGATGCACCCGCACCGGAGCCCTGGGCATGTCCAATAAAGGTGCAAATATGTGGGGAGATTTGCTAGGAAGCATTTCAGCTGTGATGCCAACAGTGGCTTCTCTCCTGGTTCTGTGTGTTCTACACAAGTAATGCAATGGTTGGCTCTGACAATTAAGAAGCAGATGTTATGTGTATGTTCAAATGTGTAGTGATGGTATTGTAATATATCCTCCCATAGTCCTCTTTCCCATCCCCCTTGTAACAGCCTTGGTAGTCAGGGCATTTGGGGAGGGCTGGCTTGTGACCAGGAGGCAGGGTGTAACAACACCTGACCTCCAGTCAGGATGCAAGAAAGTAATCTTCACCAATGGACAGCAGAGAAAGAGTTGACTGACAAAACTTTTGGAGGAGCTAAGGGTATAAAAGGCAGAGCAATCTTTTTGTAGATGAGCACATGGCTGCTAGTCACAGAGAGTCCCAATGCTGCAACTTTTCCTTATTCAGTCCTTTGTTAAGGTTTACTAAACCTTCAAAATGTTAAAAGAGAAAGTCATTTCTCACATATGCAATGCTGTGGGCCATTGTCTTGGTCTGGTTTCCTTTGTTTGTGTCCCATCTGAGTGCTCAGCTGGAGTACAGGCTGTAGGTGCTTGGGGCACTCCTGAAGTTCCTCTTGGATCCCCTGAACAACCTGGTTTGGCCCATGAGGGGAATTTTTGCTGCTTTGTGACAGATGAGAATTTCCCAGGCTCTTTTGTGTTTGCTGTAGGGAAGGTGGGTTTTGCTGTGCATAAACTCATAGACCAACACAGAGCTGTCCCTTTGTGATGTCAGGGCGTGGTTGCCACGTCGTCATAGTGGCATCAGAAGGTTGCCTTGGTGCACGGAAGGCCTAAGTGTCAGAGCAGCCCTAGGCCTTGCTCAGATCAGGAGAACCTTCCTGGTCAAAGCATCTGTCAGTAGGCAGCTGCCCACTGACAAGAGGCTTTTTTTTTTAGCTTTTAGAAAAATTGCCGAAATGCCAATAATTAACCATCTGGCCACTGCAGCTTTTGCTGCATATGGCATTGCCTATTCCATTTATTATTTTACAGATTTCGCACGTAAGTAGAGTTTTCCATTCTAATTAGGTTAGGGTGTACCCTAACCTGGCTTTTGTATTTCTTCCTGCTCTTTCTTGGTGGCTGAGCTTCTGATTTTGTAGGAGAAAGAGCATTAGGATGCCAGTGGTTTGGTAAAGCTCCTGTCAAGACGTTCAGCTAAAAAGGGGGTGTCTGTAGCCACAGGGGCAGCATTTGCAGGGGAACCTGCAGGGCTTCTGTTCCCTCCACAGGAGAGTCTGTGGCAGCAGAGTCTGTCATTTCCTCAGGTTGCTGGGAC
Organism: Melozone crissalis; assembly: GCF_028551555.1. Lineage (NCBI taxonomy): Eukaryota > Metazoa > Chordata > Aves > Passeriformes > Passerellidae > Melozone > Melozone crissalis. The sequence goes on along the minus strand of NW_026535850.1, from coordinate 1,242,646 downwards.
AGGCAAGACACCTTTGAAAATGTAGACTGGCAGACCTTCTTTAAAGCCTTCCAAAAACTCTGCAGTTTTTCCCAGAATTCAGAGAAAGCTTATTTCATTTTAAATTTTGTCATGAAACGATTTTACTAACTTGACCTTTTACTGAGTGCTAAAATAGTTGTTCCCTTTGAATGGAAGTGCTGCTGTGCTCTTCAGCAATAGAACTGCACCACCTGCAGGGGGACTGTGGGGAAGCTTTTCTGGGCAAATGTTTGCTGCAAGTTAATCAGAACGAGTGCATGACACTGAGTGATAAAAAAAAGAGTACCTGAAGGAGAAAATTTCAGAAGCTGTCTTATGTGTTTGGTAGAACAGGAGTATTGAGTGTTAAAGAAAAACACTTTGCATTTTCTTGATCATCTTTGTATTCATTTACTGGCTAAACTGGCTGCAGTGTGGGCACAGCCAAGAATATTGTCCTGATCTCTTGCTGGCTGTGTGAATGAAATGTGTCTCCTGGAGGGATGTTGTGAAACAGGAAATCATCTCGGTTTGGGTTGACTTGTTCTGTGGGATTCAGCAGCCCAGGCAGTTTTCTGACAGCATCTGGTTAATTTTCCCTTCCCACTACAGGACAACTGAAGCATGTATTTAGCAGTGCTGAAGATCCTGAGGTGAGTGAGAAAGGAACATGTCATGTTCCTGGTGTTTTAGAACTGTAGAGGAAGATGTGAACTTGGCCAGTAGCAGTAGAGTGTAGAGGGCCAGCTAGGAAGGCTGAAAGAAAATCCATATTCCTGCCTGTAACAAAAATAATAACGGCAGCGATAGATATTTTTAAATTTCCTTCTCAGAGTTTGAAGAACTAAAACCTAGTTTTGAAAAGAGAATGATGCTTGCTGACAGCAGATAGGGAAAATTTAATTAAGAGCAATTTCCTCTACAGTTGAATTATATAATTTTAATTTAAACAGAGTGACTTAGACTCCTATTCTTATCAAACTTTATGATATCTACTTGGAACATGAGGTGGTAGAAAAGGAAGGCCATCTTGAAATGGTGCCTGCTGTATCTGAAGTGCAATGGGCACCTTTGTGGCTGGGGAGCTGCGTGGGCCAAAAGGACGCAGGGCTGGCGGCCGTGAGCAGCTGCAGATGAGGCAGCGTGGGGCCAGGGGGCCAAGAAGGCCAAGGGCACAGTGGCTGTGCCAGCAGCAGTGGGGCAGCAGGAGCAGGGCAGTGAGCGTGGCCTGTGCTGGGCAGCGCTGCAGCCACAGCTGGAGTGCTGTGTGCAGCTGTGGGCCCTGGGAAGCAGAAAGTCATGGAAGGGCTGCAGCGAGTGCACAGAAGGACAGGGGAGCTGGGCAAGGGGGGGCAGCACAAGGCCAGGGATGAGGTGCTGAGGGAGCTTTAGCCTGGAGAATGGGGGCTCCTGAGGGACCTTCAGGCAGACTGCCATAGATCCCTGCCTTAGATCCATAGAGCCAATGCTCAGCACAGGGGCTGCTTCCCTGCCAAACATCCCTTCACTGCATCCAAGTGCTTTAGACACTGGAGTGGGTAACACTTTCTTTTTTTTGTTTGTTTGTTTATTTGTTTGTTTGTTTGCTAGAAGGAGAAGCCTTGTGTAATTTCTCCTTCTCCAGGGAGCCAGGGAGCTTTTTCTCCATCTTTGCTGCCCTTTTCCAGCACTGGCAGAAACACATCACTTTCAGGTTAACGGCTCCCATGTCTTTTGGCAGCCCAGGGCATCAGTGTGTGTTGTGTTTGGGAATTGAGCAGGAAATCAATTGCATTCCAGCTGGTGCTCAGAGATTAGAGGAGCTGGAAGGGGCTGGGCTGCATTTCTGATTCCAGCCACTTTAGCACCATCAGTGTGGTCAAGTCCAAGAGAAGAACTTGCCCGAGCACAGATGCACAAAGTGTACAGTTCCCAGCAATGCTCCGTGTCTGATTGCATTCCATAATGACCTACATGCTCCAGATGCCCCAAGAGTGTGGGTTACTGAAGCAACAGGAGAGCAATCTCGGGATTGTAGTTGAGCGGGGCACTGGATACCAAGTTCTGATGTGTGTAGCAACAGAGAGGACAGTAAAGAGAGATTTCAGTAATGAGATCTGTCTATCTATCTTCTATCTATCTATTTATCTATCCATTCATCCATCCATCCATCCATCCATCCATCCATCCATCCATCCATCTATCTACATAACATTTACATAACTGAATCTTCCTGGCTCTGGCTCTGGTCCAAGGCAGTTGGAGGTGCAGAGCTCACCTAAAGTATCCCTTTCTGGAGAGAATTAGAGACATGTTCCCTCGACCAGTTCTGAGAAGGCGGAGATGTTTCCCCCTTCAGATATGGTCGTTTTTTTCCCCCCAGAGTTGTTTTCCTCCTCCAGCCTCTTCTGCCCTCAAGTCCCCAGTTAATTCTTTAAATTTCTGCCTGTCCTAGAGAGGTGCAACAATTCCATGTTTAGGTGGTGTTTGGTGACTCTGGTCACACATGCATTACGTGACACATGGTTTCCTTCACTGGCATCCCCAGGGCTGCGTAAGTGCATTCGTTCATGGGGCCTTAGGAGAGTCTCTTTCCCTCACCAGCAGCAGCAGCAGCAGCAGCAGCAGCAGCAGCAGAAGGGAGCGGTGGCAGGGTCAGGACGAGGAGCAGGCGCCTGCCCTGGCCCTTTGCTCCCGGGCCCCAGGCCAGGAGGGCTCTGGCTGCAGCAGGGCGCTCTTCGGGCAGCCCCTGGCAGCCTCTGCACGGAGCACGGCACGCTGCCCCGTCCTGCTGGTGCCACTTTTCTTCAGCACTACCCTAGCTCCTCTTCACAAGGAAAAAACTCCAGCAATCTAAAAAGAGATCATTCAAGTACAGTTCTACCTGCCTTTGCATTGTAGTTCAGGGCATGTATTTTTTGGTCTATAATTTCATGATTTTTATGAAAACATGCATTCATATCTTCACATTTTTGTGGTTTTAATTATTCATATACCTAAACACTCCATTTTAAACTCTTGATTTATTGCAGTTGGTAATTTTGAGGTAGTATATTTTAAAATGTCACAAAACAACACCTTTTGGGTAGTTTTTCTCACTCTTAAAAAACCCCCATAAGCCATTTTAGTCTCTGTCTCTCCAAATTGGTTCATATCGGCCTATTTTAAATCAGGGCTACAATACTTTTATAGGATTGAGAGAGCTCCAATGAAATGCACACTGGTGATTCCTCTTGTGCAATGTCATGGCCCCACCGTAAAGCTTCTATTTACTTTTTTTTTCTCTCATTAGCTCAACTGCAAACACATTTAGTTGCAAACTTACACAAGATGAGCAAAATGAAAATGATGTGATGGGCCTTTGGGAGCTCCTTGCTGATCTTTATGCTTCTTCAGCTGAGCAAAGCTCTGATCCAGGAAAAGAGATTGCACTTAGTGCTACACAACCATTTGGCTGGAACTTGCTGATTTCTAGGAACAGCTGGAGGCCTCTCTCTCCCCAGGATGTTTTGGCTGAGCCAAGCTTTGCTGGATTTTGGCTGCAAATACCATTGCCCTTGCTTTCTTCTATCCACAAGTACCATGGCTGGGCAAAAACTGCCACGTGGGCCATCTTCCAAAGGCACTTTGGTCTGGAGTTTGTGAATGAACGAGAGCCTCATCCACTTCCAAACCACATGAAAAAAATCATGAAAGAGAACTTCCCATCCTTAACAAACAACTGACAATTCACAAGTGGATCTAGAGCTTCTTTACGCAATGAAAAGGAAGGCAATCTTCCAATGGAGTTGTGCTTTCGGGAGTTTTTCTTCTGACTCCCACTCCCAGCTGGCACTGGAAAAAGTCACGTCTCTGCAAGTGTCAGTGCCTTCTGTCTGCCATCAGTTGTTTTGCTGCAACAATCAGAACAGGCATCAGGCTGGAGAGAGGCTCAGCTGATGCTAGGAACAGGAGCTGCCCCAAGGAGAAAAAAGACATGAACTTTTACCTCCCAAACCCATCTCCCCAGAGGCTCTAGCAGGATTCCTCTGGTTCCCAGAAATACAAAGAAATAGGGCTGAGAAGACCCTTTGCAGCTACGTCTTCATGCCCAAGACTTTGCTGATGCCATTTGGGTTTTGCCTTTTTTCTTTTCTGTCTTTTCTGTATTCCTTGCACATTAATTTAGAGCTCTGTAGACTACTCGATTTGTGACTACTTTTCCCAGTCCTTTTCCATGGCCTTTGCCTAAGCAGAAAAACAAACTTCCAGAGCTCCAAGCGCCAGGGGGTAGAAGGCCCCAGTGTTATCTTGGTTCTTCCTGGGACAGACCCCTGCAGGGAGCTGGTGGACTCACCATCCCTGCAAGCCTTTGAAAGAAGACTGGATGTGGCACTCGGTGCCGTGCTTTAGTTGAGGTATTAGGCCACAGATTGAACTCGATCATCTTGAAAGTGTCTGTCTTCCAAGCCAGGGATTCTGTGATTCTGTGACTGAGGCAGCTTTTCCTACAGCCCTGCAAAGGGCTGCGGGGGCCCTTGGCCAAGGACGGGGATCAGGTCTCATGGAAAAGAAGCAAAGGGCTCAAGGCGAAGGCTGACAGTGCAGAGCCGCCCCAGCGCGGCGCAGAGCGAGCCTCATGTCCTCCTCCTCAACCTGCGCCCTCTGCGCTGCCCTTTGCGGCGCCGGCGGCTCCTCTGGCTGCAGGGTTCCAGGGCGTGCCGGGGGCCGGGCCCCTCGTCTTCGGGAAGCGCCGGAGCCTCGGAGGCGAGCGGCTGCTGCTGTGGCCGGCAGGGGAGAGCTGCGGCTGCGGCCCCGGGCACGGCGAGCTGCCGCTATGGCCGGCTCCTGCCGCGGCTCCTGCCCCTGCTCCGGCCTCTGCTCCTGCCCTGTGGGGACAGACACGGCCGAGGGCTGCCCGGCAGCTCCATGCCGCTCCGCAGCGGGCCCGGCCGGGCTGCTGCTCTCTGCGGCCTCTGCCCGCCGCTGCCGGCCCCGCCGCGCTCCCGCCTGCCTCTGCCGCAGCCCGGCCCACACGGGAGGCAGCACATTGCGGCCGGCTCGGAAAAGCCCTGCCCGCAAGCCGCCCGCTATGGGCCCCGCCTCAGGGCACAGGCTGCGGGCGTCGTCGCAGCTGCGAGCCGCCCCGGGCCACCTGCCGGCCTCGGCCACAGCTCCCGCCTGTGTCTCCATGGCCGCGACTGCTCGGCACAGCGGGCTGAGCACAGCCAGCACCAGCAGCACCTCCTCACGGGCCCAGGCCCTGGGCGCTCCGAGCCCGCCCTCCCCCGAATCCCAGCCATGAGGGGCTTGGCATCCCAATGCATCCCCTGGGGACAGCAGAGTCGGCCGCTGAGCTCAGCCCATGGTGACACCACCAAGTGACCAATGGAAAATTCACCAAATCCTCATCAGAGACAAGAGAAAACTCCCATGGTGCCTGACAGCTTGAAGGAACTGCCAATTCCAGATCATTCCATCCATGTATGAAAAGAAGCTTTTGCATTAAAGCAAAAAAGAGTTATCGAAAAGGAGGGCAGGAACAAACAACAAAGTTATTTGGACTCATGCTTCTTGTGTCTGTTAGAAAGGCCAAGAAAATGCACTCCTTCCTCTTCTGACACAGCCCTCTCTGTTCATGATGTGGGACAGCGAGTGCTGATGATGTGCAGGAGCTGATGCAAGGGACAGGGGCAAGGAAGGATGCAGTAGGCACAGTGCCAAGCTGACAGAGGGATGATCTCTGGCAGTGGCACTGAAGGAGAAGAGTTTGCAGGCAGCACAGAAAATGGCTCTTTGTTTCCCCTCTTCTTTCAGTGCTGCTAAGAATGTAGCCTGCAGCAAGCTGGGAACACCAGAGCCTGGAGCCCTTTCCAGGCAGGGCTGCATCAGACACAAATCACCAGGGGACTGAGGAGCCCCTGGGGTGGCAGTGAGCAACCTCAGGCTCTGCTCACTGCTGCTGGCATTTTCTATTGAACCATCTCCAAGGACTTCTGTTGTGCTCTGTATTTCTAAGGGTTTTCCCCCTTGGTTTTTTTTTTTTTTTTTTGTTGTTGTTGTCTCCTGCACCTTTTTTTCTCCATATTTTTCTATCCTGTCAGCAGCAGCCCCTGTCCAGAACTGGCTCTAAAATATCAGCAAAGCAGCTAGGAACAACAATGGGTGGAATCCTGTGGCTCAGGAATTCATATGCCAGAGCCCTGCCTGTGCCTCATGCTTTGTCAGGACCTCCTTCTCTGTGCAAAACTAGGGATTTGTTGAGTTTTTTTGCCACAGAGCTCCTGAGAAGCAAAGGTTGGGCTAGGTTTCTCAGGAGTGTATCCGTTAAGTTCATTGCCGGCAAACAGAAGGTAAGGCCAGGGTAGCAGAGCAGCTGGGAGCTGGTCACTCCCTGCAAAGGGCTGGTGTAGGATGTGGGAACACCACGTTCCAGGAGGGGCGAGGAGGATCAATGTGCTCAAGGTGCTGCCAATGAGGTTTGGGTTCACTTAGAGAGTAGTCAGGGCTGGTGAGCACTGCAAGATCCAGCTGCAGTCCCCATCCATGTCCCTTTCAGTGCTGGCTTTAGGGTGTCTGCAGCCTGGATCCAGAGCACCCTGGGGGGCTCCTGAGGCTGCCTTTGCACTCAGGGTGAGGATGCCCAGGAGCCCCTGAGGCCAGCAGTGGGGACAAGGGCTGGGGCTTGTGGCCTGGCAGGTGTGGCTCTGGGGGCTGTGACATGCAAGGGCATGGGTCACTGTCACTGCCCTCCGCAGCCCTGGCTAGCTCTGTGATGCTCCAGGGACAACGGCAAGAGTGGGGATCTGGCTAGGTTAGGGTTTTGCCTGAGCCAGAACCTCTAGGCCAAATGCCGAGCAGTAGAGACCCCTGGAGGACCGAGTGGAGGAAGCACAGGAGGCTCTTCTGCGGTGTAAAGTGCAGCAAATTCATCAGGAGAGGCGGGGGGAAGGTTCTACAAGTCAGAATTCCCAAAGGGAACAGATGTTCAGAGAACCCGCAGCACCCCTGTGCACTGGTTTTTAAAATCTTTCAAAACAGGGGGTGGACACCATATAGTAACCAATAAGCGACTCTTGGGGTGTGGTTTTTAGGGCTACAACAAATCAGAACAAGGGGAAGAGAGAGCGTTGGGATAGGGATTGGATCTTAGGGTGAGGGACAGGGAACTTTCTGGAACAAAGGGTAGGGTTTGGACTGATGGATGGGGCAAAGGGGCCGGGTTATCTTGACAGACAGGGAAAAATCAGGTGAGGAAGGAGGGAATTCCTTGAGGGACACTTGGGTAGGAGGGCATAACAGAGGGGAGAGACTAACTCTAATAACTCGGGGAACACTTGAACATACCACTACATAACAGAACATTTGACTCAGTAAACTAACACACTGCAACACAGAAATTCAGGCTTTCAGCAGCTGAGAGGTGGCACTATTAGAACCCGCAGCAGCTGGTGAAAGCCATCTCTCTCCTTCAGGTTCTTGCTGTGTGGGAAGATGCTGCGAGTTGTGGTGGCTGCACTCCCCCTTTGCTGGGAGGATGATCTGTACCAGGGCAGAGCAGAAAGCTGCCATGGTGAGCAGAACATGCTCGGAGCATTACAGTTCAGAGAATGGCACTGCCCCTGAAGGGCAAACAGCTTGAAAGCATAGAATTCTGTGCAGAACCGTTGCACAAATTTTCTCTTCTAGAACATGCCCATTTTTGTATATTGTAGATGAATACTCCAGGTTTTATAGAATACATGGGGTTTTTTCTTAAGGTTTTTGGGAGAACTCTCAAGTTTATTTCTGTTTGTATTTTACATCCAGCATGCATACAGGGTTTTTTTTATTATTATTATTTTTCTTTAGTAAATACTTAGGGAAAAATACCTAAGCATTTTTTAATCCTTTGGGATATTGTGACTAATATTCTTAGAAAGAAAACCTTGTTGAACAAGCGTGAAAACACAGAGAGAGGGAAAACAATATAAAAGTCTTTTAGAACAGGGTGTGTAATAAGGACTGCAGAACTGAGTAATTCCTCCAAGGGCAGAATTAGCAAGATATATTACCAAGAGTAACTGCCAAGATACTTCCTTAAGCATAAGGAAATGTGACCTGCAGCCATACTAAGTACAGCCAAAGCAAATGAAAACCTTTGGAAAAGAGGGAATTTTTCCAGTGACATCAGTCTGTGATAAATAGGTATGATTTCTGCTGATAAGTATTGAAACAGTAGTCAATATTGATACAGTAATTAATATTTGAGAATAATAAAATAGTTTAAAGTTGTAATGCCAAAGAAGAGAGGGAGAGGAGGGGCTCCACCCACCCTTCCCAGCAGATGTTCTCAAGGACCACAGGAAAGAAGCTGAAGATACAGTTTCTAAAAATGACCAAGAACCTGGTTGGATCCCAGAAAATGCTAATTATAAGGGATTTATTGCCTTGATATGTAGAGGCAGTGATACGTTAGTCTTGGCTTACATTGTACTGGCTTGGTGCGCATGTGTAACCCAAAGGTGAATTAAAGGACAACGAAGAAGACTACTGAGCCTTCATCAGTGACGACCTCCAAAGATTTGTGCGACCACCAAACCGAGTGGTGGCGCATGCGTGGTAAAGGTGGTAATGAAGGCGGAGATAGAGATATGATGAACCGAAAATGGGAGGAGATGGCATTGACACATGGCATATAAGGGGTGATTTTCACTTGGCAAGCTTGTACGTGAAGTGGCAAGTGTCATTGAACCCCGCACTCCGTACCCCGTGGTTGTTTTTGCTTATGTGCTATTATTTGAACCAAATTATCCCTTATTTTAATCAAATTATATTGTATCCAATTTTATCTTTTTTTATTTTAACTATTCAAATGAAATTGCGACTACTTTTAATATTGTTTGGGGTTTTTTTATGATGGGATAATTGGGCAAACATAACAGCTTCACAGTTAGAGCTGTACATATGTTTTGATCTTAAGATACAGTTTTGAATTAAGGTGTTTTGATTCTGTCTTTAAGTTTTGATGACATATTTTTAATTCTATATTTTTTTTGATGATGAAAAAAAGCAAAAAAATAAACAAAATTGAAAAAAACCAAAAGGAGAATGTGAGACCAGGACCTGCTAGCCTAGAGATTATGGGAGTGCAGCTCACTCGATGTGCCAGCGTCTCACCACATCCTTTCCGCATTGGGCCTCTCCTCCTCCTCTTTGGCCATGTTTTCTTTGTGTCATTTGTGCTGCTCTTTGTTTCTTGGCATTACAACAGAGTCACCTGTTGACCTGTTTGAGGGACAATGGATCCAAAAGATCCTGTCTAGTCAAAGGTGTGTTCTGTGCTCACCAAAGGCCTGAGCAAAGAAACCAAGAGAAGTGTGCCCAAATCCCAAAGCTTTGCTCCTTTGCAATCTCCCACAGATCTGGCTCACAGGTGTCTTCAATCACAATTCCACAGGTAAGAAGAGGTCATGTATTCCACTGGGAAAAGATGCACTGCTTTGGAAAAGCCACCTGTATGTATATTTACTGGGGACAGCACTCCAGCTGTGTTGTTTGCTCCTTGTTTGCAGAAGGATGAGTGCACTGGGAGGCCAATAACAAGTGACAAGGGTTCCTCCAATCTGCACTGCAGCCTGGGTGCCATTCAGCCCAGAGCTAGGGGATCATTTGTTCCCATGGACCAGTGCTTGCCAGTGGAATGAATTCCTGCACAGCTGGAAGAAGCAATTCTGGATTCAGCTCCAGCTCTTGGTGGGCCGCATGATCATTGACAATGCTGCCCTTCCAGAAATTATTCTGCAGTTTCCTTTCATAGTCATTTGAAGCTTTGAAACTTCACATTTTAATTTGCTTTGCTTTAGGGTAAAACACTTCTGGGCCCAGTGCAAACTGTAACCTTTTGACAGCAAAGTCCTCATGGTTGCCAGCTGATGTTACACAATGTCACCTGTCTGCATGTGTCTGCTTAGCTCTGGGTCTAGTCCCGGCCTAGTAAAGCCCAGGCAGGGTGGCACGTTGCAGGGAAAACTGGTCCATGAGCTTATGGGGTTGCCCTCAGCAGCAAAGTGAATGTGCCCTTTGGGGATTCCTCTGGAGACAAATTTAGTGACCTACTCCGTGCCACAATATTCTCTTAGATCTTTCTGCAATATTCTAGAAAAGGCTGTGAAACATCACATCTCCTTGCACAGCCACTGTTTGAAGAGGGGCATTTTTGTCCCTCCTCAAAGTCATTGCTCTTGCACACAAGAAACATGAACATCCACCAACAGGAATGATGCATGGTCCTGCTGCTGCTGCTGCAGAGCACTGGGTAGTGCAGACCTGGGTGTTACCAATATGAGCACTTAATTAGCATTTCATGCTCCTTCAATCTGTCCAGATCCCAGGGCTTTTTGTTTCAAAGCAGCCACTGCACCATCTCTAGGGAAGAACAGGAAATGGGAAACAGCGGCTGCCAGCCTTGCAGGGGTATGGGGGAAAACCTGAGGTGTCTGCATCAAAAGATGAATGGGAAGAGTGTAATTGCCAAAGCAAATGCTTTGTTAGGATAGCAGGAGCAGTTCTTTACTGCATGCTTGCATGAAGATCATTTGGGATCTCCTTTTTGTGTCTCATGCAGAAAAGGAGCTCTTAATAATCCCACGCTACTTAAACCAGATTGGGATGTAGCTCTGCAGTGATTCACAATGAAGCAGACTGCCTGCTGTGTCACTGCCAGCCCTGGTGAGCCTGTGAGGGACTGTAGTGTATCCCATGCCTGTTTTGCCTCCAAGCAAAACTGGGTTTTCCTTATAGGTGTGGAGTAAATACAAGAGTAATAAAATGGACAATTAAACTGGCCACTTTGGAGGATATGCTCATGCTTTTGCATGTCAGTCCTGCACCTCATGCTCCCAAGGCTTGTTATTCATCATGAAATATTTAAACAAAAAACCTCAGCTCTCATGTTATACCTGAATAAAACTGCATCAAATCATCAAGAATTTTGCTGTCAGGAACAAGACATGAGCCTTCCGACACTCACTTGCAGCTGTCCTGGATTGCTGCAGCCCTTTGTGAAAAGCTGCTGCAGACAGAGTGTTTGGAGTTGGTTTGGGCCTTTATGAAAGATCTGTGGAGCAGTGTGCAGGGCTCTCCAGGCAGGAAACTGTTTGTCCAAGCCCAGGGACACGGTGCCGGCAGGAGCGGAGCGGCCCCGCTCCAAGCCCGAGAGTCTGTGAGCTGAGCCACGCCGGGGAGAAAAGGCAGCGAGGGGCTCCAGCCCAGCTGCTTCACTGCCCTGCCCGCTCCATGGAGCTCTGCCATGGGAGAAAGCCGGATGAGCCCCCAAGCTTCCATCAGCTGCTGGAACTGCTCCATGACAGCTCCTGTTCTTCCCAAGAGAGCCCGGCGCCTTCTTGTAACGCGTGTCATGGGGGGATTCTGTTTGTTAATAGACTGTTGGGGGTTTTCAACTTTCATCTATGAGTAATAATTTCCTATTGCTGGAAAGGGATTGTTGGAACACTTTAGAGGAGACGACTTATTGCACAATATCCTGTTTGAAGTTGTCTCAAACTGTGAGAGACAGATGGCTTCACACAGGAGCATCCCCAAGGCAGCTGAGGTGAAGGCACAGAGGAGGACAAACCCAGTATTTCTGAGGGAACTCCTTGACTCCAACCCAACCTGAGCTGTCAAACAGCAGACTTGATGTTTCGAGACATGGGCCACAGGGGAAACCTTTCAGTGTGTTTGGTCCAGGCTGGGTTATGCTCAGGGCAAAGGTGTGTCAGTGTGTTGGATAATACTCTTTTCTTGACCTAGAGATGGGGCAACTGAGAGGTGTTTTAAAAACTTTTCTTCCATTTTCAGTCTCATGAGAAGGGTGAGACAATACAGATGTTATAATTCACACCATCACAATTAAGAAGCCAACTATTTCCTAATTACAGTATTTCTTGGTCTATCAGCTTTTTGCCGTGCCATGTTGTAGATGCCTTAAAGCCAATTATTTAAAACTACCCCTTGTGTGTCCCACTACAATGCATCTTTCATAGCTCTGTTTTTCCAAAGTCTTATTTGCAAGGCCATCTTTTGAAACTTTTTTCCAGCTCCATTTCTATCTCAACAATATCTGTCCTATTCCATGGCATTTTTAAGTTAGCGTTTCCTGTCTCAAGGTTTATATACAGATGCATACTGTGTGGGCCTTCTATTAGGCCCTAAAAGCTTTCTAGATATCCATTTCCCACATCAGTGCACTTGGCTCCTTCTCTCCTCATTGTGCCTGGCAAGCAGAGGAGCCCAGAGCTCCTGCAGAACCCATCACAGCACTCAGTGGGAGCAAACTTGTGTCCAGTCCTCACCTGGAGCTGTGGTGCCCAGCATTCCACCACACTGGAATGAGGAACTGTTCCTGCTCTTTCAGAAGGAGCTAAGGAGCTTTGGCCTTCAGATCAATTGTCTGCAGGCTCCTGCAGTGCCTGGTGCTGCTCCCTTGCCAGAGGCACCCCAGGCCAGGGGGGCACATCTGGGCTGCTGTGTCTGGCTCTGGGGCTCCCTTGTCTGGGCAGAGAGGAGGAGCTGCAGAGGCTCTGCAGGACTGACAGGGTGGGCTTTGGGGCTGGCTGGAGAAGCTGAGGGACCTGGGCTGCTGGAGCTTCTGAAGAGGAGGCCCAGGACTCATCCTGCAACTGCTCCAAGGGTGGCTTCAGAGAATCCCACAACCAGCAAGGGTGGAACAGGCCATGGAGATCATCAAGTCCAACCTGTGTCCTAACACCGCTTTGTCACCCCTGAGCCTCCTCCTGGAAAAACAACCCCAGCTCCCTCAGCCGCTCCTCACAGGACTTGTGCTCCAGACCCCTCCCCAGCCTTGTTGTCCTTCTCTGGACATGCTCCAGCCCCTCCATGTCCTTCTTAACTGGGGGCTCCAGAACTGCAAACAGCAATCAAGGTGCTGCCCAAGAAGTGCTGAGCACAGGGTAAGAATCCCTGCCCTGCTCCTGCTGGCCACACCATTCCTGATCCAGGCCAGGAGCCATTGGCCTTCTTGGCCACCCGGGCACACTGCTGGCTCATGTCCAGCCTGCTGTCCATCAGTCCCTGCAGGTCCCTTTCTGCCTGGCTGCTCTCCAGCCCCTCTGGCGCCTTGTTGAGGGTGGGAGGCAGGGAGGGAATGGGTCCAGATCCAATCCTTCCTGAAATGCGGTGTTTGCTGGCACTGCCAGTTCCCAGATCTTGATATTTCCCTATTCTGGCACAGCCCAAGTGCAGCAATTTGCTGGCAAAGAAAGTCAAAACCAAGCAAAGACCTGGTACCTACAGCAACCCGATCTCATGTTTGCTGACACCGCCACTACCCAGATCGGGAATGTCTCAGATGCCTGCACAGCCTAATTCCAGCAGTTTGCTGGCACTGCAAAATTAGCATCTGGAAATTTCTCACTGCCAGCAAAACCTAAATGCAGCATTTTTCTGGCAAAGAAAGCCAGAACCCAGCAGCTTCCCGGTGCTGCAGCCAGCACCACCCAGGTCTGGTGTTTGCTGCGCAAGTGCCCAGATCTGGAAATTTCCCAGTGCTGGCACAGCCAAGTCCAGCAATTTGCTGGCACAGAAAGCCAAAATCTGGCAATTTCCTGATGCCAATAAAGGTGCCCAGACCTGATGTTTGCTGCCACTGACAGTGCTCACATCTGGATATTTCCCTGTTCTGGCAGAGCCAAGTCCAGCAATTTTCTGATAAAGAAAGCCACAATCTGGCAATTCCCTGCTACTGTCATTGGCAATGCCAAGATCCGGTGTTTGCTGGCACCCCCAGTGCCCAGATGCAGGAATTTCCCAGTGCCAGCACAGCCCATGTCTAGGAATTTTCTGTCAAAGAAAGACAAAACCTTGCAAATACCTGGTACCTACAGCAACCCAATCTTGTGTTTGCTAACACCACAGTGTCCAGATCCAGAATTTTTCAGATGCCTGCACAGCATAAATCCAGCAATATGCTGGCACTGAAAGTTCACATTTGGCAATTTCCTGGTGCTGGCACATTCCCCACCCAGATCTGGTGTGCGCTGGCACTGCCAGTGCCCACATCTGGCAATTTCCCTCTTCTGGCACCACCCATGTCTAGAATTTGCTGGAAAAGAAAGCTAAAACCTGGCAATTTCCCCTTGCCAGCACTGCCCAATCTGGAGTTTGCTGGCAGCAGGATCCCAAGAAAGAAGGAAGGAAAGAAGAAAAGAAAAGAGGAAGGCATCTAGATCCAGTCCTTCCTGGAGCCTGGAGCCTGAAATGGGCTGTTTGCTGGCACTGCCAGTGCCCAGATCTGGACATTTCCCTGTTCTGGCACAGCCCAAGTGCAGCAATTTGCTGGCACAGAAATCCAAAGCCCGTGGCAGCTTCCTGCCACTTGGTCTAGCACTGCCCACATCTTGTGTTTGCTGCATCAGAACCCAGATTTGGAAATTTCCTGGTGCCAGCAGAGCCCAAATCTGGCAGATTTCTGTTGCTGGCAATGACACCACCCAGATCTGGTGTTTGCTGGCAGCACCAGCGCCCAGATCTGAAAACTTCCTGGTGCTGGCACAGCCCAAGTCCAGTGATTTGCTGGCACAGAAAGACAAAGTTTGGAAATTTGCAGGTTCTGGCTCCAGCACCATCCAGCTCTGGTGTTTGCTGGGACCGCCAGTGCCCAGATTTGGAAAATTCCTGATGCCTTCACAGCCCAGGTCTAGCAATTGTTTTTTAGCTAGCTGGGGCAGAGAAGTTCCTCGGGCTGTGACTTTCCTTTTTCTTGGAACTGTTTAAACCTGCTCTGGACTGAAAACCCAGACAAACACCGGCAGCTCACACCTGTGCCCCCCCGAGCTCTGGGGCGCTGCATTCCAGAACCAGAGGGACTTAGGAGAGACCGAGAGAGCCAACTACAACCCACAAAAAGGACTTTCTGAATGTGACATCTCTTCAGCACTGTCAGAGGTTTTATTTAATATTATTCATTTTTCATGCTTGTGAATACTTTACTTGTTAAATAAACTGGGGTTTTTTCACTTTTCTCAAGGGAAGTCTTTCCCTGAACTAGTAGGGGGAGGGGACACTTGAACTTGCTTTCTAGATGGACCCCTTTTGGAGATTTCCTCCCAAAATTTGCCCTAAACTAGCACAAACAGTCACAATGAAAACTTCACCAGTGGCATAATTTCCTGGTGGAAAATCTTGCGACAGAAGCTTGACCTTGCTCTCCATGAGAGATTCTTGGGAAGAGCAGACAGGAGAAGATTCCTGGAAAACTGAAACAGCTTTCCAGAAGTGAAATGAAAATGAAAGAAACAATCCAAGATGTTTTCCCCTATCTATTTCTATGCTCCCCTTTTTTATGTTGCATCCCAGTAATTCCAGATGCACCTCATCTCTAAGATCGATGACTTAGTGATTTTTAGACACTCTAAAATCCCATGAGCCACACACAGTTTTCCTTCTCCTGTTTTTACTGGAAAGCAACACTGGAGATGTAAGTGCAGTGCTTGGGTCAGGTAGGAATCCTACCCCAAGGGAAGGTGGCCCGACAGTGTTTGACCCTCAGCAAGGACAATGCACAGCAGCAGGCGAGGGGATCGCAGTGCCAGTGCGCAGGAGTCAGGGCTCTGCATCCGGGCTCAAGGCTGCAAAGTTCCCGTGTTTGGGCAGACGGAGGGGCTGGCCCCGGGGCGCGCGGGGCTCGAACGTGGGGCTCGTGGGGCGAGCGGGGAACGGACACGGGGACGAACGGCCCCGGTGCTTCAGTTGCAGCAGCGGCAGCAGCGGCAGCAGCAGCAGCGGCAGCAGCAGCGGCAGCAGCGGCAGCAGCAGCGGCGAGAGCAGCGAAACCGATAATTTAAAACTCGCTTTCTCCTATTTTTCTTCCTCTTTCTCTTTGTCCCTTTATTTCTCTTTCTCTCCCTTTCCCGCTGTCGGGCACCCTTCTCTCGGGGTCCCTTGCCCGGCGTCCCTCTCCTCTCCCCGCCTCCCTCTCCCCTGCCGGGCCGGGCCATGCTCCCGGCCCGCCCCCGGCCCCGGGCGGGGCTGCCCCGTGCCCGGCCCCGACCGTCCCGCCGCGGTCTCGCCTCCGCTTGGCTCTGGCCGTACTGGCGGTGGCGCTGCTGGGCGGGAATCAGTGGCTGGTGCGGGGGCGGCATCGCCGCCCTTCGGCTCCGCCTGGCCCGAGCCCGGCCCCGGCCCCCACCCAGGGTCCAGTCCCGGCCCCGGCCCCGGCCCCGGCCCCGGCCCCGGCTCCGGCTCCTCCCGGGGCCCGCAGAGGACACACGCGGCGCGGCCGCTCCCGCCGCCTCCGCTGCGGCTTCCCCGGCCCGAGCTCCGCCGCTCGGCAGCGCGGCCGCCGGCCCCGAGCCTCCCGTGCCGCGTTCCCGGAAGCGAACGCCTGGGCATGGCCGGCCCGGGGCGGGTGAGCGGCGCTCGGGGGCCGTTGCTGGCCCCGGGCCGAGCGCTGATTGCCGCGTCCCGCTCGCAGGTGAGGCGCAGGAGGCCCTGCAGGAGCGGCACCGGCTGCGTTCGGTGCTGGGGCGCCAGAGAGCCTCGAGAGTGCCCAAGCTGGCCACTGTGGAGGAGGAGGAGGAGGAGGAAGAAGGCCCTGGAGCTGCTCCAGCACAGGAGAATGAAGAGGCGGTGCCATTCCATCCACTGCAGGAAGGTGAGTGGCAGAGCTGGGCTGCAGGACTGGAGCCTGCAGCCAACTTGGCTCCATCCCATCCCATCCCATCCCCTGGGGAAATGCCCAAGGACAGGACGGAAGAGGGGCCGGGCAGACATCCCGCAGGGGCCGTGCTCCATCCCCTGGGCCATCCCGGGGCTCTCTCTGCCTGGGGAGCGCAGGGCTGGGCTGTGTTCTCCGGCCTCTCCCGCAGCCCCTCAGCTCTGGCTGCGCTCGCTCTTTGCCAGATGCAGCCCTGGAGCGCACACAGCAGCAGGAGCGCAGACGTGGCCGCTTCCGCAGCACAGCACAGGTACCTGCAGCCACCCCCACCTGGGCTTGGCCTGCTGTCCCTGCTCAGCCCAGCCCCCTGTGTGCAGCATTCCGTGCAACATCCCCGGCTTCTTGCCCTTCTCCTACAGCTTGTTTGTGACTTCATCAGGAGCATTTGGCAGGAAGAGACCAGCACCATGGGCACTGGGCTCAGAGCACACTCCGAGCTCCTCAATCATGAGACCAGTGCCGCCCTGCTGGATTTGCTCCTGGAGAAGGGTGTTGCCAGGCCAGAACAAGTAAGCAGCCTGGGGCCAGGCTTCAATTCCGCCATGAGTCCCGTGCCTTCCCCAGCCACGCCTGGTGGTCCCTGGGAGCCTTTGAGGCCATGGCAGTGCGCTGGGAAGGGAAGGACTTCTCTGGGGACCCTGGGGACATTGTTCCCTCTGGCAGCTTTCCAAGTCTCCCCGTGCCTTCTCCAGGTGCCCGCCATGGTGAGGTACATTCACTGCTGGCTCATGGCCAATGATTCTGCTGAGCACAGGCTGGACAAGGCCCTGCTGAATCTCACCACAGCACACCCGGGTGACGCAGTCGTGACGCTCCTGCGTGTGGCCCCGTCCTGTGACAGGTATGCGGCCCACCTGCCCAGAAGGCTCAGGCCTTCCCAGCCCATCAGCCTGTACCACCTGTCCCAGGTGTCTGAGCAACAGAGAGTTCCAGGGCCCTCTGGCTGCTCCCTTTCCCAGCCCTGGCACGTCAGCCCCCGAGCCTGCTGCCATGCTCCCTTGCTGCCTCTCAGGGCCCTGTCTCCACAGAGCTGGGCTGCCTGGCTGCTGCTGGCCAGGGCCAGTGGACAGAGGCAGAGCCCGTGGTCAGCCGGGCCCCTAGGGATGCCCAGGCCACGGTGCCGTGTCTGAGACCCACCCTGAGACAGAGCTCTAACCCTACAGAGCTGCTTTGACCATGTGGAAGACCATCATGTGCTCGCTCAGGACTGCAGAGCCAGTGCAGCTGATACTCCTGGATGTGCTGGGGAGCTGGCCAGAGCACAGCATGTGCACCTCTGACAGGGACAAAACGGGTGTCTTTGGCCTGGCTGTGAGTTTCTGACACTGGCCTTTGCTGGCCCCAAGGCTCCCTCTCCAGCAGCTCTCCTTCCTCCTTCCCCCACTGCATCTCCCTGCCTCAGTCGCTGATCTGAAACCTGGCCCAGGGGCAGCTTCAGGCCCACCAGGCCCCGTGCTCCCCCTGCCAAGGTCTCTTGGGGCCTCTCCCTGCTAAGTTTGGGCCCTGCCACACGGACCCCTCGGCACTGAGTGCTGTCTCGGGGGGCTTTGTCCCTTGCAGGCAACCGTGGTGATGTGGAAGATCCTTCAGGAGGCCCCTGTCCCACGTATAGTGGCGCCGCATTTCCCCCACCTGTTTGTGCATCTGCTCTTCCAAGTGTTCTACAGCACAGAAGAGATGCCAGAGGAGGTTGATACCTTCTGGAAGCAATGCCAGGAAGAGCACAGCCTTGCCACCAGCCCCAACAGGTGCTCCATCCCACTCCTCCTTTCCCTGCCACGTGGCCTGCCAAGGAGCCAGTGCTGCCAGTGTGACCTGGGCTTTGCTGTGCACACAGGTTTGCAGTGCAGACCCTGAAGTCCCTGCTCTGCCTTCTCCAGTGTGAGCAGGTGGTGGTGTCAATGGAAGGCAAGCGTGGCTGGGACACGCTGCTCTGCGTTGATACCCATCACTCTGCCGTGGCTCTGCTAGCCAGGTGAGACACCCCCTTCTCCCCATTGATCCTGGCATTTGTGCCCTGTGCCCGGGCTGTCCCACACGGTCCTCATGGCTGTGGGTCAAAGGGACGAGCGACAGCCAAACAGACTGGAAAAGGCTGGAAAAGGGGGAGCCAGATGTGGCCCAGGAGCGGCCACATCTCAAAGGGCCCAGGTCCCCTGGCAGTGGGTGGTGGGGAAGGACAAGAACCATGTGAGTCAGTGCTGGGAGAGGCTTCCCTCCCTGGCTCAAGGTCTTAGTGACACTTTCCACCTTCCAGGGAGATGTGCCATGCATCCAGGCCCTTGTGTAAAAGGATCTTATGCTGCCTCCTTGAGATGCTCAGCATAGAGATGCCATACTGGGATTTCCCTGCCCTGGCATTCCTTGTGGAGGTGAGCCTGATGGCCAGCGCTGCCTGGCTGAGCTGCCTCTCAGCTCTCTGCCCTCTCGTCGCCGCAGCCGCCTGGGACGGTGCCCGTGCCCTGCGCTGCTGCCTGGGCCCAGCCCCATGCGGCTCCGGGCTCCTGCCGGCCGGCTCCCCCGTCACTGCCCTGTGCCTTGCAGGTCCTCGAGTGCCTGGACTTGAGGGAATGCAGGGACAGCATCATGGATCTTGTCTTGTCATGGCACCTGCAGAGGGACCGCGCAGACATTGGCAGCCAGCTGCTCAGGGCTCTCCTCCCGCTCAGGGACCATTCCCCGCTGGTGAGAAGGGGGCAGTGGCTGAAGCCGTGCAGGCGGCGTGGGGCTGGGCAACGCAGTCGCTTGGCCTTGCCTGGCCTTCAGGCGCTGTGGCAGCTGCTCCCAGCTCTCCTGCCTCCCGCTTCAGCTGCCCCAGTGCTTCAGGACAGGCCTTTGGCCTCTGGGCCCTGCGGCAGCAGGGTGGCCTTTCACAAAGTCGTGTTCCACACAGGCCGAAAGAATGTGGAGCCTGACCGAAAGGCTCGTGGAGCTCCTGCGGGTCAGGATGACCACCATGCTACTGGGTTATCTGTTCCTGGATAATGGTGCCCGCATACCCAGTCCCATTGCCCTGCATTTGGCTAAGGTGTTCCTGCCACTCTTTGACCACGTAAGGCTCTGTGCCCCCAGCCACGGCCACTGGCTGCTGCCCGGACACTTGGGGCCCTGTGCAGATGCAGGCCTGTGCCAATGTGGGCCAGAACCAGCTGATGCTGAGCTCTTGCTGCCTTCCTGTTCTACAGGGTGATAGCCAGGTGCAGCAGCTCTCCATGATTGTCTTTCACACCTTGATTTCTGCTGTAGAAGAAGAAGGAAAAAAGCCCCTGATGACACAAGTGTGGCAGAGCCTGCTCCCACTGCTCTTCCACTGCCATGATGAGAATCTGCGTGTGGCCCAGGTGAGGACTCGTGGGCTGCTGCTGTCCCCCTGGCAGGGGGCTCGGCTGCTTCCTGCCCTGCACCTGCTGGACCGCAGCCTCCTCCAGGCTGCGGCTCCTGTGCCCTGGGCTGTGGGGCCATGTCCGCATCTCTGCTGCTCTCCAGACTTCTCGGGAGACGCTGCTTTGTGCAGTCAAGTTCCTGAAAAGGAAAGATCTTGAAAAAACTGTGAAGAAACAGAAACTCTCGAAGTTCACTGAGCTCCTGGTAAGGAGGGCCTTGCATGCCCCAGCCTCAGGCTGGAGAAGGCCCCTGAGGGTGGTGCTCAGTGTGCGGGGCTGGCAGCTGTGCCCCTGCCCGCTGCTGCAGCCAGAGGCCCCGCGGGCTCTTCTCCAGGCTCCCGTGGGCCCGAGCCGGGTGCCCATGGAGCCCCGGCCCGACGGGGCTGCGGGGCGGGCCGGCACCGGGGCTCCCCCGGCAGCAGCCGGCCCTCTGCCCCCTCCCCTCGGGAGCCCTTGGCCAGCGGCTGCTGGCCGCGCCTCAGGGCTGTGCGGGCAGGGGAGGCCGGCGCTGGGCGCAGGCAGCGCCCGGCCCAGGGGCTGAGCCCGCACCAACCCTTCCTTCCTGCTGCTCTCTGCAGCTGGCAGAGGACAGGAGCCGAGCGGCCGAGCACCTGCGCCGGGCCCTGCGCTACGTGGAGAGCCCACAGGAGCCCCTGCGAGAGGTGGCCATCGGGTTCATGGGTGAGTCCCGAGCCCGGGCTGCCCCTCCCCTCCCCGGCCCGCCGCAGCTTGGCCCCAGCCCCACCTGCTGCCCCGGCAGCGCCAGCCATGCCCTGGGGCGCCGTGGAGCCCCGCCTGGCCTGGGCATTACTGCTGCTGCCCTCTGGCAGCCGTGCCCTGGGGCGGCAGCGTGCGGCAAGGGCCGGGCTGAGCCCTGCCGGGCCAGCAGCCCGTGTGGCCACAGCGCCGGCAGCGCCGCTGGCAGGGAGCTGTGCCGCTGGGGCCGTGACAGGCTCTGTGTTCACAGGCATGGCCGGGCGGCGCCTGAGGGGGCAGCAGCAAGAGCTGCAGCTGATCTGCACTGGTGAGTGAGGGCAGCGGGCTGACAGCGCGGGCTGCCGAGGGGAGCTGCAAGCCCTGCCCCAGCTGCGGAGGGCTCTGCTCCCGTGGGCAGAGCACAAGGAGCTTTCAGGGCCCCGTGTGCCATTCATGGCCAGCAGCTTCGGGCTGATCCCCTTGCTCCCTGCTCCCTCCTGGCCACGGCAAGAGCCGGCTGGGATGGCCCTTGCAGGGGGCTCTCCTCGGCTCCCCACAGATCCGGCTCTGACCGTGCCTCTGTTCCTCTCTCTTGCAGCCCTGGAACGCCTGACGGAGGACACGAGCAATGCCGTGTCGCAGCTGGCACTTGAAACACTGCATGTCCTGGGGGAAATACAGCGTGGGCAATATTCCACCATCCAGAGGCTGCAAGATCAGCTGCACAGGGCATGGAGGACTCGGCCTCGTCTGTCGGGGCTTGGCTGGCTGTGCTGCCAGAAGACTTAGGAGAAGAGCTGATCCTGGAGGCTGGGGCAACCTGAGCCAGGGGTAATTTTCCTTTTCTTTAATATTTTTCTGTTCTTCTTTTCATTGTTTTATCTATATTGAAAATAAATAAATTATAGGTTATATATAATTATATATATTATTATAGATTATAGATTACTGTAAATAATTATAGAATGCATTATGATACACAGACTGCCAGGAGCTTTTCTTTGCTGCCCAGGGTCTGCAGGGCAAGAGGCAGGAAAGGGTGAAAAGGGAGCTTGTGCTCAGCAGCACAGCAGGCTGAGGGGTCCTGAGGCCCTGCAGGGGGAAAAGGGTGCTTGTGCTCAGCCAACTGCCCAGGTGTGCAGTGTTGCAGGGAAAATGGCCAGAAGCCCCTTGGCCTTTGGTGGCTCTGCTGAAGCCTTTGTGCTGCCCACAGAGCAGCTGGGCAGGGGCCGGGGCTGTGGGGATCCCTGCCAGAGTGGTGCCTGGAGATGGCCACAAGCCCTGTGCCAGGCAGGAAGCGCCATCCGTGTCCTCCTGGCCACGTGCTGCTGGCTGTCTTGCTGAGGGCTCCCAGGCGCCTCTGGATGGGGCTGCTCTGGAGCTGCTGTGGGGCTGCGGCGCTGCTGCCGGGCAGCTTGGCCAGGCTGGGGGAGACCCTGAGGGGCTGGGGCGCTGGCAAGCCCTGGGCAATGGGCTGGCAGAGGCCATAAGCAGCCCCCCAGCAGCTGCCTTGATCCTGACAGAGTTGACTTGCAAGAGGGATCCCGGGCACTGTGTAACTAACATCATTGGTGCTGTGGGAAACCCAAATGCAGGGAAATCTCAGACCTTTGGTCTTGTCAGCAAAGCTTAGAATTAAGCACAGGATTTGATCTGAGACCTAGGAAAGGGCTTCCAAACTTAGGTGCTAGAAGCGAGAATGCAGATTTCTAGTTTATAGCAGAGACACGGGGAGGAATGTTGAAGTGGAGGAAAGTTTAGAGTTTTAGAGTCCAAGATCTAGAAAAAATAAAAGTAGTTACAATGGTAAACAAGAAGCTTAGGATGCAGTGCTGTAGGTTTGTGTGTCATAACATGATTGGCTAAGGAAGCTTACACTGTAGCATGAGTCCCTAAGACGAAATATTGAAGGGTTGGCTCCAAACCACAAATATCTTTGTTGGCCGTGTCTTCTTGGCCAAGAAATCCTTCAAAGCTCTTGTAACTACAAGTCTTGCGGCCCTGTGAGCCATGCGGTGGAGATGTGACCAAACTCACCCTTCCTGTCTATGTAGAAGTGAAGAAAATGCAATGGCATCATGTAAAATACTCAGAGGTCTGCTCTCTAGCTCGTTCCAAACTCCTTCAACTCCTGCAGAGTGGGATTTAGCTACAAAGAGATGACAGGGACCCTTAGTGCTGCCTCTTTGACTCCAGAGCAGTTGCTTTAGAATCTTTCACATAAGCCTGTGTAGTCATGTGCCAGAAATGGATCATTTGAAGAAACTTTCCCAACTGACTTGCATGGAGGTTTGTTTGAAGGGTATTTGAGGAGAAAGGCTCCCAGCAGAGGTCTGGGCTTTGGCCTAGCTGTGTCCCCTGTCCCCTGCTGATTGTGAAGTGTGCCATCAGCTGCAGGGCTTTCTGGGCTAAAAATGTCATCAAGTCACTTGGACTTGCTCGTTATGGCCTCTAAAAGCTGGACCCAATTTTGGGGCAAATTTGGAGACCGCATCTATGGGTGGATGGAGCACCTAGGATTTTCCCAGTTGCTGGGAATGGCTCTCCAGGTTCCTGGAGTATCCATCCCATCTGGTTTTGTTTGTCCTGGTTCCCTTACAGCTGGGGCCCTGGGCAGAGCCCTGAGAGCCTGGTCTGCCCCCAAGGAAGGAGAAAGAGCCCCTGGAGAAGCTGTACCAGGTGGGGATGCTGCTGCTGCTGCTGCTGTTGCTGCTGCTGCTGCTGGAGACAGTGAGGGTGACATCAAGGATGACAAGCTCTTCCTCAGCCTGGCCACAGGAGGCTGAAGGTGATGGACTTTGATTCTGGCACCTTCTTCAAAGCCAAAGTCCACAGGGAATTTGCAGATGATTCCCCAGCTGGGGAAATTCTGCCACATTTGGGCATGGCTCAGCCTGGCTGGGAACCAAAGGCTCCCCCTTTGCTGGGGCAGATGCAGCTCATTCTTCAGTTGCTGCCCAGCTGCTTTTGGAAGGGCTGGGGCATGGGCTGGGGTGGGTACGAAATGGGAGTGGGCTCCTGGCCGTGCCAACAGCCCCCAGCACCCACCGTGCCCCGGGCTGGGGCTGGGGCTGAGGCAGCCAGCCCGACACAAACAAAGCCCCATGGTGGGAGCAGAGGTGGGACTCCAGAACCTGTGCTGGGGCTGCTTTCTGTGCAGGCAAGAAAGGGCTTGGGCTGCTCCACTGCCCTTGTTTGCTTTGGGATCACCATGATTTTGGGGGGCAGTGCAGGGTGGAAGAGAGAAAGTGTGGGCTTCCCTCACCCGTGGCTGGGTTTTTCACTGGCATGCAGGGGTTGGGCCTTCCTCAAGGCCCTGACAGATAAGAGTTTTTACTGTTTTTCTTGTTTTCCCTTTTTGCATCTAATCTCTTTTCAAGAATGTGTTGTTTGTTTTTCCAGAGGAAGCATTCCAGGTGGTCCAGTGTGGATGGGGAAGTGCTTGGGAGCAGCTGTGGCGTGGATGGGCCATGCCCTTGGAGAAGGCTGAGGACATGGTTTGGGAGCAGCTTTTCTTCCAGCCGTGGCTGGTGTGAGGTGGGTCCCTGTGTGCTTGGCAGGGTGGGATCAGAGCTTTTGGGAGCTGGCAGCGAGCACAGGAGCATCCTGCTCTGGGCAGCTGCTGAGGGCTGGATGTGCAGTGGCTGGCTGCAGGCTGGGCACATGTGCTGCCCTCCTGCTCTGCTGCCAAAGGCAGCAGGGATGGGCAGCTCTGGGCACAGCTCTGGGCACAGCCAGCATGGCCTGGGCACCGCAGGCCTTGGCACAAGGGCACAGGAGCCCTCAGCTGACGGGCGGTTTCTGCTTTCTCTCCTTGCAGCCAGGCTCTGCAGGTGCTGAGGCTGCTCTGGGCTCTGCCAGGTCTCTTCTGGGCTCAGCCCTGGGCCCAGCTGGGCTGGCTCTGCCCTCACATTGCTCTGACAGCTCTGCATCAGACGAGCCCATTGCGAGCACAGCGCCTGAGCTTTCTGCTTTGGCAGGTGAGTGAGACTCTGCTGCAGGCCCAGAGATTGCAGCTGGGGACACACATCCAACTGGCAAGGACCCAAACTCTCCACAGTCCCAGCTGAACGCCTGCATCTGCACAGGGTGTTTTGTCTGTCCCGTTCTTCCTTCTTGATTGGCTGGAATTGTGCAATTGCACTTTGTTCCTCCTCTAGAAGTGCCACGAGTGGGCCAAAGCTGGCGAGTGGGCCGTGCTCCTGAGGCAGTGCAGTCTGGAGCTGGTGGATGGAGAATTGCCCTTCTGCACTGCCAAACCAGAGCAAAAAGCCATAAGTGGGACTTTGTGTCTCTAAGAAATCCCTGACAGTTTCAAAGGGAATGTGCAGCTCATTTCCAGGCTGAGAAGGAAGGTCATTTTCTAAAGGATTTGGGGTTTGACAGAGTTTCCATTCCCAGTCCTGCTTGGAGCTGGAAGGGTACAAAGCAATTTCCTCTTGCTTCGACCACAATTTCAAATACCAATGTTGGAAACAAAGCCCAAAATCTTTTAAGAGGCTTTTGAGGTCACAAAGATGGATCCATGCCATCAGCACATTGAAAATGTAAATAACTGAGTTGTTTTTTTTAAAAAGATAATTTTCCTCTTAATGCAAATAATGTAACTTTGCATTTATGTTTTGTTTTTTTTCTCATTACCTGTATGTTATGTTTTTTCACTAACACTTGGATTTTATTCTTATCTTTTACAATTTATCAATTTTTTTCCTTTTTCCTTTTTTTTTTTCCTTTCAATAGAAAACATGTCCTATAAAAGGAATGTCCTTTGCTCCTGGTTCCCGTGTGGAGCAGCTCCCTTCCTGCTGGCTGAGCTGCTCAGGCAGAGCCCGGCAGCTCCTGGCCCTGCAGGGCTGAGGCTTTTCCCCGTTGCTGGGCACAGACTGATGGAGCAGCACTGCTGAACACGGGCACACAGAGGGACCAGCAGCAGCTGCCTTTGGCCACCTGAGGCTCCAAGGCCCAAACTCTGAGCAGCCAGGGCTGGAAGAGACTGGCAGGATCTGATCCCTGACTCCGGGCCAGGGCTGCACAAATGACCCCACAGCAGCAGCAGCAGCAGCAGCAGCAGCAGCAGCAGCAGATGGAGCTGACTTTGAGCACAGCCCCTGCCCCTCTTCCCTCCCGTGTGCAGCGGTGTCACAGCAGCCTGAGGCACCTGGGAGCCCCCAGTGCCAGCAGGGACTGGAGATGGCAGCCCTGGGCTCCTGGAGGCTGTGCAGGGAACGGAGCTGGGCACTCCCTGTCCATGGGGAGCTTCCAGATGGAAAAGGCTGCTGTGCCCAGGCAGCTCCAAGGGCACAGAAAGGAGGCTCTGGAGCACTGGATCTGTGCCAGTGCCACAGTCCTGGGCAGCAGCCAGCGAGCCCTGGGGGAACAGAGGGCACAGCACGAGGGACAGAACCAGGCAAGGGCAGAGACTGGAGAGAGCCAGGCCTGGGAGCAGGAACAGCTGCTCCATTGCACTCTTGGAGAAAGCTCTTGGCTGGTTCAAAGCGCTGAAAGGCGTGAAGGGCAGAGGAGGAGGCCACAGCAAACAAGGCTCCTGTTTGCACAGCCTCCCCTCTCCGTGTCCCAGAAGGAATTGCATGGACTGTGTTCTTCTCTCCGAGTCGTCACATTGAGCATGAGCAGGTCAGCACCAGGAGCTGAAGGAGCTGAAGCCTCAGGCCACAGGAGCTGGGCAAGAGGGAACTTTTGGAGCAAAGTAATGCTGCTAAAATAGCCCCAGCTCAATGCAATGGATAGAATCATGGAATCACAGAATCCTTTCTGTTGGAAAAGCCCTCTGAGCTCACCCAGTGCAGCCGCTCACCCAGCAGTGCCAAGCCCAGCACTAAACCACGTCCCTGAAGTGCCAAGGCCTGGACACCAGCCCTGAGTGAGGCCTGGACAGCAGGCCCTGAGCCAAAGGTGGCCTCTGGATGAACCTTCCAAGCAAACGTTATCTTTTTATCTGCTCCCTAATGAAATGTGCATGGTCATTAGCACTGAGATAGATGTAGCCACTCATTAGTGAGACATGGATTGACCTTTGTGTATTTAGAAGCCAGACAAGGCCATGAAATCTGACATCTGGCCTTGTTTGGGGCTGTATGGTCAAAGTCAGCTCCCTTGGTTCCTCCTTGATCCCTGGCCAGGCTTTGGGAGGGACCCAAGAGGAGGATGAAAGCAGATGTTGCCACACTAGCAGTGCTGTCAGTTTGTTTGTTCAGCACTGTCAGAGCTGGGCCCTCTCCCAGCGGGGTTGGAGCCTCACCTGGGGCTGGAGGCACCTGCAGGAATTCCCAGTGCCCAGGAGTGGCTCTGCAGCCCTTGGCTGTGACAGCTTCCCCAGCTGCTGTGTGGATCTGGGGGATGGTAAAGGCTGAGGGTAAATGCTGCTGGATCTTTCTTAATCACTGCAGGCAATCTTTGGTGGGGATGGTTGGGTGCATTGCTGAGCTGCTCCTTTTGTGATTCTTTGCTGCTCTGAACTGCAGGAAATGACACTGATTCCTTCAGTTGGAGTCTGTGCCTTTGGTGCTGACCCTGCCCACTGGTAAAACAAAACTGGCACAGTCTGGCCAGATCCCAACAAAATGTCACTTGTTCAATGTAAATGTGAGGAATCAGTGCCATCAGAAATTCCCAGCTGGGAAGCCCTTCCCTGGAGTTCCCTGGCTCTGGAGTGGGCTGAGGTTGGATCCCTGTGTGGGCAGTGGGGCAGTCGGATAAAAGAAGCTGCACCCCTGGATGTCTTCAAATGCATCCAAAAATTGTATATGGAAAAGGAAAAGAACTTGTGGATTTGGGCCGACAAAGATGATTTTGTTGAGAGTACATAGGAAACAGCACCTTCAGAAGGAACAATGATTGTTGGAATGCTCCCACATGGAGCAACAAAAGAAGGTTTTCACCTTGAGCTCAGATGCCCTTGTGCAAGTGAAATATCAATATAACAAATAACTATATACATATTTATAGTATAATAAGACCTTCATGTTTATATTTATAGCTTTTAATGTATATATGTCTATATCTACATGTCTATATCTGTATTTATATATAAATATGTACATATAATAATAATGTGAAATAGTGCTGACAATACTAATTTGGTATCTTTGGCTGCTCAGGGATGTAACACGAAATACCCTACAGAACAGGATTGGCCAGGACCCTAATGTCAGTGGTCAACTTTGTGAGATTGTATACAATGGAAAAAGGAGGAAGGGAGGAAATTGGCTATTTTTACAGGGTGTGCTGATACTGTGATGTGAGTGTTTTGTCTGTTCATGTGAAAAATATAGAGATTTTGTCTGCAGGGTTTTTCATGTACCAGACTATGCACAAGCTGCAGGATTGGTTGAAAAGGTGAAGGGGTTCTTAAAAGAGCAGTTGGAAAGATGAGGAGATGGGAACCTTTGCCCATGGAGAACCCATCTCCCAGATGTGCTCCATGCCCTTAACAATGGCCCACGGGGGAAATGAAACCCCCTGGCTGTGCACGGCTGCCCCCAATTTGCAAATCCAACCATGGGCAGTGAGACTTGGACTGCCTGGGAAATTGTTCTGGCTGTGATGGCCCCTGGCAGGGCCAGCCCAGAGGCTGCAGGGCTGGGCCTTCATGCATTGGAATTCATTAGGAGAAATTCAAAGCAAATGAGAGCTGTCAATACTGAAACAGGAATTCAGATTCCTCCAGGACACTTGGCTTTGGTAACTGCTCCCTTGGAGCTTGGCCTTGCAAAGTGTTCCTGTCATGGCAGGAGGAATTGATGCAGAATATCCAGGAGAAATTACAGTAATTCTGTAAACAATAATGAACAAGATTGGATTATTCAACCGTGTGACAGGGTAGCACAATTATTGATATTGCAACTCTAAGAGCAATTGATAAAAAAGGAGATCCAGCTCCAGTCACCACCATTTGTGGAGATAAAGGGTTTGGATCCAGCAGCCCTAATAATGGAGCCAGTGTTGGTCCAGAGGGCAAATGGCCCTCCCGAGGCAGCTGAAGGAGCAGCTCCTAGGAAAGACAACTCTGAGTCCTGAAACCTGGGCAGGAACAATGGGAATGTGTCCCTGCAGCCAAGGATTCTGTGTGAGAACAAGTAAATCTGCCAGGATATTGTTTTACACATCCTGCCAAACCAGATCTCCCTGTTTGCCCCAAGGGACCCTTTGGGAAATGCTCTGATCCACTGGGCTCCATGCGAAGGCTGCTGTGACACTGAGGGACTTGCACAGGAATTCCATCCAGGAGCCTGGGTGCCCCTCAGGCACTGGGACCCAGCCCCTTCCAGCCAGAGGGGAAAGGGCCCCCCAAGCCTTGTTAGCCACAGACAGCATGGTAAAGCTGAACAGCAAAGGGCCTGGGGGCATTATTCTGGAATTAAAAAGGTGCCAGCTCCAGGGACAACAGAATTCTTGTTCCTAATTGGAATGAGATTGAGAAAAAATGAAGAACGGTGTCACAAAAGTACTGCTGATGTCTGTAAGGTGTACCTTGATAGTCAGCCAGAATCTTTGTCTGCCACAAACACCTCTGTTGTTTCACCAAGGGATTGGTCATCAAAATGTAATGATGGCTTATGATGGATTGCTGAGCTTCTTTTGTAATTCTTTGCTAATGATGATGTGCTTTGTTGAGCTTATCCTTTTGTAAATCTTTGCAGCTGTGCATGATATAAATGACACAATTCCTTCAGTTGGTGTCTGTGTCTTTGGTAGTGAGCCTGCCCACTGGTGAAACAGGGCCCCCTCTTGCCTAGGTGTTCCCTGGGAAGGCAAAAACCCTCCCTCCAAAATTCCCCCCTTCCTCCCTGTTCCCCCCTTCATACCCTGAGCATGATGTGCTCTGGTCTGGGCTATGCCCGGGTCAGTTGGGCTCCCCTGTCCTGGCTGTGTCCCTGCCCAGCTCCCCTGCAGCCCCAGCCCTTCCCCAGCGTGGCTGGACGAGGGGCAGGACAGGCCTTGGCTGTGCTGCAGCTCAGCAAGAACAAAACCATCTCTGCGTGGTCAGCCCTGTGCTCAGCACCCGGCCCAGCAGTGTCTCAGTGCCAGGGGCTGTGCCCTCAGTGCCTGCCAGGGGTTTCCATGGCAACCACCAGGCCAGGTGACCCAGGTGTCCCCCCAGTGCCGGTTGCCATGGAAACAGTGCCCAGCCCTGCCCCTTTCTGTCTGGCTGACCTGGTCTTTGGCCCTGGCAGTGCCGTTGGCTGCTGGTTCCTGGTGCCTGAGCGGCCAGCACGGCACAGGGCAGGTGGCCATGGCACAGCCCCCAGCAAGGGATCCCCTCTGGCTCTGGGCAATGACACCAGCCCTGAGCAAGGGGCCAGGGCAGCTTTCTATGGCCACTAACCATCACAACGGGGCTGGGCATTGGTTGCCATGGCACCAAACCAAGGACCGGGCCCCATGGCCATTGCCATGGCACCTGGTGGCACCAACGAGTGTGACTGCAATTGTACATGGAACAGCCCTGGCACCGCTTTGTCCTGAGGGCTGCCATGGCAGCTGAGGGCAGCAACAGCTGGGGCTCTGCAAGGGCCCTGTGGGAGATGGGAAGGAGCAGCAGAGCGGGGGCTGATCCATCCCCAGTGCGCTGGACAGCCCAGGGCAGCGTCCCAGAGCATCCTCATGGAGCTGCCAACAACATCCCCCCTCTGCAGCCCTGGCCTCTCCCCCAGCTCACACAGGTGCCCCATCCTTGCAGGCACAGACACGGCAGCACTGGCTCAGCAGCCCCTGTTTGCATTGCACACAGCAGGGAGAGCACCCCCATGCTGTTGCTGTGGGGACATGAACCTGAGGGAGAACAAATGCCATCAGCCCCTGGGGCCAGCAAGGGCTGGGGAACACCAGGGAAACCACTCAGCTTTGTCCTGGCCTCTGCAGTCAGCCAGAAAGCTTGTTCCCATCAGCTGGGAGTTTCCTGTCCCACTGCAGACGCTGTTGCTCAGAGCCAGGGCTGCCTGGCAGCCACCCCCAAACTGCCCTGAGCATTTCCTTGGCTTCACCTTTGCTTTCTTTACTCTTCCTGATACAAATTTCTTCTAATTGCCCTCCTCAGGGGACCCAGAACTGGACACAGCACTCGAGGTGCTGCCCAAGCAGTGCTGAGCACAGGGGAAGAATCCCTGCCCTGCTCCTGCTGGCCACACCATTCCTGATCCAGGCCAGGAGCCATTGGCCTTCTTGCCCACCTGGGCACACTGCTGGCTCATGCCCAGCCTGCTGTCCATCAGTCCCTGCAGGTCCCTTTCTGCCTGGCTGCTCTCCAGCCGCTCTGTCCCCAGGCTGTATTGCTGCAGGGGTTGTTGTGGCCAAAGTGCAGGACCCGGCACTTGGACTTGTTAAACCTCACCTTGTTGGATTTGGGTCCTGGATCCAGCCTGTCCAGGGCCCTGTGCAGAGCCCTCCTACCCTCCATCCTCCATCAGATCCAAACTCACACCCAGTTTGGTGTCATCTGCAGATTTGCTGATGTTGGACACAATCCCCTCATCCAGACCATTCCATGCAGACATTGAAATCCACGCTGGCTGGCTCTGACCTCTCGGCCATCCTGTGGGTGCCCTGGGATGGCACTCAAGGTGATCTGTTCCATAACGTTGCTGAGCACCCAGGTCAGGCTGACCGGCCTGGAGTTCCCCAGCTCCTCCTTCCAGCCCTTCTTGAGGATGGGCTCACACTGGCACCTCTAGTGCTCTGGGACCTCCCTGCTGAGCCAGCACTGATGGTAAATGATAGAGAGCAGCTTGGGGAGCTCATCCACCAGCTCCCTCATCCCCCTGAGATGGATCCCATCCAATCCCATTCACCTGTGAGCATCTGAGTGGCTCAACAGGTCACCAGCTGCTTCCTCCTGGATTCCAGGGGGGCTGTTCCGGTCCCTGTGCCCATCTAGCAGCTCAGGAGAGCACTTGTCCTGAGGACAGCCTGTCCTAATATTGAAAATTGAGAGAAACAAGATGTTAAGTAGCTCTGCCTTCTCCTTATCTTTAGTTACTATATTCCCCACTGCATCCAATAAAGAGTAGAGGTTCTCCTTATCCCATGTTTTGCTATTAATTTAATTGTGGAAACATTGTCTATTTTTTTTCACAGAAGTGGTCAGGTTAAACTCTAATTGAGTTTTCACCTCCTGACTTTTTTTCTGCACGACTTTACAACATCCTTAAACATTTCCTAAGCTGCTTGACCTTCTGTCCAAAGTTGATGCACCTCTTGTTACCCTTGAGTTCCCACAAAATCTCCACGGCCAGCCAGGCCAGTCATTTTCCTCACTAGCTCATCTTTTGCCACACTGGGACAGGCTGCTCCTTCCCCCTTAAGATTACTTTCTTGAAATGTGTCCATCCTTCCTGGACCCCTTTGTTTGTAAGGGATATTTTCCTTAAAAAGAAATCAGTGCCTGATTCATTACTCCCCAAATCTGCATCCTAAATAAGCCAAAGTCTGCCCTTCCTAATTGTTAATAAATTGTTTCCTGTTCAACTGTGGTCTGTTGGCCATGAAGGGAAAATTTCTGTGCCTCTGAGTCTCACCAGTTCCTGACCCCCAAAGGACACAAACCCGATGAGTTGTGTTTCCCACTCCAGTGGCTGCACTTGCACTTCCCTCCATAGCCAGAGCAGAGCTCCCTTGTTCCAGAAAGTTCTTGGCAATGCAGGGATGAAGGAAACAGGACAGGCTCTGGGGATCAGGGGCAGGGCACAGCCAGGGATTTGGAGGCTGTTGTGAGCCGAGGGCAGGACTCAGACCTCGGCCTTGGTGAACCTCATCCAATTGTCCTGGGCCCATGGCTCCAGCCTGGCCAGATCCCTCTGCAGAGCTTCCTGCCCCCCCAGCACAGCCACACTCCCACCCAGCTTGGGCTCACCTGGGAACTGACTGAGGGTACCCTCAATGGCCTCATCCAGATCAGCAATAAAGAGATTTCGCTGACCTGGCCCCAATCCTGAGCCCTGGGGACACCCCTGGATGTGACCCCATTCCTCAGCTGCTCTGACTGCCAGGGGTTGGATGAGAGAAATGGTGGTGTTGGGGTAGGAACAAAGTGTGATTGACTGTCAGCCATGAAGGGTCTTGATTTTCATATCTGCTCAAACTGCATTAGGAGGTGCTGGGGATCAATATCAACTGGGGATTGCTGATATCAATCTATAAAGAAGAAAATAAAACAGGACAAAAGAGTTCTCTCTGCATTGTTTTCAATATGGTATATTCACTTTGAATAGCCTTCTGAAATCTGTCTAATTAACCACAGAAGATCTGAAAACTTAGATTATTCCCATGGAATTTTCTTGTTTTGGGTGTTTTGAACAAATGTTTATGAGCTTTTCTTACTTAATTCCTGAAGTCAAGAGGTGCTGGGGATCCATATCAACTGGATACCAATCTATAAACAAGATACCAATCTATAAACAAGAAAAGAAAACTGGACAAAACCAGTTCTCTCTGTTTAGTTTTCAATATACCATATTCACTTTAAATACACCTCTGAAATCTGACTAATTAACCACAGAACAATTGAAAACTTCAATATTTCCCACGGGGTTTTCTTGTTGAAATGTTTTAAACAAATGTTTAATAGCCTTTTTCACTGAATTCCTCAACTGAGTAGCTCAAGAAAGAAGAGGCCTCTGGAGTAGTAAAATTCATCAGCACCCTCCAAGTGGCTGAGGATCCATCTCCATCAGAGCAGCAATGAACAGAAATGGGCACAGCTTTGTGGCTGCCCCAGCTTTGGCATGGGCCCTGGGCCTGGAGCAAGAGCAGCTCTTGAGGTCCCCAAGGCCGGGGCTCTTGTGCTGCCCTGGGTAGATGGGATGGCAGCAGGGGCTGCAGAGCTCTCAGCACCTCAGCCCGAGGGGAGCAGGGCAGCCAGGGAGCCTCCTTTGGCCTTGGCCAAGCACCTTCCCTCATGGCTGGAGCCGAGTCCTGTGGCTGCTGCTGTGCCCTTGCCAGGGGCTGAGGCCGTGGGGCAGTGCCCAGAGCAGCCTGGCTTGAGCAGAGCTGTGGGGCCAGAGCCAGCTGGGCTGGGCTGGGGAGAGGCCCTTGGTGCTGCCCAGAGCTCAGGGCAGCTGGCAGAGCTTGCAGGGAGCTGGGCTGGGCTCAGACAGCCTGGCCTAGAAAACATCAGTGTCCATCTCAGCCTGGCTGAGTGTGCAGGGGCAGAACTCAGGCCAGGCCTTGTGAGGTAGGGCCAGAGCCTGTGCAAGGCATTGCAAACAGGCAAGTGGCCCAGAGAGGAGGCTGCTCTGTGCCCTTGATGGCAGGGATGGAGGAGGGAGGGGGTCCAGAACATTTGTCAGCACCAGCCTCTGTGCCCAGGCCTTTGCAGCCCTGGCTGCTGAGCCCAGCGTCTGCCTGGGCTGAGTTTGGCTGTGGCCCAGCTCCATCCTCCTGTGGGGTCAGGGCCTGTTCCCAGTCATGGCCAGCCCTGGCTGCCTCTCTGCTGGCCCAGAGGCCGGCAGAGCCCAGCGCAGGGCTGTCTGTGCAGTCCCACAGGTGCCAGGGGCTCTGCAGGAGCTGGCAGAGGCTGCCCAGCTTGGAGGCCATGGGGCACAGAGCCCCAAGGCTGCTGTGGGCACCACGGCACAGGGGCCGTTCCCAGCCGCAATGCTCCTGGCCTGGGCTGGGCCTGCACAGGGGCTGGGCCACCATGGCTGGGCCAGCACAGGCCCAGACGCTGCTGGGGCTGACAGCAAGGCCAGGCTCACACAAGAAATTGCTGAGCATGGCCTGTGCTGACCAGACCTGACTGTGCCAAAGGCAGAGCTCAGCTGCCCTTGGGGGCTGCAGCAACAGTCCAGAGCCCAAAGAGCCTCCATGGCTGTGCTGGAGACCAAGGCTGCAGCAGGGAAATGCAGGGCTGCTGCAGGATGGGGAGGGCATTGAATTCCAGCACACACCTCAGCTCTCTGATGATTCCAGCACCATGCTGGGCCCTGTTTCAGACTGGAGCAGAACAGATGTTGATGGGACAGGAGCCCTGCGGGGCTGTCAGGGACCTGCAGCTTGCAAGGTGCTCTGCTCTCCCTCAGGTGCTTTCGGAGAGATCCAATCCTAGCTGGGCACCTCAGGGCACAAGTGGCACTGCCTGGTCCCCCCCCCCCCCCCCCCGGCAGTCTTGCCTGGTGGGGCGGGGAGGGAGGAGTGAGTGGGGCTGGGGCACTTTCGCTTTTGGCTTGCTGGCCTGCTTGCTTGCCTGCTTGCTTGCTTGCTTCTGCCTTAGCCCTAGCTGATAGCTACCTTTTTTTTTTTCCCCTTTGCTGCTTTCTGCGCTGTTTTTTTTTCTTTTCTTTCATCCTCTCTTTCTTACCCGCCCCTGAAGATACTGGACCGGCTCCGGACCTGACCTGGGACGTCCGGCGGGATCTCCAGAGTCAGCTAGAGAAGCTCAGAGCCCTCCACAACACTGACTGGTTTCTTTTCTTTTCTTGTGTTGGGGAGTGTTCTTTTGTTACTTGTCAATAAAGAGGTTTTCTTTTCCACTTTGCTCCTCCGAGAAATTCCTTCCCGAACCCGGTATTGGGGGAGGGGTGGTCGGAGGTTTGTCTTTTGGGGGGGCTCCCTTTTGGAGATTTCCCCTAATTTGTCCTAACCAGGACAATCTTTTTGGTGCGTTGGCTAGGAAACAGAGGCCAAAGCCAGTGGAAAAAAACCTATAACAATAATATTTTGGTTTTGGTTGTTTTGTGGGCATATTGGTAATTCATAATGTCATTTGGGGTGAAAGCTTGCCGGTATTTCTGGTCCCTTGGGGTTTTTGAAGCTTTAATACCTTTGTGGTCCCTAGGGTTATTTCCTTACCCAGAAATAGCTCTGGTGTTGTCCCTAATAAGTAACCTTTGTAAGCGGGGGGCACTAACCAGAATAGTCATTGGGCTGGTCGTATGTTTGCTGATTTGTCGGAGGTTTATGAAAGACTTTGTTTCAGGAATGTATGGATTGCTGTCATGGCTGTGTACTCAGTTTGTTTGGGGAGAAGAAGGGGAAGGGGCTTCTCAGCTTTTGTCTTCCTTCTTCTCCTCCAAATTGTTGATATCTCTATTAGAAAATATTGAATTTCCCCTGAGTTTAAAAGAAACCATCTTTCTGGCATTTAATTTATTAAGCCTTTTCTATACTGTCTGGAGTGTATATAAAATGAAAGCCGAGATTTCTAGAGGGGTTAGAGAGACTCCTGATTCAGGAGTAAAACAAAGCAGGAAAAATCTTGACTGGAGTGGGAAATGGGAGGATATGGGCCAGACTTTAAAGGAATTTTCTGATCCTATAGACTGGGACTTTCCATCTGATCAAATTCAGAACCCAGTCGAGGTGGCAAAGTATTTGAGGGAGAAGTGCCATGGTAATACTAAGGAGGAAAGGATTACTGCAGCGAGCTGGGTCTTGGCGCTTGTTTACCGTACTCTGCTAGATACTGTGGAGCAGCAGATAGCAGAAAGGGAACAGGGAGATAAGTTAGTTACTATCCCAGTGACCCAGGCTGCAGCTAACATCCCAGGCTCCAGGCTAGCAGCTGAATCAGACAATAGGCCTCAACCCATGGCTGTCACAGCTAATACAAGAGGTGGAAAGTGTAAAGGCAAGACCGATCGAAAGGTGGAAGATGATGATGATGATGCAGGAGAAGGACCCTCACCAAAATCAGAGGCCACATCAAAGGGCACAGATTCTGGAGCTAATATTGACTCCTTTTCTCTGAAGGACCTCAGAGGCCTAAGAAAGGATTACAGACGACAACCTGACGAATCTATAATTAGTTGGTTAGTCCGCCTTTGGGATGCTGCAGGGGAGGTTACGATTTTGGATGGTATTGAAGCAAGGCATTTGGGATCCCTGTCACATGATCCTGTCATCGATCAAGGTATGATGAGCAGGGCTAGCCCTCACAGCCTCTGGGAACGGGTCCTGGATAGTGTAGCACAAAGATACTTATGTGCAGATGATCTCTATATACAGCAGACACGGTGGAAGACCATAGAACAGGGGATCCAACGCCTGAGAGAGATGGC
Organism: Melozone crissalis; assembly: GCF_028551555.1. NCBI lineage: Eukaryota > Metazoa > Chordata > Aves > Passeriformes > Passerellidae > Melozone > Melozone crissalis. Next base: position 1,205,879 of record NW_026535850.1, on the reverse strand, counting down.
GGTGGCAGAGCTCATTTTCTCAGATGATATAACAACTAGGAATCCGGACCTGGTACCATGCACACCCGTAATGTGGAGGAAACTTGTGCGACTTGGGCCACCTGAATACGCTTCTGTCCTAGCAATAATGAAGCGGGATGATACATATGAGACTGTGCTCGATATGGCGAAGAAGCTTCGAGTGTATGCAGATGCTGTGCATGGACCAACTCATGCCAGAATTGCAGCAGTGGAAACCCGACTGCAGAAACTAGAGGACAAAATAGAGGAGAATCATAAGAAACTCCGGGAAGAGATTAAGGAGGACCTTATTCAAATCTCAGCTGTGCAAATTAGAGGCCCTGGTATCCAACGCTGGCGCTCCTTTGATGGGGAGAGAAGGTACACCCCATGGGCTGAGTTATGGGTCTTTCTGCGTGAGTCTGGAGAAGACATGAGGAGATGGGATGGAAAACCCACCGCTGCTTTGGCACAACGGGTGCGTGATTTGAAGAAAAGAGGAAGTATCACCAAAAAGAGAGCAGCTCTGGTTGCTCGTAGCTGAGATGTTGAGTATGACGATGACATGTCCGATCCCCTTGAAGGAACTTCTAAGGCATACGCCCAAGGAAAGAAGGACAGTCTGGCTTAGAGGGGCCCTGCCTCTAGCCAGGAAGAGGCACGGGAAAACCGGGTTTTTTGGAAGGTGTGGATCAGATGGCCTGGCACATCAGAGCCACAAGACTATGAAGCATTGGTTGACAATGGATCACAGTGTACCTTAATGCCATCGGAACACGTGGGGACAGAACCTGTTTCCATTGCTGGAGTGACGGGGGGATCACAACAGTTGACTTTATTGGAAGCTGAGGTGAGCTTGACTGGGAAGGAGTGGCAGGAACATCCGATTGTGACTGGTCCAGAGGCTCCGTGTATTTTGGGCATAGACTTCCTCCGGAATGGCTATTACAAAGATCCTAAGGGATTCAGGTGGGCTTTTGGAATAGCTGCAGTGGAGATAGAGGGTATTAAACAATTGAATACCTTGTCTGGACTATCAGAGAACCCATCTGCAGTAGGACTCTTGAAGGTAGAGGAGCAACGAGTACCAATTGCCACCTCAACAGTGCACCGCAGGCAATACCGGATGAATCGAGATGCCGTGATCCCCATCCACAAGATGATCCGAGAGCTGGAGAGCCAAGGGGTGGTCAGTAAAACCCACTCACCCTTTAACAGCCCTATCTGGCCCGTGCGAAAATCTGACGGAGAATGGAGATTGACTGTGGACTATCGTGCCTTGAATGAAGTGACTCCACCACTGAGTGCGGCTGTACCGGACATACTGGAACATGGCATCGAGTGGGTATACCATATCCCCTATCATGCACCTGCTGCAGGGAAAGTGGAAAGGTATAATGGATTGTTAAAAACCACCTTAAAAGCATTGGGTGGGGGGTCTTTAAAAAACTGGGAGCAGCATTTGGCAAAGGCTACCTGGTTAGTTAACACTCGAGGTTCCACCAACCGAGCGGGTCCTGCTCAGTCTGAGCTCCTTAATAAGTAGATGGGGATAAAGCCCCAGTGGCCCATGTCAGAGGTTTGTTGGGAAAGACAGTATGGATCAACCCTGCCTCGAGTACAGACAAACCCATCCGTGGGATTGTTTTTCCTCAAGGACCAGGTTATATACATGGTGGATAATGCAGAAAGATGGAACAACATGGTGTGTACCTCAGGGAGACCCGATTGTGGGGTGAGACTCATATATGAATGTCATTGTTTGTTGAATGCGAGACAGAAGGAAACTGTAAGTGTCAAAGGTCTGAGCAAGTAAGATGAGAGGAATGCGTAAGTGTCAAAGGTGTGAGTAAGTGAAATGAAAGTTTTTTATTGTATGTTCACGATATGGGATAAGGGGTAGAGTGTCATGGGGTGACAGCCTTTATCCCAGTATCGTGTATTGGTCTGGCAGCTGTGTTTTTTCTCTCTCTCTCTCTCTCTCTCTCTCCCCCCCACCCCCCGGCCGTCTTGCCACGGTGGGGCGGGGAGGGAGGAGTGAGGGGGACTGGGGCACATTCGCTTTCGGCTGTTTGGCTTTGCTTGCTGCTTGCTTGCTGGCTGGCCTGCTTGCTTGGCTTGACGCTTTGCTTGCTTGCTACTGCCTTAGCCCTAGCTGATAGCTGCCTTTTTTCCCTTTGCTGCGTTCTGCTTTCTGCGCTGTTTTTTTTCCTTCTCTTTCGTCCTCTCTTTCTTACCCTACCCTGAAGATACTGGACCGGCTCCGGACCTGACCTGGGACGTCCGGGATCCCCGGAGTCTGCGAGAGAAGCTCGGCGCCCTCCACAACACTGACTGGTTTCTCTCCTTTTCTTGTGTTGGGGAGTGTTCTTTTGTTATTTGTATCAATAAACAGGTTTTGTTTTCCACTTTGCTCCTCCAAGAAATTCCTTCCCGAACCCGGTATTGGGGGGAGGGGTGGTTGGAGGTTTATTTTTTTGAGGGGACACCCTTTTGGAGATTTCCCCTAATTTGTCCTAAACCAGGACAAGCACATAATTCCTGCCTCTTCCTGAGATTTCATTGCTGGGTGAGGAGCTCAGCAGTGCTGAAAGCTGAGGCCTGTCCTTTGTGATCCCTTTGGGATGGCAGTGGAAGTGCCCTGAGTGCACATTCAGAGGCACCTTCAGGGCTTCTCATGCCATGACACCAAAACTAAATGTGCAAGGTGACTTCCTAGAATGGCATGTAGTCCTTTGAAATATCTGCAGGCAGTGGTCTGAAACTGCTTTGTGAGCCTGCTCCTTGGGATCATCAGTGAGGGGCTGAGGGCTGGCCTGAGCCCGGTGCTGTGTCCCAGTGGGAGCAGCCGCACAGGCTCACGTGCAGAGCAGGCATTGCCAGAGGCCCTGGAGATCTCATCTGCCCTGCATCCACCATTGTCAAGGTGCTGTAAGCATCAGCTGGTGCTGACTTTCCTCTTGGACCCCTTGGTTTAGGCACTATGGGGAATTTCTTTCCTGAAGCCCGTGGGATTTGCCCCTGGCAGGTGTGATGGGGATGCTTGGGGAGTGTGGGGCTTTGGGGGCAGCTGCCCGGGCAGGGGCTGAGCTCGGGGCCCTGTTGGGCCCATGGCCCCCAGAAGCAGCAGCAGCAGCAGCAGCAGCAGCATCCCCAGGGCCCAAAGCCCCGTGCCCCCTGCCCAGCACAGGCTGCCCTGCAGCTGTCACCCGAGCGGGGCCCAGGGGCCACTGGCTGCTGGCAGCAGCAGGAATGCGGGCAGGGTGAGGATGCCCTAGCCTGGCTTTTGTCTCTGGAATAATGCAGGCACAGGGCAGTGCAGAGCAGGCTGGGAAGCAGAGCCCAGGGCCTTTGGAGGCTGCAAGGCTTAAAGATCAGCCCCTGCAGCAGCCCAGATGTAGCTGGCCCAGTTGCCAAGGCTGTGGTGGCCTTGAGAGCGTGCAGGTGGATTTTGCATGGCTGTGGCCTGCTGGTGGCTCTGGGCCCAGGAGTGCCTGTGGCTGCAGCAGGAAGGGTGGCTGAAGGTTTGCTGCCTGCTTTGGTGGCCTGGCTGCAGAGGCCAATGCTGTGAGAGCCCCCTGTGTGTGAGCTGGTGAGAGCTGAGCTCTTGGGGACAGCGCTGTGCCCCAGGCCAGGAAGAGCAGCAGTGCCCAGTGCCAGGAGTGGTGTCAGTGGGAGCCCCTGTGCACAGGGACCCCCAGCCCCAGGGTGGCCGTGCCAGCACCCCCAGGGACCTCCAGCCCCAGGAACGTGGAACAAGTGGAACTCACAATTGTGCAAAGGCTGCCTGTTCCCAAAGGAATGGCCAAGAGAAGTCAGGTTTTAAAATGAAACAGTATTTATTTGCCAAAGATTGGCAAATCTAGGATTTACAGAACATGTGTCATTATACAATTGTTATAACAACAACAACAACAATATACAGAACATATTTACATGGGATCTGAGGGGCTAACAATCTTCAAAACGTATTTACTGGAAACTTCTAATGTAGTCAACATATTTACAGGAACTTCACAACTTTCAAACGTATTTACAAAGGTATCAGATCTGCGCTATCATGTGCATGAGTCCTGGAAGAAACAAAGCAGCAAAGCTGGACTCAGCTGGCAGCACAGGGCCCAGCAGGGCCTTCTTATACATGCGATTCATAAGAAAGTCTCCAAGAAACAGTTCCCCTTGCCTAGTCACGGTCCCCTTGTAATACATTCCTTAGTTCACAAGCAAGATCATAAATCTTCTGCTTATCTTATTCTAAGAGCATTGTATGCTGCCTCCAGACAGGTTAGCATTCTTACTTTCCTGCACTAGTTTAATTATTTATTAAATTCCTAAGACTACCTGCTAGGTTACGCACAAACCCAACACACACACTATCAACGGCTACAAAACTGCAAAACTGCTTTTAACAAACCAATTCACACACAACTCATAACTAAACTATAATTACACATTTTGCTAAATTTCATTTCTTTTCCAACATTTCCCCCCTTTTGAGCATCCTTCAGTCCTGCTGCAAGGATGCTCAATCAACAGTATTGACAGTAACATCTTCATAACGAGGTGGGGAGCGTTCTTCATTCTGCCGCCCGCGGGTCATCGCCTTCAGCAACCGGAGAGATCGTTTCTTTTCCTTTTCGATCACACCTAAGCGGCATCTATATACAATCCATACAGTCACTAAAAATACTAAAAACATTAGTGTATACGTATAGCAGACGTAATCCAGCCAGACAGGTGAAGCCCCAAAGAATCAAATACTGCTCCTATCCAGTTATGCTGTGCTTCCTTTTCAATTTCCTTGGTTTTTGTTTCCACTTCTGTCAGCTGAGAAATATCTTTCTCAACTTCAAGTGTAACATTTGGAATGTGTACACAGCAATGATCTATTCTCCTACTCAGGTAACCACAAACTCCATGTTCTTTTAACAGTAGCAAGTCCAGTGCCATTCTGTTTTGTAGGGTCATTCTTGATGTAGCTTGCAATTGCAAATTTAGATCTTTAAAACCCTTCTTAGTAGCTGCTGCCAACCTTTCTGTCCTAACAAGTTGTTGAGCATCTCCCTATTTCAATATGTTGCTACCAGAGGGAATAATGACTCTAGTATCCATCCAAAGTGTACTCCTGAGCCAGGTTCACGCCACTGCTCCTCTAGGGATTCTTCCCTCTTTCTGAGTCCTTTCCTTTGGATCAATCTATTCTGTTTCCAGTATGGACACAATGTGGGAACCCCTAGGGTGATTTGTGTTACTGTTCCATCTAGAGGTAAATGTGTGGTCCACTGTCCATGTCCCAACACCCAGACTAGATTTCCAGGGCTATGCACAGTAGTATATCTGCAATCTATAGGTCCCTCCATGGACTCTCTGCTAACCATATGATCATATCCCCTACACTCGCATCCCCACTTTAATGCCATTTTCACCGGTACCAATCCAATTCGGTCTTCTGGTGTATCACATGTAAAAACCTCAGTACAATTCCAATCCTCTTTCTGCGGTCTGAACTCTCGGGAAGATGTAGATGTGATAAGGTCCCTATAATGTGACTGATTCTTTACTCCTGATCATTGGATGCACCATTGTACTTCCCCAAGGTAATTATAGTGTTCCAAAACACTAGGTCCCCATAATGTCTTCCAACTATTCCAGGTGTCAAAATTCTGTGTGACATTCTGACAACTCATCTCATTTCGGTGGGATTTCGTTCTTATTCGTACTGTATTGCATGGCTCATCTATTGGGGTTGCAATCAAACACCTCCTGGTATTTTGAATCCAACCATAATGATTGGGTTTCTTTTCACATTCCTCTCTAGTCATAGCCCGAAAGGTCATACACAAATCCCTCCATACATCTACTGGTTTGGGAACTGACTG